>NC_066581.1:70477262-71114762 GCF_024323335.1 Lathyrus oleraceus | reverse complement strand
CAAAAACCATAAAACAAACAGTAACTCATCAAACCTTTTTTTCACCTTAGGGTATCACTCAGAAAATCCTCTTTCAAGGTAAAAACAACCAACACACAAACATTTTCTACTGCGAACTACGGAGCTCCGATTCTTCATCCTCCGATGATGATACGTAGGCACAAGGGCCCCAATCCTTGGCGAGCACAATAATAAAAAAACCAATCTCATTTTCCCTCCATTTCCCAATAATAGATAAGAAAACTTTAAGATAAAATACCCACACACGTAGACAATTTAGATGGTTCCCATCGAGTACGATGAATGTGAGGGATGCTAATACATTCCCCTTGAATAACCGACTTCCGAACCCATAATTTGGTTGCGAGACCAATCTTTTTCCATTTTCTTTTTCTCTAGAGGGTTTTATCAACTATTTTTCCTTTCCTTTTTATATATGAATAAATAAAATCCGGTGGCGACTCTGTATCAGTTGACATTGTCCTTCAGTTTTCGCGCACCGACAGGAAAAACATAACCTTTTAGTTTCTCCATGTAAATCTCCTTATTGAGATCTCCATTTAGGAATTCCATTTTGACATTAATTTTCGTTGAGCTTACTACTAGTGCATATATGTCGAAATAATCAACATTTTCTTTTTATCTAAAGCCCTTGATCATTGATCTAGATTTATAAGTATTTATTATACCATCACTATGATACTTCTTTCTAAACATCTATTTGCATTTAATGAGTTTTAATCCCTTAAATAGATCGACAAAGTCTCAAATATATTTAATATTATTTCGATGTCATGTTACTTCACTACAACTATGAAACCATCAAAATGAGAGTGTCTTTGATAGTATCCTTTATATCATTAACAAAAACTAGTAAATGTTAATATATATATTTCTTAAAAATAACTTACTGGGAAAAATATGACTCCACTGAACTTAGATACCTATTTAACCGTTTAACCCCTTTAGGAGGTATTCGACCCATGAACCTTACTTTCTGTTTTAACTGAGGCCTTGTAAGGAACCTATGACCACATAAGTTTGATTTATTGATTGATAATGAGGTGGTACATCATTTTACATTACCTAATAATGAGCGGACCAATGTGCACAATAGAAACAACTGGCTTTATGACTTATAAGGGCAAAATGAGTCACCAACTCCACCTGATACACCTCAGGCCTATGAAAACCTCCCCGCTCCTCTCTTTGATGTTGTTTCACTCGCCTCTGTTGTTCACATCGTACCTCATATAATTTACATTGGTGCAATTGACGCCCTAAGGACACAAGTTGTTTCTCTTAGAGGAGAGTTCACCACCTTACACATGGATTTCCACGACTTCATGGATGTAGCTAATGAACAATTCTATCATATTTCCAAGAAATTCATTGTATCAAAAGACATTTCCAGCTTATCCAATGCCGTAATGGTTGATTCTATTTGATACTACCACATTTCCTACCTTACGCTTAGACAGTGAGGACACTGCACCGTTTAAAGTGTGTGGGAGGAAGTATTTTTCCTTGCTTTCTTGTTATTTTTACGGTTTTTTCTTATTATTTTTATACATTTTTCCTTGTAATGCAAACTTTTCATTTTCTCCATTAATTTTTGAAATTTTAAGTTTTCTATTCATTGTTATTTTTGTTATTTTTTTGCTTTTGATTTATAGCTTAACCAAATTTCTCTATTCATTTTACTTACAAACCACTTAAACTATAAGAAAAATGCAAATAACTGGCCTACTTTCACTTGTTAAAATGATAATAACTATAGAACAAATGGTGACTGATCAGAGGCCACCGATGATTAGGAAGGCCTAAAATCCACCTTCATCCATAACCCAGCCATTCGTTATGTGCACCATATTCAAGCTTACACCCTCTTTTGTCGGGTGAACAACTGAAAGGTAAATTTAAAGGAGCTGTACTTTTTGCATTGTGCACTCATGTAGACACGAGTCAATCTGACTCCATTCATGGTTGCACATTTACAGTCTATTAGCGTTAGGGGCTCTGGTCCCATTTCCATTGGAGGGCTAATTACATCCATAGCCTGTGCACTGAACCTGAATGATGAATTAACTACACTAGCACCCCTTAATACACCTTTCCTAGACTTAGACGCCTGCTATAGCATGCACTTTATTAAGAACAAACAAGATGCTAGGTACCATTTATTGGCTGGGAACCACGCTATTAATAGTATTGTTTTGCCGAATTATGTATTCACTAACGTGCAAGATTGGAACAACCGGTCCTATAATTTGAATTCCCCAGAACCTGGCCATAACATTAACATCCAAGGTAATGAGGGTAATTCCACTGATGATGATATGAAGCATGATGCTCCTGAGCCTCACACACCACACACGACACCACTAATATTTTTGCAGGTATGTCCTCCAAACACCAATCCCGCGATGGTAATGATTATACCTCCACCAGGACCGCACTAGACAATGTCCTCAGCAAGCTATGGCACCGTAACACCTTAGATGGAAAATGTGATCAGCTGATCAGAGATATGCACAGTCAGCAGGTTGACATGATGGCACATATCCAGCAGCTGCAAGAGTACCAACATGACTATGCAGGAAGGACCGAGAACAACATGTCGGGCCTGATTAATGAGATCGGGGAATTGCGAGTAGGTGTGGACGGCTGGTTTGAGTATATGCACCATGTGGGAGTTTCGCCTCCATAGTTTGGTAGAGGTGGACAGGGACGAGCACGAGGTCGAGGCCGTTAGTAGCCATCATATAGGTTTTTCATTCCTTTTCCATCTTTTCCATCAGACAGGTTTAAGTTTGGGGGAGGAATTTTATCACTTTCTACTTTACCACTTTCTAGTTTATTTATTATTTTTAGAATCTTGTCTATTTTTGGCATTTGGTTGAGTCATTGCATGTGATGTCGAGTCTTTATGCATGGTTTTCGGTTGTTCATCACATTTTCCATAAACTTTGACCCAAAAAAAAAACTATTTTGATTCCTGGCATGACACTCCTAGAGTATATAGGCTGTTAGGTTATGCTAGAGAGACTTAGGAAGGGTTCGATACTGTCCTGACACCCTGAACTCTCTAATTTTGCGAAATCGATTTGAGTACCCACAATGCTGAGACTTTAAGCTCAATCTTTAAGTAACTCCTTAGTAGTTTATTTTAGCATTCAACACCATCCTAAAGCACACACTAAGTAAGAAACCGATGCAAATAAGTGTATGACCTCTAATCTCAAATGAAAAGAAAAGAAAAAAAAAGAAAAAAATGGATGATAAGATATGTCCCCTCTAAGTTAGGTGATCCTCACCCGATCATTTAGCCCAACGGTGCAAACTCTTTGCCAAACAATGAAAAACAAGAAAAAAAAAAGGAGAAAAATGAAATAACAATGAGATCATTGATCACCAACAGGTTTACTTACCATGTACATGCAAGGATAACGAGCTTAATGTGATTGCGCTTGAATGAAATGGATTGAAAAATAATAAGGGATCTAGGGTGGGTATAGTGGCATGACTCAGATTAATTCGCATGAGGGGGAGTTTTCGACCGTGAGATGCGGATATGTGTCATTACGGTATCCTTGGTATTGATATCCAGTACCTATCGATCTAACCATAGCCTAGCAACCACGTATGATTAAAGTTTCATTATGCCTTTGTTTCTAGACAAGCTTATTTTGTTTTACTGTGTTGGTGGATTTCTTGAGGACAATCAATGGTTTAAGTGTTGGGGAGTTTGATAACGCAAAATCGTATCGTATATGTTGACCTGATTCACATGCTATTTAGTGTCGTTTTATCGTGTTTTATTAATTTTATGTCGTGTTTTGTTTTCATTTCAGGTACTTGTCAATTATAGAGTGTCCACACGTAGAAATCGGAAAAGGAGCAAGAAAAGGGAGAAAAATGCAGAAAAAGCAAGTTTATGGGGCATGGTGTTCACCATCACCTTATGCCGTTTGCCAGGCACCGAACCACATCATCATCCAACTTAATCTCATGGCATTCTCCATGAGTCTAATGGCGGTCGCCATACGTGTGTAGTGATAGAAAGTGGAAACACTAACTTGACTCATTCTTTCCCACCTTCCTACATTCTCTCAACAAAATTCTACACGTCTGGAAAGGGTTCTGCAACATTGGTACTCTATATAAGACGTTGTTTTCCGGAGTTTTAGATCATCCAAGTATAGCGCGAAAGCTCTGTTGTTTTTAGTTTTAGGCAGATATTACATTCAAAGTGATAACCGCTCACATCGAGAGGTTATCACAACTTTAGTTTAATTTTCTATACTCTTGGATCACAAGTCTGCCAGTGTAATTGAAGTTTTCAGGTTTTTACGTTATTGCTTTATATTTCTATTTATCTCACTTTAATTCGATTACCATGATGTCTTTAATTACAATTACCATGTTTAGTTTGTTTAAGTTTAATTCCATGTCTAGCTAAACGTATTTGAGTCTGGTATGTGAGGATCGTCGTTCCGACGAGATTCGGTAATGAATTTGGCCTAAACCTTTCTTAAACTATTTTTTTGGCTTTAGTTTTCAAGTCTAATTCAAATGTTTTTGTACGAGAGTGAAAAATAATTAAGGTTCGAGTGATAGCGCGAGAGTGTGAGATTTGAACCAGATATTGGAAACTGGGCATTGATCCTAAATACAGCGAGAGCGTTTTAGGCATCAATTAGGACTTATTTAGTTTTCAAAAAATGCTTCTTAATTGAAATGGGCGACTGAGAGAAAAATCTCATGGTTAGGGGGTAGCCTAAATCAATAGCGCGAGAGTGTGAGATAGAGTTTTTAAACTAGTATTTTCTACTAAAAGCATATTAACATAAAACAAACGCCAATGAACTACAGAGTCCCTGAGGTGCACGTCATCCACATTCCGGCCTCCCTTTCTTGATATTTTCCTAAATCCTCTTCTAATTCTGATTTTTAATTATGTCTGAATTAAGTAATCAATAACTTTAGTTTTACATTGCATCAATTGATAACACTAGATTGATTATTAGTCTTTCTGGGTTCAATATCTTTTAAAACTACGCGATAGATTGTATACTTGCAGTTAGATAACCCGATAGACTCATAAATCGCGATCATTAGGGACTTATTGAAATTGGAATTGTTATCAAAGTTGGATGATGTTAGTTATGTATCATTGAAGGTTTTAGAGTTTGTTATAAGTTGAAATAAGTGCATTGCTATGATATGACATGCTCATTGGTTTGGATATGCTTGAATGGTTACGTGATTTTTGAAGGTTAGTTGTTAGTAGTGAAGTAGTTTCTAGCCATTAAGACCTAGTTAGTGAAATGAGATTATGCAGCATGTTAAATTGTTATCATTTGCTTTGCTTCCACTGCCTTAGATCCGATTACATTGTGTTCAGTCACAAGATGCTTAATTGGATTGTGTAATTGAACTTATGGCACAATTGCTTTATTGTGTGTGATGGAATTATGCTAGCTTGTTAATATGTTGCATGTTAGATAAAGTTGAACATGAATTGTCATGCTTGGGAATAGTTTGGTTTGACTTAAATGCTGGCTTGGCTTTGGTATGCTTGGTGTATGTTTTGCAGGGTTGGTATACAATGGGAACTAGACGCTAGCATGGTACATGATCAACTTTATCAAGGACAAGCTTCAGACAACTTCAAGAGTTACGAAGACTTGAAATTGGAGGCTTGGAGGCATGAATGCACAAGCATGAAAGTGGATCAATGGGAGGACCTTGTGGATGTAGAGAAATGGGATTAGGGTCATAGGATTAGATAGTTGACTTTGGTCAACTGGTTGACCAAAAAGTCAATTGTAGGTCAAGAATATACTTTTTTTAAGTTTTGATTTGTGTGTAATGTAATATGAACCTGGCTTTTTGAATAAGTGTATGGTAATGAGATGGCTTTGAATTGATTTATGTGACTTGATTTCCAATAAAGAAAACCTTTTCCCTCCACAACATGCCTTTTGAAAATGTGAGTTAAATGAACTTCTGAATAATCCTTAACTCTTGAATTTGAATATGAACCTTCAATCTCTTGAATGAACCTCCATATAAATCAAACATCCTCAAACATTATGAGGAAGGAGAAAGAGAAACCATCACGAATAGGACTCTTGTTACCATCACACATGGTTACAACACCATCTAATTACCGAAGAGTAAAATTAGCAGAGCAAGACCATCCTCAGCAAAGAGAGATCAAAAACTACTCCTTCCAGACGAGGTCTATCAAAATTTTACTCATTGGAAATCTCTGAGAAATAATTGGAAACTTATTTCCTAGTCTGAAACACCCCTTCCAAATAATATTCTCCAACCTTAAAGGCTAAGATACACTACGCCAAATAAGGGAAAAGATGGCGCTTTTTTTGGCCTATAACAGCGCTTTAAAGCGCCCTCTAATCTGGCGCTGGCATAGGTAAAGACAGCGCTTTTTTTCCTGGTGAAAGCGCTGTCTAAAGTGGCTCTTTAAGCCCTTTAAGGGCCACTTTAGAGGGCGCTTTTTAAAGAAAGCGCCCTCTAAAGTGGAAACATTTAAGGGTTTAGAGGGCGCTTTTACTGGAAAGCGCCCTCTAAAGTGGAAACTTTTAAGGGTTTAGAGGGCGCTTTTACTGGAAAGCGCCCTCTAAAGTGGAAATTTAAAGGGTTTAGAGGGCGCTTATTTTGGGAAGCGCCCTCTAAAGTGGGTGGTTATTTAAATTTTTTTATTTTAAAAAGCGCTATATTTATTTATTTATTTTAGACAACCTGTATATTGAAGCAGTACACCCAAAACTGTATAATTTGAAGCCCTTTTTCACACATTGCATTCAACAAGCCTTATATACAACAATTCATACATATACAACAATCCACTGATATATAATCGTTTAACTTCTAAAGATTCTAAATATACAACCAATTCATAACTTAAAAAGAAATAAAACTAAGTAGCAAAAGCATCTCTGAGATGTATGTTTTTTTTGCTAGCAGCAGTCTTCTTAGCAGCAACCTCTTTTTGTTCAATATCAATAGCATGAACCTAAAATATCATAAAATTAGTTAGGTGATGTATAAGATCAAGAATTAACATTTTCTATGCATAAATATCATATAATTGTGTTTATACCTTTTTTTTTTTGATGCAACTGACTCGATTTGCTGCGTAATCCCCTTATATTTTTGGTCTCTTATCTTTTGAAGATAGAATTGATATTTGTTTAGATGGACATGTTCCATTGTCGTAGAGGGATACTTTCAAATATCCAGCATCATCATCTACGCGAATGAGGCTTGACGACAATGGAACATCTCCATCTAAACAAATATCAATTGATACTTTCGAGTATCCCTTGCCCCTTGCACGAATGATTGACTTCATAATAGCCATTTTACCTGTAATAAAGAAAACAATTAAAATCAGATGACAAATGTAAAAACAATTAAAATCATAAAAGTCATTTTACCTGTAATAAAGAAAACAATTAAAATCATTTGACCTGTACCTTTTTCACTAAGTTCTCTTTCTTTTCTTGGTTGGAATATGTTCTACATGTCTCTTAACAACACGGACGGTTGGATTGATCCAAATACCCTCATTATGATCATTTCTAATATATGAATCATTTGATATAATATTCTCATCTTGATCATTTCTGGTAAACGATTCAATCTCAACATCAATATCACCTTGATCTCCAGTGTTTTCATCAATTACTTTGTTGGAAAAAAGAACTATAGACCGTTTCGTACTTTTCGGATCATTGACATAGAACACTTGTCTAGCTTGAGAGGCTAGAATAAAAGACTCATCTTTGTATCCCACCCTATTAAGATCCACTTGCAAAAATCCTGACTTATCCATTCGAATGCCGTTATTATTTTCAACCCACTTGCAACCAAATATAGGAATCTGAAACTTCTCATAATCAAACACCCAAATGCGCTCGATAACACCAAAATACGACAAATTTGCAAATTTGGGGTTTAAGTCCTTCACACTTGATATGTGCATTGCTTCAGCTACCACGGTGACACCACTATTCTGCATAGTACTTTTATCATCTTGTTCTTTGGTATAAAATGTGTATCCATTAATCGCGTATGCGCTATAAGAAAAAACATGGAAACTTGGACCATATGTTAAGCATCTCAACCTTTCTGTTATTGAAGCGGGATCTGAATAATACTTTGAATAAATATGATCCTTAAACCAAGGTATAAAACATCGATTGTGCTCTCGTACTATCCAATTTTCATTTCTATTGGGATTTAAACCTCGGAGAACATCCTTGTGAATTTCAACATACGGCTCAACCTCATTCTCATTGTGCAGAACATACAAATGCACTTGATCCCGTTCGACCCTTGATACTGCCACGATTTTATTTCCAATTAGATTTTTTCCTTCTTTCTTTTCGACAAGCTGAGACTTGGGGAGTCCGATTGACTGAACATTAGACAAATATTCAGTACAAAACTCAATCGCTTCTTCAACAATGTATCTTTCAACCATACAACCTTCTGGTCGACTTCGGTTCTTCACGTACCCTTTTAATATTTTCATATAACGTTCAACAGGGTACATCCATCTCATATAAGCTGGTCCACACAATTGTGTCTCTTTCACAAGATGAACAACTAGATGTACCATTATGTCAAAAAATGATGGAGGAAAAAACATTTCAAGCTCACACAAAGTAATAACGATTTCTTTTTGCAACATTGGTAAGATCGCAGGATTGATCACCTTACTGCAAATTGACTTGAAGAAAGAACACAACTTAGTTATAGAGCTTCTTACTTTTTCTGGAAGAATAGAACATATACCTATTGGGAGAAAATGTTCCATTATAACATGGCAATCATGGGTCTTTAATCTCTTTAACTTGAGGTATTTCATAGACACAAGTCTTCTAATATCTGAAGAGTACCCTTCTGGAACTTTAACTTCACTTAGAAACTTACACAATGTTTTTTTCTCCTTTCTAGATAGAGTATAAGCAGCAGGAGGTAGATATGTTCGTTTTCCTTTCTTCAAGGGTCCTAATTCAGTTCTTATTCCCATCGCTATCAAGTCCTTTCTTGCCTTAAGGCCATCCTTAGACTTTCCTTGTATATTGAGTAACGTGCCAATAACACTTTCAAATACATTTTTTTCAATATGCATAACATCAAGAAAATGTCTCACATACAAGGACTTCCAATACGGCAATTCAAAAAAAACTGACCTCTTCTTCCACCCACTTTTGACAAGTGTGTGGGCAAAAGGCTTGCCAAACTGAGTATCCAAATCTTTCACCTTTTCAAAAATTTGATCACCCGTCAATATAGGTGGAGCTCTGCCTTGTTCTGTCTCTCCATTGAACGCCTTTCTCCATCCACGGTAGTGATTATTTGAATTTAAGAATCTCCGATGACCGAGAAAGACATTCTTCTGACCAAACTCCAAGCGCTTCCAATCTGTTTTATCTTCACAAATAGGACACGCATATTGACCTTTTATGCTATACCCTGATAGATTTCCGTATGCTGGAAAATCATTAATTGTGCCAAACAACATCGCCCTCAAGTTGAAACTTTCTTTCCTATATCCATCATAAACCTCCACACCGGTCTCCCACAAAATCTTTAAATCTTCGATTAAGGGCTTCAAGTACACGTCTATGTCATTCCCTGGTTGTTTAGGTCCAGAAATCAACATAGACAACATCATGTACTTACGCTTCATACATAGCCATGGAGGTAGGTTATAAATCATAATAATCACAGGCCATGTACTGTGTGAGATACTCTGGATACTGTGTGGGTTCATTCCATCAGTAGATAATGCCAAGCGAAGGTTTCTTGATTCTTCTCCAAATTCAGGATAATCATTATCAATTTTCAACCACTGTGGTGAATCTGCCGGATGTCGATACTTTCCATCTATAATTCTTTCATCTGCATGCCAGGTCAAGTGTCTTGAATCGGGTTCACTACGAAACATGCGTCTAAATCTCGGAATAACAGGAAAATACCACAAGACTTTTGCTGGAGACAACTTGTTCTTATATCGCGAGACACCGCATTTAGGACACTTATTTAACGATGCATACTCATTTCGAAACAAAACGCAATCGTTTGGACATGCATGTATCTTATCATAACTCATGCCAATAGAGCACAACATCTTTTTGGTCTCATATGTTCGATTGGGAAGAACATTATCCTCAGGAAGCATATCTTTCAAAAGGGCTAATAACTCTGTGAAACTTTTATCCGACCATCCATTGCCCGCCTTTAAGTTGTACAACTTTAATACCGCAGACAATCTTGTGAATTTAGTGCAACCATCATACAAAGGTTTCTCTGCATCACTTACCAACCTCTCAAACATTTCGGGATAATCCTTAAGATCTCCTTTAAGTGCTTCTACAATCTCTTCAACTCGATCACAATCGTATGTATCTGCGCCACTATAGTTTAAGGCATAGGTCGTACTATCCCCCGGTTCAACATTCTCGTTACTTTTCTCACCATGCAAATTCCAACATGTATAACTTCGATCAATTCCATGCCTCATTAGATGCGATGTCAACTGAACTGCGTCAACCCGTTTCCCATAACAACAACCCAAGCAAGGACATATCATTCTACTGGGGTCTTCGGCGTGCGCAACGGCAAACTTAACGAATTCTGATACCCCATTCTCGTACTCTCTCGATAATCGATTGGAAGACATCCATGTATTATCCATTACTAATTAGAATAAACAAAAAACAATTTCAGAAGAGTTCAAACACATTCGGACCTAGGTTTCTAATGATACTGGTGTTGACACAAAATCATATGTTCATAGGTCGTATAACCCTAACTACTGGGTAATGTAGTCCCATTGCATGCGCTATCATGGTCACTAAAAACCAACCGTCAATTTCCTAATAAACCCAAACTATTTAAATGACTATGAATATTGAAACTTTACAGGTCGAAACAAACGTAGCATAGACAACAATAACATAAAATTGAAATTGGGCAAAGCTAAAACAAAGCAATAGTGCAAGTAATAATGTATGCATCGTGTACCTTTGATTGGTAGAAGGAGGAAACGCGCAGTAATAATGTAGATCTAACAGAGGTGGAAGGAAAACGCCTTAGAACCCTAACGTGAAAAAGAACGAAAATAACAGATAGTGAAATAACAAAACGCGCAGTATGTTATAATTTTAATGTTTACTAAAGGGGACATTAGAGGGCGCTTATGGAAAAAAAGCGCCCTCTAAAGGGGGCCTAAGAGGGCGCTTATGGAAGCGCTCTCTAAGGCTTTCCAGAAGCGCTTTATAAGCTGGAAATGCACATGGACTTATAACAGCGCTTTATTAAAAGTGCCCTCTAAGGGTAACCTTAGAGGGCGCTTTCTAAAAAGCGCCATGTATTGTTGTCCCTCTATCTCCTCCTTATTTTTTCGTTTCACCTTAGAGGGCGCTTTATTAAAAAAGCGCCCTTTAAAGGGGGCCTAAGAGGGCGCTTATGGAAGCGCTCTCTAAGGCTTTCTAGAAGCGCTTTATAAGCTGGAAATGCACATGGACTTATAACAGCGCTTTAGTAAAAGCGCCCTCTAAGGATAACCTTAGAGGGCGCTTTCTAAAAAGCGCCATGTATTGTTGTCCCTCTATCTCCTCCTTATTTCTTCGCTTCACCTTAGAAGGCGCTTTATTACAAAAGCGCCCTCTAAAGTGCGCTATCTATTGCTCCTTATTTTTTCGCTTCACTTTAGAGAGCGCTTTTGTAATAAAGCGCCCTCTAAGGTGCGCTGTCTATTCCAGTTTTTGGCGTAGTGATACCATTCATAATACTCCTTCTCTTGACATAAGCGTGAAAGAAACCAGATTTAGATTTGGATGCTTCCTTAAGCCACTTAGATTTTGATCTTTTAAACACTTGAGCATCTTTAATCCTTAATAAAGACCAAATTTTTGCAATGGTTACCAAATCAGACATGAATCTCCTCGTTAGATAATGATCTCTAATTATTGAAAGACCCCAGCTTCCTAATCGCATATCTCAATGAATCAATCTTAAACTCTAAAATTTGAAATCACAATGAAGGAAAACATGGCTTTGGAAAAAAAGTTGGATATATAAATTAAAACATGAAGTAACTCTAAATCTACAAGGTATAAATCCAAATTGACGGTGTAAGGTTTCCTTTAGAAAAAAGGTCTTGATTTTAATATGATTTTTTCACTTGTAGTGAAAATTTCATTGATTAGATTTATGTTAAGTTTGGTAGTCTTTCTTGATTTAGAGGTAGAGAAAATGGATGCGAAAAGAACCTTTTTTCATGGTGATTGGGAGGAAGAAACTTATATGAAACAACTTGATGGTTAGGATGTTGGAATCTTTCATGGTGATTTAGGAAGTTTGAATGATATTCATTTGAAGTTGTTACTTTTCCTGCAATATATGCATAGATTCTTATAAAAGAAAATGAGTGTGTATCGTAGAAGTAAGTTAATTAGTTTCTCACTATTAATTATTAATTGATTCTTTCTTGTTTTTTTAATGTTATTATAAGATTAACTATTGATAGTAAAAAAAACATGTCCAAATCATTTAACACCACTGGTGAAACAAACATGAAGTTAATTAAGGGTGTGTTTTGTTATGCTATGTGAAATTGATTTTTAGTAGTAAATGGATTTTAAAAATTTGTTATTAATTAATTAATTGAATTATATTTATTTAATTTGGATTAAAATTAAAACTCGTTTTTCCCCACTTTCAAACCAGTTTAGAACCAATTATTCCTCTCAAACGGATTTTTGTGACCAATGGTTTGGTTTATAAACCATAATCATAAAAGTGTATTATTTCACAATATATGGTTAACCATACACACCCCTAGTTTGAAGACGAGTCAAATGTTTTATCATGTGATGATGATGATAAAAAATATGAGATGTCATAGGATAAAAACATGGTGATGCTTCTAAATCATATTAATACCAAATAAGGAAGTCCAGTTGGTAAAAAAAATCTTCTACAAGGTATGATTCTAATGACTATGTGAATGTGATTGATGAAAGAAAAATTGAATGTTTTCACGAGAAAGTAACTATAAATCTCAAGGTAACTATAAATCTCAAGGTATAAATCAAGATTGACGGTGTAGGATTTCCTTCAGAAAAAGGGTGTTGATTTTAATAAGATTTTCTCACTTGTTATAAAAATGTCATTGATTAGACCCGTGTTGAGTTTATCAGTCACTTTAGACTTAGAGATAAAGAAAATGGATGTGAGAACAACCCTCCTTCATGGTGATTTGGAGGAAAAAACTTATATGAAACAACTTGATGGTTTTCATGTTTAAGAAAATGAAAACTATGTGTGTATACTTATAAGGAGTCTATATGGTTCAGAGCAAGCTCTAAGGTCGTGGTACAAGAAGTTTGAATCAATTTTTTTTTACCAAGGATACATGAAGACTACTTTTGATCATTGTGTCTTTGTTATAAAAATTTTTGTTGCTGATTTCATTATCTTGTTATTATATGTTGATGACATGCTTATTATTAGTAAAAATATTTTATAGTTAGGTTAAAGAATTAGATATGTGGGTATTTTTCCATTAAAGATACGAGAGTAGCTAAATAAATTCTTGGTATGAGTATCATGAGTGACAAAAGGGAGAAGAAAATATTTATATGTCACAAGAGCACTATATTCAAAGAATGTTGTAGAGATTTCAGATGGAAAACAAACTCTTCTTGTTACGCATTCTAAATCGAGTTCTACTCGAGCTTTAATGGCATAAGTGTAAGTATTGAGTGCAAAACCTAAGAGGGGGGTAAATTAGGTTTAAATATATTTTTAGAGATTTATGATACTTTTCTAGTTTCTTGAAATTTATGATACATCTTCTTCACAATAGGTTTCATCAAAATATATGTCTTCTTGTTGATCGTACATAGGGATGTCAATTTAAATATGTTAACAAGGATTTTTGTAGGGATTATCTATTAGGGGATCCTAAGTCGGGGATTTTTTTCCTTGTGGGAACGGGGGATAGAGGGAAAATTTCCCTCGATGGCACTTTAGGGCGGGGATCGGGGAAGTACCCTCCGTCCCGCGGATTCCCCAACTATATTATTCAAATTTTTTATGTATATAATATATAATTATATATTTTTACATTTTTTTATTAAAAAAAATTAGGAAATGAAGAGTCATTAGTGGATACGAGGAGATAATGATATATTTTTTGTTTCATAGTATTGTTTCTCTACACAAGTACCTAACCCTAGAAAAGAGCACCCAATACATACAATTTACACATTGTTTCCTCCTCTTTTTTTATTTTTGTAATTCTATTTACTCCTCAATTTCTCATCTCCTTTGTTATCATCATCATCACAACAACCACTCTCTTTTGTTCGTTCTCATCAATGCAACACCAATCATCATTGTCAGTGACTTTAGTTTTGCATGTCTGTTGCTTTGGGGAGGTCATTGTGTGAGATTTATTACTATTATTGTCTATGCTATTGGATATTTATTTTTTGATCGAAAAAATATATTAGAAAGTTAAATGCTTTTGCATTTTCTTTTATTTATTGATGCAAGACGTGTTTTTTATTTTTAAAACAAAATGATGCAAATTATATGTATTTTTGTAAAAGGAAAAAATAACAAAATAATAGTGTCATAGGTTTGATAAAAAATTATAGAAATTTTCGTAAGATTCAATGTTCGTGGATCTCCATGGGAACCATGGGGATATGTGGGAATAGGGATGGGGAAACGTATTCCCCCGTGGCGGGGATCGGAGATGGGTACAAGGAAAATTTGGGGGCGGGAAGCATGGAAGCATCCTCCGCACATTCCCTACCCTGTTGATATCTCTAAATGTACCCTTTCATAACAAGTCTCACTTTGTTTCTCAAAACATTTCCATCCTCATCAAGCTTGTTACAAAAGATCTAATGGGTTCAATCACTTGAGTAGCTAAAGCTTTGGGTACAAGTTCCAAACATTGTTTCTTTCAAATTGATTTAATTCTTCTTGCATAAAAAGATATCAATATTAATTGTTGAGAGCCTCATCAACTTCCTTTGGATCAATTTTGGAAACAAAAGTCATATGGTTACATACCTTGCTAAGGAAGCGTCGAGTTATTACTCCCTTAGAAATATCTTCAATGAAATTCTAAATTGGTTTATCTTTAGCAATCCTCCATTCTTTGGGAAAATCTTGAAGATCCATGTTTGTTTATTTGGATTGAATATAATCAGTTAAAATTTGATCTTAATCTTCTAGAGATTTTTTCTCCAAGATACCTGCACAATTAACAACTTCTACATCTACAAACAAGGGGTTAAACTCATTAAAGGTAATGTGATATGATTATTCCATTTTCATAGTTCTTTTGTTAACCTTTATACACTTTAATCGCAGTGGAATATCTTAGGAATAAGCCTTCACCAACTTTTCTGTCAAAATTCCCAAGATTATCCTTTCTGTTGTTAAGAACAAAGCATTTGCATATGAAGACATATAAGTGAGAAATATTATATTGATTCCTTTATGTAACTCACATGGATTCAACTTTAGAATTGGTTTTATCAAGGCACGTTCATTATATAGCAAGCAGTACTTAATGCGTCAACCCAAAATTAATTAGGAAGATTAGTATCATTGAGCATCGTCCTCACTAGCATTTATAGAGACCTATTTTTCCTTCCCACTACCCTAATTTGTTGGGGGAGTCCGTGGATTGGAAAAGGTTTCATGAATACCATTCTCATTATAAAAACGTTCAAATTCTCCATTCTAGAATTCTCCATCATGATCACTTTGGATCGATGCAACACTTAATCTATCTTCGTTCTAGAGGACCTTGGTAGGCTTCGAAAGGAAACAAACATGTCTCTTTTTTGAGATAAAAACAATGTCCAAGTATAACGAGAGTAGTCATTACAACTACAATGGAATATAGATTGATGCCAAAAATCTTAATTCTGGACGAGCCAAAAAGATTCATGTGCAAGAGTCGTAAAGGTTGATTTGTAGAAATAACATGTTTGGATTTAAAAGAGGCCCTTACTTGTTTACCCTTTTGGAACACATTACATAATCTATTTTCTCAAAACATAAGTATTAAAAATCAATCACTAAATCCTTGCAGACTAACTTGTGTAAGTGGTCCATATGGATATGGCCTATAGCCATGATTCATTTTCGTTACTTAGAAGATAAACATCATTTGAAGGATTTTTTATTGAATTAACGGTGTAAATATTTCCATTTCTCAAGATGGTAAAGAGGGCTTTATTTGATCTAAATCTAATAACCCTGCATCTAAAAGAATAAAAGGTTACACTATTCCTATTGTCGTATAATTGACTAATACTTAGGCTTTATTTTAAAGTTAGGAATGGGAAAAGGATGACTTTGAAAAATATAGATTTTTTAAATATATAGAAATATTTAACATTTAAAAAAATATATTTTATATAGAATGATAGAAGAGTGCTTATCATTAACATTATTTTTTAATTTTTGGAATTCTATAGCAACATAAATTATATTTGAACAATTTGTCTGAATCCCCCAAACCTCTCCTTCAATACAATTTTTTAGTTCCCCCAAATTAGGGGGATTTTGGTTTATGAATAAACATAAATCCCCCAAAATCCTCCCCCACCAAATCTTTCTATTCTTTTCACTCAATCCTTCTCTTTTTTCAAAGCCTTCTACTTTAAACTTCAAAACAAAGCCTTAGTAAATTATGCTTTAAACCATAAACTAAAATAACCTCCCTAATCGTTTAATTGAGTAACTTACCAATAGTATCAATACCAAGGATATTTCCTTTGTTTTTGTAACCATAAGATGCGTATCCTCCCTTTGGAGAAGTAAAGGAAGAGAAAAGATACCCATCTCTGGTCATGTGTGTTGAACAACCGCTATCAAGATACCACTTAACATTTGATATTTTAAAGCATTCTTGCATCAAAAACTTAGGTCTTAAATTTAGGTCCCAAATCATTTTGACTTCTCTAATGTTAGTTTGACAAATATTCACACTAGATTTCTTGTAAAGATCATAATTGTAAAAATACGATGAAGTAGACATATTTATTATTTTGCGTTATTGTGATGCTTTTTATAACCGTATGAAGGAGGATGACCATGTTCACTTTCATGGCTTTTATTGATAAAATAAGATAGGTAAGAAATTTGACCATTTTTAATGCAATAATTGCATTTGAGAGTTTTGCATTTAGGATTTTGATGAGCATGACATATACTACTAAAGTTCTTACTATTATTCTTAGGTTCATAAACAAGACTAGCCTTATTATAAGAAGCTCTTTATTTACCTAAGAGAAGATTCAAGTTGTCTCTTCATTTGATGAATTTATCAAGTGTGTTTTATAAATCATAATTCTTATTTTTCAAAATATAGCATTGATCACACTTGATAGATTTAACTACAACTTCATGAGAAGAGGAAAAGTTTTGAATTATAACATTTTGTCTCTCTTTAAGATGCTCTATTTCTTCCACTAATTTTTTATTTTTAAATTCGAGGGAGAGAATAATGGATTTAAAGGTAGAGACTGTAACACCCTTCTACCCAAACGACATATTTAAATAGATTATCAGAGTACAACATGTAGAAGAGTTTACATTTCTTACAACATAATAATTATCGCATCACAACATAAAACATATTATTTATTTTATTAAAACTTCGCAGCGGACAACAACATTAATATTATCATTCATCATATAACAATTCATAATAATGGTTCAACATTATCTCAACAAAACATCTCAACATGTTAGTCATCATAAACAACGTAAATAGTAATCAATTATCTATCGAATCCCATAACCCCGGTGTCACATGACCAGAGCATTTGACTCGACTCTGTAGAATAACTCTACACTTATTCTTCAAACCTCAACAATAGCTACTCCTCTTTATCTGCACATTGCTCATCATAGATGAACATAAACACATGCAGAAGGGGTGAGAATTACATTATTAAATAATAATATAACGACAGAAATATAAACATAATTATATTTCACATATGCCAACACAGCTCATCATAATCATCATAATCAACATATTCATGAACATCAACGAAACAACATATCAAATGCAATGCACACACCCATGCATGACTCAACACGACTCGGTATACCCATTTTGTGACCAACTACAGGATCACCACTCCCAGATTCATCATCATAGAATCCGAGTTCCCCGCAAGGAACCAAGCCTCTCAACAAGCCCGGAGTCAACAACATCATTGGAACTCAGTCCGTTCATCACTAGGCATCGGCCTTTCATGAATGCATGCACACCAAGCATGCATCATAATCAACATAGCAACAACAGCATCATATAGTCATGTTATCATCATCATTAACACATTCTATCACAAAAGCATATCACCTCATGCCACATAATCAAACACAGTATTATCACACTCTACTAATATCTATACCACTCAAAGCAACGGGAAATGATCCCTCATATACCATGCATCAGCTAAGTTACCTCGCTCAGCCTAAACAACCAAAACTGCACAACAACAGCCCCGGAAAGACCACAGTCTGCCCATACGCGTATTGCCTATGCTCATACGCGTATTACCCACGCCTGACCAAATCCATACGCGTATTGCCCATGTCCATACGCGTATGCTACGCGTATCACATTCCCATACGCGTACCAACAGAGACCAAAACACGTTCAAAACATCATCTTCCTCATCCATACGCGTATTGCCTAGTGCCATACGCGTACCAGCAATCTCATACGCGTATTGCCTAGTGCCATACGCGTATGACCAGAAACCAGATTTCCAGATCTGCAATGGCTTTCTCTGCTACGAGATCTATCCAAATTCATCCTTCCACAGTCCAAATTTCACACAAAATCACTCATATCGTCTAATACAAATAGTTCCCTATTCGATTTCGCAAATCCTAACATCATTGCATATAATTTCTACGAATTCCTTCGATTAAAATCCCAATTTCGTTCATCCAATATTTCACCATTTTCAGCATATTATTGTTTAATAAGGTTCAGACCCCTTACCTCTTTGGATTGAAGGAAGCTCTGAGCAATCTTTGGCCTTTTCCTCTTCCTTCTCTTTCTCTTCAGCGTTTCTCCCCCTTTCTCTGACTCTGAGGCAAAACACGTGAAACAACCTGAGTCCTCACTTTGGCCTCTTTTATCCAATTTCCACTTTTACCCTTCCACTCTTCATATTCCATTTATTTTATTTATTTAATTATTATTAAATAAATAACATCTATAATAATAATAAAAATAATCCAATAATTCATCTTTATTTAATTAAATTAATAAAATAATATTAACTCAATTAAATAATTCTCTTATTTTAATCGGGGTGTTACAACTCTCCCCCACTAAAAGAGTTTTCGTCCTCGAAAACATACCTCAAGTAAATAGAGCCGGATACGACTCCTTCATCTGATCTTCACGCTCCCAAGTCAAGCTCTCACCAGCTGGACCTCCCCAAACAACTTTCACTAGAGCAATCTTCTTACCTCTCAGGGTCTTCTCTTCTCGGTCATCTATCCGAATTGGCAACACCTCAACGGTCAAATTATCCCTCACCTGGATATCATCCAACTGAACAACATGCGAAGGATCCGCAATATATTTTCTCAACTGAGATACATGAAACACATCATGCAGATTAGAAAGCGACGGCGGTAAAGCTATCCGATACGCCACTTCCCCAACCCTCTTCAAAATCTGATACGGACCCACAAACCTCGGAGTAAGCTTTTTAGACTTTAAAGCTCTACCCACACCTGTCGTCGGAGTAACTCTCAAGAACACATGATCTCCCTCTTGGAACTCAAGTGCCTTTCTCCTGTTATCACGATAACTCTTCTGACGACTCTGAGAAATCTTCAATTTCTCCTGAATCATCTTAACCCTTTCAGTCGTCTGCTGCACAATCTCAGGTCCGAGTACAACACTCTCACCTGATTCATACCAACACAATGGAGTTCTACACCTCCTACCATACAATGCTTCATATGGAGCCATACCGATACTAGCATGAAAACTATTATTATAAGTAAACTCCACCAACGGCAAATAACTATCCCAAGAACCATTCTGCTCCAACACACAAGCTCTCAACAAATCCTCCAAGGATTGGATAGTTCTTTCGGTCTGACCATCAGTCTGGGGATGATAAGCTGAACTCAATCTCAACTTAGTTCCCAACGCTTTCTGCAAACTTTCCCAAAATCTAGAAGTAAATCTGGGATCTCTATCAGACACAATACTGGATGGAATACCATGCAGCCTCACTATCTCCTCAATATACAACTCTGCCAACTTCTCTAAAGAGTGATTAATCTTCATCGGCAAGAAATGCGCCGACTTAGTCAATCGATCCACAATCACCCAAATAGAATCATTACCTTTCACCGTCCTCGGCAATCCCGTCACAAAATCCATGGAAATGCTATCCCACTTCCATTCAGGAATCTTTAAAGGTTGCATCATACCTGCCGGTTTCTGATGTTCAATCTTTGACTTCTGACAAGTCAAACAGGCATACACAAACTTAGCAACATCTCTTTTCATACCAGCCCACCAAAACAACTTCTTCAAATCTTGATACATTTTAGTTGCACCTGGATGGATACTCAATCCACTCCTATGGCCCTCTTCAAGAATACTCTTTTTCAATTCAGACACCTCAGGAACACAAACTCTACCTTTAAATCGCAGGATGCCATTCTCATCAATCTCAAAATTACCACCATTACCCTGGTTAACCATAGTAATATGATCAACTAGAGCGACATCAACTTGCTGACCATTCCGAATATCTTCTAGAATTCCACTAGTCAACTTCAGCATACCCAACTTTACACTATCAGCGGAAACTTCACAACCCAAACTCATATCACGGAACTGTTCAATTAACTCAAGCTCCCGAACCATCATCATAGACATATGTAGAGACTTTCTACTCAGCGCATCTGCAACTACATTAGCCTTACCGGGATGATAACTCAATTCAAAGTCAAAATCCTTCAGTAATTCTAACCACCTTCTCTGCCTCATATTTAACTCTTTCTGATCAAACAGATATTTCAGACTCTTGTGATCACTGAACACTTCGAATCTGGAACCATACAGATAATGCCTCCACATTTTCAACACAAATACAACAGCTGCAAGTTCTAGATCATGCGTAGGATAATTCCTCTCATGAACTTTCAACTGTCTAGAAGCATAAGCTACAACTTTACCATTCTGCATCAAAACACCACCAAGACCCATCAAAGAAGCATCACAATAAACAACGAAGGACTCACCAGGATTAGGCAAGATCAACACTGGAGTACTGGTCAACCGCCTCTTCAACTCAACAAAACTCGCTTCACAAGCTGCATCCCACACATACACTTGACCCTTCTTAGTCAACTGCGTCAACGGCAATGCCAACCTAGAGAAGCCCTCAATAAATCTGCGATAATAACCAGCTAACCCCAGAAAACTGCGTATCTCAGTAGCAGACTTCGGAGTCTCCCACTGTAATACGGCATCAACCTTAGCAGGATCAACAGAAATCCCACCACTCGAAATCACATGGCCAAGGAAACTCACTTCCTTCAACCAGAACTCACATTTAGATAACTTTGCATATAATTTCTTTTCTCTTAACACCTGCAAAACAATTCTCAGATGTCCTGCATGCTCTTCTTCCGTCTTAGAATATATCAATATATCATCTATGAACACCACAACAAAATTATCAAGGTACGGATGAAATATACGATTCATATATTCCATAAACACACCTGGAGCATTAGATACACCGAACGGCATCACAGTGTATTCATAATGACCATACCTCGTACGGAAAGCAGTCTTCGCAATATCATCTGACTTCACTCGGATCTGATGATAACCCGACCGCAAATCAATCTTACTGAAAACATGAGCTCCAACCAACTGGTCCATCAAATCATCAATCCTCGGCAATGGATACCGATTCTTGATAGTCACCTTATTCAACTGCCGGTAATCGACACACAACCTCATCGTACCTTCTTTCTTCTTCACTAACAATACTGGTGCACCCCAAGGAGAAACACTTGGACGCACAAACTTCTTCTCAAGCCATTCTTCAAGTTGCTTCTTCAATTCAACTAATTCATTTGCCGACATTCTATAAGGAGACATCGACACTGGACTCGTACCTGGTACTAAGTCAATGGCAAATTCGACTTCACGTTCTGGAGGTAATTCACTTACATCCTCCGGAAACACATCCTGAAATTCACAGACAACAGGCAAATCTACACTCACCACTTTCTTATTCGCTTGCAGAGACGCAAATAAAGCGAATATCTGAGCTTCATCTTTCACAAATTCCCCCACCTGCCTAGCAGATAGAAATCTTGCCTCATCATTCTCACCAACTTCAGAAAACCGCACCGTCTTACTATAGCAGTTGATAAACACGCCATAGAATTCTAGCCAATTCATTCCCAGAATAATATCAATTTGGTGCAAGGGTAAGCACACCAAATCAACTACGAACTCTCTCTCAAAGATCGTCAAACGACAACCTCGACAGACAACAGAAGTCTTCACAGAACCATTAGCAGGAGCATCTATCACCATACTTCCGCCTAGGGACGACATAATCACACCAATCCTGGTCGCACACTCATACGAAATAAACGAATGGGTAGCACCAGTGTCAACAATAGCAAGCAATTCAACATTATTAATCAAGCAAGTACCTTTAATCAGATTATCTTCTTTAGGAGCTTCAGCCCCACTCAGAGCAAACACCCTACCAGTAGTATGAGCTGCAGTAGCCGCCTTCTTCGGTTTCGAGCACTGCGAACTGATATGGCCTTTCTCGCCACAATTAAAACATGTCGGACCAGCATCCTTACATTCCGTAACTCTATGACCAGCCTGACCGCATCGGAAACATCTCAGCACTTTCTTGGTACAGCTATCAGCACGGTGGCCTGGCTCGCCACACTTGAAACATTTACCAGCTACGGGAGATCCTCCCCCACTTGGCTTCTTCGCATCTACCACTTTCTGCTTACCTTTACCATTCGGAGATGCATAAGGACTACCACGATCCTTATTCTTCTTCTCACTAAGACTCTTGTAGTGAGCAGTCCTAGCCTTGCTATCTTCATCAAATATCCTGCACTTGTTAACCAGTGTAGGAAACCTACGAATCTCCTGGTAACCAATGCCTTGTTTGATCTCGGGACGCAACCCGTTCTCAAACTTGACACACTTGGATTCCTCAGCATCAGCATTATTATAATGAGGACAATACTGTACCAGCTCCTCAAACTTCGAAGCGTAATCAGCAACAGACATGTTACCCTGCTTCAGTCCCAGAAATTCCATCTCCTTCTTACATCGCACATCAGCAGGAAAATATTTCTCCAGAAAGGCCGTCTTGAACCTTTCCCAAGTCATCTCAGCACCTGGTACTTCAATCCTCTGTCGAGTGTTATCCCACCAGTTTTCAGCCTCTTCAGATAACATATGCGTACCAAACTGCACCTTCTGTGCTTCAGTACACGTCATCACCCGGAAAATCTTCTCAATTTCCTTCAGCCAAATCTGAGCACCATCTGGATCATAGCGCCCCTTGAATGTAGGAGGGTTATTCTTCAGAAACCTTCCCAAATTCCTAAACTCGTCGACCGGCGGATTCTGCTGCGCCTGCATAGCCTGCGCCATAGCAGCCAAAGCCTCAGCAATCGCACGGTCATTTTCTCCAGCCATACTCTGCACGACACAACTACAACCGTTAAATATCGACAGTGTCATTTACACTAATCGACCAACAGGGAAAACATCACCTTATGACTCGACTGGACTGACCATGCTCTGATACCACTAATGTAACACCCTTCTACCCAAACGACATATTTAAATAGATTATCAGAGTACAACATGTAGAAGAGTTTACATTTCTTACAACATAACAATTATCGCATCACAACATAAAACATATTATTTATTTTATTAAAACTTCGCAGCGGACAACAACATTAATATTATCATTCATCATATAACAATTCATAATAATGGTTCAACATTATCTCAACAAAACATCTCAACATGTTAGTCATCATAAACAACGTAAATAGTAATCAATTATCTATCGAATCCCATAACCCCGGTGTCACATGACCAGAGCATTTGACTCGACTCTGTAGAATAACTCTACACTTATTCTTCAAACCTCAACAATAGCTACTCCTCTTTATCTGCACATTGCTCATCATAGATGAACATAAACACATGCAGAAGGGGTGAGAATTACATTATTAAATAATAATATAACGACAGAAATATAAACATAATTATATTTCACATATGCCAACACAGCTCATCATAATCATCATAATCAACATATTCATGAACATCAACGAAACAACATATCAAATGCAATGCACACACCCATGCATGACTCAACACGACTCGGTATACCCATTTTGTGACCAACTACAGGATCACCACTCCCAGATTCATCACCATAGAATCCGAGTTCCCCGCAAGGAACTAAGCCTCTCAACAAGCCCGGAGTCAACAACATCATTGGAACTCAGTCCGTTCATCACTAGGCATCGGCCTTTCATGAATGCATGCACACCAAGCATGCATCATAATCAACATAGCAACAACAGCATCATATAGTCATGTTATCATCATCATTAACACATTCTATCACAAAAGCATATCACCTCATGCCACATAATCAAACACAGTATTATCACACTCTACTAATATCTATACCACTCAAAGCAACGGGAAATGATCCCTCATATACCATGCATCAGCTAAGTTACCTCGCTCAGCCTAAACAACCAAAACTGCACAACAACAGCCCCGGAAAGACCACAGTCTGCCCATACGCGTATTGCCTATGCTCATACGCGTATTACCCACGCCTGACCAAATCCATACGCGTATTGCCCATGTCCATACGCGTATGCTACGCGTATCACATTCCCATACGCGTACCAACAGAGACCAAAACACGTTCAAAACATCATCTTCCTCATCCATACGCGTATTGCCTAGTGCCATACGCGTACCAGCAATCTCATACGCGTATTGCCTAGTGCCATACGCGTATGACCAGAAACCAGATTTCCAGATCTGCAATGGCTTTCTCTGCTACGAGATCTATCCAAATTCATCCTTCCACAGTCCAAATTTCACACAAAATCACTCATATCGTCTAATACAAATAGTTCCCTATTCGATTTCGCAAATCCTAACATCATTGCATATAATTTCTACGAATTCCTTCGATTAAAATCCCAATTTCGTTCATCCAATATTTCACCATTTTCAGCATATTATTGTTTAATAAGGTTCAGACCCCTTACCTCTTTGGATTGAAGGAAGCTCTGAGCAATCTTTGGCCTTTTCCTCTTCCTTCTCTTTCTCTTCAGCGTTTCTCCCCCCTTTCTCTGACTCTGAGGCAAAACACGTGAAACAACCTGAGTCCTCACTTTGGCCTCTTTTATCCAATTTCCACTTTTACCCTTCCACTCTTCATATTCCATTTATTTTATTTATTTAATTATTATTAAATAAATAACATCTATAATAATAATAAAAATAATCCAATAATTCAACTTTATTTAATTAAATTAATAAAATAATATTAACTCAATTATATAATTCTCTTATTTTAATCGGGGTGTTACAGAGACAAAATGTTGTAATTTTATTTTTTGTAAATTCAAAATAAATCACGATAATAAAGTGCGAGGTTACCATGTCTTCTTCATGATTTTCTATGAGACAAATGTTGACTTCTTCTTCATCTGAGGATTCTATGTCATTATCATCTTAAGTGATATATGCTTTCTTAACTTATTTTTTAGGCTTCTTGAATCTTCTTTGACTCTGATTTCTTCTTTAGTTTTGATTTTGAGGCAATTTGGTCTTATGTGTCACTTCTTTCCATATTGAAAGCATATAAGAGCGAATAAGGATCTTCCTTCATTATTGTTTTTTCCCTCTTGTTTCTTTCACGCTTCATGTATCTCTTGAAGTTCTGCACCATCAATGTCATATCTACATCATAGTCAGAATCCTTTTCTTCCTCCATCTTAAGAGTTAGATTCTTATTCTAGTTGTATCCTTCTTCATAATCAAAAAGTCTCTTCAGCTCCATTTCATGTTCCTGCAATTTATAAAATAAAGTAGCTAATTCAATGGATGATAAATCAATAGATTCCAAAATCGCAATGACTTTGGGCTTCCAACTACGCTTTAAGAATCTAAAGATTTTTACAAGCAAGTTCTCATTTTGAAAAACATTCTCTAGAGTTCTCATGTGATTCACGATGTGAACGAATCATTTTCTCATATCATAAATGTTCTCTTCAAGTTTCATTCTCAAGAGCTCATACTCATAAGTTAATATGTTCACTCTTGCCCTCCTTACCTTAACAATTCTTTCGTGGATAACTAGAAGGGTGTTCCACCTTTCCTTTATAGTCTCATAGTGAGAAACACACAAAAACTTGTCAAGATCAAGAACGATATTGTTGGTAGATAGTTTAAGATTTCAAATTTCAATTCACTTTTTCTCTTTCTTCTTTGGCCCATTCATCTTCCTTTTTGATTACCACAATATCATTAACTTGATGTGTAGGAACAAACATATCATTTTTCACAACCTTCAAAATATCAAAAACCACCCCTTCTATGAAGATTCACATATATTCTTTCCATAAAGCATACCATTCTCCATTAAAGGATGGATATTTGTTAAGTGAGTCTTTTGAAGTCATTTCCTTCCTCTTGGGACAGTTAGTCTAGAACAAGAGTTATGCACTGATACCACTTGTGAATAGTGATATTTGAAATTTGTAATTAATTTTAAAAAATATTTTTGCTTTGATAAAATTGTGTTAGTATAACAATCAAATAGATATAAAGAAGCGGAAAAATATAAAGGAAGTAAATAGAGAGGAAAGAAAAAATAGCGAAAAATAAAGAGATGGAGTTAAAGAGATTGCACCAGGATTTATACAGGTTCGGCTTACCACTTTTCCTACTCATGCCCCTAAGAATTTCTTCTTGAAAATTCCACTAATAAAATGCCTTGATCTTTTAAGAATATGCTTGTGAACCTTCTTACAACAAATGAGAGATATTACACTTGTGGACCCCCAAATCAAACGGAGGTTTTACCCAAGCTGGACCCACAAATCAAATAGAGATTTTAATCGATTAATCTTAAGAACCAAACATAAATTTTACCAGAACAATATCAAAAATCAAATAGAGATTTTACTAGAAAAATACCAAGAACCAAATAAGGGAACCAATCAAGAGAATCACACTATTGATCAATAGCAACTGAATCACATACACCAATACAACTAAAATCTCGCACATACTTTTCATTGATAAGACACTAAGGCAACTTTAGTTAAAGAGTAAAAAAATAGTACAAAGTGAGATAAAAGAGATTCAAAGTGATTTCTGGTGTATTTTGGAATGAGTAGAAACTCTTTATTCTAAGAAGAAAATATGTCTCAAAAAGAAAATCGACTCATGTGCTTTTTAATGCTTTTAATTAGAGGTGTTTAAAACTGAACAATCCCAATAGAAAACCACAAACCGACTCAAACCAAATCGAAAACCACAAAAAAACTGCATTTGATCCGGATGTGTTCAAACCATATTTTAACAAAACCGTATGGTTTAGTTCGGTCTGAGGTTTGTACTCTGCAAACATAATTGAACTGCATTAAGTTACAACCCAATTTTCACTTAAATCACATCAAACTCAAACCTAAACCTATTATGTCTTATCCTTACGACGAAGAACGATTTTCTCTTCGTCACACTAAGAGTTTCAATTTTAGTCTTCTCAAATCTATTCTAGTAGTATCACGCCTTTTTTGCTAGATACATGTTGCATATTCTTCTCTAATCTACACTCTCTTAAATTATTTCATTTTCACCTTCTCATATTTATGTTACTGTTCTCTCTTCCAATTTTGTTTTTATTGCACGTCTTATTCTCTAATCTTTCCTCTCTTTTGTTCTTTCTTTTTCATTTTCACTAATCTCTCATCTCCTCTATTTTTTTTTCATTATAATGTTTTTGATATTGTTTTATGCTATTGTTATATGTTTATTATTCTATTTTTATCTAATCTTATTTTTACATATTAAATGGAAAGTTGTTCTCTAAATATGATGATTTTGTTGTTATTTGGTAGTATCTAAATGACTAATTACAAATTTATGTTGTCATCAATATGTGTATGTATGGCTCAATAAACGTTTCGTAAAAAACTGAACTAACCGAATCGAACTAAACCGCATTGTTTTGGTTTGATTCAGTTTTATTTTTAAAAGTCAATCGAACCAAAACCAGACCGCAAATTTTTTTCTCTCACTATTCAGATGATTTTTAGCATCAAGACCACTCAAACCACATCGCAAACACCCATACTTTAAATCGATTAAGTCATAAATTTAATCGATTAGATAGAAAAAATATGGAAATTTTCAAATTCGCAATCACTAATTGATTATAAGTCTATTTAAACGATTTGGAGGCATTACAAAATAATTAATTGATTAACCCTATTGTGTTGATCAATAATTTATTATAAAAATCATTTCAAAAGTTTTAAGCATACTAATAATTTTTAAGTGAAATCCAATAATTCAAGTGTTATGACTGTTGTAAATTATTAACAATTAATAATCTTGAGTGTGTTTTAAAATGACAAGAAAATATGCAAGTAAAAGTTAATTTTTGAATTCAAAAATAGAAAATACTTGTGAAGTGTTACAATAGATAATTTGTACTTTGAATTCGGAAATAGGCAACACTTTGTGAAGAGTTGCAGAATGCAAAACAATACAGCCTTTGAAAACTGTTGTTGTAGGCGAACCGTGGAACGTTTGAAAAATGCTGATGTAGGTAAAACAATGCAACATTTAACAAAAATGTTGTTGAAAGTGTGTTTCATCAATGGTCCCAACTTTATGAAAAAACATCCATTTGATCTATAAATTGAGCATTCTGAATGTATAAAAATTATAACAAAAACACATATTCTCTAAAATAAATTTCATACATTATTTACTACATTCGAGTTTTCATCTGTCTTTTGTAAATTCAAGAAGGCTGAATTATACTACATAAAAATTTTAAAACCTTCAAAAATGCTTAAACTATTATTGAAAAAATGATTCATTTACTATTCCAACATCGATCTATTTGATTTACCATCAATTTTCTCACAATTTTATAGAATCTCAAATAATGGCAGTTTCAAGTATAAAAAGAAAAATTCAAAGAAGAATCGACGTTATGAATAGTTTTAAGTTGTTTGTTCTAGATTGATGTTGCAATTGCTACATAAAGTGCTGCAATTATACCGCCATTGACACACGTGCCGCTGTCACACGTGCCTCTACCAGGTACTCTTTATTTCGCTTGTTTGAAAATATTATAAAAACTATTATTACGGAACAACTATAAATGGCTATAACTAAAAGAGAAGGAAGGTCTTGTAGTGGTAATTTCACCTCGGCTACCTTTTTTAGCCGACGATGGTTACGCTTAAGAAGCGTTTAGGTTTGCATACTATTGATACGGTGCAACCGCTCATGTAGTCGTGCTTTGTCTGGCAATGGACATTATTGGCCGACAACTTTGTCTGATAGCATTAGAACTGTTATAGTTATAACTTTGAGCTTGAAAAAACTTATTGACACTCACTGTGTTGGTAGCGGTGGAAACTATAAAATTAATGCACTTTATGATACATAATGTGTTCTCTAAAGATTACCACACCTACCTCCAAATTTTATTGATATTTAAGAATTGACTTGTTCTGCTTGCAATCCTTGCACTCCGAAAAAGTGCATATCTTAGAGCACCGCTATGTATGTATATGCTTGTGATATAGGTAAAAAAAATAAGGTGTAATGTGAAGAACAATTTTTACGTGCAGATGAGTATGGAGTCATGACAATATAATTATTATAAGTGAAATTATGTGGCAAGCTTGACCTCTCACATAGAATTCATTTCTATGAAATATTAAACTATGAAGTTGTAGCGGAGGAATTATAGATATTGAATTTATGTGAGAACTATTGTTTTCTTATCAGTTCCAGAATACTTTTATGGTTGTTTGTATTCTCTATTGTCACTTATTGATTCAGTTGAACATAGTGTTGCTCACAATTGCCTTTGTCCTCGTTAAGAAACGAACTCAAGGAATTTGTTCCATGTCTTAGAAAACAAGGTTTGTTAAAAAAGTTAAATTCAAAGAGAAGCAATCATGGTAACTAGGCCTCCTATCGGAATATATCCATTGGTATCTCGTGCAATTAGATCTAGGTTAGCTAGAATGAAGGTGGCAACATTAATAGGTCTAGACTGGAAAGCACAAAGTATAATAAATAGTTTATCTTTGGACACATAGGTGATGTTCTCCTCTTTCCCAAAAAGGGTATGAGCTAGGATTTTATGGAAATAACGGATGGCGGGGTTATGGATGCTGGCGGAGTGCAAGGAATTTGGTTCAAGATGATGGTTTCCAACAATACTACCCCAAAAGAAATCTAGTTCAAGCTCCATAAACACATCATCTTGGGCTTCAATAAATACATCTGGGCCACTGGGGAATCCTAAAAGGTTAGCCATCTCGAGGTGGGTAAAATGATAGTTATTCACAAACAATCTAAAGGTATCTAGGTCTCTATTAGACCCCAACCCCCTGTTAGGGTCATAAAATAAAGAACTTAGAAATTTGAGGGTTAGCCTACGATAGGTGCTATATCTTCTCCTCAAAGCAAAATTTTCCCAACTTATTTGGTTAAGCATATATATGACATTGTCTCTAATTCTTAAAGTGGTCATATTAGGTCCATCAATGTATATAGATAATTCCATCTCTCTCTGAGCAAGAACCTTAAAACGTCGCCTCTGGGCTTAATTTTTGAAAGTAACCTTCATGTTATCTACCGGTTGCATCTCTAAAGTTAGTATGAAATGTTATTCTATGCGAAGTAGCCTAATAGTAGACATGAACCAAGTTAGTAGAGATCAAAATAATTGAATATAGTGGCTTGGCTCCCATGCAACACTTCGTTTAATATCGGTAGCTCGTGACTTTGTAGTGAAACTATGCTTGTGAAAGAGCGGGAAGCTCTTATAATTTTTAATTGGTGTAGTAATCTCTATTTTCTACACAATGATAATGCTTAAGTCGCTACCCGTTCACAACGAATGTCTCTTTCGATTTACTTTTTATTTCAACAGCTCCACTTTAGAATACTTTTGTAACTTCAAAAGGTCCGGGCCATGTAGAACGAAGTTTTCATGTAAATAGTTTTAGTCGAGAGTTGAAGAGAAGTACTACATCACCTTCATTAAAATTTCTCCTTGATATGCATTTACCATGCCATTGTTTAGTCCTTTCCTTATAAACACAGGCATTTTCATATGCATCTAACCTAAGTTCTTCTAGTTTATGGATCTCAAGAATTCGTTTTTCTCACGCATTCGTATAATTCATATTTAGGGTCTTAATGGCCCAATAGGATTTATGTTCTAATTCAATAGGTAGGTGACATGATTTACCATAAACTAGTTTAAATGGAGTGGTCTTTATTGGTGTTTTATAGGCTGTTCTGTAGGCCCACATAGCCTCACGAAGTTTGGAATACCAATCCTTCCTAGAGATTGCAACAGTTTTCTCTAATACTTTCTTAATTTCCCTATTGGAAATTTCAACATGTCCACTCATTTGAGGGTGATAGGGTGTTTCTACTCGGTGTCGGACTTCGTACTTGAGCAATAGTCTTTCAAAGATATTTGAAATAAAGTGAGATCCACCATCACTAATGACGAGTCTCAGAACACTGAATCTTGGAAAAATAGTATTCTTAAAGAGTTTAACCACGACTCGTGCATCATTTGTAGGAGAGGTTGTAAGACCCTAATTTTGACCCTAAGATCCCTCATGTTATCTCATAATATGCATTAGCTTTGGGATACACCTTGACATCCTCCTTACCCCTCATTCATTGGGATTGCATTGGGAGAGGTCATCAAGCACTTTTGATTGTATCATACTTTGTTTTTCATTATTTATTATCCCAAATACCAAAAATATGTCAATGTATAGTTTGTTACTTTTGTAGGTAGTATGTGTGTTCACCCATGCTATATCAAGCTCATATATAGGGTTGAAGACCCTCAATGCAAAGGAGTTCAATCAAGAAATGGTTCACATTTGACTCTAGACGTAATATATGGGTTCCTAGATCTTCACATATCATTTTGATCAAGAATTCATCAAGAGTTTGAAGTTTGTTTGCCTTGGAAACCCTAATTCATATGGGTATCTTGTGTGACTTCATCAACAAGTTTCTTTAACAATTGATCAAATATTTCATGGGATACTTCATATTAAATCATATTTCACATATATGATCCTCCATGAGTCCCAAAGGTCAAGAGAATATCAAGCTAGCAAGGTGGTTCATAGTGGTTGACCAGAGAAAGTCAATTGGTCAAAATTGGGGTTCCCTAGACCCTATCTTCTACATTTTTTGTCATATGAAAATTATTCAGAGATAAAAGTTACTCAAAATAACATTCCAAACAACTTTCATTTTGAGGTCAAGATCTAGTTTTTCTTGGAAAATCATTTTTTATGGTGAAATATTATAGGTCATTTTGTTTGAACCCTAGTTTGGAGGTCAACTTCCCAAGACCATAACTTGCTCATTTTTTATGATATGAAAGCCATTCACATTCCATGATCAAATTCAAGATGTTTAATTAAACTTTTATGTTTAGAGGAAGTTCAAATTTAACTTGAAAATGCATATGCCAAGAGGAAACATTTTAGGTCATTTTGGGCCACTACCATTTAAAAAGTGTTTTTCCTCAACTTCTAAAATGCATAACGCCTTCGTGCCAAATCCAAATGAGGTCAAATATTTTGACCAAATTGGAGAGTTTTGAAATAGATACAATTTTGATGGAGGAACTTTTTCCATTTGAAGTTCATAGAAAAATTTATTTAAGGTGGAAGAAGTGAACATTTGACTTGGTACTTAGAAAATTTTCAAACATATTTGAGTTTCCAAACTTCCACCCAAACATTCATCATGATCCAAGCTTCAAATGAAAAATTATTCAACATGAAATTTGTTCCCCTTGATATCGCCTTTCCAAAATGTCCAAGATCATCTCATTTGGCCAAAGAATGAAGGACTTGCTCATGGGTGCAATGTGAGGTACCATTTGGATGATTTTCACTTCCACATTTCAAACACAAGTGCATGACCACATGACATGATTTCAGCATGATTCTCACTCGTTTTTGGACCTGAATACATCACTTGATGGGCCTATCACACGCCCATGTAAGCATGCAAGGTGAATTGCTAAAATTGGAAATTTTTGGAAGTGTGTGGAAATGAATCTCTTTGGCTATAAATAAGACCCTCATTGCTCAGAATTAAGGACTTCATGCCCAAGCTTTGAACCTGCAATCCAAACCTTCACCATTAAAGGATAATCTTGAAGGTTTTCATTTGAAAATCGAGCTTCAAATCTCATTCTATTTTGAGATTGAAACTCCAAGAGTCCAAGCCATTTTATGATCTTAATCACTTCCTACAAGCTTCTGAAACAAAGCCAAGCACAATTGGAATCAAGATCAAGCAAGGTTAAAGCTCCCTCGAAGGTAATTTTTCAGAATTTTCATCTCTTCGATTCTCCCTTAATTCTTCACTATTCTTTGTGATTTTGGTTGGCTAAAGTCCGACCAATGTAGGCAAGAAGATTGAGTTGCTTTGAGGTCAACCGAAGCAACTCAGTTCATGATCCTCAAAATTCAAATCCCTGTATCTTTTTATATACTTGGAATTGGAGAAAACTGAGGCCAGATTCGAGCTCCTGAGCATTCTTTCTTTAAATACATGTCCTTGTTTCTCATTTTAATGATGGTTGATGGTGGACAAGTCCGGTGAGGTTCACCGGAGAAGAAGACCGGAGCCCTAGCTCCGGTGGTGTGTTGTCCCGCCTCTCAACCATCAGATTCATTCAAAATGTTTTAATCTTACCCCTTGGTTCTGATTACCATTGTTGCAGCGCGTTTGACTTAGTTTATTGTGGACAGCGCGCACGCGACCATCAGATCTGCCACCGCAATTAATGAGGGAGATCTGATGGCCCTTGTTTTTTTGAATTTTATTTTAATTTCTGATTTTATGTTTAATCCATTTATTTTGATTAATTCATATTAATTTATTTTTAATCTAAAAAATATGGGATTTTCACCAAAAATCTATAAATATTTTCCTCTTTCATTTTCTGAATTAAAATTATTTTTTGGATTAATTTTGATATTTTTTATGAATTAATTGTTTTTGTGCATATTTTTAATTGTTTAAAAACACTTCTAACTTTTCAAAAATCATGAATTTTTTTGTCTAAGGTCCTTTGACCTTGCTTGACCTAGGATAAATCTCTTGGCCATTTATTTGGTGTTTTGAAGAGATTTTAGATTTTGACCAAATTAAATTGAATTTAAATGCATTTTAATTTGATTTTTAATTGATTAATTCTATAGAAATTATGTTGAGCCATTTTTATTGACTTGTGATGTTTGACTATGTGTTTGGGCCTTGGTCAAGGTTGATTTGACTTTTGTTAAGTTAAAATCATTGGATTTAGGGGATTGATGAAATTTACATTTCATCTCCCAAAATGAATGAATGATTTTAATTTGATAAAATTTCTCCCATGACCAATTTGTGTTTCTCACATCTCCCCTACCTCTTCATATTCAATCCAATTTTTTCTCATCACTTTCATTGGCCAATGAAATCTCAATGTCCTAAGGCTAATTGGTTCATCAATAACCTTGTGTTAGATGAACCAATACAAGTATGGATGAGATAGGTCCATCCTTTGACCTTTTTTTAGTGTGTGGTATATTTTAGGAGTTTGGTTCATTATACCAAATCTCTAACATGCATTAACACCAAAATTCTTATTGTCCGGCCTCGGATAGTTCTGACTTCTACATAAGTCCAATTATGATTGCTTAACATTGAGATAAATTTGAACCTAAAGGCATATCATTCTAGTAAGTGAGATTGTAAGTCTCCCATCTTTCATGGTATTGTGTGGAAACTTGGTCTTTTTTCCTTCCTTTGGAAGATGTCTTGGTTCAAGGATTCATGCTTGTGAATAGATGGTTGAGTGTTCTCCAAAGAATGACTTACTCAATTGAAAAGCAAAACATCACTAACATCTAATCAACTAACATTTGACTAACTTGTATTAATATTGCTTTACTTTCAAGTCATTTACTTTATGCAATTTAATTTCAAGTCATTTACCATTCATTTGTCATTTACTTAGCATTTAATTTGTTTATGTTTATGTCATTTTTCACTTTGCTCACTTAAGCCATATATTGTGATTCTATATATATGTTTGTGTATTTTGTTTGTGTTTGTGGTCTTAGGACCTTAAAATACTTAATAAATAACAAAAACCCTAAAAAATGTTTGTGTGGACTGTTGGTTTTGATTTGAGCTTTTAGACTTAGAATTAGGCAACATTCCATATGCAAAAGGGACTTGGCCAATGCCAACATTTCTGAGACCAAGTTATTATGATTTGAGCTTTCATCTGATACAAGTATTGGGATCCACTTGAATTCATCTGCTACATGGTCTTGATATAACTGTTATTTTGATCTTGTGTCTAATGCTTTATTCTGAGTTAATCAAGGAGTATTTCATCTGATACAAAAGAACACAAATAAGTCTTCTAGCTATGGAATTGCTTGCTTGAATGTGGCTATCTTTATTTGATGCCTTGCTCTTCATATTGTTAATTACTTGTGGATATTTTCTTGATTCAAAGTCCAAAGGGAAAATAGGTTTTCTATATGATATTCTTGTCTGTTGGATTGCATCCCATTGGTCAGATCTTTTCAACTCTTAACTTTTAATTTTATGCTTGTGATTAGTCTCTTCATCTCCTCCCACTTATTAAATTTCAAAATCTCTCCCCCTTTTCAAAAACTTTCTTTACTTGTGATTTCAAAACTTAGACTTTATTGCAAATAATGCCATTGTATTTTTAAACTCTTTTCTTAATAAAAACTTGTAAATAAACTTAACAATATTGACTTAAAATTTCAAAAGACAAAAAGAACCAACACCCATTCAAAATTTTGGGCCCTTTGTGCCTGTTTTAACTTAAATTTTTGATTAAAAGCAATCCACTCATTTTGAAATTGATACCACGAACTACGAGGTTTTGATCCCTCATTTTTATGTTGGTACGTAGGCACAAGTCTGAAGGTCTTGTCAAACACAAAAATATAGATAATGAATTCTTTTCTCATCCCCACACTCTATTTGTTTCAAACATCTTTTATACCAAAAACACATACACACATAAAAAAGGGTTCCCTAGGAGTACCTAGGACACTTTGGGTGCTAACACCTTCCCTCTGTGTAACCAACCCTCTTACCTATAATCTCTGGCATTTTATTATTTTTGATTTGAGAACTTCTTATCTTTGGGTTTTGTCTGTACTTTTCCCTTTTCCTTTGGAAACAATAAAAGCACGGTGGCGACTCTGGTTTTATTGACGTTAAACTTATCCATAGTTTGATGGTCATGAATTTACCGATATAGAGGCTACAACCTCGATCCATTTTGATACATAATCAAACATAACGAGTATGTATTTGTTACCAAAGGAAGATGGAAAAGGGCCCATAAAGTCAATACCACATACGTCAAAAACTTCTACTTCTAAGATGCCTTTCAGTGGCATCTCGTTGCGTCTAGAGATATTTCCAGTGTGTTGGCACTGGTCGCAATTTATAACCACGGTGTGGACATCTTTCCATAAGTTAGGCCAAAATAGGCCGAATTATAAGATATTTTTGCAAGTTCTTGACGTGCTTGCATGCCCTCCATAGGGTGAAACAAGGCAATGAGACATGATATTGCTTACCTCTTCTTCGAGGACATAGCGATGGAAAATACCATTGGTGCCTCTCTTGAAAAGAAGGGGCTCATCCCAGTAGTAATGTTTCAAATCATGAAAAAACTTTTTTTTCTGTTGGTAAGTTAATTCTGGTGGAAGCACTCCGGCAGCCAGGTAGTTAACAAAGTCAGCATACCACGACCCGATGGGTTTAGCAAAGACTGCTTCCACGACTTCTTTATTTTTAATTTTCGGTATTATTTTCAGAGCATTCGGTTGTTTAATTTGGATTACTTCCTAACTGGGCCATAAGTCGGTCATACGGGAAATTATCGTTGATGGGCACTTGTTCGTTTTTTATATTCTCAAGTTAGAGAGGTGATCAGCTAAGACATTTTTAGTGCCCTTTTTATCTTTGATCTCTAGATCGAATTATTGCAATAGTAATAGCCATCTCAAAAGTCTTGGCTTGGCGTCCTTTTTACTTAAAATGTACCTAATAACGACGTGGTCAGTGTAGACAATTATCTTAGCTCCTACCAAGTAAGAACAAAATTTATCTAGCGCGAACATGACAATTAGGAGTTCCTTTTCTGACGTGGAGTAGCTCATTTGTGCTTCATCTAAGGTTCTTCTTGCTTAGTAAATCACATGAAGCTTCTTATCTTTTCGTTTTCCTAAAGCTGCTCCTATGGCATAGTTGCTAGCGTCGCATATTATTTCAAAAGGTCTAGTCTAATCAGGCGGTTGCATAATAGGTGCTGTAATTAGGGCTTATTTTAGTAACTGGAACGCCTCTAAGCATTTTTCATCAAAGATAAATTCAGCGTCTTTCATCAACATTACAGTTAGTGGTTTGGTTATCTTAGAGAAATCTTTAATGAATCGTCGGTAAAAACTGGTGTGTCCTAAGAAACTATGTATTTCTCTAACGTTCTTCAAAGGTTAAAGGTTTTCTATAACTACTATCTTAGCTTTATCGACTTCAATCCCTTTATCAGACACTATGTGTCCAAGCACAATTCTTTGTTGAACCATGAAATGACATTTTTCCCAATTTAGTACAAGATTGACCTTTATACAACTCTCAAGTACCATTTCTAGGTTCAACATAATCCAAACGACATTCATCGGTAGGAGTATGTACCATAAGGACATGTGAAGATGGTCTTTTCTTGGTTATCATGATGAATTGGAATTTGGAATAATCCTTAATATCCATCTAAGTAACATAAATGAGAGTGTTTAGCCAATCGCTCGAGCATCTGATCGATAAAAGGTAGAGGGAAGTGATATTTACGAGTGCCTTTATTTAATCTTTTGTAGTCAATGCACATTCAACACATTTTGTTACAACTTATCCTTTCTCATTTTCAACAATTGTAACCCCTCCTTTCTTGGGCATGACATGTACTGGGTTGACCCATTTACTGTCAGATATCGAGTATATAATTCCTTCTTCTAACAACTTTTATATCTCTCTCTTGACTACATCTCTTAGAATTTGGTTAACTCTTCTTTGGTGTTCTCTAGAGGTTCGACATTCCTCTCTAGCATAATGTGATGCATGTATACAGAAGGGCTAATTCCTTTTAGGTATGAGATGTTATAGCCTAAAGCTGCAGGGTACTTCCTTAAGACATGTAATAATTTCTCAGTTTTTATATGTCCTAAGTCTGTGTTGACTATTATCGAGCGTTCGAGTTTTGTGTCTAGGAATTCATACCTCATATTTTTGGGTAATATCTTAAGTTCTATAGAGGGTTTATTTGACCAAGGCATATGATCTGGAGTAAGTGCAAGACATTCACTTAGGCTCCCATCTACATATGGCTTTCTCCATTCATCATTTTTAAATATAGGAGGTGCTGGAATCTTTAGTATTTTAATATGCTTAGGTGGTTTCATCTCCATTTCTATTACGCGTTTGTCGATGATGTCTAAGAAACAACAAGAGTCATCTATAGCTGGTGCTTTCAGGAATTTTGAAAGAATAAATTCAACTTTCTTTTCACCAACCTCAAAGGTTAGCTTTCCTTTCTTCACAACTATAATGGCACCAACTATTGCCAAAAAGGGTCTTCCTAAAATGATTGATATGTTGGAATCCTCTATTATGTCCATAATTATAAAGTCGGTATGGATGTAGAATTGACTTACTCGAACATGGACGTTTTCTAACATACCTACGGGGAACTTAACAAAATGGCCAGCTAGTTGGAGAGACATTCTTGTGGGTCTTACTTCTCCTAATTTTAGTTTTTCACACATGGAAAGGGGCATTAAACTAACATTGGCTCCTAAATCGCAAAGTGCTTTGTCTATGACAAACTTTCCTATTACACAAGGTATGGAAAAACTACCTGGATATTTTAACTTTGGAGACATGTTATTTTGAATTATAGCACTACACTCAACGACGAGCGTCACGGTTTCATTATCCTCAAGCTTTTTCTTGTTGGAAAGAATTCTTTAAGGAACTTAGCATACAAAGGCAACTTGTACCACGTAGTTATAGAGTTGGATGGTAGAGATTGGAGCCAAGCTCTCTCTCTATCTCTTAAAGAGAAAGGAAAGAGATGTAGTCTTATGGATTTGGGATTAACACCATTTGCTTTCACTATGTCTCCATATTGTACAAACACTAATAAATGAAGGTTTAGATCTTTCGTAGGGCTACCAGAAAAATTGTTTTATTGTATGACTTATAATAGTGAGGTTTCAGCTAGAAATTGTTTTGGTCAATGGCAGGGGAAGCAATGTTGTTGTGTGGCTCTTCTTGCGATGAAGAAACATAGTCCCGAAGAGGGCGGTTTGGATTTTTGGCCATAACCGATTCTGGAATATCCGGGTCAGGGATGTTGTATTTCAAACAAAACTCTTTAATTCGGCGTCTTAGTATTATATAACGCTCTACTTCGTCAATCGGTTGTTCTAACTCTTCGCCTTGTGAGCGAGTGTTTGACATACAATTGACGAATAAATGGTTGCCTTAGTCTATAAGGTGCAACGACGAAGTCATACTATTGACTAAATTAATCCCCGGAAACAATGCCAAAAACTTGATTGTGACTTTATCAGTCAATCGAATTATCCAACTGCAAGTATACACTTTTTCGTGTAGTTTTAAAATATGTCGAACCCACAAGGACTAATAATCAATCCAGTGTTATCAATTGATTCAATGTAAAGTTAAAGCTATTAATTACTTAATTCGGACGTAATTAAAAACAACAATTGGAATAGGATTTAGGAAAATATCAAGAAAGGTATGTCAAAATGTGGATTTTGTGCACCTCAGGGACTCTGTAATTCATTGGCGTTTGTTTTATGTTAAGATACTTTTAGTAGGAAATACTAGTTTAAAAACTCTATCTCACACTCTCGCGCTATTGTTTAAAGCTACACCCCCTAACCATGAGATTTTGCTATCGCTCGCCCATTTTAATTAAGAAGCATTTTTTGAAAACTAAATAAGTCATAATTGATGCCAAAAGCGCTCTCACTGTATTTAGGATCAATGCCTAATTTCCACTATCACACTTTTGTGCTATCGACTCGAACCTTAACTGTTTTTCACTCTCGTGCAAAAATGTTTGAATGAGACTTGAAAACTAAATCCAGAAAAATAGTTTAAGAAAGGTTTAAGCCGAATTCATTATCGAGTCCCTTCGGAACGACGATCCTCACACACCGGACTCAAAGACGTTTAGCTAGACACGGAATTAAACTTAAACAAACTAAACATGATAATTAAAATTAAAGACATCATGGTAATCGAATTAAAGTGTGATAAACGAAAATATAAAGAAACATCATAAAAACCTGAAAACTTGAATTAAATTGCGAGAAACTTCTAATAACACGAATGGAAATAAATGACTTCAATTATGTTGGCAGGCTTGTGATCCAAGAGTACAAAAAATTAAACTAAAGTTGTGATAACCTCTCGATGTGAACGGTTATCACTTTGAATTTAATATTTGCCTAAAACTAAAAACAACAGAGCTTTCGCGTAATACTTGGATGATCTGAAACTCCTGAAAACAATGTCTTATATAGAGTCCCAATGTTGCAGAACCCTTTCCAAACGTGTAGAATTTCGTTGAGAGAATGTAGGAAGGTGGGAAAGAATAAGTCAAGTTGATTTTTCCACTTTCTATTACTGCACACGTATGGAGAACGCCATTAGGCTCATGGAAAACGCCATGAGCTTAAGTTGGATGATGACGTGGCTGGCTGCATGGCGAATGCCATGCACCAAAAACTTGCTTTTTCTGCACTTTTCCCCCTTTCTTGCTCCTTTTCCGGTTTCTACTCGTGGACACTCTATAATTGACAAGTACATGAAATGGAAACAAAACACGACATAAAAGTAATAAAACATGATAAAATGACACTAAATAGCATGTGAATCGGGTCGAAATATACGATACGTTTTCACGTTATCACCTAAAGTTCATAACCATTAGTAACTACTGTATTCAAAGTAATCTAACACTAACAGAAACTCAACAAGTCATAACTATTCTAACAAAATAGAAATAAATTAACAGAGGCTAACTAACCAAGTTTAGGTTATAACTAATCTTAACTTCACTTAACATAATTCAAATAAATAACATTAACATAACCAATCTAACAGTGTCATCAATTTAACTAACTTACACGTGGAAATTTAGCAGAGCTTAACCATTGCCCTAATAATGCCCGAACTACATGATTCTGTTACATTCATCATCCTTATATAACCTTTCAATCATTGCACACAAGGAGGTCCCAATCATTTTTAATCAGAAATTCAATCAATACCACGGAAATTGACAAACTCTCTCACTCACATTTTCACTCTACAACAATCATCTCAACCTCACTGAGACAACAATGTACATGTTCATATTAGGTTTTGATTAATTTGTAGAAGTATGCACGTAATACTTTGATTCCATTAGTTAGAATTAGTCATTAGCCTTAGAATTCATTTTCAATTTAATTGTAGAAAATAACATGTTCATTAGATTTTAGTCACATTATTTATTGAAAATCCATAATCAAAATAATTCCCTTAGACTTTAATAAGAAAACTAATTAGGATTAATATTAGGAGCTAATTTTCAATTAGAATCCATTAGAAATTAATTCTTTTTTTGCCTCTATTTATTATTACACTTCTATATGCATGAATCATGGTTGTGAATATTGCTTGATTTACTTCTTGTCACTTGAATGATTCTTGTGCATTGAATGGTATACAGTTGTATGAATTTTTTAATTCTTGCATGGTTTATGATCCATCCCCCCATTTTGGGTAAAATGTACCACACTCCCATGAACATGTACTAGCGTAGGATTTGCCTTTCTTTACCACTTTCCTTTGCATGATTAATAAACAAGAAAAAAATCAAAATGATAAAAAATAACCTTTTTCAAAAAGAAGAAATATACACTTGATCCAACGTCAAGTTTTTCCCCAAATTAAATTCAATTGAACGCAATGCGAGTGCTTGATCCAGTGTCAAGTATCTCTTCTATTTCATTCACACAATTCTCACATTTTCAAATTCAACCTTCAAATACTTGATTCAACGTCAAGTCATTTTTAAAACATTTTTATAGTAAACTGGATGAAAAAGGATGGGGTATACATACTTGTGCACGCTATTTCTCATGTACTTGGGTTGTCAGTCGTACTTAGCTTGTGTCCCGATACTTGTCTTCCGTTCAAAAATGTTTAACAATAAACGAGTTTAATTCGGTCCTCTTAGGGCAAAAAAAAGAGGTTAGGATGAATTATCCTTTTAGCTTCCGAGTAATCTGATTGTCGATCATACTTAGTTCGTGGTTAGATGTTTGTCTCTCTCTAAGTGTCAATGATTAAACTCACCTCACAAATTTCATAAAAAAAACTCTTCGGATGAAAAAGAGAGGTTAGGATACCATTGTCCTCTCAACTCCCAAGTACTCGGATTGCTTGTCGTACTTAGCTTGTGGTTTGATACTTGTCTCCATTCGGAAATCAATCACAACCAATCAAATTAAATTTTCCACCTTAGGGCATTCAAAACCTTTTCACAAAGGACATGTTATTTCCTTTCTACCGCGGTACGAACGACGCTTAAGCCTCCCATGCGCGAGCAAACATGTCGTATTTAACTGCTAGAATGCGATCTAAGCACATTCATCCTACTGTAAACAAACAAACATTTGAGTCTCTCATGCACGAGCATACATGTAAAGTTAATTTCCAGAACAAGAACGTTAACATCATTCACTAAAAATAACCAACGCATCTGTATTTTCTACCACGAACTACAGATCTCTGATTTCCTTTTTGCACTATAAGGATACGTAGGCACGAGGTTCTAAATCCTTGGCGAGAACACCAATTAATAAACTTATCCCCCTTTTATCATTCGCAAGTAAATTTTAGATAACAACACCCATACGCACATAGAACAAACAAAACGGTTCTCGTTGAGTACAACAAATGTAAGGGATGCTAATACCTTCCCCTTACATAATTGACTCCCGAATTCTCTCTTGGTTGCGACGACCATTCTTTTAAGAGTTTTTATCGATATTATCCCTTTCCTTTTGAATAAATAAATTTTGGTGGCGAGTCTGTATTTTTTGTGGCGCGACAGGCTCAAAATCACCATCTGGCACCAGCAGAACCTCGTGCTCATGAGCATCTAGGTAGAGCGTGACATGATTCTATGGATCTTCTTTTGCCTTTGATTCTAAAGTTACGACTGACACCAAAAGATACTTTTGGGTGATTCCTTTAATCTGTTTCGCTTTATCTACGTCATCGATCACTAAGACTGTCCTTCCTTCCGCATCATGGTATGTCTCTTTCAAATGGACTAGAGATGTCACCCATCCAGTATCGCTAGGAAGGTTCTCCTACCTTTGAAGGCAACCCAACACGATCTTATCAGAAATTTAAGGACCAATTTTCTTTCGTAACCTCATTCCCCAACAATTACTGCGAGATCCAAAACTCCTTGAGGACGAGTAATCGAATCACTAAATGCTAGTAGATATTGTCATACCCCAAAATTTACCCTATCTTATACAACTTTCATCTGGTCCATGGCCCTACTACACATGCATGCATTCATCAATTCATCACCATATTTTCACTAACATTCATAACCAAAGTCATGTTACACGAACTCAAGGCGTGGTGATTATACCTGAGGAAAAACAAGGGCTTTTCTGAATAAAGCTTCAAAGAAATATGTGTAACATAGCAAAAAAATCCAAATTTTAGTATCTGTAACCGGTTACCCAAACCTTGGTGTAATACCCCAAAATTTACCCTTCATTTTTCCTGAAAAAAAAAAAACGAAAAAAAAAACGAAAAAAAAAACGAAAAAAAATTAATTAATTAATTAATTAAATAAATAAATAAAATAAATAAATAAATAAAATATAACAAATTATTTTGGACTTGGGTCTCCCTCATTTGAGCCCACTACCCACGAAAATCAGTCTATAAATACTGAAGTTTCAGTAGAGGAAAAGACACTTGGAGTTACACTGGGAGATTCACTGGAAAAAGATAGTGAGAGAAAGAAGACAGAACAAAGGGGATTTTGAGGAGAAACAAAACACTCTGAGGTTTCCTTGGAACAAAACCCTGAGGAAAAAGATAGTGAGAGAAGACCTGACAGAGAACTCAGAGCAGCCTCCAAACCCTGAAGGGAACTCAACTTGTAAACCTCACGGGTGCAACTCAATTTCAATCAAGCTCTCCAATCAGGTTTGCCCTATATCCATCATCTTTATGCCTTTAATTTGAATGCTCTAAATGTATGAGGTATTGTGGGTGAATTTGATACCTTTTTTGTGAGCCTTTTGTGAATTTTGATGGAATTATTCATGTGGTTACATTTTGATTTAGGGGCAACTCTGGGTTACCCTATTTTGTTTCTCTAACCTGTCTTTGTGTTGCCATGGCATTGTTTTCCCTGGATTTCACCTTGTTTGTCTAACCTTTCTGTTGAGTTTTCGTGAGGGCTCACATACTCTTGCAGGGATACCATCCGGAGGTTTATCCTGATTAATCGTATTGACTGATTTTCTTTGATGGTCTAGCTGGAGAGATCTCAGGGTTGCTAATCCTTTAATTGCTGTAACTTCGGATCTTTATCCGTGTGGTAATTTTTTCCTTTTCTCGTACTTTATCGCTTTCTTAGCTGGAAGACCTCGATAGGAGGCAATGTTTGGGCCCCTTGGTGGCATTTTACTGTGAGATACATGTTTTGTGTTTTGTATTCATATCCCCACATGTAGCGCGGTTCCTTCGTCAAGGACTTCCTGTTTGCCCTCGAGCATCCCAAACCCTAAAACCCAAAGCAACACGTTTACTCCTTCTACTACAGGCGAGTAAGTCTCCAAAGGTCGAGCATCCGGTAGATTGCGTAGTGACGTCGTTCGTCCAAAACCCAATCCATAACCCCGTAGTTAGCCGAACTACGGCTTGCTCTGATTCTCATTCCAGATGAGATACGTAGGCATAAGACGCGATGTCTTAGCGAGCACACATCCCCCCAACCCATAGGTCAGCCGAGCTACGAAGACTCTGATTCTCATATTCAGATGAGATACGTATGCAGTGGATGCGACATCCGCGCGAGTCATTTTCATTTAACCCTTTTTTTTGGCAAACAACACAAGATAAACCCACACCCTTTAGACAAAAACCACAAAAGTGGATCCCGTAGAGTACTACGGATGCGTAGGGGTGCTAATACCTTCCCTTCGCATAACCGACTCCCGAACCCAAGATTTGGTTGCGAGACCCCGTCTTGTCCTTTCCTTTTTCAGGTTTACTTCGAGCGTTTCCTTTCCCTCCCTTGGGATAAATAACGCACGGTGGCGACTCTTCTGTCATTTTCTTTCGCCGGTTGTTTTTCGCACACTGTATTTTTCAGGTTGCGACAGCTGACGACTCTGCTGGGGACTTTAAGAAGTTGACCTCTTGCTGGTCCATCTTCCCTAAGCGAGTCCCTCCTAGCTTTTGTAGTTTGTTTGTTTATTGGGTGTTCATGCTTTTGTACAGTTATTTATTTACCTGCTTTACCTTATTGCATTGTGTACATATCATTGTTGTATCTGTTGGCTGGCTATGGCTGCTTGGTGATCTTTGTGAGATGAGTTCTATACCCGAACTCGAGTGCACTTAAGATAGGAGAATGGCATAGTCCTGTCAACTTGTGTGGAGTTATTCCTTAGCGAGTTGATTTGCAAGCCCATTCACTTGGTGGAGGTCATGTTGAGATCAATAATGTCACATAAGTAAGTTGTGGTTAGACATTACTTGTTCCAATACAGACCTAAGAAGCCAAGGACCTTAGTTTACCTAACCCATCTTGGCCTATTTATAGGATGTAGTGCGAAAGTCGTTCAAGTGTAAGATTTGATACGATTGTTACGCGATACTACACTCATAAGAGTCTCTCTTGAGAATATTGTTGGAATACGAGTAGTCGTTCCTCTAATAATATCCGAAAGATGGGATTATGACTATGGGAACCTTTTGTAGAACATGTTTGGCAGGTTTAAACCTTAGTACACTCCTTTTGGGTGGTTCTTAACCTAAACTCCATGCTCGTGACTTGCGACAAACCCTTGATTCATGGTTGATCTGATCAGGTATCCTTAATATCAATGAAACTCGGGTATTGATAAGGTGTAAACCATAATCCGCCAAAATGGGTGGTTGATATTAAGGATAACATGATCCATCCCATGACCTTTGTTTGGTGTACTCTTAATTTCTCTCCAGACAGTGCAACCTGACAGATGTTCAAGCAGATACAGCAATCCTGATTGACATGCCACTGCATTGCATTCACATCATCACATCATTTGCATTCATATCATTTAACACATGTTTATCCTTTTCAAGGAGGTTTAAATCTTCTTCTTGATTCTAGTCGGGGTTTTCTTTTTACACTGCTTATCAAATGTGAGACTGGAATCAAGGGGGTAGAATACTCTTGGAATTGATAAACATGTCATTGCATTTGCATAGTCATCCGCATGTCTTGCATAACAGGTACCGCCACAGTGTTCTCAGTTTGTTTGGTGTCCCACTAGCAGGATAGCTGACTCAGGCATTCACCGATACGGTACCCGAAGGAATCAACAGAGAGTAACGGAAAGCCTACAGGCAGAGCTCGCCGAGATGAAGATTCGCATGAATCAATTCATGGATTTGGTTCAAGGGGTGGCTCAAGGACAGCAGGAGCTTAGATTATTGGTGCAGAGGGATCCCCCTATTACTCAACCGGAGACGTTGGCTAATCCTCCAGCTGGAGAGGCTAATGGTCCCAATGGACCGGGGCCTATCCCAATCCTACATGTCACCTCCGGTCAACAACCCATTCAGGATGGTCAGGATGATCAGTTCCCCTTGCTTCAGGAAGACTTTGGCATGGACCCCATGTTTAGAAGATTGGAAGAAAGGTTGAAGGCAGTGGAAGGACAGAATCCTCTGGGAGTAGATGTTGCTGACTTGGGGCTGGTCCCAGGTGTGAGAGTGCCACCGAAATTCAAGGTCCCGATATTTGACAAATACAATGGCAGCTCTTGCCCCAAAACTCACGTGCAAGCCTATTTCCGTAAAATGGTTGCATACTCTGATGACGAGAAGCTACTTATGTACTTCTTCCAGGATAGCCTAGCTGGGGCATCCTTGGAATGGTATATGAGGCTGGACAGAGCCCACATCCGTTGCTGAAGGGATTTGGCAGAGGCTTTCGTGAAGCAGTATCAGTATAATGCAGACATGGCTCCGGACAGAACTCAACTTCAGAATCTGTCTCTTAAAAGCAATGAGTGCTTCAGGGAATACACTCAACGCTGGAGGGATACAGCTTCCCGTGTTCAGCCTCCTATGTTGGAAAAGGAAATGGCCAACATGTTCATGAATACGCTGCCTGAACCTTACTTGGAGCGTCTGGTAGGTTGCAATGCTTCCAACTTTGCTGATGTGGTCTCTACTAGAGAAAGGGTGGAGAATTACCTAAAGACATACAAGATCCAGAGTGGAGGTGGATCCTCATCAAGGGTGAAGAAGCCGTTCATTCAGGGACAAAAGAGAAGAGAAGGGGATGCAAATGCCATATCTTCTTATCAGAACAGGGATAACCGGAGGAATAATTTTCAGAATTATCATCAGCAACCGTATGTTGCGGCTGTGACCATTCCAGCTGCAGCACCACTACAACAACAACAATCACAACGTCAACCAGCTCAGTATCAACAGCAGCAACAACCGGGTAACATACCCGCTTATCAACAGAGGCAAAGGATGATGGACCGGCGTTTCGACACCCTTCCAATGTCGTACGCCCAGTTGCTTTCTAGTCTTCAACAACTACAACTTGTGCAATTGCGCACTCTGGCTCCTCCTGTTGGTAGACTTCCGGTGGGTTACGACGCCAACGCTAGGTGTAGCTTCCACTCTGGGGCACCTGGCCATGACATTGAGAACTGCAAAGCTTTTAAGCACGTAGTTCAGGACCTCATAGATTCAAAGGCCGTCGACCTTGCACCAGCTCCGAATGTCGTCAACAATCCCATGCCCCAGCATGGTGGTGCGAACGTTAATTTGGTAGAGGGAGAAGCCAAGTCCATTAAGGATGTGTTGAAGTTGAAGACTCCATTGTCGGATGTCAAAGGATGCTTGTTGAAGGCCGACGTTTTCCCTGGCTGTGGGAAGGGTTGTTTGGATTGTGCTACTCAGGGCGGAGGTTGTTTGAAACTACAGCAGGGTATTCAGGCCTTGCTCGACAAAGGTATCCTCCAGGTTGAAGATTTGTCTGTCCAAGAGTCTGTGGAAGGGGTTGAGGAAGAAGGGTTTGAAGATGCTACTAATAAATTCGCAGATGTTGTTCCTACTGATTTTGTAATCCATGATGTAACTGAAATGGATTCCGATGTTTCGGATGTGTGTACTTCAACGCCTCAGACTCATCAGGGGCCGATTACTTTCTCCAGCGCCGGCATCATTCAGTATGGTCAAGTCTCTGCAGTCAACGAAGAAGATGGGGTTAGTGATTGTGACATTGACAATTGGGTGCGTCCGAGGATCCCGGGTGAAGTCATCAACAATTGGTCTTCTGAGGAGATTATCCAAGTCACTCTTCTTGAAGAGTAATTTTCTTTGTTTATTCATGCATATCCAAGTCTTACGTTCCGCCCAGGGCGTAATGACTCATTGTAGGGTCCATCTATGTGACACTTGCATTTTTATCATAAATAAAGGACGTATTTTTGCATTCAAATATTTCGTTCCCTGTCTTTCTATTTTTGCAGTTTTTCAAAATAAAAAAAATGGCAATGTTTTGTTTAGTTTTCACTTCTTGTTCACACTCATAAGCACATACCATCACTCATGCAGATGCACAACACCGGATCCTATTGATAACGGTTCTGCTATGGCTCGCTTCGACTTTGAAAATCCAATCTTTCAAGCTGAAGAAGAGGGTGATGAAGACTGTGAACTCCCTGAAGAACTTACCAGGTTATTAAAACAGGAAGAAAGGGTCATTCAACCGCATCAAGAGTCTGTTGAAGTGATTAATCTCGGCACCGAGGACGCCAAGAGAGAAATCAAGATAGGGGCTGCTTTAGAAGACAATGTGAAGAAAGGGCTGATTGAATTGCTGCAAGAATACGTTGACATCTTCGCCTGGTCTTATCAGGACATGCCTGGGCTGGACACAGACATAGTGGTACACCACTTGCCTCTCAAAGAAGGTTGTCCTCCGGTCAAGCAGAAGCTCAGAAGAACAAGACCAGAGATGGCTGTCAAGATAAAGGAAGAAGTGCAAAAGCAGTTGGATGCAGGGTTTCTAGCAGTCACCAATTATCCGCCATGGGTTGCAAACATCGTCCCAGTACCTAAGAAGGATGGAAAGGTACGGATGTGTGTCGACTACCGAGATCTGAACAGAGCTAGCCCTTAAGATGATTTCCCATTACCTCACATCGACGTTTTGGTGGATAATACAGCTCAGTTCTCGGTATTCTCCTTCATGGATGGTTTTTCTGGCTATAACCAAATCAAGATGGCACCAGAAGACATGGAAAGGACAACTTTCATAACCCCATGGGGCACCTTCTGCTACAAGGTGATGCCGTTTGGTCTGAAAAATGCCGGAGCAACATATCAACGAGCTATGGTAACTCTGTTCCATGATATGATTCATCATGAAATCGAGGTTTATGTTGATGATATGATTGCCAAATCTCAGACAGAAGAAGAACATTTGGTGAATTTGCAGAAACTGTTTGAGCGTTTGAGGAAATTCAAACTGAGACTTAATCCGAACAAGTGCACTTTCGGGGTGAGATCGGGAAAATTACTGGGTTTTATTGTTAGCGGAAAAGGGATTGAGGTGGATCCCGACAAAGTAAAAGCGATACAGGAAATGCCAGAGCCAAGAACGGAGAAGCAAGTCCGTAGTTTCTTAGGGAGGTTGAACTACATTGCAAGGTTCATCTCTCACCTAACAACCACGTGTGAGCCAATTTTCAAATTGCTGAGGAAAGATCAGGCTATCAGGTGGAATGAAGATTGTCAAAGGGCTTTCGAGAAGATAAAAGAGTATCTACAGAAACCTCCAATCCTTATACCTCCAGTTCCTGGGAGACCTCTGATAATGTACCTGTCAGTGACCGAGAACTCGATGGGGTGTGTATTGGGACAGCATGACGAGTCTGGTCGAAAAGAGCATGCCATATACTACCTTAGCAAAAAGTTTACCGACTGTGAAATCAAATATTCGCAGCTTGAGAAAACTTGCTGTGCTTTGGCCTGGGCTGCTCGCCGACTGAGACAGTATATGTTGAACCATACTACCTTGTTGATTTCTAAGATGGATCCAGTGAAGTACATCTTTGAGAAGCCAGCTCTCACCGGAAGGGTCGCTCGTTGGCAAATGATTTTAACAGAGTATGATATTCAGTACACGTCACAGAAGGCCATCAAAGGGAGTATTCTGTCAGACTACCTTGCCGAGCAACCGATTGATGATTATGAGCCAATGAAGTTTGAATTCCCTGATGAAGACATCATATTCCTCAAGATGAAAGACTGTGAAGAGCCAGTTGTTGAGGAGGGACCTGATCCAAACGAAAAGTGGACTTTGTTGTTTGATGGGGCTGTCAATGCTAGAGGTAGTGGAATTGGCGCTGTCATTACAACTCCGAAAGGTGCCCACATACCTTTCACCGCTCGTTTGACTTTTGAGTGCACAAATAATGAAGCTGAGTACGAGGCCTGTATCTTGGGCATTGAGCAAGCCATTGATCTGAGAATCAAGACTCTGGACATCTTCGGAGATTCAGCTCTGGTGATCAATCAAGTGAATGGTGATTGGAATACTCTCCAGCCCACTCTGGTCCCCTACAGAGATTACACGAGAAGACTGTTGACTTTCTTCACAACAGTAAAATTGTATCATATACCTCGTGATGAGAACCAGATGGCAGACGCACTTGCTACTCTATCCTCCATGATCAAGGTAATTCGTTGGAACCATGCTCCCAGGATCGATGTGATGCGCCTTGACATGGCCGCGTATGTGTTTGCTGCTGAACTGGTAGTCGATGACAAGCCCTGGTATCACGATATCAAGTGCTTTCTGAAGAATCAAGAGTACCCTGCAGGGGCATCCAACAATGACAGAAAGACTTTGAGAAGATTGGCAGGCAGTTTCTTCTTGAACAAAGACGATGTGTTGTATAAGAGGAACTTTGACATGGTTTTGCTCAGATGTGTGGACAGACACGAGGCGGACATGTTAATGCAGGAAGTTCATGAAGGTTCCTTCGGTACTCATGCCGGCGGACATGCAATGGCTAAGAAATTGTTGAGAGCGGGTTATTATTGGATGACCATGGAGTCAGATTGTTTTAAGTATGCTCGGAAGTGTCATAAATGCCAGATTTATGCTGATAAGGTGCATGTACCGCCGAATCCTCTGAATGTGATGTCTTCGCCGTGGCCGTTTGCCATGTGGGGCATTGACATGATTGGAAAGATTGAGCCGACTGCTTCCAATGGGCATCGCTTCATCCTTGTTGCCATCGACTATTTCACCAAGTGGGTTGAGGCAACATCGTTCGCGAATGTCACCAGACATGTGGTTGCCCGTTTCATCAAGAAAGAAATCATTTGTCGCTATGGGATTCCCGAAAGAATCATTACTGATAATGGTTCTAATCTCAACAACAAAATGATGAAGGAGTTGTGTCAGAACTTCAACATTCAGCATCACAATTCTTCCCCTTACCGCCCTAAGATGAACGGCGTTGTTGAGGCGGCAAATAAGAACATAAAGAAGATTGTGCAGAAGATGGTCGTCACGTACAAAGATTGGCATGAGATGCTACCCTTCGCCTTGCATGGGTACCGTACTTCAGTATGTACATCGACCGGGGCAACCCCTTACTCCCTGGTGTATGGTATGGAAGCAGTCCTACCTGTTGAAGTGGAGATTCCTTCTCTAAGAGTCTTGTTGGATGTCAAGCTAGATGAAGCTGAATGGATTCGGACAAGGTTCAATGAGTTGAGTCTTATCGAAGAGAAGCGAATGGAAGCCATTTGTCATGGGCAGTTGTATCAGAGTCGGATGAAGAGAGCTTTTGATCAGAAGGTGCATCCTCGTTGTTTCCAAGTCGGAGATTTAGTGTGGAAAAGGATCCTTCCTCCTCAGACAGATCACAGGGGCAAGTGGACTCCTAACTATGATGGACCGTATATTGTCACCAAGGTTTTTGATGGTGGGGCCTTAATGCTTGCAACTATGGATGGTGAAAACTTCACTTCCCCTGTGAACTCAGACGCAGTTAAAAAATACTTCGCATAAAATAGACCCGCTGGACAGTAAAAAAGAATAGTCCAGGCAAAAAAAATGGGCATCCCGACGAACCAAGAAAATGAAAAGGTTCGGGCAAAAATTAGGGATTAAAGATGAAAAGATCGTACACCCGGTAAGTTGAAAACTTGAAAAGGCAACTTAGGCAAAAATGGGTATCCCGGTGGATTGAAAACCCGAAAAGGGCGATCCAGGCAAAAGTTAGGGATTAAGCGAATGACTGCGTTCTGAGTAGTTCTGAATCTCATCTCGTGCCAATGACTGGAAATTTTTGAAGGATAGGAAACAGTCCAATCACTCTTTCAGAAAGCTGATCATCTGGAGGATCTTGAAGACGGGCAAGTCATAGCAGAATTGGAACCCAATAGAAATCCATTTCACATTGCCATTAGATTAATTTCTGTTTTTATATATTGTGCGATTACCTCTTTCCATGGATTGCTTCCTAATGTAAATGCCTATTCAGAGGCCATTCAATCAATAAAATCATGTTATTCAGTATATCTCTGTTTTCATTTTCATTTTACTGTTTTGTTTGCAAAAATGACGTCCGAATTTTTGATAAACATTGCATCATGACACATAAGGGCTTTACAGGTACATGCTTAATAAACATTTAAAATTGCTGCAAATTTTAAGTGCTTTGGATCGTCTATTCAGAATAGATACCCTCGGGGCATTTCCTTAAAATTCCCTGCAGATGATCGTGAATATCTTCCCCAGTGAAGTCACCAACAGACAAATTCGGTGTCTTATCCCTGCAGAGCTGATCAGAGCGTTGGATTCTTCAATCCCCAGCAGTTTCTCACCACCGTACTTCCCCAAGCGGTTGTTTCAGGACATACACTCCCCAGTAGAGTTGATAGTACCAGACTACATATCCCCAACGGGGTTGACAGTGCCAGACTTTATCTTCCCAGCAGAAGTGGCTGCTCCTTAGAGTTCGATGCCAGATCGATAATCCCAATGCCAGACCCATGGTTTCTTTCCTTGAAGCAGAACCTCGGTACCGTATCAGTGTTTGCTCCCTCTGCTGAGTCATCTCTCGCAAATCGTGGTTGCCATAACCATTGTAGCTTTCCTCAGCAGCAGGCTTCCAATGCCATTCTTTCCCTGATCAGAGTCTCGGTATGGCCAGAACACCGCATGGCTAGTCATCTCCCCACAGAGTTCTTTGCGCTGTGTATCTCCAACAGCCTTGCCAGGGTCCAGAAGATGGTGATCATTTCCCCAGTAGATCCCCTTGCCTCAGCTTGGCATTCTACCCAGCATTTCACATCCATGCATGTAGAATCATATTGCATTGCATCCTTCCAAATCGCGTAGCATTTCCATTTTCATGGGGCATTACGCCATTGAAAAATTCAAACATACACATGTAAGCATAAAACATTCTCGGTATCCCAAGTGATAAGCTAGAAGTTGTTTCCAGTACTCAGACTGAAGATTGTTCATGACTTACCTTTGTTATCCCCAGCAAGTGTCATTGGCCCATGCGCCGCCTCTATTATCATTCCCTATTTCTGCCAATGCTGACAGGCATGAAGTTTTCCGATGTTCAGATCGAAGAAGTTTCCGACGTTCAGGTCGATGCGACTTGTGGCATTCAGGCCAGTGTTCCGATATTCAGATCGAAGTGGCATTCAGGCCAGTTTTCCAGTATCCAGACCGAAGTGGCATTCAGGCCAGTTTTCCGGTATCCAGACCGAAGTGGCATTCAGGCCAGTGTTCCGATGTTCAGATCGAAGAAGTTTCCGACGGTCAGGTCGATGCGACTTGTGGCATTCAGGCCAGTGTTCCGATATTCAGATCGAAGTGGCATTCAGGCTAGTGTTCCGATATTCAGATCGAAGTGGCATTCAGGCCAGTTTTCCCGATATTCAGATCGAAGTGGCATTCAGGCCAAGTCTTTCCGATGTTCAGATCGAAGAAGTTTCCGACGTTCAGGTCGATGCGACTTGTGGCATTCAGGCCAATTTTCCGATGTTCAGATCGAAATCCTTTCCAGTATTCAGACTGATGAGCGGCATTCAGGCCATGGTTATTTTTGTGTTACCATTTATTTTGGTATCCAGTTTAACATTCTTTTTCGATATTCAGACTGACTTTCACCGTACCAGACGGATTCTTCTTTCAAGACCACCTCTTTGCCGATTCTGACAGACATTGTTACTTCACTTCACTTCAGTGCAAATTTTTGGGCTTTTATTGTATTCAATCCCTTGATACCTCGAAAGCACGAAAACAGTTTCCATCTTCTTTCCGGGTCTCCAGTTGATTGAATAGGGGCAGCTGTAATACCCCAAAATTTACCCTTCATTTTTCCTGAAAAAAAGAAAAAAAAAACGAAAAAAAAAAAAAAAAAAAACGAAAAAAATTAATTAATTAATTAATTAATTAAATAAATAAAATAAATAAATAAATAAAATATAACAAATTATTTTGGACTTGGGTCTCCCTCATTTGAGCCCACTACCCACGAAAATCAGTCTATAAATACTGAAGTTTCAGTAGAGGAAAAGACACTTGGAGTTACACTGGGAGATTCACTGGAAAAAGATAGTGAGAGAAAGAAGACAGAACAAAGGGGGATTTTGAGGAGAAACAAAACACTCTGAGGTTTCCTTGGAACAAAACCCTGAGGAAAAAGATAGTGAGAGAAGACCTGACAGAGAACTCAGAGCAGCCTCCAAACCCTGAAGGGAACTCAACTTGTAAACCTCACGGGTGCAACTCAATTTCAATCAAGCTCTTCAATCAGGTTTGCCCTATATCCATCATCTTTATGCCTTTAATTTGAATGCTCTAAATGTATGAGGTATTGTGGGTGAATTTGATACCTTTTTTGTGAGCCTTTTGTGAATTTTGATGGAATTATTCATGTGGTTACATTTTGATTTAGGGGCAACTCTGGGTTACCCTATTTTGTTTCTCTAACCTGTCTTTGCGTTGCCATGGCATTGTTTTCCCTAGATTTCACCTTGTTTGTCTAACCTTTCTGTTGAGTTTTCGTGAGGGCTCACATACTCTTGCAGGGATACCATCCGGAGGTTTATCCTGATTAATCGTATTGACTGATTTTCTTTGATGGTCTAACTGGAGAGATCTCAGGGTTGCTAATCCTTTAATTGCTGTAACTTCGGATCTTTATCCGTGTGGTAATTTTTTCCTTTTCTCGTACTTTATCGCTTTCTTAGCTGGAAGACCTCGATAGGAGGCAATGTTTGGGCCCCTTGGTGGCATTTTACTTTGAGATACATGTTTTGTGTTTTGTATTCATATCCCCACATGTAGCGCGGTTCCTTCGTCAAGGACTGCCTGTTTGCCCTCGAGCATCCCAAACCCTAAAACCCAAAGCAACACGTTTACTCCTTCTACTACAGGCGAGTAAGTCTCCAAAGGTCGAGCATCCGGTAGATTGCGTAGTGACGTCGTTCGTCCAAAACTCAATCCATAACCCCGTAGTTAGCCGAACTACGGCTTGCTCTGATTCTCATTCCAGATGAGATACGTAGGCATAAGACGCGATGTCTTAGCGAGCACACATCCCCCCAACCCATAGGTCAGCCGAGCTACGAAGACTCTGATTCTCATATTCAGATGAGATACGTATGCAGTGGATGCGACATCCGCGCGAGTCATTTTCATTTAACCCTTTTTTTTTGGCAAACAGCACAAGATAAACCCACACCCTTTAGACAAAAACCACAAAACTGGATCCCGTAGAGTACTACGGATGCGTAGGGGTGCTAATACCTTCCCTTCGCATAACCGACTCCCGAACCCAAGATTTGGTTGCGAGACCCCTTCTTGTCCTTTCCTTTTTCAGGTTTACTTCGAGCGTTTCCTTTCCCTCCCTTGGGATAAATAACGCACGGTGGCGACTCTTCTGTCATTTTCTTTCGCCGGTTGTTTTTTCGCACACTGTATTTTTCAGGTTGCGACACTTGGTAATCGGTTACACCTGCTCTCAGCAGGCGCCCATTGGCAAATTTTAGTCTGTGTAACCGGTTATCCAAATCCTGGTAACCGGTTACTCCTGCTTTCAGCAATCTTCTAAGGCAATTTTCAGTCTGTATAATCGGTTACCCAAATCCTGGTAACCGGTTACACCTGCGCAGACAACAATAGTGATTTTAATTTTTCAAACAAGTAAAGCCTAACCTCACACTTTTCAACCCATATTCTTCCCCTATAAATAGAAAACCATTCTCCCTCATTTTTCCAAGCCAAGTAGCCCCTATAAATTCTGTAAAAACACGTTGGAACCCTCTCTTTAAACCTAAACCCAAACTCATACAACTCATCCTTTCTCAAGCAACCACTCACAACTTTCTTATCATTTTATTTTCTCTTAGTCCTTCCATTTTCTACACTTGCAACTCATCCCCTTCCATCAAGCTTCAACCATAGCCACCCTCATCCAAACCCTTTTCTTCATTTTCAAACTCAACACCATAACAACCTAGTTTTGACACCACAAATTTAGTAATGGTTGCAACTCAAACTCATTAACCTTCTAGTTCTATTTTTTATGTTGAAAATGGGTGTTTATTCATGGTTTGTTTTTTGAGAGGGATTTGAATCAAGTTTGAGACAAGTGGGTTTGTTTGGTTTTCACTTTTTTGGGATTTTTGTTCTCATTATTTTTCATTTATCATTTTAAACCACACTTTTCTTTTATTTTATTTTCACACCTTGATTAAATTTTATTTGGTGTATTTGCTTTGTTATTATTATTATTTCTTGATTATTTTTTTATTATTTACCCTTGATCATTTGGTTGAGAAGATCTTTAATATAAATGACTAATGATCCTAAGGTTGATCAAATCTTAAATATTTCAAACATGTTGATAAATGACATGTGGATCATTCTTGACACTTTGAGGTGTTGATAGATTTCCCTTGATTGATCATATTTTTTGAATCTCTTGATGATGGATGAGACCTTTGTGTTGATTTGAGCTTGATTTCTAATTTTATTGTATTGCATTGTATCAAAAGGCTAACTTTGTGTTAGACCTTTAACATGCTTAGCACATACATTATTATTGACCAGCCTCCAAAAAGGTGTGACTTCTAAGTCCACTTACGATTGCTTAACATAGCTCTAAATTGTCCCGATTCGATTAATCGATCATTTGATCAATAACCGTTAACTTCTAACTACTAACTCTTCATTTCTTTTTTATGCTAATTCTTATTTATCTTGTGTGGTTACTCGGTTGATAGATCTTCTACATTTCAAATTATTGATAGATGGATGTTTCGGTTGATTCAATCTTCTTTGATTCAAACATGTTGATAAATTCTCATTGTATCATTTTTGACACTTTGAACCAATGATAGGTTATCCCTTAATGCGCCATATTTTGAGTCATTTGACTTGTGGAAAGAAAATTCCTAGGACCTTTTGTTACTTTGTCACTAACTACTAACTTCTAACTTTTATATTATTTCACTTTATTTTTTCTCCATTTAAATTTTTGCAATTTACTTTCTTCAATTTATTTTTCTGTTCACTTTTATTTTAAGCACTTTATGTTTATGTCAATTATCATTCATTCACTCCATATATAATTTACTTTGTGCCATTTTATTTCTTGTTGCTTTCTTATCACTTTGCATAATCAAAATGAATTTAAAAAAACGATAAAATGAAAAGACCAAAAAGATGCATTCATCTGTGACCTAATGTTGGACTTAGAGGACTTATTAGAGCCTTTGCATTTGGACCTTGAATCATTGTATTTGACTTATTGTTTGACTTGGAGTTTCTTTGGACTTATAATCTTTTATTGCAAGAATGGAATTCATGGCACTATCCTAAGGAGACATGTTCTTAAGCCTATTATCTACTTGTTACCATAGGTCACTTTACACACACAAGGCTTCCTCTTGGGCTACCTACAATGAAACCCTTTATTTCCCGCATTATTTTCCTTGTAGTTTTCCATGTATCCCTCTCCCTTTTTGGTTGTCATTTTATTTCCCTTTGTTTTCTTTCTGAACTGTTAGGAATTAGGTCGACTTCAACATTTCAAAATAATAAGCAATAAACCCTTGATCCAACGTCAAACGAAATTTTTCTCAATTAAATTCAAAACACATTAAAATATACAATTAGAATTATGCGTCATGAGCTTTAAGAGGTGGAGAAGGGGTGAGAATGAAGCTTTCTTACCCTCACTCTGAATATTTTGGACACAAGACGCTTGGTTTGGTCGTCTTAAATATCCACCTCTACCCATAGGTTTTATTGTAATTCTATTCAAAGACCATCTCTTTTCAAAACCAAAAATCAACATCAACTCATCCAACCCTTTTTGCGCCTTAGGGCATCACTCTGAAAACCCTTTTTCAAGGTAAAATCAACCAATAGACAAACATTTTTTACTCGAACTACGAAGCTCTGATTCTTCATTTCACAATGAATGATATGTAAGAACGATGACCCCAATCCTTGGCAAGCACAATAATAATAAAAATCAATCATTTCCCCTTTTTTTCCGATAGCAAATAAGCATTAATATAGATAAACACCTATTTCACGTAGATAACTTAGATGGTTCCCATCGAGTGCAATGGATGTGAGGGGTGTTAATACCTTTCCCTTGCATAACCGACTTCCGAACCCTAATTTGGTTGCAAGACCAATTTTCTTTTTCTTTAGAGGGTTTTATCGATTATTTTCCATTTTCCTCTTTTTGGAATAAATAAAATCTGGTGGTGACTCTGCGTTGTTGTCATTTTTCACGTAGTATTAGCTGGTGACTCTGCTGGGGATACGATTTCCCTAAGCAAGTCAAGCCTAGTTTAGGTTGTCTTTTGCGTGTGTATGTGTTTATCTTTTTGTTTTACCCTTTTGGCTAACTTCTTTTCTTTGTTCTATTGATATTATCTTATCTGTTTCATGGATCTTTAAGGATGAGGCACAAAATGGATATTATTGATTGCAAGAAAAACCTTATGGGAAAGACTCTCTACCCGAGTCTAAAGAGTAAGCTTGAGATAGGAGAGGTTGAGTAGTATGGGCCACCGAGAAGCTTTTCTCGTAAGGGTCGATACAAGAGCCTCACTTAGAGTCGATTCTTTTGAGGATATTGATAATTGTCAAGCTTTTGGCGTAAGCGTCAATATTTTCAATGGAATCTTTGAATCTAACGACCATTATAGAACCTTGAACCTTTGGCCAACTAGAAACGATGGTCACGTAGTGCGGGTCTCCGAGAAGCTTTTCTCGCGAGGATTGGTGCGAAGACCTCACTTAGAATTGATTTCCTTGATGGAGCTTATACCTAGCAAGTAAATTGACATAAGTGGAAAACAATCAAGGAAATCCATGACCCTGAGAACCTTGTCTAGAACCCAATGTCAGTGGTCACGTAGTACGGGTCCCCGAGAAGTTTTTCTCGTGAGGATTGGTAAGAAGAACTAACCTAGAATAGATTCATTTAATGGAGTTGTAGACCAATAAGCTTTTGCAGTAAGAGGAAATTAATCAGGTGAATCCATGACTCTAGGATCCCTGTTACTAAAAAAAACTAGATCATACCCAATGAGATCCATGGTTTGAAAAGAAATCAATATGACCTTTTATCCGTACCTCAAATTTATCAACTCGTGCTTGAGTAGAGTTCATCCATAATTATAGATTCATGCATCATAAACAAACATAACATTTATGCATCATTTGCATCTCACAAACAAAACCCAATACTACCTTCTGTTTCTACCCCGCTAGCTGATTTCCCGACATACACTCAGAACTTGAAACATGTCTCAAATCACTATGGAAGAACTTCAGCAAGGTCAAGCTGCATTGAAAGAGGAGGTCAACCAATTGAAGACTCAGATGAGCCTGGTTATGGAAATCCTACAAGCATTGTTGAAAAAGGAAGGAAATCCCGCACCAACTGCCATGATGGAAATGGTCTCTCTTGTGCACCTGTCCGAATCCACCTCACATCATGAGATTCCTCAGGGGGATCACCCACAACCCAAACTTCCAAGGCTTCCCAATCAACATCCTTAGCAGGCTCAGCTTTAACCAACTCAGCAAACTTGAAGCCAAGAGTATCAGAATCAGGAGAGACCCTGAAGTAATCTAGAACGAACGAATGCACCTATAGATCCGATTCCGATGACATATAGTCAACTATTGCCATATTTGATTCAGAACTCAATGATGGTCCCCAAGCCTCTCAAGGTTCCAACCATGACTACTCCCACTAGGGTATAACCCCAACGCACAATGTAGATATCACGCTGGGTCAGCAGGGTACTCGACCGAGGACTGTAACACCTTCAAAGCTAGAGTATAACAGCTGATTGATCAGAAGTATTTAACTCCGCCAAGACAGAGGAACCAAGTGTGGAATCAAAATCAACACCGAAATCAGTGGCAAGGCTCCTTTGACCCTCAAGGCCAGAAAAGATCAAGGAGGCCACAAAAACAGTTTGACCCAATTCCTATGTCATACTGTCGACTTCTCCCTCTTTTTCTCAATGGTTTGAAGGTGTATCTAGGAGAACAAGGACCTCATCCAACACCTTTTCCTTTAGACTACAATATGAGTGCTAGGTGTGAGTTCCACTCTCGATCACCCAGGTACTCGATCGAGAATTGTAAGAAATTTAAATACAAAGTTCAGGACCTGATTGATTCAAAAGCTATCACGTTCACACCAAACGGCCTGGATATACTAAACAACCCCATGCTACCGCATGAAGGCGCTCCTGCAATGCCATAACTAGTGCAAGGTGATATATCTGAAGAGTTTGTTTCGGTTGGAAGAGTATGGATAGAAGTCTCTCTTGAGGATTGTTACAACAAATTCTGCAACCATGATAACTCCATTTTATGGGGAGGCAACAAGGCTAGTCACGCTAGCAATCTTGTTGTCATTCAATCGTTTTCATGTTTAATTTATTTGTTGTTTGTTATGATAATTTTCACTCATGAAACTGTTCTGTTTTCAGTTGATAGCAATAATGAAATGGATATGCATGTTTTAAGTCAATCAAGTCATGTTCACTCTTATTTTATTCACCAATATCAAACTTTTGTTAAAAGCGAAACTTAAAGGGAGAATGATGAAAAAAAGGTGCACTAGTTCACTGCATGTATGCTTTTGAATACAACCTTGCTGATGATGTAAGGCATTGCTTCAAATCCCCAAACACTGGAAAAATAAGGAAAATAGTCCCTGGTCAATCCCTTTGAGCCTAGAAGTAAGAGTTTTCTTATATACAGAAAAACCCTCACATCTTAAACCAGGGCAGGGTAGCCTTCATCTAATATGACCATGCATTCATTTTTTAAAAGACCAAATAAGGAATGTCATATCTGAGGATCAACCACATCCTAGGGAGTGTCCTATCTAAAGATAAATCACATATTTTCTCTCACGAGAGGTCGAAATCACAAACCCAATGGTTGTCCCTCACCAAAAATACAAGTGAGACAATCACAACCCTTTCAAACTAAGTGAACAAATGTCACACGATTTGAACCACCAAAAATCTCTCTAAAAAAAGAACAAAGCCCACTAAGTCGAAACTTGAAAACAAGTGGCTTAGGCAAAAATTAGGGCATCCCGTTGGGCTGTAAACTAAAAAAACAATCAGTCCAGGAAAAAATTAGGGAAGTTAAAAACGAAAAAGCGAGAAAGGAATCAAAAACAAAAAATCCTCAACAAGAACAAAATCGTGTGACCGCAAATGAAAAGAAACAGAAAGATGAGTGACTGTCACTAATAAAACCTAGTGGGTTCCTTTACCATCACTCCCACCATTCAAATCCCTTTTGGAAAATGAGCACTTGTGTTGGACTACATGAACATAAGACTGGAGAATATCAAGGAGAATGGGCAGGTTAAATAAATTTTTGAGCCATAAAATTCTTTGTTTCTCAAACTCTGAACCATGCCACATTACAACCCTCAAAAGACCTAATTGAAGCAAGGCCTATTTTGAAATAATATTGCATTAGAATTTGTGTCGAAACGGATTATTTTGCTAGTATCGATATGGCATTTGTAACTAGTGATCCACTCACTATATGTGATCTTTTTAGCAAACATAATTGGATTTTAAAACTGACATAAACGTAACATTAGCATTATGATCTTCAAAATAAATAGTTTTACTTGTGAATGAGTTTTGAGATCAAGAGCGTCTTCAGAATGAACATGACCTACCCTAAGGGGCAAATTGCCTAAGGACTCTGATAAGCAAAGGCCATCCTTTCATGTTGATCTCACCAAGGGGGAAATACATCTGAGAACTCCTTTGAGCAGGCCACTTCAAGATCCAGTTAGTCTGGACAATCACGTTGAGAATAGGAAAATCTATCCAAAGAGAAATTAGCCAGGGGAATTCCCTCAAAGATCAACCAGTTAGGGGAAAAATCTCTTTAAGGCTCATACTGAGGCAGACCACCTCAAAAGCACGAGAAAGTTAAGAGCGATTCAAGAGATGGATAATCAGGGGCAGGCATACCTAAGATACTAGGGCAGATTAGATCAATATCACTCTATCACAAGGCTTGCTTCATAGTTTGTAACCAAGGAAGTCCATGCAGATACCTAACAGACTGGGGCAAGACTAGCCATAGAGAGGAAGCCTTTCTCCATACCTTCAATTTTCTTGCTCAAATCAAACATGTGGCATCGGAAGATACATATCAGGCTCACTATGTCAGCCAAGTTCAAAGCGGATGTCGGAAAGTCATGATAAACACATCATCCCATAACCTGTCAACAGTAAGCCTTGTAATTAAGCAAAATATCTCCCAGTTTCAACCATACATGACCCACCTCAGGGGCACTTGTTGAAACGGTCTAAAACCGTTACATCAATCATTATGCCTTAACCATGTCGCTCCACTCATGCATATCATGCATTTAGTATAACATTAAGCCCTTACCCAACAAGAATAATGAAGCCCATACTTGTTTGGCATCTTCCAAAGCCCATTTGACAAACACAAAAATTTGAGCATACCTCGACCTTTGCATACATCGTCATTACATGACATTGCATCCTTAAAGAATTTATCATACCCCTTAAGATGGAGCAAATATGCTTCACATAAGATGGATTCAAGCCTTTCTTGAAAGTGTGAGGTTCCTCGTGAGCACCCCCAATAGGTTTCCCTCAGATTACCTCTTCCTACCTCCCGGTAGTTTGTCTTGCCTTTTGTAAGTTTCCTCTGCCTTTTGCATGAGAAGTTCTCATTTCCTTTTGCATAAGAAGTATTTCCATCCATTTACCTTTTCTAAGTTCCCCATTTGCCTTTTGCAAGTCTCTTCGTTGTATTTTGCACAAGAGAAGTTACCTTTGTCAAAAATTTGAATATCAACACAAAAATGAGAGATTGGATGATTGACTTATTCTCTTATCGTTTTTTTAAACACCTAACGTAGGTTTGGAAAGTCCTGAGTGGTATCCATACTTCGAAAACTTCATCCACGCTGTTGTGCCTGAGGGATATAATGAGGTTTTCGTACCTATTGCAAAGTTCCCTTTGCCTATGGTATGAGGATCATCATCTCTTTTTCCTATTGTTTTTTGTAAGTTTCCCCTCTGCCTTTTGCATGGGAAGTCTTCTTGCACTTGCCTTTTGCAAGCTCCCTTTTCCTTTAGCCAAGGAGGTTCCCCCTGCCTTTTGCACGAGGGTTATCACCTCACTTCCGCTTACCTTTTGTAAGTATCCTCTATGCCTTTTGCACGTTCAGACGCTAATTTCAAATCTTCCCAACCGTTGCTAGGGATGATCATTAAATTTCAAACCTTCCTAGACACTGTTAGGGATTTTCTTTGCAAATTTCAAATCTTCCCTGATGTTGCTAGGGATTTTCATTAAATTTCAAACCTTCCCATCCATTGATAAGGATTATTATCATTAAATTTCAAACCTTCTCAGTCGTTACTAGGGATTGTAATCACAAATTTCAAACCTTCCCAATCATTGTCAGGGATTGTAATCACAAATTTCAAACCTTCTCAACCATTGATAGGGATTTTTACAAATTTCAAACCTTCTCAGTCGTTGCTAGGGATTGTCACAAATTTCAAACCTTCCCAATTGTTGTTAGGGATTGTCATCACATATTCAACCCTTCCCAGCTTTTGTTAGGGATTGTCAACACAAATTTCAAACCTTCCCATCCGTTCCGGGATTGTCACAAATTTCAAACCTTCCTAGACGTTGCTAGGGACTGTCACAAATTTCAAAACTTCCCAATCGTTGCTAGGGATTGTCATCACAGATTTAAACCTTCCCATTCGTTGCTAGGGATTGTTATCACAAATTTTAAACCTTCCCAACCATTGCTAGGGATTGTCACGGATTTCAAACCTTCCCAGTCATTGCTAGGGATTGTCACAAATATCAAACCCTCCCAGCCATTGCTAGGGTTTGTCATTATTAAATTTCAAACCTTCCTAGTCATTTCTAGGGATTGCAATCACAAATTTCAAATCTTCCCAATCGTTGTTAGGGATTGTAATCATAAATTTTAAACCTTCCTAGCCATTTCTAGGGATTGTCATCACTAATTTCAAACCTTCCCAGTCGTTGCTAGGAATTGTCATAAAATTTCAAACCTTCCTAGTCGTTGCTAGGGATTGTCATCAAATTTCAAGCCGTCCCAGTCGTTGCTAGGGATTGTCATCACAAATATCCAATCTTCCCAGCCGTTGCTAGGGAATTCATTCATCTTTTGTATAATCCTCACAGTCGTTGTTAGGGATTGTCATCAAATTTCAAACCTTCCCAGCCGTTGCTAGGGATTGTCATCAAATTTCAAACCCTCCTAGTTATTTATAGGGATTGTCATCATTCTTTGCGTGAGGAAATTAAATTTCAAATCTTCCAAGCAGTTGCTAGGGATTTTTCATCATCTTTTGAATTTTAAATCTTCCCAACCGTTGCTAGGGATTTTCATTACCTTTTGTATTGAGAAAGAATTTATCCAACCCTTTTTTCCCTTTCTTAACCTTTTGTTAAGATGTTTGTTAATCGGCTTTTTGTTAAGAAAGTTCTCATTACCTCTTGTATGAGAAACTTATCCCCACCGAATTCGTTATTCCCCCTCACCATTTCCACCTTGACTTTTTGTCATTGAGTTTTCTCGTTGCCTTTTGCACGAGAAAAAGGTTATCCTCAATTGCCTTTTGCAAGTCTCCTATACCTTTCGTAGTAGAAAATCCTTTCAATCACCATAACATTCTCGTTGCTCTGTGCACGAAAGACCTTATTCCCCAGCCAAGTCATGCTTGCCTTTTGAAAGATATCTCTCTTCCTTTTAAAAAAGAATTCAAATTACAATTATACCCTTATGGTTTGCCTTTGAAAATGCAATAGATCTCTGGGATCCGACGGGAATGTCTTAAGGACTAGGGATGGTGAAACCCATCACTTGAAATAATACTCACATTACATGTCATTGTATATCATCGCATACATCATGCATTCCTAAAACATCTATCAGTGCAGTTGACCTATATTTCCCACTGAATTCCATATTCGATCCTCAACAGATGACTTCATATCATAACCCATTTGTCATTCAATAAATAACCCTTCGCAAATACCTATCACTTCACATCATATTCATTCATTCCCGATATGGAAAAATTTCGGATATTTTTGTATTTAATCCCCTCCTACATGAATGTGTAAAAGTCATTGTTATCCAAACATCCAAGTCCGAGAAGATTAAATAGGGGCAATTGTCATACCCAAAAATTTATCCTATCCTATATAACTTTCATTTGGTCCACGACCCTACTACACATACATGCATTCATCATTTCATCACCATATTTGCATTAACATTAATAACCAAAGGCATATTACAGGGACTCAAGGCATGGTGATTATACTTGAGTTAAAACTAGGTTTTTTTAAATAAATCTTCAAAGAAAAATGTGTAACATAGAAAAAATCCAAATTTTAGTTTGTGTAACCGGTTACCCAAATTCTGGTAACCGGTTACACCTGCTCTCAGCAGGCGTTCATAGGAATTTTTTTTGTCTATGTAACCGGTTACACCTGCTTTCAGTAGACTTCCAAGGCCATTTTCAGTCGGTGTAACCGGTTACCCATATCCTGATAACAAGTTAAACTTGCGCGGACAACAACAATAATTTTATTTTTTTACACAAGGGAACCATGACCTCACACACTTTAACTCATATATTTCCCCTATAAATAGAAAACCATTCCCCCTCATTTTTCCAAGCCAAGTAGCCCCTACAAATTCTGTCAAAACACACTAAAACCCCCTCTTTAAACCTAAACCTAAACTCATACAACTCATCCTTTCTCAAGCAACCACCCACAACTTTCTTCTCATTTTATTTTCTAATAGTACTTCCATTTTCTACACTCACAACTCAACCCCTTACATCAAGCTTTAACCATAGCCACCATCATCCAAACCCTTTGCCTCATTTTCAAACTCAACATCATAATAACCTAGTTTTGACACCACAAATTTGGTAACAATTGCAAATCAAACTCATTAACCTTTTAGTTCTGTTTTTTTTGTGTTAAAATGGGTGTTTATTCATGGTTTGTTTTTATAGAGGGATTTGAATCAAGTTTGAGACAAGTGGGTTTATTTGGTTTGCACTTTTTTGGGATTTTTGTTCTCATTATTTTTCATTTTAAATCACTTTTTTTTTTCTTTTCACAACTTAATTAAATTTTATTTGGTGTATTTTCTTTATTATTATTATTATTTATTATTTCTTGTTTATTATTTACCCTTTGACATGATCATTTGGTTGAAGAGATCTTTAATATCATTGATTAATGATCCTAAGGTTGATCGAACCTTCAATATTTCAAACATGTTGATAAATGACCTATGGATCATTCTTGACACTTTAAGATGTTGATAGGTTGCCCTTGATTGATCATATTTTTTGAATCTCTTGATGATGGATGAGACCTTTGTGTTTATTTGAGCTTGATTTCTAATTTTATTGTGTTGCATTGTCTCAAGAGGCTAACTTTGTGTTAGACCTCTAACATGCTTAGCACATACATTATTATTGACCGACCTCCAAAAAAGGTGTGACTTCTATATAAGTCAACTTACGATTGCTTAACATAGCTCTAAATTGTCCCGATTCGATTAATTGATCATTTGATCACTAACCGTTAACTTCTAACTACTAACTCTTCTTTTCTTTTTTATGCTAATTCTTATTTATCGTGTATGGTTACTCGGTTGATAGATCTTCCACATTTCAAATTATTGATAGATGGATGTTTCGGTTGATTCAATCTTATTTTATTCAAAAATGTTGATAAATTATCAGTGTATCATTGATAGATGGATGTTTCGGTTGATTCAATCTTTTTTTACCTATGTGATTACCTTTTGTAACTTTATCACTAACTACTAACTTCTAACTTTTATATTATTTCACTTTATTTATTCGCAATTTAAATTCTTACAATTTACTTTCCGCAATTTATTTTTATTGTTCACTTTATTTTAAGCAATTTATGTTTATGTCCATTATCAACCATTCACCCCATATATCATTTACTTTGTGTCATTTTATTTCTTATTGTTTCCTTATCACTTTGCATAATCAAAAAGAATTTAAAAATGATAAAATGAAAATACCAAAAAGATGCATTCATTTGTGACCTAATGTTGGACTTAGAGGACTTATTATAGCCTTTGCATTTGGAACCTGAATCATTGCATTTGACTTGGAGTTTCTTTGGACTTGTAATCTTTTACTGCAATAACGACATTTATGGCACTACCCTAGGGAGATGTGTTCTTAAGCCCATTATCCACTTGTTAGCATATGTCACTTTACACACACAAGACTTCCTCTTGGGCTACCTACAATGAGACCCTTTATTTCCCGCATTATTTCCCCTGTAGTTTTCCATGTATCCCTCTCCCTTTTTGGTTGTTATTTTATTTCCCTTTGTTTTCCTTTTTAACTCTTAGGAATTAGGTAGACTTCACCATTTCAAAATAATAAGCAATAAACCCTTGATCCAACGTCAAGCGGCATTTTTCTCAATTAAATTCAAAACACATTAAAATATACGATTAGAATTGTGTTCCACGAGCTTTAAGTGGTGGAGAAGGAGTGAGAATGGAGCTTTCCTACCCTCACTCTAAATATTTTAGACATAAGACGCTTGGCTTGGTCATATGAAATATTCACCTCCATCCATAGTCTTTAGTGCAATTCTAATCAAAGACCATCTCTTTTAAAAACCTAAAATCAACATCAACTCATCAAACTCTTTTTGGGCCTTAGGGCATCATTCCGAAAACCCTTTTTCAAGGTAGAAACAACCAAGGAACAAACATTTTTTACTTTGAACTACGGAGCTCTGATTCTTCACTTCATAATGAATGATATGTAGGCACGAGGGCCCCAATCCTTAGCGAGCACAATAATAACAAAAACCAATCATTTCCCCTTTCTTTTTCCGATAGCAAATAAGCATTAAGATAGATAAACACCCATTTCACTTAGACAACTTAGATCGTTCCCATCGAGTTCGATGGATGTGAGGGGTGTTAATACCTTCCCCTTACATAATTGACTTCCGAACCCTAATTTGGTTGAAGACCAATTTTCTTTTTCTTTAGAGGGTTTTATCGATTATTTTCCCTTTTTCTCTTTTTGGAATAAATAAAATCTGGTGGTGACTCTTTGTTGTAGTCATTTTTCATGAAGCGACAACTGGCAATTATGCTCGGGATACGGTTTCGCTAAGCAAGTCAAGCCTAGTTTAGGTTGTCTTTTGCGTGTGTGGGTGCTTATCTTTTTGTTTTACCCTTTTGGCTAATTGATTTTCTTTGTTCTATTGATATTATCTTATCAGTTTCATGGCTCTTTGAGGATGGGGCATAAAATGAATATTATTGATTGCAAGAAAAGATTTTTGGGAAAGACTTTCTACCCGAGTCTAGAGAGTAAGCTTGAGATATGAGAGGTTGAGTATTATGGGCCACCGAGAAGCTTTTCTCGTAAGGGTCGATACGAGAGTCTCGCTTAGAGTAGATTCTTTTGTGGATATTGAGGACCGTCAAGGTTTTGGCGTAAGCTCAGTATTTTCATTGGAATCCTTGACTCTAAGGACCTTTATAGAATCTTGAACCTTTGGCCAGCTAGAAACGATGGTCGTGTAGTGCGGGTTCCTGGGAAGCTTTTCTCGCGAGGATCGGTACGAAAACCTCACTCATAATATATTTCATTGATGGAGCTGACGCCTGGTAAGTAAATTGACATAAGTGGCAAACAATGAAGGAAATCTATGACTGTGAGAACCTTGTCTAGAACCCAATATTAGTGGTCACGTAGTACGGGTCCTCGAGAAGCTTTTCTCGCAAGGATTGGTACAAATACCTAACCTAGAATAGATTTATTTGATGGAGTTATTGACCGACAAGCTTTTTTCGTAAGCGGCAAACAATAAGGTGAATCCATGACTCTGGGGTCCCTGTTTCTAAAAAAAAACCTAGAATTTATGACCCTTCGTTTGTACCTCAAATTTGTGAACCCATGCTTGAGTGCCGTTCATTCATAACCATACATTCATGCATTCATGCATCATAAACAAACACAACATTTATGCATCATTTGCATCTCACAAACAAAACCTAAGATTACCTTCTGTTTCTACCCCGCTAACTGATTTCCCTACATACGCTCAGAACTGGAAGCTTGTCTCAAGTCACTATGGGAGAACTTCAGCGAGCCCAAGTTGCATTGAAGGAGGAGGTCAACCAATTAAAGACTCAGATGAGCCTGGTTATAGAAATCCTATAAGCGCTGTTGAAAAAGGAAGGAAATCCCACACCAGATGCCATGATGGAAATGGTCTCTCATGTGCACCTATCCGGCTCCACCTCACGTTATGAGCTGCCTCAGAGGGATCACCCATAACCCAAACTTTCAAGGATTCCTGAAATAATCTGGAATGAAGGAATGCTCCTATATATCTGATTCTAGTGACGTACAATCAACTCTTGACATATCTTATTCAGAACTCAATGGTCGTTTCCAAGCCTCTCAAGGTTCCACCACGACCATTTCCACTAGGGTATAACCTCAACGCACAATGCAGATATTGCGATGGGTCAGCATGACACTCGATCTAGGAATACAACACCTCCAAATCCATAGTACAACAGCTGATTGATCAGAAGTACTTAACTCTGCTAAGATAGAGGAACCAAGTGTGGAATCAGAATCGGCACCCAAATCAGTGGCAAGGATCCTTTAACCCTCAAGGCCAGAAAAGATCAAGGAGGCTAGAAAAATAGTTTGACCCAGTTCCTATGTCATACAGTCGACTTCTCCCTCTTTGGCTCAATGGTTTGCAGGTGCAGCTAAGACATCTAGGACCTCTTCCTTCAGACTACGATATGAGTGTTAGGTGTGAGTTCCATTCTATACCATATTAATCAGAGGTAGATTAATGTTTGTAATTCCATTGATCTTATTGCGATATAGAAATCCTAATTTTGATCAATTTTTTCTTGGCAGAATGTCAGCATCAGTTACAAGTATAAAGAGACCTGATGTAAGAAAGGTTCTAGATGATGCGATATCACAATATTCATCAATCGGTAATTCCTAGTAAATAGTTGATTCAGGAGACATATTGAAGATTATATCCATAGTTATCATAATCATCTCTCTTACTCTTCTGTTGCGGTTATATATCTGATTTCAGATCAAGATTGACCTGAAGATAAAAAGTAGTAGGAATTAGATGTCGTTTCCCAAAGAGAGTGACAATGTTCCGTTTAGGAACCATAAATGGATGTTTTACCTTTACCTATGAACCCGACATGGATGCTTTACCTTTGCCTAGAAGCCATAAATGGAGATAGTTGGATAGCTGGTGATCTTAAATTGTGGCTCAAATTTCCTTTACGGTGGCGTAGTGGACTTGCATGGTTAGGACTATAACACTCAAGTTAGTTCAAGATTCGAGATGAGTATAATGAAAATGGAGATCAAAGATTGTATCTTGCTCTTTCCGTGTGAAATGTTTTTATATTTTGGGCCAAGTAGAATGAATTTGAGATGGTTTAGGCCGTGGTCCGTTCGGCCTTTGGCCAGTTCAGTACAATTTCCCTTTAGAGAAAATTTATTCAAGATAAAGGTGATTTTTGACCTTGTTCTTACCACTTATTCTATTTGTAGTGATTTGGTTGAGTCGGCTTCTCACTTATTTTTTACTTGTGACTTAGTTAACAGTGTTTGGTATATGATTTTTGGATGGTTAGGGTGGCAGATAGTCTTTCCTAGGGATCCTAGTCTTCTCTTTGATGCTTTCATTCTTTAAGGGGTAGGGTGAAGTCCAGGGATGGTTTTTCTATGATCTCTCATGTTGTGGTATGTACCATTTGGAGGGCCATAAATGAGATTGTGTTCTCTAGTACTTTGAAAAATATGAAAGAAGTAGAGGACAAAAGTATGTTTTTAGATTTGAAAATGGTTATTGTGCAAATTATTAGGGAACTCTTTCACCTTCACATAATGGCTTTAGAACCCCGACCTTTGGATTAACCATTAACGAATCAATATTTTATCTTATTTTAGAGTGTTTTTAGTTCTTTATTCTTCATCTAATGGTATTTGATTCGGTGTTAGTGGTGCAGTTGGCTTGAGATCCATCTCGATCCTTCTTTATAGTGTAGTTCTTGAAGGGCAGTTTCTTGTATGGAGTTAACCTTGTTGTGGATTGTTTGTCTTTGGACCTGCTGTTTTATCTTTATCTATTTGTTGTTTTCTTTTTTTCTCTATTGTATCATTTTTTACTTCTTGTTCCAATCGTTTTCTCCTTTGCATTGTGTTTGGGTTTTTTACCCTTTATTATTAATATTCTTTTTCCTTTAAAAAAAATAATTTGTTTAGGAAAATTGTATTCCTTTATTTTGTGAAAATATTTTGTTTTTTTCAATATATATAGTGGGATTTGATTCACTTGATTCCTCTAATTGGGAACTTTCAACAATTGGGGTTTCAAGGTGATCGTCCAACTCTACATACACAAGCTCGCTCGATTCTTATTCATAGATGTTTGTGTTATGTATGTCTTTGTATATCACTATTTATTTTAAGATAATGCATTTACAACATATCATATTTTTTATTTTCACCATCACAAATTAAATAGCCAAACCCTCCCCATAACCGAGGAAAGTGAAATTCTTTAATTTGGGAACAATTTTATTTCTTCCTTGATCACGAATAAGCATATTTTTATGCAGGCAAAAACTCTAAGATGTGAGAGTTTTATCTCCTTTCCCCTTCATACGTCTTATAATATTTTTTACTCTAATGGAATCAATGGAATTCAGTTAATTAAGTAAACTTACATGTTGACTACTTCTGTCCATAATTGCTTTGGTAAGTATGCATGTGCATGTGGTCTTTTGGCTTTATTAGTCAATGTTATATTCAGTCGCTCAATTACACCATGGTATTGAGGCGTTGTTGGTACAATTCTCTCCATTATGATCTCATACTCATTATAGATCTTTTTGAATTTGATGTCTTCATATTAACCTTTATTATGGGTCCTAACTATTTTTATTTTCAATCTTGACACCTTTTCCACTGTGACTTTCCATCTCTTGAAAACTTCAAATAATTCAGATTTATGTTTTAGAAACTATACACATACCTTCCTGGAGTGATCATCAATAAAACTCATGAAGTCGTGTTTTCGACCAATGGATGAGGAAGTTGTTGGACCCTAAACACCAGAGTGAATAAGCTCAGTCTCTCATTTTTTGGAGTTCTTCCACTTGTTTGAAAGTTGAATCTTTTCTGCTTTCTAGATATACAATCTTCGCATATGTCAATTTCTACTGATCAAAGACTTGGTAGTTTTCCTTTTGAGTGCATAATTTTCATCCCTTTCTCACTCATATGATACAATCTTTTGTGCCATAGATTAGAACTTTCATTTTTTTTTGCCATGAGCAATTATTATTGCACCCTTTGAAATCTTCAAATCATCGCCATGGAATATTGTTGTGTACCTTTAACTTGCCAACTAACATACAAAGATTAAGTTCTTTGTCATCTCAGGAATATGTCTAACATTTTTCATTTCTCTTATAGAGCCATTCAAATATCATCTTTTGACTTCTCGACGGGCTTCTCGCATTTGTAACAGTAGCACTCCAGCTATTTGGTAGAAAATATAAAAGTATTAATGCTTGTCCCTCATTGTCAAATTTGGTTGGCAAAATAGCCTTTTTGGTCCCTTAACTACACCTTTTGGTTCAGATTGGTCCCTTAATTTTTTTCGTGTCACCTTAGTTCTTTAACTTTTGAAACATTGTCATGTTTGTCCTTCCGTTAGTGGACCTTAGCCAAAACCAAAAACCATCTTCAAAGTGGCATGTTACCTGATGACGTGGATATGAGACTCAAAAGCTAAAACAACGTATTCAAGAAGCACTTAACAAACATGAATTCTCTTTAGATTCAACTACTAGTCCTAATCCACCATGTGAACAAAAGCTCGAACCAACACCAGAAGCATAATCACAATTACATGCTAAAGAAAACAACAAGAAAAAAGATCTAAACAACGAACAAGTATCAGAATCAGAATCTATTGTAGATGTTTCAACCGCTGATGATGATGTCGCACCACCGAAGAAAGAGAAAAGAAAGACGAAACATAAGTGGCTACTTCTTCCACAAACGACGGCAGAGAAAAAACAGTTGAAGCGATTGAAGAAACGGTTGAAGTGGTTAAACCATTTGCTGCCATAATGCTTTTTCTCGCTTCTCTAATCCTATCCATTCCACACCAATATTTTGTTCTTTATTTTCCACCTATTGAATTAATTATCTTTCGTGAACCATAATCAACGTCGATATATTCATCCACCAACACCACAAATTCGTATATAAATTAATTATCCGAGAGATCTTAGGGATGCTAATGTTATGTTGCTACACTTATCTTCTTTCTCCTCTTCACGTTGTTGTTGCTATGCCACTTCTCTCTCTAATTTCTCTCTCTAGCAAATAGGTTTACCTGATGACCTTTTCTGATGAAGAAAAGAGACAAAATTTTCTAAAATGGAGAATTAAGATTTTGGAGAAGAGTATCAGAAAGTTGGATTTTAACCCTAGTGGCATTTCCATCATTGTTTAGGTCAATGATCTTAAGAATTCTCCTGGACCTACCAAATGAGACCTTAGATAAGCTACCAAACAAGCCCTTCAATTGCTCCAAGATATTACCCTAAATTTGTAGCCACACATTGCCAACTCAGCTGCCACAAAGCTTAAATAAACAGATGTTTGAGAAAAACAAACGAAATGGACTCATATGCATTTATTAAAATGTTAAAGGACCAAGGTGACACGAAAAAAAATTAAGGGACCAATCTGAACCGTAGGGCATATTTAAGGGACCAAAAATGATATTTTGCCAATTCAATTCCAATTAAACTCAATTGGATTGTAACAATATTGAGTTCATTGATATGTTACGCAGCTGATGCGCCTTCTATCATTCAAAGCATAAATTATTGCCTTACCAAATGAACTTTATTTAAGGTTGACAATTTTTCTTACATTCTAGAAAGAGCCTTCATGAGATTAGTGATGGTCTTTACCTCTGCAATGTTAAAATTAACATTTCAAGGAAATGAAAATTAGATATATAAGTGTTTGTCTTCCTCATCGAATCTAGGTTCTTTTTTTATAGGTGGTTGATGTAGCTTTTTCAGATACAAATAATCTTGTATCCATATCTTCAAAAAGTCAAAGTCCGCGCCATTGAACTTTTTAATTTTCATTTTTCCTTCCTTTGTGACCATTATTTCCACTTGAATCTGACTTTCTCAAGAACACCTTTGATAATTTATGAAAAATCAATAACATCAACTAACTTTTATATTATCCGCAAAAATTATTAATCATGTAAATAATACACTCAGCTAAACAAAATTAGCAATAACAACCGACTAAGTTTAATACTAGTTAGGAAACTATGCAAAACTTTATCATAGTTAGATTTATTGGGTTTAGTAAAAATAATGTGAAACATCTTCCTCTTCCTCTAGAGACTTAATGCTTTTGGTAAGCATGAAACCGTATGGAGAAGCTGCTGCCACGAGGCATAATTTAATGATCCCTTAGAATACGAAATGGCATAATAAGATAAAGATGGCCTCATCATTAGGTAGCTATCTCTTATTAGTGTGTGGTTGTGATAATACCTAGAAACAGTTGTAACATGCTATGACAGAGACGGTTGGGATTTCTGTCACTTAAAAATATGGAATAAATGTACTTCTCCTGTAGGCGTCCATTTTTTTTGGTTTCATCTCTTTCCTCTCTTGTCTCTATATGCCACCCTAGTTTGTAACTGTTTGGAGGGATGTTTCTCACTTTTTCTATGACAACAACATAATTGTTTATGCATATTAGTTAGTTTCCTCGGTAACACGATACCTCTAATAAATGTGTGTATGTGTTTGTGTTGGGCAAAAACATCAACATGAAGCTCGGTTTTAATTTATTTATTTTTTAAAATTATTTGCAGTATCGCAGTGTCAATGTCAATGTCAATGGTAGCTGCTGCACAAAAGGGACAGTTTGTGCTAGATGATAACTACTACAAGCTGTTTCTTCTTTTAGGATGGAACAACTTCTTTAACATGAAATCACAACAATGAAATTAGTCAAAATATGGAAACAAAACTCAATCATTTACCTCAAACAACACAAACAAGTTTTATAACTGAATCAGAAGAGAGTAAAACCAACCTGTTGCAATGAAAGAGTGTATAGCAGGAGTTGGTTTGACATAGATAGAGCAGAACTAGTTTAACATTTGTAGTGTCAGGAATAAGATTTGTGATGCACCAAGAAAGCGCGAACATGCTTTCCTTACTCTCATCCACAGCCACTAAAATCCTTTGTTAATCTATATACTCAATCTTTCTACTGTTTGTCATGGTTCTTGAGTATTTGAATTGTTGATAATGAAAGTGAATGAGATTGGACTATACATAGAAACAAATAATGTTTCTGGTAAGAGTAGGGTTTGAGAATAAACAATGTTCGTTACTCTCAACTATTTTAAAAAGAGAAAATACTCTCAACTATTAATAGAATTCACTGTTTATGCATTTATCATCAACATTTATGATTCTAACTGTATATGAACTACTCAAATGATGACAGGACTACCAACTACTACACTGATCCGATATAAAATCATTTCAACCGTACAATGAATTTTGAAGAGGGGTAGTAGTTTTTTTTTCAACAGTGACATATAAACACACTATATTTTCCTACACTTATTCAATAATCTTTTCTCAATGAGTTATGCTTTGACACACCATTCTGAGTAATGTGGAGTGGAGACTCAACTTTTTGGAAGAGTTTGCTAGAGTTTTGCCTCATATCTAGTCTGACCACCATCCGATTATTGTTATGTTACATGGAGAGACAACAAGTCTTCCTAATTATCCCTTTAAATTTAAAGCGGTTTGGCTTATACATGATAACTGTGAACCTTCCATATAGAAAAATTTATGGGGGAGAATTAATCTCATTATTGAATGGTATGACTATTCTTCTTAAAGATGGAACAAGGATATCTATGAAAACATATTTAAGCGTAAGAAAGAGATCCTACTCAGGTTTAATTTTAGAATAGTATGCACTATGACTATAGACTTTTGAGTGTTATCTTCGGGAGAAATAAACTCAAATCATGTATGAGGCAGAATGTTTTTTGTTTCAGGAGTCAAGAAGTAAGTGGATTACATATGGAGATAGTAATACTAAATATTATCACTCGAAGACTATTGTGCGTAGAAAAAAGAATAAAATAATGGATCTTAGAGATGAAAATAGAGGTTGGGAATGTGACTCGAAGAAGCTAAAAGAGATGGAGATGATGCATTTTACTGAGCTTTTTCATGAGAATCAGGAGATCCGAGAGGCCATTGTTTCTTTTTCACTTATCTTACTTATTTAGAGGATAAAGAAGGTTTTGTTTGATATGAAGCCGCACAAAGCCCCAGGCGAAGATGGTTTCCCGACTCTATTTTACCATCATTTTTGGGATATTATGGCGCCTTCCTTAGATCATTTTGTTAGTAGGGTTTGGAATGACTCACCATTGATTGGTTTGGCTAATAATACATTGTTTGTGCTTATTCCGAAGATTGATCAACAAGAGTTTCTCACTCATTTTCGGCCTATTGCCTTTTGTCGTGTGATCTATAAGTTAGATACTAAAATTGTGGTGAATCGTTTGAAGCCTTTGCTTAAAAAAATCATATCTTTGGGTCAATCTAGCTTTATCCCATGAAGAAATATTCATCATAATATTATTATAGCCTAAGAAATAACTCATGCAATGATAAGAATGAAAATCCAAAAGATTTTTATGTCAAGATTGATCTGGAGAAAGCCTATGATATATTGAATTGGAAGTTTTTCACTTAATGTCTCAAGGACTATACGTTATTGGTGTAAGCCCTAGAGGCCAATACTTTTGGTACTTGTATCGAATTATTTATTAATTAATAAAAATGATTTTTCTTTATTATGGTTGATTAATAAAGTCCCTGTAATAGATAGTCCGTTTAATGTATTAAGTGTGACTTAATCATGAGAGCACATTAAACATAAGGACACTATTCTTAAAGTATCCGTAGTCGAGCTTTAGTGTGAAGTGGGATAATATTAAAGCATTAAGACTATTATGTTTGTAGACTGATGATCACATCTAATGGATCATGGATAAAGAGTTATCAAGTCTTAAACATAGGTATGAATATTAAGAGTAATATTTATACCGGATTGACCCGCTATGAGAATACTATATAGAAAGTTATGCAAAGTGTCATAAGTTATTCTCATGGTGATAATGGTGTATACCACTCTTCGACCTAAAACCACTATGGATCCTAGATGTAGAGTAGAGTGCTTTATTGCTGATCCAACGTTGTCCGTAACTGGATAACCATAAAGACAGTTGATGGATACTCCACGAAGCATGCTGAGGGACATGGTGTCCTAGATGGAATTTTCTCATCCTGCATAACAGGATAAATGTCTATGGGTCCAATATTGAACTGGACAAGGATGACACGGTCTATACCTTGTGTTCAATATAGACATAAGGGCAAAGGGGTAATTATACACATAATTATTATCACAGGAGGTTTTGTCAGATCACATGACATTTTCGTGACTTGGGTAGCAGTGATGTGTTGCTAGATACCGCTCACTGTTTATTATGTTAAATGTGTGATTTAATATAATTGCCAACGTCGCGAAAACCTACAGGGTCACACACAAAGGACGGATTGATGAGAGATAGAGTAACTAAGGAACACCGTAAGGTACAGTGCACTTAAGTGGAATACGAAATATGGTAGGTACCAAATACTTAAGTGATTTTGGCATATTAAGAGATATGGGCCAAAATACACTTAAGTGGGCTTTTTGGCTTGAAGCCCACACATGTGGTTCTATAAATAGAACCCTTGGGTAGAAGCATTGTCACTCAGACTAACACTCAAGTGAAGACTTGGAATTTCGTTTCCCTCTCTCTCTCTCACTCAAAGCCTTCATTCATAACAGCTAGCACTGCGATTGAAGGAATTCGTTCGTGTGGACTGAGTAGAGACGTTGTCATCGTTCAACGTTCATGATCGCTCTGTGGATTTGTATCCAAGGTTTTGATCGTTACAAGAGATCTGCACCAAAGGTTTGAATCGCCACAAGAGGTAACGATTCTATCATTGATCATGCCCATTCGTAAGGATCACTAAATGGAGAAATTTTTAAATTCCGCTACGCCTTGGATGACAATTCTCCTTCAGTGGTATCAGAGCCACTTACGAAACCATGAATCTGATAACTGTTTTTTTCTGTATTAATACGATTAAAGACAGAATGAATCAAAGATTAAATTGAGATCGATCAAGTCATATATATGTATACATGAGTTTTCGACGCCATGAGATTTGGTGGTTCTTTCGACAAACATCGCGACATGAGATAAACGGTTTTGGTTGATAAGTATTGTTCGACACTTCGACAAAATTGAAGCTTCGACAATTCGACAAAGTCTGGAGAGAGACGTCATTTCGACGTAAAGTGTAAATATTCAAATTCAGAAGAGTTGTGACGTTTGGCAGGAGACGCGTGGAAGCATTTGGGCAAAAAGAAGAAAGTCGTTTGTCACATTTTTAGGATTTGGTAGTTAGTAACGGTTATGTTATTTGTATATAAATAGGGTAGTTGTTATCTGAAAAAAGTGTGTGAAAATTTACTTGTACAAAATTCCTGAAAATACTCAAAGTACCCGTGTGAGAGAAAAGAGTCATATTTGGAACATGTATGTGTAAACAAACACCAATCCTTTCAAAGTTTATTTTACAAAGTTTAAAGTTCTTTACAAATCCCTTTTACGTTTTCCAGTCAATTATCTTTCTGCACTTTCTTTTCGACACTTTATGTTTTCGTCCGTTACTTTCCGCCATTTATCTTATTTTGTCAAATTTAAATTTGTGTAAGCATTTTAATCAACATCTTTCGACATAAAATATTTAGAGAACCAAAATGAAAGATATGAAAGTTGTTCTAGATATCATCAAAATCATTTAGATCTGCACATGTCCTAGGATTTGTGTGGTTGATCCTGCAAGTAACCCAATTCTACAAGTTTTGGTAAACCAGAGGTTGTTCGCCAAAATTCATAGCGAACAATATATGATATATGTAATCTTGATGCAAAATACATTATATATGATATAGTGTTCTCGTTTCGTTCATTCAAACACTCAATGATTGTTTTCCTTTGAGCGATCAATGGTCATTTGCTTCTTGATCCAATATTAGTATGGTGAAGCAATGACGTGTTGATCAATCATACTGAATCAACAATTGAGATATGTTTGACGGTCTGAAATTGGTGCATCAGGGTTAGTGACGGCACAAGGGTTGTGTTGTCAGAGAGTTATGCGATTGGGGTTGTGACTGCACAAGAGTTGTGATTTCTAAACACTTTTTGGAACAGTGTTAACCGGTTAACCGGTTAACGCGTATGGTTAACCGGTTAACGCAATACGAAATAAAATTTTGAGTTTTTTAAATAATGTTAATCGGTTAACGCTTTTGATTAACCGGTTAACGCAAGACGGAAAACAGTTTTCCAAGAGATTTTCAAACAGTGTTAACCGGTTAACGCATTTGGTTAACCTGTTAACGCAAGGCAGAAAACAATTTTTGAACAGATTTCAAACAGTGTTAACCGGTTAACACATATGGTTAACCGGTTAACGCAAGGCAAAATTCACTAACTCAGTGCTTTAAAGTATCAAGTGTTGATGCGAAAAGCGACGTCGATTTTAAATGAATTGTTCATTAAAATTTTCGGCCAGGGGCGCTGCCCCTTTAACCCCGCAAGGGGCGCTGCCCGGGCAGCGGACCCCCGGCTAACTCTGCGTAGTGTGATCCGTCGTCGAAATTTAATTTGATTTTAATTAATTAAAGGAATTAATAATAATAATAAAGTGTTTATTATTGTCTTGTGGTGATCGGTTATGGCCTTAGTTTTCCTTTATTCTGATTTGGGTTTTAAAAACGACCTGCGTGTCGTGCCTCTCTCTTAATCTCCCAAATGTAACTTCTTTTCTCATCTCACTCCCTCGTATGTAAAACGAGATTCTTTATGTAATGTAATGATATGAAGAAAGCAAAGAAGTCAGTGCCAAAGGAGGACAACCTTGAAGATCTTGCTTGGAGAAGCTTAGATCGTTGTTAGGTTATCTTAGGTTCTCTCATTGGCTTGGGAGAACAATTGCGCTAGGGGCCATAACTGTTTCATTATGTATGTATGTATGTTGATGCATGTGAATGTATGTTGATGCATGTGAGAGACGGTTTATATGATAAACAAGCCGGTGAGATCAGAAAAAATTGCAATTCCCTCAAATTAAATATTAAGTTTATGCTTTCCAAGTTTTAACACTCATCAAGACTAGTAATGGATAATGTAGGTTTCGCCTACGCGAGGTGCATGTTCTATATTAGTAAGGTGCGATGGGATAATTGTAATATCCAATTGTTAAAACAATGGGTCAAACTTAACTAAACTAATTATAATAATATTATATATGTTTAGAAGCAAGAGTTGAGAATGATCCATATGATGGATTGGAATAAGGAGTTATTCACCCAACTGAAATTTTCGAGAGTTGTATGAGATACAATTGGAAGGAGTTCCTACCTAAATAACCTAGTTTTGTGTAATCCGCCTACGCGGACTTAGAAAGAAGTGAAATATGGATCTCGACCCACTAGAAAATCTTCCAACGGGATTTTCCGAATCAAATGATGAGGGTCATTTGTTTTGAGTAAAATAGTGGGAGCATATTTAATTAAAGGCCTAATTAAATATGTCAATGATACTTATATTTTCATTAATCCTTATGTAGATTACCATGACAGCAAACACCTCTAACAACATTTTGCGATCAATCCTTGATAAGGAAAAATTGTCTGGGACAAATTTTCTGGATTGGCACCGAAACCTGAGGATTGTCCTCAAACATGATAAAAAGTTGTATATCTTGGAGACACCTGTTCCTGAAGAGGAACCTCCTAGTTCTGCACCTAAGGCAGAAAGAGATGCTTATAAGAAGCATGTCGATGATGCCAATGAAACTGCTTGTCTCATGCTAGCTACCATGAACTCATAATTGCAAAAGCAACATGAGAACATGGCAGCGTTCGATATGATCGAACACCTAAAAATGCTCTATCAAGAGCAAGCAAGGCATGAGAGGTTTGAAGTTTCAAAAGCCCTTTTTCGAGGCAAGTTAGCTGAGGGAACCCCTGTAGGTCCCCATGTGCTCAAGATGATTGGGTATGTGGAAAACCTTGAGAGATTGGGTTTTCCCCTCGGAAAGGAACTTGCGACTGATTTGATCTTGCAATCGTTGCCAGATGGGTTCAGTCAATTTGTCCTAAATTTCAATATGAATGATATGGACAAATTGCTTCCTGAACTGCTCGCCATATTAAGAACTGCCGAGCAGAATCTGAAGTCAAAAGGGAAGTCCATTCTGATGATCGGAAATGGAAAGAGACAGAACAAAAGGCCCACTAAGCAGGGTGATAAAGGGAAAGGCAAGGAAGTTGCCAAACCCAAACCCACTATTGATGCTTTAAGGCCTAGTGGAGGCATATAAAAAGAAGGCACCTGCTTCCATTGCGGTAAGACCGAACACTGGAAGAGGAATTGCCCAAAGTACCTGGAAGATAAGAAGAATGGAGTAGAGACTTCAACTTCAGGTATTTTTGTTATTAATTTATCTACTTCAGTATCATGGGTATTAGATACTGGATGCGGTTCTCACATTTGTACAAATGTGCAGGGACTACAAGGGAGTAGAGATTTGGCAAAAGGTGAAGTCGACCTACGAATTGGCAATGGAGCAAAGGTTGCTGCCTTAGCCGTAGGAACTTATGTATTAACTTTACCTAGTGGTTTAATAATTTAGTTAGAGAACTGTTATTCTGTACCTGCAATTAGCAGAAATATTATTTCCATTTCTTGTTTGGACAAGTTTGGTTTTTCATTCATAATAAAGAACAATTGTTGTTCAATTTATTTGAATGATATATTTTATGCTACTGCACAAATGAACAATGGACCATATGTCCTTGATCTTGAAATGCCAGTTTATAACATTAATACTAAAAGGATGAAACCCAATGAGTTAAATCCAACTTACCTTTGGCATTGTCGATTAGGCTACATAAATGAGAAATGCATTTCCAAACTCCATAAAGATGGACTGTTGGACTCTTTTGATTATGAATCATATGAGATATGCAGATCTTGTTTAATTGGAAAGATGAAAAAGTCTCCTTTCACAGGAAAAGGTGAAAGAGCTAATGGTCTTTTGGCTCTCATACATACTGATGTATGTGGACCACTGAACATACCAGCCAGGGGAGGTTTTCAATACTTCATCACATTTACTGATGATTTCAGTAGATATGGTTATGTGTATTTAATGAAACAAAAATCAGAGTCCTTTGAAAAGTTCAAGGAATTCAAGAATGAAGTACAAAACCAACTAGGGTAAGAATATTAAAACTCTTCGATCAGATCGAGGTGGTGAGTATTTAAGCCTAGAGTTTGATGACCATCTGAAAGAGTGTGGGATCCTATCCCAACTTACTCCTCCTGGAACACCCCAATGGAATGGTGTATCTGAGAGAAGAAATCGAACCCTGTTAGACATGGTCCGATCCATGATGAGTCACGTCGATCTTCCAAACTCCTTTTGGGGACATGCACTATTGACAGCAGCTTACACACTTAACCGTGTTCCATCCAAAAAGGTTGAGAAGACACCATATGATATATGGAGTGGTAGGAAATCACATATGTCTTACATGAAGATTTTGGGTTGCGAAGTTTATGTGAAATGAAAATTTTCAAATAAGCTTGAGCCCAAATCTGACAAATGCTTATTTGTGGGGTATCCTAAAGAAACAACAGGATATCACTTCTACAATCCATCTGAGGGCAAAGTGTTTGTCGCTCGAACTGGAGTTTTCCTAGAAAAGGATTTTATTTCCAAAGGAATCAGTGGGAGGAAAGTAGAGCTTGAAGAAATTCAAGAATCACAAAGCATCGATACACCTATGGAGGAATTAGAGCAGGAAACACAAATAGTTATGTAAAGAGCAACCTGCTCAAGTAGAACAAGACCAACGTAGGTCAAGAAGGATACGTCACCTACCTGAGAGATATGGATATCTCATAACATATCAAGGTGATGTATTACTCATGGATCAAGATGAGCCTGTGACCTACTCATGGAATCTTCGTTTTGATGAAACAGTAAAACAATATGGATTCATCAAGAATGAAGATGAGCCTTGTGTCTACAAGAAGGTTAGTGGGAGCATGATCGTGTTCCTGGTATTATATGTAGATGACATATTACTCATTGGAAACGATATCCCTACCCTGCAACAAGTAAAGTCTTGGTTGGGGAAATGCTTTTCTATGAAGGACCTAGGTGAAGCAGCCTATAAATTAGGAATCAGGATCTATAGAGATAGATCACAAAATGCTTGGCCTAAGTCAGAGTACATAGACAAAGTGCTGAGACGCTTTAATATGAATGGTTCCAATGGTCATGTGTTTTGCTTAATGGTGGCACTGTGAGCTAGAAAAGTTCAAAGCAAGATACAGTTGCTAATTCTACAACCAAGGCCGAGTATATTGCTGCCTCAAGTGCAGCAAAGGAAGCTGTTTGGATCAAAAAATTCATTAGTGAACTTGGCATAGTCCCGAGCATTGTGGATCCCATTGGTCTCTATTGTGATAACAATGGTGCTATCGCACAAGCTAAGGAGCCTAGATCTCACCAACGATCCAAACACATACTCAGGCGCTATCACCTCATTCGAGAGATAATAGATAGAGGAGATGTGAAAATATGTAGAGTACCTACACTTGACAATATTGTTGACCCACTAACAAAGCCTCTTGCGCAGCAAAAGCATGATGGCCATACTAGATCAATGGGCATTAGGGGAATGCCAAATTGGCTCTAGTGCTAGTGGGAGATTGTTGGTGTAAGCCCTAGAGGCCAATACTTTTGGTACTTGTATCGAATTATTTATTAATTAATAAAAAGGCTTTTTCTTTATTATGGTTGATTAATAAAGTCACTGGAATAGATAGTCCGTTTAATGTATTAAGTGTGACTTAATCATGAGAGCACATTAAACATAAGGACATTATTCTTAAAGTATCCGTAGTCGAGCTTTAGTGTGAAGTGGGATAACATTAAAGCATTAAGACTATTATGTTTGTAGACTGATGATCACATCTCATGGATCATGGATAAAGAGTTATCAAGTCTTAAACATAGGTATGAATATTAAGAGTAATATTTATACCGGATTGACCCGCTATGTGTAACACCTCAAAATTTGCCCCCATCTCTTGGGACTAGCTTAACATATTGCATATCATTTTTAGGTCATTAGTCATTAGCATGTTGCATATCATGTGTCTACATTGAGCAAGTCATCCTCCTAGGTCTTGGTCAGAAGATAAAGAGGTTGAGGTATTCGAGCCTGAGGGTTTTCATTGAATGGATTGATCACTAACCATCTGAGGGTTGTGGTTCAAATTAGGGTTTCATGATTCCTCAAGAGGGGGGTTGAGCTTGATCTTGGTTGAAATGATACATCATCATCATCATGGTTTTGTCATCACCGAGAGATTTCTTATGCTTGATCAGATACCTTGAGATTAGGGTTTTGACTTCTGGTCAACCCTAATCAGTTGTATTGGGCCAATCAGGGCTTGTGAAGAAGATGGGGTTTTCAATGGATATGGGGATCATTTCATGATTATATTGAGCTTATGGAAGCTAGGGTTTCATCATTGAGCCATTTCATCAGGAGTTTGAGGCTCAATTTGATCAGTCAAGCTGAAATTCATCTATTAGTTAGAAAAGTCAACTGTGGTCAACTGTGCCTGAAATGATGGATTTGGAGGTGGGAGAGGGTTAGATACACTTCATTCATGTCTAAAAAAGTTTTATTTGACATTTCAAACATCAAGAATGAAGAAAATAAAGTCAGGTGGAAACTTTCCAAAAATAGAAAGTGACCTGTAATTGAAAACTGCCAAAAATGGAAAGTTTTTCTCCTCAAAATTACATGTCCAAAAATGCTTCAAATGAAATTTTGTTTAACATGAAAGTTGTAGATCTTGCTCTCACCTTTCCAAAAAGTCCAAGAACACTCATTTCTCATTTATGGTTGGCAAGTTATGGATTGATCATTGTCCAAAAAAGTTGAATTTCAAAGTGGCATAACTTTTGATTCATAAGGCCAAATTGGGTGATCTTTTTTTGAGCAAACCACATTTGACATGTACTATCATGATTCATCATCACATTTCATCAAAAAGCATCACATCAAAAGTCCATTTTTCAAGTGTTCATTTTGCATTTTGGTGGGAAAAATAGTCAATTTGAAAAATATACATGATTTTCACTCCAAACTACTTCCAACAGCTCATAAACTGAAATTTGGACTTGCTTCAACTGATATTTCACTGTTCCATTGGTTCTAATTGAAAAAGGGCATTTTGGCCAATTTAGCATAAAACTCCATTTCCTTTAATCACTTTCATTTTGCTAATCATGCTTAACAATTGGATTAGGAAGAGGAGTATATATGCTTAATTGTAACAGAAATCAGATTAACACAACACAATCTCAGATCCAAACTCAGAATCATCTCAATTCTCTCAAAATTCTCTCAAATTTGTCCAAGCTTTTTGCACTTTGTTCATCAAATTTCACCATTGCCTTTGCTTTGTGCTTGATTGAATCTTCATCTACATGTACTTTTGAGCATCTGTTGCAGCAAACATTGGAAGATCATCGCAGAATCGCACCTGTTGAAGCTTAAGCATAGTCATGGCATTTTGAAATTCCTTCGAGCTGGAGCACAATTGAGCTAAAGAACCTACTTCATTCATCTTCCTCAAGATTATTGTGCATCTGTTTCAGCATTTCAGGCCTTGATCTGCACGAATTCAACATCTGCAACTTCAAGAGGTTGGATCTCGAATCTTTTAATTGCTAGAGTTATGATATGGCTTTGATAGATCTTATTGCATAGAGCACACTGCACTTTGTAGAATCGAATTCCATTAAGAATCGAATGAGATATCTTGATTTGAACATTTGAATGTGAAACTTAATTTGATCGATCCCGTTGATATGGTTAGAATTAGAACAAATGTTTGCTGGATTGTTGATATGCATGATGAGATCTTTCTAATGGTATGCATTTTGTTGAGTTTGATGAACATTTGTTCTTGAGTGATTTCTGGATGAAGAACACGATGAAGATGTTTGAATTTCTTTTCCAGCTCATGCTTTGATCTGTTTCGCCTGGCTTTGCATGTTTTTAGATGTTTCCGCGCCATGTAACCAATCGCTGACTGCCACGCCCTTAAGTGAAACGCGGCGTTTCACTTAAGTGGCTTCGTATTTACGCTTTTGCCATTTTCGTTTAATAATTCATCTTATTTCATTTTCTTTTCAATTTTTATTTCATTTTGTATGCTGATCTTAGAAAATTCATAAGTTCTTCAATATTTGTCCAAATAATGTGGGACTTTTTGTGAAATGTTCCTCATGATCTCTAGTTTTTTATGGTGATTTTTCCAGAATTTATGCACGTGTGGATTTTTAAATTGCCTAGGGTTTGTTCATGTGTGTTCAATTTGTACCTTCCATGCCATTTTGCTTGTGAAATAGTGATGCTTAACTGGATGAGGCTGAAACTTTTTGTGCTTGTTCTAGACACCTTTAGGAGAATTTTGGTATGTGGTTTGTGATTTTTGAGTTTCTGGATTGTGAGATATGATTTTTTGAATAGAGGTGTGACAATTTGTGTCACACCATTCATGTCCAAATTGATGATTTTTGTTGCCATGCTATATGAACATGAATTGAGCTGGATTTTTGCATGAGGACACTTATGAATGTTGAAAATGCATGTGAATTTTTCTGGAATTTTTGAATGCATTTCCAATTTGATTGATAATTTCTCCCCTGTTTGACCAATTGTTGACTTTTAGTGAGTCATGTTTTTATATGATTTGGGAAATTCTGGTGGTTTATTGGATGGACTTAAAATTTGGCATGTGTATTATAGACATCTTGAAGTTTGCCATGGCTTTGGTCCCATTCATTTATCATGCTTGGTCTCTGTTTTATGATTGCTTGAAGTGGATGCATGTTTTGATGCTTCGTATGAGCTTGTTTGAACTTGTGTTTACTTTATGAATTTCATTGACTTGCTTCCCTTGGTCCAAATAACTTGAAATTTGGTGTTATTGACGTGTAATGAATGCTGTTTAGCTGTGAATTTTTTAGGGATTTATTGAATTGTTTTGGATTGAGTTTGAATCTATTCATTCTGTTTGGTCCTTTGAGGTTCTAAATTGCATGCTTTGTACTCTTTGCCTCGTGAAATGATAATGGTTGATGATATGAACATGAGACCAACTGGATTTGATTCTTATTTGATTGATCTTGATTTTTGATAAGTTTCATGTTCTGTTTTGACTTATTGATCCTATTTTGACCCTAGTCTTGTACTAGGGGTTTGTGTTCTCACATTTGAGCTTTGTTTCAGGTCCAAGAGCACAATTGCTTATACTTGATGATGTGCACTCAATTGGGATTGGTTTATTGCTTGTTTATGACTAAATTGAGTTTGTTTTGTAGGCATTGAGACTTATGCTTAGGCCTTGTGGCTTGCACCTTTGTGCATTGATGCTTGCTATCTGTTTGTGCTGTTGACTTTTAACTTGTCTGTTTGACTGTGTGTGCTGAGTACTGATTATGTTAGATTGATTTCAGGTACCTTAGTTGCTATAGTTCATTGTGAACTCGCTTGTCCTGCTGCTTGGTTGTGTTAACCAATTGAGGTAGAATCACTAACTCCATGTAGTCTGGAAGACCTGGCCTGTTACTTGGCCAGGCACCTGTCTGAAGTCCTCCTTAAGAGGCAATGTTTGTGCTTGTTTATTTTTGTCCCCAAGCAGGAAAAGACCTTTGTTAAGGCAATTGGCAGACACAAGAGGTGTGTAGTTCACCTCCTGCTAATCTGTTGAGTCGTCCCTTGGCTCACATTACATGTTGATGCCTTGTGGATCCTAACCCAAGATCCATGTACAGTTGTATAGTTGAGTCAGTGTCATAAGTGTAGAAGGGTTCCCACTTTCTGGACCCACACTTCCTTTGTTTGAAGCTCTCCCTGGCCAGGGATAAGAGTTGTGAGGCACACCCCTCACTCACCTTTCATCTGGCTTCACCCTGACTCTCAATGTCAGGGTTAAGAGCTAACATCACCCTGATACAGTTGACTTGCTTTGGCAGTCTAACCCTTGTTTGAGCCACCTCTGTTTGGATATAGTGTGTGCTATTTGTGATTGCTTGCTTTGATTGCTTTGCCTATTTAGGATTAGCTTGCTGCCTGTGCAAGTTAGGATGGAAACCATAACATAGGGCAATGATGCATGATAACATCTAGGCTCGAGTCCAGCTCCCTAGTAGTGTGTCTCCCTTTGTATCTGGTTAGAATTTCTTTCCCGTTCAGGGGAACTACGTCGCCCTGATCCTCATACCATATGAGGTACGTAGGCAGGAGACCGTGCGAGGTCTCTCCGGGCAACCCTTTTTCTTTTTTGTGTGTGTTTGCTTGACAGTTTCTAGGCTCGAGTGCCTGACTCCTTAGTAACTTGTTGTCTGTTCTCTCTTGTGTGTCAGGATATGGATGTAAGACCAGCGATTGGCTGTCTGTATCCTGAGTGTGTTTGTTTGGTTCGGAAGCCGATGTAAGTCCAGCGATTGGCGTTCGGGTTCCAAGTTTGCCCGTGTTTGTGTGTGTTTTGTTTGGCGTGCGTGAGCCGAACTACGGTAGCTCTGATTCTCGTTCCAGACGAGATATGTAGGCATAGGATGCGATGTCCTATCGAGCCCTCTCCCCTTTTTCCCACCTGTGTTGTCTGCGGTGTGTGTGTGATGTTTGTTTTAGCAACCTTTTTCTATCTTTAGAGCGTGGATCCCGTCGAGTACGACGGACGTGAGGGGTGCTAATACCTTCCCCTTGCGTAACCGACTCCCGATCCCATTCTCTTTGGTCGCGAGACCATGCTTTTTCCAGGTTTACTTCGAGCGTTTCCTTTCCCTCTTTTGGGATAAATAACGCACGGTGGCGGCTCTGTGTTGTTTTTGTTTTAGCCCGCCGGTTGTTTTTCGCGGATGCGACAGCTGGCGACTCTGCTGGGGACTCGAGAAGTTGACCTATTGCTGGTCCATCTTCCCTAAGCGAGTCAGTCCTAGCGCTCTCTAGGATAGGGTTTGGTTTCTTTTGTTGTTTCATTTATTGCATTCATTTATTTATTGTTTGCATTTATTGTTTGCATTAATGTTTACATTCATTCATATTCATCTGTTCATCTAGCTATGTTGTGTTGTCTCTCTGTTGGGGTGGGAGTTACTCGAGGTAAAAGGCCCAATACCCAGGCTATGAGTGAAATCTAGGAAACCTAGGAATAGAGTGATTCATGGGAAGCGGGTGGTATGCGCCATTTAGCGGAACATTGATATCACGAGCAGTTCAGACCCTGGTGGGATATTATCGTTACATACTTCGGGTGTGTATATGATGATATTCTGCGAAAGGTTATTTATGCTGCGTTTCTCTCGACCTTACCCTGGCCTAGATGACACCACCCGTGAGTGGGGAGGGAATGATCTTTATTACAGGTACAGTTGGTGACTGTGTTGGTGACTATTGGTTCAGCCATTGAGCAGAGTTCTATTTTTAAGTCGGATTTATAGACATTTATTTCCGAGACGCCAGAGTTCTGTCCGCGGTATTTATCAGTGGGGATCCGTTTATTTCAGGATTCCCCGGGCCGATTCAGAGATTGTTGTGGTTGTCTGTTCAGAGAGATTGTCTGATGATGATGGTGATGTATCATTCCGTTCCGTTTATTTCGGAACCCCCAAGTCGGATTTGTGGTTACATATTCCTTCAGATGGTTGTGATCAGTTTAGAGATCAGGCTTCAGTACAACAGATGATCAGATGACTTGGAGGATGGCACAATGCATTGCATCTATACATCTACCTCATTTTGCATTCATCTGCATCTAATCTACGTCTAAGCCATATGGGGAATATTATTGATTGAGAATCTGGTTGAGAGATATATTGAATGTCAGAATATTGCTGCCGGAATATTATCTGTCTCGATGAAGCCAGGATCAAGAGATAAAGTGTTCCTCATATGGATAGACACTGCATTCATGCATGATCATAATAACTTGTGTTTTATTTTGCAGGTATCAGTTCTAACGTGCTTGATTGTTTCAGGAATCATTGCTCGTGCTCATAGAGTTGTACCTTTGCACTCAACACGCCCTCACAGATACTTCACTCGACGCAACACTCCCAGACTAATGGATCTCCCAAACACAGATATCCTCGAGCTGAAGGACAAGATGAATGAGCTGATCAACATCATGCAAGGTTTTGCAGTTGGTCAGAAAGCTCTAGCTAACAAAGTCGAGAAGCTCGAGCGGGCTTCAGCGGCTAATAGTGGTGTGAACCTGGATGGTGTCTCCAACCAGGGGCTGGGTGGTTCTCGAGATGGTGGCAAGAGAACAACCGTGGGTATAGTGAATAATGCTGCTGGTTTTGGTGCTGCTGGTGGTCAACCTGGTCAGAATCTGAAACAAGTTTTCCATGCACAATGAGCCGTTCGGTCAGTACGGTGCCCAACCACAGAATAAAGAGATTCAGCTGCTGACTGAGAAAATCAGAGCTTTGGAGAGTTATGCCACTCCTGGGGTTGTCAATATGTCAAACATGGGGCTAGTTGAGGGGATTGTGATCCCACAGAAGTTTAGAGCGCCCGCATTTGACAAATATAACGGAAGTTCCTGCCCGGAGACTCATCTGCAAGCATTTGTCCGTAAGATCTCTGCTTACACTATGGACCAAAAGTTGTGGATGTACTTCTTCCAGGACAGTTTGTCTGGAGGATCCTTGGAGTGGTACACCAAGCTTAAGTCGTCTGATATCAAGAGCTGGCAGGATCTTGGTGACGCATTCTTTAAACAGTATCAGTTCAACGCTGATATGGCTCCGAGTCGTACCCAGCTGCAGGGTATGTCTCAGAAGAATAATGAAGGGTTTAACGAATATGCTCAGAGGTGGAGGGAATTGGCTGCCAGAGTGCAACCTCCATTGGTGGACAAGGAGATGTCTGATCTCTTTATGGGTACCCTGCAAGGGGCGTTTGCTGAAAGAATGGTGGGTTGTCCGGTCACAAACTTTGCAGACATTGTGGTAGCTGGAGAGAGGATAGAGAGCTGGCTGAAGCTCGGAAAGATTCAGGGTAATGCTTCGTCTTCAGGATCGAAGAAGCCCTTCGGTAATGGCCAGAGGAAGAAAGAGGGTGATACTGGTGCGGTGTACACCCAGAGAGGACCCAGTAGGGATCGTTACTTTCAGCACACTGCTGCGGTAACTATTCCTGCTGACAGTCAGCCTGCACAACAACAACAACCCCAACAACAAAGGCAACCCTTTCAGCAGAGGCCTCAGAGGGCTGGTTATCAGGTGCGGGGAAGAATGAATGACCGTCAGTTTGACAGGCCTCCTGTGACTTACTCCTTCTTGCTGAAGAAGCTGAAAGACTTGGGGTTGGTACAGTTAAGAACTCTGGCACCTTTGAGACCTGATCAGAGGCCGGCCAGTTTCGATGAAAATGCCAAGTGTGAATTCCATTCGGGTGCTCCCGGGCATACTGTTGAGGACTGCAAAGCTTTTAAGCACGTGGTTCAAGACCTGGTGGATTCAAAAGCTATCAACTTCGCACCATCTCCCAATGTGAATGCTAATCCCATGCCTGCGCATGGTCAAAGGGGGGTGAATGCTATCTCTGAGGAGGGCCAAATCGGGTTGTTGTCTGTTAATCAATTGAAGACTCTGTTGGCTGAGGTCAAATGACAGTTGTTGTTGAATGGGGTCAATCCGGGCTGTAGTGATGTTTGTGCCGAGTGCATGGTTGCTACTGAGGGGTGTATGCTCTTGAGAGAGGTTGTCCAAAGGCTGATGGACGATGGAAGTGTTCGGGTTGAGACGAAGGTTGATATGGGAAAGGATGAGGTCTCCACCATAACAATATACTTTGATCCGGTTGATTTGTCAACTCTAGCTGAGGCGGCTCCAGTTACCATCACGGTACCTGGGCCAATTCCCTATGAAAAAGATGATGTCGTGCCGTGGCATTATGGTGGAGAGGTTTATTGCAATGGAGAGAAGGTGGAAGATCAAGCTGCAGGTGAAACCACCGTTTCAAAGGTGGATAATGCTGGTACCAGTGGTTTCACTCGCAGTGGCAGATTGTTTGCTCCTGATGCCTTGAGGGGAGGAGAAGGAGAGAAAGAGAAAAAAGAAAAGGCCAAGGCTTTAGCCAAGGCGAAAGGGAAAGCAGTGGTGAATGAAGGTACTCCAGTAGTGACACCGGCGCCTGTTGGGTCGGAAGAGAAGCTTGATGATGATGCAGAAGAATTCTTAAGAATCATCAAGAAGTCTGAGTACAAGCTTGTGGACCATCTGCAGCAGACTCCTTCCAAAATCTCAATCCTATCTTTGATGTTAAGCTCTGAGGGGCATAGAGAGGCTTTGATGAAGATTTTGAAGAAAGCCTATGTTCCTCAAGAGATAACAATCAACCAGTTGGAGACGGTAGTGTCTAATGTTCATGCCAGCCATGGGTTAGATTTTACCGACATTGATTTGACTGTAGATGGGAGGAATCACAACCGGGCTTTACACATCGCAATGGAATGTAAAGGGTGAAGGTGAGAAAAACAAGAAAGGGGGGGTTTGAATTGTTTTGAAAAATAAGCGCTTTTTCAAAATGAAAATCACACAAGGATTTTATACTGGTTCGCTTATAACACAAAGCTACTCCAGTCCACCCGGCCAAGGTGATTTCGCCTTCAACAAGGACTTAATCCACTAATCTTGAAAGATTGATTACAAACAACGTCTAAGAGAAAGATCTCTTAGTCCTCTCAAGTATACAGACTACACAGAGTCACTTGAGGAAATAAACAAACAATAGATAAAAGATTTATGTAATCTAGAGTGCTTCTAAGAAAGCAAATATTACAATAGTAAGAACAAAGTGATTCACGTTATAAGCAAAAGCTTCGTGAAGATTTAGAAAGCAAGAGTGTTTTCTTGAGCGTTGATGTTTCAGTATGATTTTTGCTTGTACCACTTCAATGTTGATTGCAGCCCATTTTATATATCAGTGAGGTAGTAGTTGAAACTGATGAGTAATAAAATGAATTTACGCCATAACATAAATAGCTTCTGCCAGGATAACTTTCTCTCCTTGAAATGACTACTTACCACATATAGTACCTTCTTTATTGAAATTGGAGATTAACGTCTCTTTCTGTATTAGGAAATCCATTTGCAAACCTTTACTTGACTTTAACGTTACTCTTTCATAATTAGCAAATCCATAATCAGAGTCTTCGTGTATCTGAGAATCTTGGAGTCTTGCTTCTGATGTTGATCTCTTTTGAGTTCTGATGGATTCTTCAGATAGCGCTGATAACTTCTGGAGTTTAGACATACGTTTGTTCAGAGTCAGAACTTCTAGAGCTTACTTCTTGTTCAGATGCTTCTGATACTTTGTTGTTTTGCTCAGAGTTAGACTTTCTTGAACGTGTTTCCACTTCAGATGCTTCTGATCATTTGATAATTTGTATCTGATCTGGTTCTGTATCTGATGACGTCATCAGATTTCTTCCTTCTTTCTTTAGAACCCTGCACACTTAGAAACTTTTCGTTAGGGTGCCATTTTTGGTTTCATCATTTGTTATCATCAAAATCAATGAATCTGTTGTAGAACAATTTTTGTTCTTACAATCTCCCCCTTTTTGATGATGACAAAACAAACTTAATTAGCAGATGAAACATGAATAATATCAGATCAGATAGACAGAAGCTCCCCCTGAGATAGGCTAGGGAGTTCAGAAGTTCTTACCAGAGCTTCCAAGCAATGAGGTTTCTTGATACCTTCTGCAATTTCTTAAGTCTAGATTTAGATGAATTAATTTTTAAGAAAAATATGTTGCAGAGTGCTTAAGGTATTTAGACATTATTTTCATCAGAGCTATTAATGACTTCTCCCCCTTTTTGTCAGAATCAAAAAGACATAGCAAAAATAATAATTGAAGAGAAAAATATTGTATTCAGATAAAAAGCAACAGAGGCAAAAAGAACAAGTAAACATCAGAAAGCAAAGAAAACAAAGCAACAAAATCCTAAGTGCCTAAGGGTTGGGAGGTGGAGGCAATCTCTGAAGCAATTGGGTCAGCATGCTCTGAATGTTGTCATTGACGGTATCTTGTTTATCCATTCTGGCACGGAGTATCTTCTGATCTTGCTTAAGTTCTTCCAGCGTCTGGAGAACCATAGGGATAACAGAAGAGGACTCCCCCTGAGTCAGAGCCTGCTGTGCTTCAGCAGCAGCCTTTGCTTCAGCTTCAGCAGCAGCTTGTGCTTCAGCTTCGGCAGCAGCAGCAGCATCAGCCAGAGCTTTAGCTTCAGCTTCCTTTGCCCTTAAAATTTCAGCTTCCTTTGCTCTTTCTTCTTCCAGCCTTCTGGCTTCCTCTTCAGCTTCTCTTGCTAGTGTCTCTTCCTCCAGCCTTCTGGCTTCAGCTTCTCTCGCAAGTCTTTCCTGGAGTCTTGCCTCAGCATCTCTGATGTAGCAATTTCTGACTTGTTCAGAGATGTGCTTCAGTTTAAAAACCTCAGAGGTCATCCAGCCAATGACTCTGTTCCAGTGTGTCCTTACAGAGTCAGGATCATCACTGACTTTAGAGTTAATGGTCAGAGACTTGACCTTTTGTACTGAAGCCCCTGCGAACAGCATTATGGCTTCCTCAAGGGTAGGTATAGAAAGGTCAGGTTCAGAGGTATGAGGTGGAGAGTTTGAAGGGCTGAGATTTAATGTTAGAGGTTCAGATTCTGCTTTAGGTTGAGATTCAGATCTTTGGGGTGAAGCGCAAAGAGGGTTTAAGTCTAATGGTAAAGGTTCAGTTTCAACTTCAGGTTCAGGTTCAGCGGAGGTGTTTGGAGGTCAGAGGGTTGAGTTTCAGAAGGTTGGTCTTCAGAAGTAATGTTGGTTGTTTGTTCTGGGGGAGGTGAAGTTGCTTCAGATCGTGTTAGTTGTTGTGAAGCAAGGTTTTGAGCCTGAATTTGGGCTAAGGTTGGGGAGTCAGGGTCAGAGTATTCTTGGTCAGAGGAGATTTCAAGGTATGGAGGTGATTCTGGGGCTGAAGATGATGAAGAGGAAGTGGTAGTGTGAGAAAGATTAACATTTGGTGGAGGTTGTGAAGTTCTGGTTATAGAAGGTGGAATTTCAGAAGTTGTGTATATGGGTGGTGTTGGGAGAGGATTAGATGAAGAAGCCAAAATGTGTTCAGAGGGAATAGAGGGAGCAGACATACCAGTAGTTTCTTGCAGAGGCGCTGAAGATCTGCTTCCAGAAGTTTCTCCAATTCTTGCCTTCTTTGCATGTGATGCTATCTTTTTCTCAGAGAGACCTCTCTTGTACCTGACGAAGTCTTCTTCTGAATCTAGAGAATCGTTAAATCTGAAGTCAGAGATGTCAACTCCTTCATCCTTCAGATGCTGCATGTAGAGAAGGATTGCATCTACAGGTTCATTCTTGAAGAACCTTGCTAGACCATGGGGCAGCTTCCTCTGATCTTTCAAGGCATCCCAGGAGGTATCCATAGTGGGTTTGACTTGAATCTTCTTCAGAATTCCCATACTCTTGAGATTTCTGGCGTTCAGAGGTCTCCCAGTATCTATTGCCAGATCCTCCATCAGTTTGGCCTTCTCCAGATGATCTACCAGCCCATTCTCGATGAAGACATCAGATAACAATCTTCCCAGAGGGATGTAGGTTCTGGGCTTCATGTTGTTTCTGGTCTCCCTGACAGAGTCTCTGAGGTATCTGAAGAGTAGTGCAGGAAGGCAGATCTTCACACCCTTGTGAATGCAATACAGAATGCACTTCTGATCTGCATTGATGTAGTCAGAGGAGTTAGATGTTGGGCGGTGGTGAATAGTTCCCAGAATGATCTTAAGCCACACTCTGAGGTTCTGATGAAGCTCTTTGTTCTTTGAAGGATTTCCTTCAGTGTTATGTTTGAAGATGGTTGGATTGATCACTTCAGCAATGCGCCTTGACCTAGGGTTGATGTTGTAAATCCTTTTACCTCCATCTCTCTCCATGTTCAGTAAAGAAGCAATTGACTTTTCAGTAATTACTATCTTTACCCCCAAAACATAAGAGACGATGAAATGGTCATCAGCGTCTGCAAATCTCCAGAACTCCTTGATGAAAAGTGGGTAAACAGGACCATAAAGCCTTTGGAAGTAGTTTTCCCACCCTTGTTGACGAAGTTCTTCAATAAGATCAACGCCATTTCTCTTCATGTTTTGAAAGTCTACTAGAGTTTCACACAAAACTTCCAATCCCTCAAAAGGAGTTGCTAGGTTTATGTGAGGTTGACGATCAAGAACATGGGGTTCCTTGTACACTGGAGTAATGGAGACTCCTGTAATAGTTGGAGTTGGAATGCTTGAACTTTGGGCAGTGTTGGATTCCATTTGCTGAGAGAAGTTGAAAACTTGTTGTTGTTGAGCATCCATAGTTGAAGACGAAGAAGGTGAAGATGAAGTGTTTGCAGAAATGCTTCAGAGAGGGTTTAGAAAGGGTTTGAGAGTGAGTGAGAGTGATAAGTGTGTGAAATGTGAGAAAAGTGTTTAAATACCCTAAGTTAAAACACATGCAAAACGACACATCATTCAGCGTTAGCACAAATTTCAAGTTAGCACGCTTGGGGGAGAAATGATTAAGGCTAATATATGAATGTCTAATCCCAACAGTACGCACACTGCTCAAGGAGATTTCAAACGTCTGTCCTTTGAATTTCTTTTGACAGCTGTCTAGAAGTTCTAGGGTTAGACGCTAAGTGCTCCACGTGTTGATGTATCTGATCTTCAGGAATACCAAAGGATTGGTTCCTGGAGATTTCTAACTCAGATATCTTCTTAACTTGGTAGAAGTATCAGAGTCAGAGGCAGAAACACATTTGTTTACATCAGAGTCTCATTTTACATTCTCAGAGGCACAATTCATTCAGGACAATTTTGAATGTTCAGATTTTTTAAGATAAAAAGAAATCTATCTTCAGCTAGAGGCTTAGTAAAGATATCTGCCCATTGATGATCTGTATCAATGAACTTCAATGTTACTATCCCTTTCTGAACATAGTCTCTGATAAAATGATGTTTTATTTCAATGTGTTTGGCTCTGGAATGTAGAATGGGATTCTTACTTAGACAAATAGCAACAGTATTATCACAGAAGATAGGAATGTTACTCACAAAGATTTGCAGATCTTCTAATTGATGCTTCATCCAGAGCATCTGAGTTGTGCACAGTGATGCTGAGATGTATTCTGCTTCTGCAGTTGATAGAGCGATTGTTGACTGTCTTTTGCTAGCCCAGGATATCAGATTGTTTCCCAGAAGTTGGCAATTTCCAGAAGTGCTTTTACGTTCTATTCTATCTCCTGCATAATCTGCATCACAGTAACCCGAGAGTCTATACTCTGATGTTTTCTCATACATCAGGCCCAGGTTAGGAGTTCCTTTCAGATACTTGAGAATTCTCTTAACTGCTGTTAGATGAGATTCTCTAGGATCTGATTGGAATCTGGCACAGAGACAGACACTAAAGAGAATATCAGGACGAGTAGCAGTCAGATAGAGAAGAGAGCCTATCATACCTCGATAGAGCTTCTGACAAACCTTTGTGCTTACTTCTTCCTTTTCAAGAATGCATGTTGGATGCATGGGAGTTTTTGCAGAGTTACAGTCAGCCATGTCAAATTTCTTCAGAACATCTTTAATATATTTGCTTTGATGCACATATGTAACTTCTGAAGTTTGGTTAATTTGAATTCCCAGAAAGAACTTTAGTTCTTGCATTAAGCTCATTTCAAATTCTGCCTGCATTAACTCAGAAAATTCTTGACAAACAGAGATATTAGCAGAACCAAAAATAATGTCATCAACGTAAATCTGGCATATCATGAGATCATTATTAAGGTTCTTACAAAAGAGTGTGGAATCAACTTTCCCTCTGATAAAATTTTGTTCCAGAAGAAAATTGCTTAAACGTTCATACCAAGCTCTGGGAGCTTGTTTAAGTCCATATAAAGATTTTTTGAGTTTAAAAACATGTTCTGGAAAGTTTGGATTTTCAAAACCTGGAGGTTGGTTGACATACACTTCTTCTGATATATAACCATTAAGGAATGCACTCTTGACATCCATTTGATATAATTTAATAGAATGGTTAATAGCAAAAGATACAAGAAGACGAATAGATTCTAACCTTGCGACTGGAGCAAAGGTTTCATTATAATCAATACCTTCTTGTTGACTATAACCTTGAGCTACCAGTCGAGCTTTGTTTCTGACGACTTCTCCTTTCTCATTCAGCTTGTTTCTGAATACCCATCTGGTTCCAATGACGTGAGTGCCTCTGGGTTTAGGAACGAGATCCCAGACATCATTCTTTGAGAATTGATCTAATTCTTCTTGCATGGCTGAAACCCAGTCGTTATCTTGAAGTGCTTCATCACAAGACGTAGGCTCAATCAGAGAGACTAGTCCCAGTGGTTCTGACAGGTTCGTCCTTGTTTCCCAGAATCAAATCTTCAGATACATTGATACGACTTTTAACTTTCTTTGGGATTTTGGGGATTTAATTTCTTCAGAGTTCTGAGTGACCGTTGCTTCTGGAGTTTTATCAGATCCTACAAGAGTGATTTCTAAATCTGCAAAATTTTGAACTAGCTTTGACTTTTCAGGGTCAAGCTTATCATCAAATCTGACATGAATAGATTCTTCCACAATTTTGGTTTCTGTGTTGTATACTCTGTAGCCTTTAGAGCGTTCTGAGTATCCTAACATAATACCTTTCTGTGCTTTGGAATCGAACTTGTTCAGATGTTCTTTAGTGTTTAAGATAAAGCAAGAACATCCAAAAGGATGAAAATATGAAATGTTTGGTTTTCTTCCTTTACACAGTTCATAGGGAGTCTTTTCCAGAATAGGTCTTATAGAGATTCTATTCTGAATGTAACACGCTGTATTTACAGCTTCTGCCCAAAAGTGCTTTGCCACATTAGTTTCATTGATCATGGTTCTGGCCATCTCTTGGAGTGTCCTATTCTTCATCTCTACAACTCCATTTTGTTGTGGAGTTCTAGGGCAGGAGAAATCATGGGATATTCCATTAGAGTCAAATAATTCCTCAAAATCTTTGTTTTCAAATTCCCCACCATGATCACTTCTGACTCTAATAATTTTAGAGTCAAATTCTTTTTGCACTTTGGAACAGAAACTGGTGAATACAGAGTGAGACTCACTCTTGTGCTTTAGGAATTTCACCCATGTCCAGCGACTGTAATCATCAACAATGACTAGTCCATACTTCTTTCCATTGACTGATGTTGTTTTCACAGGACCAAAAAAGTCAATGTGAAGAAGTTCCAGAGGCTTAGAGGTAGAAACAACATTTTTCTTTTTGAAAGACGTTTTTGAAAATTTTCCTTTCTGACATGCCTCACACAGAGCATCTGAAGAAAACTTCAGTTTAGGTAGGCCTCTGACTAACTCGAGTTTATTTAGCTGAGAAAGTTTCCTCATGCTAATGTGGCCCAAGCGTCTATGCCATACCCATTGCTCTTCGTGAACCGATATCAGACATTTAACATTTTGTTCTTTTAAATCAGAAAGATTAATTTTATAAATGTTGTTTTTCCTCTTGCCTGTGAAAAGGACAGAGCTGTCGTTCTGATTAATGGCTTTACATGTTTTTTGATTAAAGATTACATCATAACCGTTATCACTTAATTGACTTATGGATAACAAGTTATGCATTAATCCTTCTACATAAAGGACATCAGATATAGAGGGAAGAGTACCATTACCAATAGTTCCGGAGCCTCTGATCCTTCCTTTCTGATCTCCTCTGAAGCCTACAAATCCAGCGTCTTTAAGTTCCAGACTTTGGAACATAGACTTTCTTCCCGTCATGTGTCGCGAGCATCCAGAGTCCAGGTACCATGACTGGTGTCTGAACTTTGCTGCATAGGATATCTGCAACATAGATAATCTTATCTTTCGGTACCCAGAATCTCTTGGGTCCTTTCAGATTAGTTTTCCCAGAGTTTCTTATAACTTTGGGTTTTCTAGCATTTTTAAATTTTTGTTCTTGTGTGTGTGTATAATGATATGAAAAGGGAGATTTAAGTTGGTCACTGGTAGAAGTTTTATCTTCCTTAGGATCATACCCAATTCCCTTTTTATTGTTCCGACTTACTCCATAAATCATGGATGCCATAATACTCCTATCTATCCCATTCTTCAGAAATTCTTGAAAGGCTTCTTCGTATTCATAAATTATTTTATTTGAAGTTTGTGGTGCTTGAGACAACGCTTCTTCTAATTCTAAGATTTTTCTCTTTGCTCCATCTCTTTCTAATGTTAAAGATCTGATTGTATCTTCTCGTGCTAGAATTGTCATCTCAAGTTCACTACATTCTTCAAATTTTGCTTTAAGACAGCCTTTAATGTTTTTAAACTTTTGTTTTAATTTCTGATATGAGCTAAGAGTTTCTGACAAACAAGATTCTAGATCAGATCGAGAAAGTTCAGAAAATACCTCTTCAGATTCTTCATCTGAGCTACTCCTGGATGTGGTAGCCATAAGTGCCATGTTGGCCTGTTCATCAGAGTCAGATTCTGATGATCCAGATTCACTATCATCCCAGGTAGCCATCAGTCCTTTCTTTGTCCTGAAGGTATTTTTCTTGAAGCTTTCTTTTCTAGAGTTGTCTTTCTTTAGCTTGGGGCATTCATTCCTGTAATGACCTGTTTCTTTACATTCATAATAGGTAATATCTTTGTTAGATTTACCTTTTGAAGTTGATTCTGATCGATCCCCTCTGGGTCTTGGTCTTCTGAAGTTGTTGTTCCTCTTTTTCCAGAGTTGCTTAACTCTTCTGGTTAGTAGGGACAATTCTTCTTCATCATCAGAGTCTTCTGGTTCAGAGTCGTCAGCATCTTCAGTTTCTGCCTGGAGAGCTTTGGTTCTGTCAGGTTTGCGTCTTTCAGGTCTGGACTTTAATGCTATAGACTTGTTCTTTTTCTGAGGCTCATCTTCCTCTAGTTCTATCTCATGGCTTCTGAGAGAACTGACAAGTTCTTCAAGGCTGATATTGTTCAGATCCTTTGACAGCTTCAGAGCAGTAACCATAGGTCTCCATTTCTTTGGCAGACTTCTGACTATCTTTTTGACGTGGTCTGCAGTTGTATACCCTTTGTCTAGAACCTTTGAGACCTGCAATAAGAGTTTGGAATCTAGAAAACATTGCCTCTATAGCTTCGTCATCTTCCATTTTGAAGGCTTCATATTTCTGGATAAGCGCCAGAGCCTTTGTCTCTTTGACTTGGGAGTTTCCTTCATGAGTCATCTTCAGAGAGTCAAGTATATCTTTGGCTCTTTCTTTGTTGGTGATCTTTTCATATTCGTTGTACGATATGGCATTGAGAAGTATGGTTCTGGCCTTGTGGTGATTTTTGAAGACACGTTTCTGATCTTCTGACATCTTATTTCTGGGAACTTCAGCTCCATTTTCTAAGACTGGAGGTGTGTATCCATCTGTGACAATGTCCCAGAGGTCAGCATCATAACCCAGAAAGAAACTTTCGATTCTATCTTTCCAGTAGTCAAACTTCTCTCCATCAAAAACAGGAGGCTTAGCATTGTAACTATCTCTTTCATTTGAGTGGGCCATAGTTTTTCTCGTACTGGATCTCTCTACACTGTTAAGTGTTTGATTAGAAAATCAATAACAGAGCCGGAGCTCTGATACCAATTGAAGGTGAGAAAAACAAGAAAGGGGGGGGGGGGGTTGAATTGTTTTGAAAAATAAGCGCTTTTTCAAAATGAAAATCACACAAGGATTTTATACTGGTTCGCTTATAACACAAAGCTACTCCAGTCCACCCGGCCAAGGTGATTTCGCCTTCAACAAGGACTTAATCCACTAATCTTGAAAGATTGATTACAAACAACGTCTAAGAGAAAGATCTCTTAGTCCTCTCAAGTATACAGACTACACAGAGTCACTTGAGGAAATAAACAAACAATAGATAAAAGATTTATGTAATCTAGAGTGCTTCTAAGAAAGCAAATATTACAATAGTAAGAACAAAGTGATTCACGTTATAAGCAAAAGCTTCGTGAAGATTTAGAGAGCAAGAGTGTTTTCTTGAGCGTTGATGTTTCAGTATGATTTTTGCTTGTACCACTTCAATGTTGATTGCAGCCCATTTTATATATCAGTGAGGTAGTAGTTGAAACTGATGAGTAATAAAATGAATTTACGCCATAACATAAATAGCTTCTGCCAGGATAACTTTCTCTCCTTGAAATGACTACTTACCACATATAGTACCTTCTTTATTGAAATTGGAGATTAACGTCTCTTTCTGTATTAGGAAATCCATTTGCAAACCTTTACTTGACTTTAACGTTACTCTTTCATAATTAGCAAATCCATAATCAGAGTCTTCGTGTATCTGAGAATCTTGGAGTCTTGCTTCTGATGTTGATCTCTTTTGAGTTCTGATGGATTCTTCAGATAGCGCTGATAACTTCTGGAGTTTAGACATACGTTTGTTCAGAGTCAGAACTTCTAGAGCTTACTTCTTGTTCAGATGCTTCTGATACTTTGTTGTTTTGCTCAGAGTTAGACTTTCTTGAACGTGTTTCCACTTCAGATGCTTCTGATCATTTGATAATTTGTATCTGATCTGGTTCTGTATCTGATGACGTCATCAGATTTCTTCCTTCTTTCTTTAGAACCCTGCACACTTAGAAACTTTTCGTTAGGGTGCCATTTTTGGTTTCATCATTTGTTATCATCAAAATCAATGAATCTGTTGTAGAACAATTTTTGTTCTTACAATCTCCCCCTTTTTGATGATGACAAAACAAACTTAATTAGCAGATGAAACATGAATAATATCAGATCAGATAGACAGAAGCTCCCCCTGAGATAGGCTAGGGAGTTCAGAAGTTCTTACCAGAGCTTCCAAGCAATGAGGTTTCTTGATACCTTCTGCAATTTCTTAAGTCTAGATTTAGATGAATTAATTTTTAAGAAAAATATGTTGCAGAGTGCTTAAGGTATTTAGACATTATTTTCATCAGAGCTATTAATGACTTCTCCCCCTTTTTGTCAGAATCAAAAAGACATAGCAAAAATAATAATTGAAGAGAAAAATATTGTATTCAGATAAAAAGCAACAGAGGCAAAAAGAACAAGTAAACATCAGAAAGCAAAGAAAACAAAGCAACAAAATCCTAAGTGCCTAAGGGTTGGGAGGTGGAGGCAATCTCTGAAGCAATTGGGTCAGCATGCTCTGAATGTTGTCATTGACGGTATCTTGTTTATCCATTCTGGCACGGAGTATCTTCTGATCTTGCTTAAGTTCTTCCAGCGTCTGGAGAACCATAGGGATAACAGAAGAGGACTCCCCCTGAGTCAGAGCCTGCTGTGCTTCAGCAGCAGCCTTTGCTTCAGCTTCAGCAGCAGCTTGTGCTTCAGCTTCGGCAGCAGCAGCAGCATCAGCCAGAGCTTTAGCTTCAGCTTCCTTTGCCCTTAAAATTTCAGCTTCCTTTGCTCTTTCTTCTTCCAGCCTTCTGGCTTCCTCTTCAGCTTCTCTTGCTAGTGTCTCTTCCTCCAGCCTTCTGGCTTCAGCTTCTCTCGCAAGTCTTTCCTGGAGTCTTGCCTCAGCATCTCTGATGTAGCAATTTCTGACTTGTTCAGAGATGTGCTTCAGTTTAAAAACCTCAGAGGTCATCCAGCCAATGACTCTGTTCCAGTGTGTCCTTACAGAGTCAGGATCATCACTGACTTTAGAGTTAATGGTCAGAGACTTGACCTTTTGTACTGAAGCCCCTGCGAACAGCATTATGGCTTCCTCAAGGGTAGGTATAGAAAGGTCAGGTTCAGAGGTATGAGGTGGAGAGTTTGAAGGGCTGAGATTTAATGTTAGAGGTTCAGATTCTGCTTTAGGTTGAGATTCAGATCTTTGGGGTGAAGCGCAAAGAGGGTTTAAGTCTAATGGTAAAGGTTCAGTTTCAACTTCAGGTTCAGGTTCAGCGGAGGTGTTTGGAGGTCAGAGGGTTGAGTTTCAGAAGGTTGGTCTTCAGAAGTAATGTTGGTTGTTTGTTCTGGGGGAGGTGAAGTTGCTTCAAATCGTGTTAGTTGTTGTGAAGCAAGGTTTTGAGCCTGAATTTGGGCTAAGGTTGGGGAGTCAGGGTCAGAGTATTCTTGGTCAGAGGAGATTTCAAGGTATGGAGGTGATTCTGGGGCTGAAGATGATGAAGAGGAAGTGGTAGTGTGAGAAAGATTAACATTTGGTGGAGGTTGTGAAGTTCTGGTTATAGAAGGTGGAATTTCAGAAGTTGTGTATATGGGTGGTGTTGGGAGAGGATTAGATGAAGAAGCCAAAATGTGTTCAGAGGGAATAGAGGGAGCAGACATACCAGTAGTTTCTTGCAGAGGCGCTGAAGATCTGCTTCCAGAAGTTTCTCCAATTCTTGCCTTCTTTGCATGTGATGCTATCTTTTTCTCAGAGAGACCTCTCTTGTACCTGACGAAGTCTTCTTCTGAATCTAGAGAATCGTTAAATCTGAAGTCAGAGATGTCAACTCCTTCATCCTTCAGATGCTGCATGTAGAGAAGGATTGCATCTACAGGTTCATTCTTGAAGAACCTTGCTAGACCATGGGGCAGCTTCCTCTGATCTTTCAAGGCATCCCAGGAGGTATCCATAGTGGGTTTGACTTGAATCTTCTTCAGAATTCCCATACTCTTGAGATTTCTGGCGTTCAGAGGTCTCCCAGTATCTATTGCCAGATCCTCCATCAGTTTGGCCTTCTCCAGATGATCTACCAGCCCATTCTCGATGAAGACATCAGATAACAATCTTCCCAGAGGGATGTAGGTTCTGGGCTTCATGTTGTTTCTGGTCTCCCTGACAGAGTCTCTGAGGTATCTGAAGAGTAGTGCAGGAAGGCAGATCTTCACACCCTTGTGAATGCAATACAGAATGCACTTCTGATCTGCATTGATGTAGTCAGAGGAGTTAGATGTTGGGCGGTGGTGAATAGTTCCCAGAATGATCTTAAGCCACACTCTGAGGTTCTGATGAAGCTCTTTGTTCTTTGAAGGATTTCCTTCAGTGTTATGTTTGAAGATGGTTGGATTGATCACTTCAGCAATGCGCCTTGACCTAGGGTTGATGTTGTAAATCCTTTTACCTCCATCTCTCTCCATGTTCAGTAAAGAAGCAATTGACTTTTCAGTAATTACTATCTTTACCCCCAAAACATAAGAGACGATGAAATGGTCATCAGCGTCTGCAAATCTCCAGAACTCCTTGATGAGAAGTGGGTAAACAGGACCATAAAGCCTTTGGAAGTAGTTTTCCCACCCTTGTTGACGAAGTTCTTCAATAAGATCAACGCCATTTCTCTTCATGTTTTGAAAGTCTACTAGAGTTTCACACAAAACTTCCAATCCCTCAAAAGGAGTTGCTAGGTTTATGTGAGGTTGACGATCAAGAACATGGGGTTCCTTGTACACTGGAGTAATGGAGACTCCTGTAACAGTTGGAGTTGGAATGCTTGAACTTTGGGCAGTGTTGGATTCCATTTGCTGAGAGAAGTTGAAAACTTGTTGTTGTTGAGCATCCATAGTTGAAGACGAAGAAGGTGAAGATGAAGTGTTTGCAGAAATGCTTCAGAGAGGGTTTAGAAAGGGTTTGAGAGTGAGTGAGAGTGATAAGTGTGTGAAATGTGAGAAAAGTGTTTAAATACCCTAAGTTAAAACACATGCAAAACGACACATCATTCAGCGTTAGCACAAATTTCAAGTTAGCACGCTTGGGGGAGAAATGATTAAGGCTAATTAATGAATGTCTAATCCCAACAGTACGCACACTGCTCAAGGAGATTTCAAACGTCTGTCCTTTGAATTTCTTTTGACAGCTGTCTAGAAGTTCTAGGGTTAGACGCTAAGTGCTCCACGTGTTGATGTATCTGATCTTCAGGAATACCAAAGGATTGGTTCCTGGAGATTTCTAACTCAGATATCTTCTTAACTTGGTAGAAGTATCAGAGTCAGAGGCAGAAACACATTTGTTTACATCAGAGTCTCATTTTACATTCTCAGAGGCACAATTCATTCAGGACAATTTTGAATGTTCAGATTTTTTAAGATAAAAAGAAATCTATCTTCAGCTAGAGGCTTAGTAAAGATATCTGCCCATTGATGATCTGTATCAATGAACTTCAATGTTACTATCCCTTTCTGAACATAGTCTCTGATAAAATGATGTTTTATTTCAATGTGTTTGGCTCTGGAATGTAGAATGGGATTCTTACTTAGACAAATAGCAGCAGTATTATCACAGAAGATAGGAATGTTACTCTCAAAGATTTGCAGATCTTCTAATTGATGCTTCATCCAGAGCATCTGAGTTGTGCACAGTGATGCTGAGATGTATTCTGCTTCTGCAGTTGATAGAGCGATTGTTGACTGTCTTTTGCTAGCCCAGGATATCAGATTGTTTCCCAGAAGTTGGCAATTTCCAGAAGTGCTTTTACGTTCTATTCTATCTCCTGCATAATCTGCATCACAGTAACCCGAGAGTCTATACTCTGATGTTTTCTCATACATCAGGCCCAGGTTAGGAGTTCCTTTCAGATACTTGAGAATTCTCTTAACTGCTGTTAGATGAGATTCTCTAGGATCTGATTGGAATCTGGCACAGAGACAGACACTAAAGAGAATATCAGGACGAGTAGCAGTCAGATAGAGAAGAGAGCCTATCATACCTCGATAGAGCTTCTGACAAACCTTTGTGCTTACTTCTTCCTTTTCAAGAATGCATGTTGGATGCATGGGAGTTTTTGCAGAGTTACAGTCAGCCATGTCAAATTTCTTCAGAACATCTTTAATATATTTGCTTTGATGCACATATGTAACTTCTGAAGTTTGGTTAATTTGAATTCCCAGAAAGAACTTTAGTTCTTGCATTAAGCTCATTTCAAATTCTGCCTGCATTAACTCAGAAAATTCTTGACAAACAGAGATATTAGCAGAACCAAAAATAATGTCATCAACGTAAATCTGGCATATCATGAGATCATTATTAAGGTTCTTACAGAAGAGTGTGGAATCAACTTTCCCTCTGATAAAATTTTGTTCCAGAAGAAAATTGCTTAAACGTTCATACCAAGCTCTGGGAGCTTGTTTAAGTCCATATAAAGATTTTTTGAGTTTAAAAACATGTTCTGGAAAGTTTGGATTTTCAAAACCTGGAGGTTGGTTGACATACACTTCTTCTGATATATAACCATTAAGGAATGCACTCTTGACATCCATTTGATATAATTTAATAGAATGGTTAATAGCAAAAGATACAAGAAGACGAATAGATTCTAACCTTGCGACTGGAGCAAAGGTTTCATTATAATCAATACCTTCTTGTTGACTATAACCTTGAGCTACCAGTCGAGCTTTGTTTCTGACGACTTCTCCTTTCTCATTCAGCTTGTTTCTGAATACCCATCTGGTTCCAATGACGTGAGTGCCTCTGGGTTTAGGAACGAGATCCCAGACATCATTCTTTGAGAATTGATCTAATTCTTCTTGCATGGCTGAAACCCAGTCGTTATCTTGAAGTGCTTCATCACAAGACGTAGGCTCAATCAGAGAGACTAGTCCCAGTGGTTCTGACAGGTTCGTCCTTGTTTCCCAGAATCAAATCTTCAGATACATTGATACGACTTTTAACTTTCTTTGGGATTTCTGGGGATTTAATTTCTTCAGAGTTCTGAGTGACCGTTGCTTCTGGAGTTTTATCAGATCCTACAAGAGTGATTTCTAAATCTGCAAAATTTTGAACTAGCTTTGACTTTTCAGGGTCAAGCTTATCATCAAATCTGACATGAATAGATTCTTCCACAATTTTGGTTTCTGTGTTGTATACTCTGTAGCCTTTAGAGCGTTCTGAGTATCCTAACATAATACCTTTCTGTGCTTTGGAATCGAACTTGTTCAGATGTTCTTTAGTGTTTAAGATAAAGCAAGAACATCCAAAAGGATGAAAATATGAAATGTTTGGTTTTCTTCCTTTACACAGTTCATAGGGAGTCTTTTCCAGAATAGGTCTTATAGAGATTCTATTCTGAATGTAACACGCTGTATTTACAGCTTCTGCCCAAAAGTGCTTTGCCACATTAGTTTCATTGATCATGGTTCTGGCCATCTCTTTGAGTGTCCTATTCTTCATCTCTACAACTCCATTTTGTTGTGGAGTTCTAGGGCAGGAGAAATCATGGGATATTCCATTAGAGTCAAATAATTCCTCAAAATCTTTGTTTTCAAATTCCCCACCATGATCACTTCTGACTCTAATAATTTTAGAGTCAAATTCTTTTTGCACTTTGGAACAGAAACTGGTGAATACAGAGTGAGACTCACTCTTGTGCTTTAGGAATTTCACCCATGTCCAGCGACTGTAATCATCAACAATGACTAGTCCATACTTCTTTCCATTGACTGATGCTGTTTTCACAGGACCAAAAAAGTCAATGTGAAGAAGTTCCAGAGGCTTAGAGGTAGAAACAACATTTTTCTTTTTGAAAGACGTTTTTGAAATTTTTCCTTTCTGACATGCCTCACACAGAGCATCTGAAGAAAACTTCAGTTTAGGTAGGCCTCTGACTAACTCGAGTTTATTTAGCTGAGAAAGTTTCCTCATGCTAATGTGGCCCAAGCGTCTATGCCATACCCATTGCTCTTCGTGAACCGATATCAGACATTTAACATTTTATTCTTTTAAATCAGAAAGATTAATTTTATAAATGTTGTTTTTCCTCTTGCCTGTGAAAAGGACAGAGCTGTCGTTCTGATTAATGGCTTTACATGTTTTTTGATTAAAGATTACATCATAACCGTTATCACTTAATTGACTTATGGATAACAAGTTATGCATTAATCCTTCTACATAAAGGACATCAGATATAGAGGGAAGAGTACCATTACCAATAGTTCCGGAGCCTCTGATCCTTCCTTTCTGATCTCCTCCGAAGCCTACAAATCCAGCGTCTTTAAGTTCCAGACTTTGGAACATAGACTTTCTTCCCGTCATGTGTCGCGAGCATCCAGAGTCCAGGTACCATGACTGGTGTCTGGACTTTGCTGCATAGGATATCTGCAACATAGATAATCTTATCTTTCGGTACCCAGAATCTCTTGGGTCCTTTCAGATTAGTTTTCCCAGAGTTTCTTATAACTTTGGGTTTTCTAGCATTTTTAAATTTTTGTTCTTGTGTGTGTGTATAATGATATGAAAAGGGAGATTTAAGTTGGTCACTGGTAGAAGTTTTATCTTCCTTAGGATCATACCCAATTCCCTTTTTATTGTTCCGACTTACTCCATAAATCATGGATGCCATAATACTCCTATCTATCCCATTCTTCAGAAATTCTTGAAAGGCTTCTTCGTATTCATAAATTATTTTATTTGAAGTTTGTGGTGCTTGAGACAACGCTTCTTCTAATTCTAAGCTTTTTCTCTTTGCTCCATCTCTTTCTAATGTTAAAGATCTGATTGTATCTTCTCGTGCTAGAATTGTCATCTCAAGTTCACTACATTCTTCAAATTTTGCTTTAAGACAGCCTTTAATGTTTTTAAACTTTTGTTTTAATTTCTGATATGAGCTAAGAGTTTCTGACAAACAAGATTCTAGATTAGATCGAGAAAGTTCAGAAAATACCTCTTCAGATTCTTCATCTGAGCTACTCCTGGATGTGGTAGCCATAAGTGCCATGTTGGCCTGTTCATCAGAGTCAGATTCTGATGATCCAGATTCACTATCATCCCAGGTAGCCATCAGTCCTTTCTTTGTCCTGAAGGTATTTTTCTTGAAGCTTTCTTTTCTAGAGTTGTCTTTCTTTAGCTTGGGGCATTCATTCCTGTAATGACCTGTTTCTTTACATTCATAATAGATAATATCTTTGTTAGATTTACCTTTTGAAGTTGATTCTGATCGATCCCCTCTGGGTCTTGGTCTTCTGAAGTTGTTGTTCCTCTTTTTCCAGAGTTGCTTAACTCTTCTGGTTAGTAGGGACAATTCTTCTTCATCATCAGAGTCTTCTGGTTCAGAGTCGTCAGCATCTTCAGTTTCTGCCTGGAGAGCTTTGGTTCTGTCAGGTTTGCGTCTTTCAGGTCTGGACTTTAATGCTATAGACTTGTTCTTTTTCTGAGGCTCATCTTCCTCTAGTTCTATCTCATGGCTTCTGAGAGAACTGACAAGTTCTTCAAGGCTGATATTGTTCAGATCCTTTGACAGCTTCAGAGCAGTAACCATAGGTCTCCATTTCTTTGGCAGACTTCTGACTATCTTTTTGACGTGGTCTGCAGTTGTATACCCTTTGTCTAGAACCTTGAGACCTGCAATAAGAGTTTGGAATCTAGAAAACATTGCCTCTATAGCTTCGTCATCTTCCATTTTGAAGGCTTCATATTTCTGGATAAGCGCCAGAGCCTTTGTCTCTTTGACTTGGGAGTTTCCTTCATGAGTCATCTTCAGAGAGTCAAGTATATCTTTGGCTCTTTCTCTGTTGGTGATCTTTTCATATTCGTTGTACGATATGGCATTGAGAAGTATGGTTCTGGCCTTGTGGTGATTTTTGAAGACACGTTTCTGATCTTCTGACATCTTATTTCTGGGAACTTCAGCTCCATTTTCTAAGACTGGAGGTGTGTATCCATCTGTGACAATGTCCCAGAGGTCAGCATCATAACCCAGAAAGAAACTTTCGATTCTATCTTTCCAGTAGTCAAACTTCTCTCCATCAAAAACAGGAGGCTTAGCATTGTAACTATCTCTTTCATTTGAGTGGGCCATAGTTTTTCTCGTACTGGATCTCTCTACACTGTTAAGTGTTTGATTAGAAAATCAATAACAGAGTCGGAGCTCTGATACCAATTGAAGGTGAGAAAAACAAGAAAGGGGGGGGGGGGGGGGGGGTTGAATTGTTTTGAAAAATAAGCGCTTTTTCAAAATGAAAATCACACAAGGATTTTATACTGGTTCGCTTATAACACAAAGCTACTCCAGTCCACCCGGCCAAGGTGATTTCGCCTTCAACAAGGACTTAATCCACTAATCTTGAAAGATTGATTACAAACAACGTCTAAGAGAAAGATCTCTTAGTCCTCTCAAGTATACAGACTACACAGAGTCACTTGAGGAAATAAACAAACAATAGATAAAAGATTTATGTAATCTAGAGTGCTTCTAAGAAAGCAAATATTACAATAGTAAGAACAAAGTGATTCACGTTATAAGCAAAAGCTTCGTGAAGATTTAGAGAGCAAGAGTGTTTTCTTGAGCGTTGATGTTTCAGTATGATTTTTGCTTGTACCACTTCAATGTTGATTGCAGCCCATTTTATATATCAGTGAGGTAGTAGTTGAAACTGATGAGTAATAAAATGAATTTACGCCATAACATAAATAGCTTCTGCCAGGATAACTTTCTCTCCTTGAAATGACTACTTACCACATATAGTACCTTCTTTATTGAAATTGGAGATTAACGTCTCTTTCTGTATTAGGAAATCCATTTGCAAACCTTTACTTGACTTTAACGTTACTCTTTCATAATTAGCAAATCCATAATCAGAGTCTTCGTGTATCTGAGAATCTTGGAGTCTTGCTTTTGATGTTGATCTCTTTTGAGTTCTGATGGATTCTTCAGATAGCGCTGATAACTTCTGGAGTTTAGACATACGTTTGTTCAGAGTCAGAACTTCTAGAGCTTACTTCTTGTTCAGATGCTTCTGATACTTTGCTGTTTTGCTCAGAGTTAGACTTTCTTGAACGTGTTTCCACTTCAGATGCTTCTGATCATTTGATAATTTGTATCTGATCTGGTTCTGTATCTGATGACGTCATCAGATTTCTTCCTTCTTTCTTTAGAACCTTGCACACTTAGAAACTTTTCGTTAGGGTGCCATTTTTGGTTTCATCCTTTGTTATCATCAAAATCAAGGAATCTGTTGTAGAACAATTTTTGTTCTTACAAAGGGGCCGTGCTTTCGCATGTGCTGGTTGATACCGGCTCCTCACTGAATGTGTTGCCAAAGAAGGCCTTGGCTAAATTGAATTGTGACGGGTTGATCCTGACGCCCACAGACTTGATAGTGCAGGCTTTTGATGGGTCAAAGCGGGCTGTATTCGGAGAGGTTGAGCTTCCGGTGAAGATAGGCCCAGAAGTGTTTAAGTCTACTTTCTATGTCATGGATATTCAGCCGGCATACAGTTGCCTGTTGGGTCGCCCATGGATCCATGCTGCTGGGGCAGTGACCTCGACTTTGCACCAAAAGTTGAAATATATATGGGAGGGACAGGTTGTCACCGTGTGCGGGGAAGAAGACATCTTTGTCAGCCACCTGTCTTCATTCAAATATGTTGAAATGGACGGCGAAATATGGGAGACGCCGAGTCAAGCTTTCGAAACCGTTAAGGTGGAGAATGCTTTGTTTGCAAAAGAAGAGGAGAAACCGTCCATATCTTCGTACAAGCAGGCCACTGAGGTGGTGAAGAATGGAGAGGCTTCTGGTTGGGGTAGGATGATGGATATCTCCGCAAAGAAAGACCGCTTCAGAGTGGGGTATCAGCCTGGCAGAGGCTCATCGGGACAAGGCAGAGGTCGTCGTACGTCAGTCACCTTCACTAGTGCCGGAATGCTGGATCCGGGTCACATCTGTATGATGGGTGATGAAGCTGACAGTGACTGCGAAATTGACCGGTGGATAAAGCCGTGCGCACCAGGGATGGAAATCCAGAACTGGAGGGCTGAAAAGATCATCACGGTCACTCTGCTCGAAGAGTAATGATTCCTGTTTTTGATTTTATATGCATGAAAGCCATACGTGTTGCCCGACACGTAGTGGTTCATTGTAAGGGCCCCCTCATGTCTAAAATTTGCAAGTTTGCATCATTAATAAAAGGATGTTTTTCAGTTAAAAGCGGTGTTCCCTGTTTTTCATTTATTTTTGCAGTTTAAAAATAAAAACAAAATAAAAATGGTAATGCTTTCATTTTTCTTTTTCGATTTGTCTCGCATCGGTTCTAAAGCAATGCATGAATCCACATTCATGCAGATGCGATCATTCTCCGGATCTCATTGATAACAATCCTGTTACACCCTCATATGACTTCGACAATCCGATCTATCAAGCCGAAGAAGAAGGCGAAGAAGATTGTGAACTGCCAGGGGAGTTAGCCAGGTTGTTGAAACAAGAGGAGAAGGTGATTCAGCCACATGAAGAGCAGATTGAAACGGTGAACCTGGGTACCGATGAGGTCAAGAAAGAGGTAAAAATCGGGGCTGCTTTGGAGGCGAGTGTCAAGAGCAGAATGGTGGCATTGTTGAAAGAGTATGTCGACATCTTTGCCTGGTCTTATCAAGATATGCCAGGGTTGGATACCGATATCGTTGTGCACAAGCTACCGTTGAGAGCAGATTGTCCTCCAGTAAAGCAGAAGTTGCGCAGAACTCGACCTGACATGGTGATGAAAATTAAAGAAGAAGTGCAGAAGCAATGGGATGTTGGTTTCCTTGCTGTCACTAACTATCCGCCATGGGTTGCGAACATCGTGCCAGTCCCGAAGAAAGATGGGAAGGTGAGAATGTGTGTGGACTACCGAGATCTGAATAGAGCTAGTCCGAAAGATGATTTTCCGTTACCTCACATTGATGTGTTGGTAGATAATACAGCTCAATTCTCGGTGTTTTCCTTCATGGGTGGCTTTTCTGGCTATAATCAAATCAAAATGTCGCCAGATGATATGGAGAAAACAACGTTCATCACACCATGGGGCACCTTTTGTTACAAGGTGATGCCATTCGGTCTCAAGAACGCCGGTGCTACTTATCAGAGGGCCATGGTGACTTTGTTTCATGATATGATTCACCATGAAATTGAATGCTATGTTGATGACATGATAGCAAAGTCCCAGACAGAAGAGGGGCATCTGGTAGATCTGGCCAAGTTGTTCGACCGGCTGAGACAATTCAGACTGAGGTTGAATCCGAACAAGTGCACTTTCGGGGTGCGGTCCGGTAAATTGCTGGGGTTCATTGTGAGTGAGAAGGGAATCGAGGTTGATCCTGCAAAAGTAAAAGCGATAAGAGAAATGCCTGAACCGAGAACGGAGAAAGAGGTTCATGGTTTCTTAGGTAGATTGAACTACATTTCACGGTTCATATCTCATCTAACAGCCACGTGTGAACCAATATTCAAATTGTTGAGAAAAGATCAGACGGTCAGGTGGAATAATGATTGCCAAGCGGCATTTAAAAAAATAAAAGAATATTTGCAGGAGCCTCCGATTCTGATGCCTCCTGTGGAGGGACGACCATTAATTCTGTACTTGACGGTCCTCGAGGGGTCTATGGGGTGTGTATTGGGGCAGCATGACGAGTCTGGTCAAAAAGAGCATGCCATATACTACCTTAGCAAAAAGTTTACCGACTGTGAAACAAGATATTCACTGCTCGAGAAAACTTGTTGTGCTTTGGTCTGGGCTGCTCGCCGACTGAGGCAGTACATGCTGGTTCATACCACTTTATTGATTTCCAAGATGGATCCAATCAAGTACATTTTTGAGAAGCCAGCATTGACCGGACGGGTTGCGAGGTGGCAAATGATTTTGACCGAATATGATATCCAGTATACCTCTCAGAAGGCGATCAAGGGGAGTGTATTGTCTGATTACCTCGCCCAGCAACCCATTGAGGATTATCAACCGATGAAGTTTGAATTCCCTGATGAGGACATCATGTTTCTCAAATCGAAAGATTGCGAGGAACCGATCCCGGAGGAGGGGCCTGACCCTGAATCCGAATGGATTCTGATGTTTGATGGGGCTGTTAACGTGAATGGTAGCGGTGTTGGTGCTGTTTTGGTTACGCCGAAAGGATCCCACATTCCTTTTGCTGCCCGGCTAACATTTGAGTGCACCAACAACGTGGCTGAATACGAAGCTTGCATATTGGGGATGGAAGAGGCGATTGATTTGAGGATCAAGAACCTTGTCATATATGGAGATTCAGCTCTGGTTGTAAACCAAGTTAACGAAAAATGGTATACGCATCAGTCTCATTTAGTTCCATACCGGGATTATACGAGGAGATTGTTGACGTTTTTCACCAAGGTGAAGATGCATCATGTGCCTAGAGAGGAGAATCCTTTGGCAGATGCTTTGGCTACTCTGGCCGCCTTGATTAAGGTGTAGTGGTGGAATCAGTTCCCCAGTGTTGAAGTAGGTCGTCTGGATAGACCGGCTTATGTGTTTGCTGTTGATACAACGCCTGATGATGAGAAGCCGCGGTATTACGATATCAAGCGCTATCTGGAGACGCAAGAGTATCCTGAGGGAGCATCTAAGAAGGACCGAAAGACTCTGCGGAGGTTGGCCATGGTGTTTTATCTGAATAAGGATGGGGTTCTGTACAAAAGGAATTTCGATTGGGTCTTGCTCAGATGTGTCGATGATAGAGAAGCAAGCCAATTGATGAAAGAGGTTCACGAAGGATCGTTCGGTACCCATGCCAGTGGGAATGCGATGGTAAAGAAGCTGCTGAGGGCAGGTTATTATTGGATGACAATGGAGGCCCAATGTTTCAATTTCGTGCGGAAGTGTCATAAATGCCAGATTTATGCTGATAAGGTGCACGTGCCTCCAAATCCTTTGAGTTTGATGTCGTCTCCATGGCCGTTTGCTATGTGGGGCATTGATATGATTGGAAAGATAGAGCCTACGGCTTCGAATGGGCACAGATTTATATTAGTGGCTATTGATTACTTCACCAAGTGGGTAGAAGCAGCCTCTTATACGAATGTGACTAAGCAGGTCGTTGCCAGATTTCTCAAGAGAGACATCATTTGTAGATATGGGGTTCCCGAGAGAATCATTACTGATAATGGTTCTAATTTGAATAATAAGATGATGGCAGAACTGTGCCGGGAATTCAAGATCGAACATCACAATTCTTCTCCCTATCGTCCGAAGATGAATGGGGCGGTTGAGGCAGCCAATAAGAACATTAAGAAGATTGTGCAGAAAATGGTGGTAACCTATAAAGACTGGCATGAGATGTTACCGTTTGCATTGCATGGGTATCGAACGTCGGTGCGCACATCTACTAGGGCAACGCCTTTCTCGTTGGTATATGGCATGGAAGCCGTGCTACCAGTTGAGATTCAAATTCCCTCTTTGAGAGTCCTGATGGACGTGAAATTGCAAGAGGCGGAATGGGTAAGGACCCGGTATGAAGAGTTGAGCTTGATTGAGGAAAAGAGGCTGGCGGCCATCTGTCATGGGCAGTTATACCAGCAGCGGATGAAGCGTGCTTTTGACAGAAAGGTATGACCTCGTGTGTATCATGTAGGTGATATGGTGCTGAAAAGGATCCTTCCTCCTCAAAACGATCGAAGGGGCAAATGGACACCTAATTATGAAGGTCCATTCGTGGTCAAGAAGGTCTTCTCTGGCGGAGCCTTGTTGTCAACGACCATGGATGGCGAAGATTTTCCATCCCCTGTGAATGCAGACGCAGTTAAAAAATACTTCGTATAAAGAGACCCGCTGGACGAAAAGAATAAAATAGTCCAGGCAAAAATGAGCATCCCGGCGAACCAAAAAACAGAAAGAAAGGGTTCGGGCAACAATTAGGGATAAAATAAAAAATTGTACACCCGGCAAGTCGAAAACCCGTAAGGGCGACTTGGGCAAAAAAGGGTATCCCGGTGGACTGAAAACCCGAAAGGGCGGTCCAGGCAAAAGAGGGATTGAAACGAACAACTGCGTCTGGCATGATCGTTTGCGCTTTGGTTAAAGCATCATGGATAATACCCGGTAGGGATCAGTCGGAAGCGTCTTGTTCAGAAGGCAGAAAGCACGGAAAGTCTGAGGACATATGGGGTGTAACTGAGTTGGAACTCGATGAGATCACGGGTTTTACATTGCCATTAGGATAGATTTTTCCTTTGTGCGCAATTACCTCTTTTCAGGAATTGCTTCTTTTGTATTGCTCAATTGAGCCACACTTTTCAATCAATAAAATGCACATTCAGTCAAATAATTTTGTTTTTTGTTTTTCATTACCGTTTTGACTGCAAAAACATCCGATTATTTTTGATAAAGAATCTTGCATTCTTAGATGTACAGGTCCCTTCCAATGCATGCTTATAAGATTGAAACTTGAAATCTTATTCGGAAGGCTGGGTGACCCAAGTGTTGAAATCTTGACACGCCTGGGGCACGGTTTTATCTAACGATCTGTTTTGCAGGTACTGTTAGGTATTTTCCCTCACTTGCAGGTTGTGATGTGGAAGCTATTGACAAAACAAATCCCCATGGAGTCCGATCAGGGACGAATGAATAGAAGAACGGTGAAGAGACGGCGATAGATGTACGACGATCCTTGAGAATTAATCAAGAAGACTCTTCAAAGTCGGAAGATTGAAAAGTTTGTATAAATCCCAGGAGTTCGCTCTCCGTCGAGCTCGGAGCGGTTGGGAATACAAGATGATGGAGCATAAAAGGTCCAGACGAGTCTGGGAGTTCTCAAAAGTGGAAAGTTGACATGGGAGTTGGATATGAATGTCGTGGTTCGACGAGTCGACGGGTGTTCAGTACCAGACTGTCCTCCTTCCCAAGCAGAGTCAGAATGACTAATTCCCCAGCAGATTCAAGGTCTGTGGATTCCCTAGCAGGGTCAGGATGGTTATCCCCAGCAGGTTTCAGATCGATACTTCCCCAGTCACCAGGTCTGAAGGTTGCTTTTTCCCAGCGGAGGTATCTGTGAGTGGTGGTTCCCCAAACAGAGTCAAGATGTATATCCCCAGCAAGTCAAAGACTGTTGTTTCCCCACAGAGAGCGTTGGTGGTTCTTATCCCTAGCGATATCCCCAAGCGGATCGGGGGCAAAGGAGGTTTTCCCCAGCAAGGGTTGCCTTTCCCTAGCAGCAGTGCTATTCCCCAGCAGGGTGGAGATCGGAGTATTGGCGAGTTCCTCAGCAGAGTGTCTCGAGCTCCCCAGAAGAGTCCCTTGAGGGGGATCCTTTTTATACATACATCATGTAGAATAAGCATAGCATATTGCATAACAAATCGCGTAGCATTTCCATAATTATGGAGCATTACGCAGAAAAATCAATCATGCGTCATTATTGCTAGCATAAAGCTAGTCTCAAGCCGTGGTTATCGTTTGAGAGGTGGTTGTGCCCGAGGGTGAAAGGTTACTCCGAGGAGTCTAGCATCGTGGTTTAAATCAAAGTTTCTATCGAGCAGAGATGGGAATGTTAATCAAAGAAGTTTCGGGATCCAAGAAGAGAAAAACAAGAAAGAATAATCCCCAGCTAAACGAAAGGTGTTTGTTGGCTAAGGGTGAATAGAGAATAGCCGGTTCATGGCTTATTATCCCCGGCATGAGTCATTGGCACGCGTGCAGGCTCACTTATCACGGTTCCTTTTGCCGATGCTGATAGGCATGAAGAGTTTTCCGGTATCCAGACCGAGATGGTAGTCAGACCAGTTTTCCGGTATCCAGACCGAGGTGGCGTTAAGGCCAGTTGGTGGCACTCAGGCCGAGTTTCCGGTTCGAAGAAGTTCTCAACAATCAGGACGAAGAACTTGTGGCATTCAGGCCAGTTTCCGATTTCCAGATCGAAGAAGTTTCCAACAGTCAGGTTGAAGTACTTGTGGCATCCAGGCTAATCTTCCGGTGTCCAGACCGAGGCGGGTATTCAGACCGATGCGGCGTTCAGGCCAGTTCCGATTTTCAGATCGAAGAAGCTTCCAACGATTAGATCGATGCAGCTTGCGGAAGTCAGGCCAGTTTCCCGGTATCCAGACCGAGGCGGTATCCAGACCGAAGTGGTGTTCAGACCGAAGTGGTATCCAGGCCAAGGTGGTGTTCAGACCAAAGTGGCGTTCAGGCTAATTTCCCGGTATTCAGACCGACATCAATACTCTCATATTGTGATGCTCAGTATGCAGACTGACGAGCGGCGTTCAGGCCATGGTTATCTGGGTGTTACTGTGTATTCAGAAATATTTCTGTTTCGGTATTTAGGCCGAATTTCTCCGTACCAGACGGGTTCTTCTTTCAAGATTGTTTCTTTGCCGATTCTGACAGGCATTGTTAGTTATTTTCCCATCAGAGTGCAAATTGTTCATCTGTTCTTGGTATTCAATCACTCTTCATCCTGATCATCTGAAAGTCGAGGCTATTCATATCGACAGGTTCACAGTGGATTGAATAGGGGCAGCTGTAACACCTCAAAATTTGCCACCCTCTCTTGGGACTAGCTTAACATATTGCATATCATTTTTAGGTCATTAGTCATTAGCATGTTGCATATCATGTGGCTACATTGAGCAAGTCATCCTCCTAGGTCTTGGTCAGAAGATAAAGAGGTTGAGGTATTCGAGCCTGAGGGTTTTCATTGAATGGATTGATCACTAACCATCTGAGGGTTGTGGTTCAAATTAGGGTTTCATGATTCCTCAAGGGGGGGGGGGGTTGAGCTTGATCTTGGTTGAAATGATACATCATCATCATCATGGTTTTGTCATCACCGAGAGATTTCTTATGCTTGATCAGATACCTTGAGATTAGGGTTTTGACCTCTGGTCAACCCTAATCAGTTGTATTGGGCCAATCAGGGCTTGTGAAGAAGATGGGGTTTTCAATGGATATGGGGATCATTTCATGATTATATTGAGCTTATGGAAGCTAGGGTTTCATCATTGAGCCATTTCATCAGGAGTTTGAGGCTCAATTTGATCAGTCAAGCTGAAATTCATCTATCAGTCAGAAAAGTCAACTGTGGTCAACTGTGCCTGAAATGATGGATTTAGAGGTGGGAGAGGGTTAGATACACTTCATTCATGTCTAAACAAGTTTCATTTGAGATATGCAGATCTTGTTTAATTGGAAAGATGAAAAAGTCTCCTTTCACAGGAAAAGGTGAAAGAGCTAATGGTCTTTTGGCTCTCATACATACTGATGTATGTGGACCACTGAACATACCAGCCAGGGGAGGTTTTCAATACTTCATCACATTTACTGATGATTTCAGTAGATATGGTTATGTGTATTTAATGAAACAAAAATCAGAGTCCTTTGAAAAGTTCAAGGAATTCAAGAATGAAGTACAAAACCAACTAGGGTAAGAATATTAAAACTCTTCGATCAGATCGAGGTGGTGAGTATTTAAGCCTAGAGTTTGATGACCATCTGAAAGAGTGTGGGATCCTATCCCAACTTACTCCTCCTGGAACACCCCAATGGAATGGTGTATCTGAGAGAAGAAATCGAACCCTGTTAGACATGGTCCGATCCATGATGAGTCACGCCGATCTTCCAAACTCCTTTTGGGGACATGCACTATTGACAGCAGCTTACACACTTAACCGTGTTCCATCCAAAAAGGTTGAGAAGACACCATATGATATATGGAGTGGTAGGAAATCACATATGTCTTACATGAAGATTTTGGGTTGCGAAGTTTATGTGAAATGAAAATTTTCAAATAAGCTTGAGCCCAAATCTGACAAATGCTTATTTGTGGGGTATCCTAAAGAAACAACAGGATATCACTTCTACAATCCATCTGAGGGCAAAGTGTTTGTCGCTCGAACTGGAGTTTTCCTAGAAAAGGATTTTATTTCCAAAGGAATCAGTGGGAGGAAAGTAGAGCTTGAAGAAATTCAAGAATCACAAAGCATCGATACACCTATGGAGGAATTAGAGCAGGAAACACAAATAGTTATGTAAAGAGCAACCTGCTCAAGTAGAACAAGACCAACGTAGGTCAAGAAGGATACGTCACCTACCTGAGAGATATGGATATCTCATAACATATCAAGGTGATGTATTACTCATGGATCAAGATGAGCCTATGACCTACTCATGGAATCTTCGTTTTGATGAAACAGTAAAACAATATGGATTCATCAAGAATGAAGATGAGCCTTGTGTCTACAAGAAGGTTAGTGGGAGCATGATCGTGTTCCTGGTATTATATGTAGATGACATATTACTCATTGGAAACGATATCCCTACCCTGCAACAAGTAAAGTCTTGGTTGGGGAAATGCTTTTCTATGAAGGACCTAGGTGAAGCAGCCTATAAATTAGGAATCAGGATCTATAGAGATAGATCACAAAATGCTTGGCCTAAGTCAGAGTACATAGACAAAGTGCTGAGACGCTTTAATATGAATGGTTCCAATGGTCATGTGTTTTGCTTAATGGTGGCACTGTGAGCTAGAAAAGTTCAAAGCAAGATACAGTTGCTAATTCTACAACCAAGGCCGAGTATATTGCTGCCTCAAGTGCAGCAAAGGAAGCTGTTTGGATCAAAAAATTCATTAGTGAACTTGGCATAGTCCCGAGCATTGTGGATCCCATTGGTCTCTATTGTGATAACAATGGTGCTATCGCACAAGCTAAGGAGCCTAGATCTCACCAACGATCCAAACACATACTCAGGCGCTATCACCTCATTCGAGAGATAATAGATAGAGGAGATGTGAAAATATGTAGAGTACCTACACTTGACAATATTGTTGACCCACTAACAAAGCCTCTTGCGCAGCAAAAGCATGATGGCCATACTAGATCAATGGGCATTAGGGGAATGCCAAATTGGCTCTAGTGCTAGTGGGAGATTGTTGGTGTAAGCCCTAGAGGCCAATACTTTTGGTACTTGTATCGAATTATTTATTAATTAATAAAAAGGCTTTTTCTTTATTATGGTTGATTAATAAAGTCACTGGAATAGATAGTCCGTTTAATGTATTAAGTGTGACTTAATCATGAGAGCACATTAAACATAAGGACATTATTCTTAAAGTATCCGTAGTCGAGCTTTAGTGTGAAGTGGGATAACATTAAAGCATTAAGACTATTATGTTTGTAGACTGATGATCACATCTCATGGATCATGGATAAAGAGTTATCAAGTCTTAAACATAGGTATGAATATTAAGAGTAATATTTATACCGGATTGACCCGCTATGTGTAACACCTCAAAATTTGCCCCCATCTCTTGGGACTAGCTTAACATATTGCATATCATTTTTAGGTCATTAGTCATTAGCATGTTGCATATCATGTGTCTACATTGAGCAAGTCATCCTCCTAGGTCTTGGTCAGAAGATAAAGAGGTTGAGGTATTCGAGCCTGAGGGTTTTCATTGAATGGATTGATCACTAACCATCTGAGGGTTGTGGTTCAAATTAGGGTTTCATGATTCCTCAAGAGGGGGGTTGAGCTTGATCTTGGTTGAAATGATACATCATCATCATCATGGTTTTGTCATCACCGAGAGATTTCTTATGCTTGATCAGATACCTTGAGATTAGGGTTTTGACCTCTGGTCAACCCTAATTAGTTGTATTGGGCCAATCAGGGCTTGTGAAGAAGATGGGGTTTTCAATGGATATGGGGATCATTTCATGATTATATTGAGCTTATGGAAGCTAGGGTTTCATCATTGAGCCATTTCATCAGGAGTTTGAGGCTCAATTTGATCAGTCAAGCTGAAATTCATCTATTAGTTAGAAAAGTCAACTGTGGTCAACTGTGCCTGAAATGATGGATTTGGAGGTGGGAGAGGGTTAGATACACTTCATTCATGTCTAAAAAAGTTTTATTTGACATTTCAAACATCAAGAATGAAGAAAATAAAGTCAGGTGGAAACTTTCCAAAAATAGAAAGTGACCTGTAATTGAAAACTGCCAAAAATGGAAAGTTTTTCTCCTCAAAATTACATGTCCAAAAATGCTTCAAATGAAATTTTGTTTAACATGAAAGTTGTAGATCTTGCTCTCACCTTTCCAAAAAGTCCAAGAACACTCATTTCTCATTTATGGTTGGCAAGTTATGGATTGATCATTGTCCAAAAAAGTTGAATTTCAAAGTGGCATAACTTTTGATTCATAAGGCCAAATTGGGTGATCTTTTTTTGAGCAAACCACATTTGACATGTACTATCATGATTCATCATCACATTTCATCAAAAGCATCACATCAAAAGTCCATTTTTCAAGTGTTCATTTTGCATTTTGGTGGGAAAAATAGTCAATTTGAAAAATATACATGATTTTCACTCCAAACTACTTCCAACAGCTCATAAACTGAAATTTGGACTTGCTTCAACTGATATTTCACTGTTCCATTGGTTCTAATTGAAAAAGGGCATTTTGGCCAATTTAGCATAAAACTCCATTTCCTTTAATCACTTTCATTTTGCTAATCATGCTTAACAATTGGATTAGGAAGAGGAGTATATATGCTTAATTGTAACAGAAATCAGATTAACACAACACAATCTCAGATCCAAACTCAGAATCATCTCAATTCTCTCAAAATTCTCTCAAATTTTTCCAAGCTTTTTGCACTTTGTTCATCAAATTTCACCATTGCCTTTGCTTTGTGCTTGATTGAATCTTCATCTACATGTACTTTTGAGCATCTGTTGCAGCAAACATTGGAAGATCATCGCAGAATCGCACCTGTTGAAGCTTAAGCATAGTCATGGCATTTTGAAATTCCTTCGAGCTGGAGCACAATTGAGCTAAAGAACCTACTTCATTCATCTTCCTCAAGATTATTGTGCATCTGTTTCAGCATTTCAGGCCTTGATCTGCACGAATTCAACATCTGCAACTTCAAGAGGTTGGATCTCAAATCTTTTAATTGCTAGAGTTATGATATGGCTTTGATAGATCTTATTGCATAGAGCACACTGCACTTTGTAGAATCGAATTCCATTAAGAATCGAATGAGATATCTTGATTTGAACATTTGAATATGAAACTTAATTTGATCGATCCCGTTGATATGGTTAGAATTAGAACAAATGTTTGCTGGATTGTTGATATGCATGATGAGATCTTTCTAATGGTATGCATTTTGTTGAGTTTGATGAACATTTGTTCTTGAGTGATTTCTGGATGAAGAACACGATGAAGATGTTTGAATTTCTTTTCCAGCTCATGCTTTGATCTGTTTCGCCTGGCTTTGCATGTTTTTAGATGTTTCCGCGCCATGTAACCAATCGCTGACTGCCACGCCCTTAAGTGAAACGCGGCGTTTCACTTAAGTGGCTTCGTATTTACGCTTTTGCCATTTTCGTTTAATAATTCATCTTATTTCATTTTCTTTTCAATTTTTATTTCATTTTGTATGCTGATCTTAGAAAATTCATAAGTTCTTCAATATTTGTCCAAATAATGTGGGATTTTTTGTGAAATGTTCCTCATGATCTCTAGTTTTTTATGGTGATTTTTCCAGAATTTATGCACGTGTGGATTTTTAAATTGCCTAGGGTTTGTTCATGTGTGTTCAATTTGTACCTTCCATGCCATTTTGCTTGTGAAATAGTGATGCTTAACTGGATGAGGCTGAAACTTTTTGTGCTTGTTCTAGACACCTTTAGGAGCATTTTGGTATGTGGTTTGTGATTTTTGAGTTTCTGGATTGTGAGATATGATTTTTTGAATAGAGGTGTGACAATTTGTGTCACACCATTCATGTCCAAATTGATGATTTTTGTTGCCATGCTATATGAACATGAATTGAGCTGTATTTTTGCATGAGGACACTTATGAATGTTGAAAATGCATGTGAATTTTTCTGGAATTTTTGAATGCATTTCCAATTTGATTGATAATTTCTCCCCTGTTTGACCAATTGTTGACTTTTTGTGAGTCATGTTTTTATATGATTTGGGAAATTCTGGTGGTTTATTGGATGGACTTGAAATTTGGCATGTGTATTATAGACATCTTGAAGTTTGCCATGGCTTTGGTCCCATTCATTTATCATGCTTGGTCTCTGTTTTATGATTGCTTGAAGTGGATGCATGTTTTGATGCTTCATATGAGCTTGTTTGAACTTGTGTTTACTTTATGAATTTCATTGACTTGCTTCCCTTGGTCCAAATAACTTGAAATTTGGTGTGATTGACGTGTAATGAATGCTGTTTAGCTGTGAATGTTTTGGGGGTTTATTGAATTGTTTTGGATTGAGTTTGAATCTATTCATTCTGTTTGGTCCTTTGAGGTTCTAAATTGCATGCTTTGTACTCTTTGCCTCGTGAAATGATAATGGTTGATGATATGAACATGAGACCAACTGGATTTGATTCTTATTTGATTGATCTTGATTTTTGATAAGTTTCATGTTCTGTTTTGACTTATTGATCCTATTTTGACCCTAGTCTTGTACTAGGGGTTTGTGTTCTCACATTTGAGCTTTGTTTCAGGTCCAAGAGCACAATTGCTTATACTTGATGATGTGCACTCAATTGGGATTGGTTTATTGCTTGTTTATGACTAACTTGAGTTTGTTTTGTAGGCATTGAGACTTATGCTTAGGCCTTGTGGCTTGTACCTTTGTGCATTGATGCTTGCTATCTGTTTGTGCTGTTGACTTTTAACTTGTCTGTTTGATTGTGTGTGCTGAGTACTGATTATGTTAGATTGATTTCAGGTACCTTAGTTGCTATAGTTCATTGTGAACTCGCTTGTGCTGCTGCTTGGTTGTGTTAACCAATTGAGGTAGAATCACTAACTCCATGTAGTCTGGAAGACCTGGCCTGTTACTTGGCCAGGCACCTGTCTGAAGTCCTCCTTAAGAGGCAATGTTTGTGCTGGTTTATTTTTGTCCCCAAGCAGGAAAAGACCTTTGTTAAGGCAATTGGCAGACACAAGAGGTGTGTAGTCCACCTCCTGCTAATCTGTTGAGTCGTCCCTTGGCTCACATTACATGTTGATGCCTTGTGGATCCTAACCCAAGATCCATGTACAGTTGTACAGTTGAGTCAGTGTCATAAGTGTAGAAGGGTTCCCACTTTCTGGACCCACACTTCCTTTCTCTGAAGCTCTCCCTGGCCAGGGATAAGAGCTGTGAGGCACACCCCTCACTCACCTTTCATCTGGCTTCACCCTAACTCTCAATGTCAGGGTTAAGAGCTAACATCACCCTGATACAGTTGACTTGCTTTGGCAGTCTAACCCTTGTTTGAGCCACCTCTGTTTGGATATAGTGTGTGCTATTTGTGATTGCTTGCTTTGATTGCTTTGCCTGTTTAGGATTAGCTTGCTGCCTGTGCAAGTTAGGATGGAAACCATAACATAGGGCAATGATGCATGATAACATCTAGGCTCGAGTCCAGCTCCCTAGTAGTGTGTCTCCCTTTGTATCTGGTTAGAATTTCTTTCCCGTTCAGGGGAACTACGTCGCCCTGATCCTCATACCAGATGAGGTACGTAGGCAGGAGACCGTGCGAGGTCTCTCCGGGCAACCCTTTTTCTTTTTTGTGTGTGTTTGCTTGACAGTTGCTAGGCTCGAGTGCCTGACTCCTTAGTAACTTGTTGTCTGTTCCCTCTTGTGTGTCAGGATATGGATGTAAGACCAGCGATTAGCTGTCCGTATCCTGAGTGTGTTTGTTTGGTTCGGAAGCCGAAGTAAGTCCAGCAATTGGCGTTCGGGTTCCAAGTTTGCCCGTGTTTGTGTGTGTTTTGTTTAGCGTGCGTGAGCCGAACTACGGTAGCTCTGATTCTCGTTCCAGACGAGATACATAGGCATAGGATGCGATGTCCTATCGAGACCTCTCCCCTTTTTCCCACCTGTGTTGTCTGCGGTGTGTGTGTGATGTTTGTTTTAGCAACCTTTTTCTATCTTTAGAGCGTGGATCCCGTCGAGTACGACGGACGTGAGGGGTGTTAATACCTTCCCCTTGCGTAACCGACTCCCGATCCCATTCTCTTTGGTCGCGAGACCATGCTTTTTCCAGGTTTACTTCGAGCATTTCCTTTCCCTCTTTTGGGATAAAAAACGAACGGTGGCGGCTCTGTGTTGTTTTTGTTTTAGCCCGCCGGTTGTTTTTCGCGGATGCGACACTATGAGAATACTATATAGAAAGTTATGCAAAGTGTCATAAGTTATTCTAATGGTGATAATGGTGTATACCACTCTTCGACCTGAAACCACTATGGATCCTAGATGTAGAGTCGAGTGCTTTATTGCTGATCCAACATTGTCCGTAACTGGATAACCATAAAGACAGTTGATGGGTACTCCACGAAGCATGCTGAGGGACATGAGTGTCCTAGATGGAATTTGCCCATCCTGCGTAACAGGATAAATGTCTATGGGGCCAATATTGAACTGGACAAGGATGACACGGTCTATACCTTGTGTTCAATATAGACATAAGGGCAAAGGGGTAATTATACACATAATTATTATCACAGGAGGTTTTGTCAGATCACGTGACATTTTCGTGACTTGGGTAGCAGTGATGTGTTTCTAGATACCGCTCACTGTTTATTATGTTAAATGCGTGATTTAATATAATTGTCAACGTCGCGAAAACCTACAGGGTCACACACAAAGGACGGATTGATGAGAGATAGAGTAACTAAGGAACACCGTAAGGTACGGTGCACTTAAGTGGAATACGAAATATGGTAGGTACCAAATACTTAAGTGATTTTGGCATATTATGAGATATGGGCCAAAATACACTTAAGTGGGCTTTTTGGCTTGAAGCCCACACATGTGGTTCTATAAATAGAACCCTTGGGTAGAAGCATTGTCACTCAGACTAACACTCAAGTGAAGACTTGGAATTTCGTTTCCCTCTCTCTCTCTCTCTCACTCAAAGCCTTCATTCATAACAGCTAGCACTGCGATTGAAGGAATCCGTTCGTGTGGACTGAGTAGAGACGTTGTCATCATTCAACATTCGTGATCGCTCCGTGGATTTGTATCCAAGGTTTTGATCGTTACAAGAGATCTGCACCAAAGGTTTGAATCGCCACAAGAGGTAGCGATTCTATCAGTGATCATGCCCATTCGTAAGGATCACTAAATGGAGAAATTTTTAAATTTTGTTGCGCCTTGGATGGCAATTCTCCTTCATACGTTTCCTGCTGAGTTAATTAATTAAATATATCATTGTATTTTTTTCTCTGTCCTTCAAACAAATTTGTGGAATTGAGACAAACTTGATAGTTGTTCTCCCTTCAGAGGTATTCGGCAGGTGACCCTTTCTTCTTATCTTTTTGTCATTTGTATGGATCATTTGTAACATATTATTGTAGATCAAGTTGATGCATATTATTTGAAGCTCGTGCGAGCGGGGCTTGAGGGACCTCAAGTTTCTCACCTCCTCTTTGCAGGTGACCGCTTTCTTTTTTCATAGGCCAGTATAGAGCATGCATATTGCAACAAGCATGGTATGGATCAATTTTGTCAAGCATTAGATCAAAAGATAAACTCTGAGAATTCCCAAAAACATTTGTCAGCCAATACAGAATCCTAAATTAGGCATGAGATTTTGCAATATACTAGGTTCAGAGAAGCCCATAGCTTGGGCAAGTACCTTGGGGTGAATATTATCCATGGTAGAAGTTCTAGGAATAGATTTAGGCATATTACTGAGCAGATACGGTGGCGTTTGTATGGTTGGTAACAACAGTGCTTGAGCTTAGCCGGAAGAATTGCGCTATGTAAATTGGTGTTAAGTTATATCCATTATTTCCATATGCAGTATGCTAAACCCAGACCACTATTTGTAATTATTTGGAGAAACCTCATAGATTTTTTATATGGAGAGAAACTGAGGCGAACCGCTAGGCTCATATGGTTAATTGGGAGGTGTGTTGTATGTTGGGAGAGAATATGGAGTATCCAACGGAATAGAGAGGGTGAATAGACCTCTCAGTTAAAAACCTTAGTTGAAAATAGTTTGAAAGACTTTTATCATATTTTTAAAACAAAAGATGATTTGCGTTGCGGAAGAAGATTTTTGCAAATGAAAGAGATTGTGCTTATAGAATGGAATTTGTACGAAATGACTTAAACAGTTCACCAAGCAATCAAGATCGAAACAAAAATTAACCAAAAACACTAAACAATGAGATGCATTGAAATTTTCCAAAATTACACAAGACATATCTTTTTATAGTATCAATACTACTTCGATTCTACAATCATAGTCCTCAGCTTAATCTTTAACAAACTTAAATTTCCATTCTAACAAAACCTATATTTTACAAATGAATCTCTATCAAAATAAATCTTAATGGCATGCAATTCCAGAAAGCAATAAATAATAACCTAACATGCGATGTCTACAAAATTAAAAAGGCGGTATATATATATATATATATATATATATATATATATATATATATATATATATATATTATATATATATATATATATATATATATATATATATATATATATATATATATATATATATATATATATAGAGAGAGAGAGAGAGAGAGAGAGAGAGAGAGAGAGAGAGAGAGAAAAGTGTACACCGGGATTTATAGTGGTTCAACTGTCGTCCTCTCTTGCCTTAGATTAGTTACACGATTTTAGTAGAATTACAATATCCAAATTAATATTGAATATAAAATAAATAAATAAATCTTTTATCTAGATCTTTGACTTGTACGCAGTCTGCAAACTGAACTCTTTGTGAAATTTTCACGTGAAATCGCCTTAAATCTTCCATCCTTAAAAAACTTCTCCAGAGTCTTCGTTCTACTGTGATCTTTTCTCAATCATACTGGTATCTTGAGCGGTGGTTTGTCTGAAGATTGATAAGAACTCCCATCTTGTCTCTAGGCTTCCACACAACACTACCAAGATGAAATTGGAAATAAAAGCCTCTTTCTCTTCCATTGGAATTGCCAAAACCAGTCACAACGCCACAAACCTTTCGAACCTCCAAAATCTTAATCAAATATTCAAAGAAACTTTAAATTCAATAAACAAACCTACTCAATAATCACAAATCTCCAAAGATTATATTCAGATCATTTTAGAAATGGAAAACTATTGAGGTCGAATATGAAAGAAATTATTTGCAAGTGTTCACAAAAGATTAAAAACTCTTTAAAAATATGAGAGAATTTGAGTTTTCAAATTAGAAAAGGGAAGTGTATGTTTTCTAACATTGTGAAGGTTTTGAGAGGAAATGATATTTATATATGTGCTAGAGATCTAGCAAAAAATGAGAGAAAATTGGTGCATGATTTGAGTCAAAAGCAAGTGTTATGATTAGAATCAGAAAACAAAGTGATTTAAATCATGAAGCAAAAAATATATGAAAACCATTTGTGTGATCTGAGTCACAATATCTATGATTCGAGCCATATAATTTGTTGATTAGAACTAGAGTTTTAGAAGCTATCATGAAAATTTACATTTCAGTGTGATTTGAGTCTGTAATTTTTGTGATTCGAGTTAGACTACATTGTTTCGAATTAGGCCTTCCTTTGATTCGAATCAAGAGATCTGGAAATATATCCTTGAGCTCACCATGAGTCTAATTCGAGTTAGACCAATTGTGTGATTCAAGTCACACAGGTAGAATCTCTTTTTCACTACTTTTTAAAGTATTTTTGAGATTCTACAATGGTCATGACTTGAATCATTCTCAAGCATAAGTCTTGACTCAAAACTCAATAGTTTGATTTCAATCATATTGCTTGAGCTATAATCAAACACTTTGAGTTATGCATGCTAAAATATGATTCTAAAACTTGATCCAGAAATTCATAATTCATGAGGAGACTCAATGACATAAAACTAAAATCAAAAATTTAAAAGACAATCAACAAAACCATAATCATTAAGGTATTAGAGACATGCAACTTCATTGTATGCCTAAGGACCATGGGGGCCTAGACATCAAAAGGACTCTGATTATGAATGATGATTTTATTTTTAAAATGATTTAGAATTTATGGACTAATCGTAATAATTTATGGTGTCTGGTAGGGGTGGTAATAGGCTACGTCGAGTTAGGCTTTACCAAGCCTGAGTATGGCCTGCTAAAATATCAAAGCCTAAGATTGGCTTGTATCCTGTCATAGGCTTAACTTTAGGTCTGATTAGGTTGTTAGCCTACATAAAAGCTTATTTTATTTGAACATGAGTTTTTTTAGACTATTTTTTTGGAAAACTTATGTAAGTAACTTATGATATTGTTTATGAGGTGTTTTCACCATATTTTTATAAGTTCTTCAAGATAACTAAGTTTTGTAAAAATATCAGCCAACTGGATTTTCGTATCCACATATTCAAAAGTAACCTCACCTTTTTCAACATGATACCTAAGGAAATGGTACTGGATTTATATAGTTTTAGTATGTTAATAAAGTACAATATTCTTAGTAAGGATTAGTGTGCTAGTGGTATCTCGTTTGATTAGAATGCAACCGAGTTTTAAATCGTAATCCAATAATTGTTGCTTTAGTCGAGGACTTGTGCAAAATAATTACCAGCGAATATTTATTCAACCCTGGTGGTAGAAAGAGCAACGTTGTGCTACTTCTTACTGTGCCAAGAAACTAAATAATTTCCAAACAAATGACAGATATCGCTAGGGCTTTTCCTATTCGACTTACAATCAACAAAATCATAATCATAACAACTTACTAAGCAACATTAGCTACGTTTGGAAAACCAAACACCGTGATGCAAGATTCTGTTAAGATACCTCAAAATCCTTTTTACAATCTTAAAGTAGGATTCCCTAGTCAATGCCTGGAATCTATGACACAGACACACACTAAACATGATATTTTATCTACTCACTGTTAAATAGAGTAAATATCCTATTATACCTCTATATTTGGTAATCTCGATCTCTAAGTCATTCTCGTCTTTATTTATCAACATATTTGACACCATGGAGGTTGAGATGCTTCTCGAATTTTGCATGTCAAACTTCTTTAGAAGATCCAAGCAATACTTCGTTTGACCTACTTTCAGAGTCTCGTCGAAATAAAATTCCATAGTTTGCCGATCCTTTTAAGTATCTCAGGATTCTTCTTGCAGCCTTCATGTTTGACACCCTTGGTTCACTCATATATCTTCTCACTAATCCTATTGAGAAACATATATCAGGTCGACTGTTGCACACATATCTCAGAGATCCGACAATTTAATTGAACAAAGTTACATCGACTTTGTCTTCCTCTCCATGCATCTCCAACTTCAAATTTGGTTCGATGGGCAAAGATGTAGGAGTCTAATCATCTATCCTGAATCTCTTGAGTATTTCCTTGACATACTTTCTTTGATGTGGCGCCATACCTTGCTTCTACATTTGAAATTCCATGCCTAGGAAGTATGATAATTTTCTTAGATTCGACATTTCAAATTCCTTCTTCATCAGCTCTTTGAACTTTGACAAGTTCTTCAAGCTATTTCCAGTTACTAGCAAGTCATTGACATATAAGCAGATGATTGTTATATCTTGTGCCACAACCTGAACATAGACACCATACTCAGATTTTCATTTGATGAATCCCAATTCGACCAAGTATGAGTCGATCTTCTTGTTCCATGCCCTAGGTGCCTGCTTGAGACCATATAGCACTTTGTGCAACTTGTATAATTTCCTTGCTTCCTCCTGAATTACAAACCCGGGAGGTTGTGTGACATACACCTATTCATCTAATGGTCCATTAAAAAAATTCGATTTCACATCTAAGTGAAATGTTGAGCAACCATCCTTACATGCCAAGGCTACCACTAGTCGAACAGTTTACAATCTTGCGACAGGTGAAAGACTTCAGAGTAGTTGAGTCCCACTCGGTAAAGAATTCCTTGAGCTATCAATTTCACCTTATGTCTTGCTATCGACCCATCAACATTGTGATTCAACTTGAACACCCAACTCACTTCGATAACTTTTGTATGGGCTGGCAATTCGACCAACCCCCATGTGTTGTTTCTTTCGATTGCTTGTAACTCTTTGACCATAATATACTTCCACTTCATATTATTTAAATCCTCGCTATAGTTGTTTGGTTCAGGACCTGCAAGTAAAGCAAAATTAACAAATTCTCCATTTGTTATGACTTCATCATCACCAACTACTTCATAGTCTTAAAGTTGAGTAACCTCTACAACTCGAATTTGTCGGGTATGTCAGCAACAACTTTAACTTAACTGGAATATCGACAGTATCTTCGACTTCAACATCATTACTTGCTTCGTTGAAATCATAGATCATCAATGGCTTGTCAATTGCATTACTAGAATTCCAATCCCAGGCAGAATTTTTATCAATCACAATATCTCGACTAATCATAATCTTCTGATTAATTGGATTGAATAACATGTATGCTCCAGTATTATGATATCCTACCAGAATCATATGTCCGCTCTTGTCATCAAGCTTCCTTCTTCTTGCATCAGGAACATGCTTGTAACATATAGAGCCAAACACCTTCAGATGACTCACTGATGGTGTTTGCCACTCCACACTTCTTCAGGAACCTTGTTCTTCAGTTTCTTGGTAGGGCACTTGTTCAGTATATAAACAACAGTCGAAACAACTTCACCCCATAAGGATTTTGGCAAATTCTTCTACTTCAACATGCATCGCGCCATGTCCAATATGGTCATGTTCCTTCTTTCTGCTATTCCATTATGTTAATGAGTATAAGGAACAGTTACCTCATGATCAACACCATGTTCTGAACATAATGCTTCAAATATCTTGGATGTGTATTTGCCACCTCCATTTGTTCGCATAGCGCAATCGCCGAATGAACTGAACAGATTCGCCGCCAAATTTTATTTATTCCCAAAGAGGGAAAAGGAAAATATCGATAAAACCCCTAAAAGAAAGGATAAGATATGGTCATCGCAACCAATATCAGGGTTCGGGAGTTGGTTATACAAGGGGAGTGTATTAACACCCCTCACGTACATTGTACTCAACGGGAACCGTTTAGTTAGTATCGAATTGAATGTTAGCTTATGTTAGTTTCTAATCTTCTACTTATTTGGGATAGAAAAAGAGAGAATAGAAATGTTTTTGAATTTTATTAATGAGAAAGAACCTAAAAAGGTTTTATTATTAGAGGGCCAAGAAGAAAGGAACTAAACCTTTTTTTTATTAACGGGTCTGACAAGATTTCACAATCCTGCTCCTACTTATCTCCAGATGCAATAGAGAATTCAAGGCTTACGTAGTTTTGGGTAGAAAATATTTGTTTGTTGGTCGATTTTAGCGAAAGTTGTCTTGTATTAATGGACGAAAAACATTATTTTACCCAAAACGGGTGAGAAGCGAGCGTTTGCATCACATATAATGGATTTACAAATCAACATTCGGAAAAACATTATCTTGATGAACAACGAACGCTTAATAAGAATCAATTGTTCAAAGAGTTACACCAGAATGCTTGATCCCAATTGCCCTTATTTTGTCCAAGTTAATTAAAGTGTTTTAAGAACGAAAGAAAAGAATGAACAGTTAACCCAAAACGCGTGACACAGAACCGATCATTCAAGGGTTTCCATCGGAATGCTAGATTCCAATGGTCCTCTTCTTTCGAGTTTGTTTAGAAAAAAAGTTTCAACATTGCGTTTGATTTTAAGAAAAATAAATCGATGTTGATCGAGGTTTGATTTTGTAAATAATTTGAGACATGATTTGGAAATGATTTTGAAAGGATTTGAGAAACAGTTTGAAATGTTAGTGAAGGTAGTGTGAAAAGGGTTATTCACATGTGCAAGGATATGACCATGGATAGAGAAATTACCTAATTAAATGACTAAGCACATTACAAACGACTAAACAAATAATCATTTAGCAAATCAAAAACAATTGATTAATTAAATTAATCAACTAGTTAATTAGCAAACAACAATAAATAAATAAATAAATAAATAAAATCAATTAGTTACTAATTAAATTGATCAAGAAAATATAATATAATATAAATAAAAATAGAAAAGATACATGTTAGTAAGGAGGTAAAGAAAGAAATTTAAATGAGCCTAAAAATATATGTCATAATAAATACTTAATCAAAATTCAAGATAATAACATGTAATAATAATAACATATAATAAGAGTAAAGAAAAAAATAAAATAAGTTTGAGATTTAAAAAAAAAAAAAAAGAACAAAAACAAATCCATTACTGAAAATGTAGAACTCAAAGGCACAACCAGCACTAACTATCTCAGCATGCTCACAAAAAATGTAAATAAAAAACATAATATAAGAAGGTAGAAAAACAAAATCGATGGAAAGCGTACAAAAAGCAAGATGAAGCTTGCTAATGTCACGCGCGCAGCTGAGTGATACTGGGTTGTAGAAATGTATAGTTGGTAACAAGTAATATATATTTATATTTAGACCTTGCAACTAGAGAGTATATATATTTATGTAACTAAAATAAAAAAGACATCAGTATAAATATATATAAAAAAGTATATATATATTGTTTGTGTTCATGAAGGATTTTATCTTTGTTATTTTGGGGAATATGTGGTAGAGAAAAATGAGATAGATTCATAAAAAGTGAGGTTGAAAATATTAGAGCTTTTTTTACTGAAAGAAGAAGGTGTTATAGTTTTATTAGTGGGAGAATATGGTTTTGTGAACAGTGATGGAGGTAGTGTATTATGAAGTGGGGTTTAGTGGTTAGTTTTGAGAGGTTGTGGTTTTTAGTGTGTAATGTAAAAGAAGAAGGTACAAGTTGCTTTAATTTTTATGAAAACAATGATATATCAACTTTCATCGCCGTGTGATGGTCTTTGGTAGGTTTCTCCTTTCTCAACTTTAGCACACTTTATTATATAGGTGTCAATTGCACAAAATTTAAAAAATATCAACATTACCCTTCATGAATATTAATAATGTAAAATGAGTTTTGAAATATTAAATCAAATAAAAATTAAAACATTATTAATAATCGAAATTAAGTTGAAACAAAAATAAGGAAAATTTTAATTAATTAAACTAAATATTTTGATACAGAGATAAAAATAAAAAGATTCAAAATGAATAAAATCTGGCGCAAAAATGTTCAAAAAATTAAAATAAATGCACTAAAATTATCAGCGCAAAATAAATTTTTCGGAAACATATAAGTTTGATCAAGTTTTGAAATAAAAAAAATGACCGATTAAAATACTTAAACTGTTCAAATTTTGATTGAAAAAATAGTCGAAAAATTAAAACGAGCACACCAGGTTAAACTACACAAACCGTAGATTAACAAAATTGACGTCTACAAGCTCCATTTTGAAAAAAATTGCCCATTAATTTTACATACATTTGAGAATTGATTCGACCGGTTTTGTTTGTAAATCCGAAAATTTATTCCGATCGATATTTTAGGCATTATGCAAGATGAAATGCATGTTATGCTATACAGATGATACAAATGTCATGATACATGTATCAATTTATTGAATGAAGGGCAAATTTGGGGTATGACAACCTTGATCTTCTTTTCACTCTGGTTTTCGACAAGCATCTTAAATCTCTTAAAGACTTCAAATACTTTGTCTTTTTTCTTGATCACATAAATCCACAGCTTTTGACTAAACTCATCGATAAATGAAATCAAATACATGTTTCCATCAATGGTATGCTCCTCAAAAGGACCACATATGCCTGAATGTATAATTTCGAGTATGCGGGAGGATTTCATTGGCATAGTCGAGACAAAAGACTTCCTAGACTGATTTCCGACTAGATAACCTTCATAGAGTTTGTCGGGCATCTCAAGACTTAGTATACCAATTACCATAACTTGAGTGATCAATTGATTGAGCGACCTAAAATTTAGATGGCCAAACCTCAGATGCCACAACCAACTATTTTTGTGGTCGACAACTATTTTAGACATTGTACCTGGGTCGAACTGATCATGGTTTTAAATGTTCTATTCTTCAACATAGGAGATTTCAAGACCAAGTTATTCTGGATGTCGAAAATTCCTAAGGATCCATCTTTCATAGCCACTGAGAACCCATTTTCAACCAGTTATCTAACACTTAGAAGATTTCACTTCATTCAAGGGACATAGAGTATTCATTCAATGGGCATAGACTACATCTTTGATCAAGACTTTCGCTCCATTACTCCTTTGAATAACTATGTTGCAAGTGCCTTCAGCTTGTAACAAGTTATTATCAGCAAGTTTGACCTTGCTCTTCTTCGACTCGTCAAAATCTACTAACCATAGTTTTTGATCAGTCATGTGATTCTAGTAGCCTAAGTCGAGGAATCAGATCTTGGATTCAACATGGTCATCTGCAACTGTAGACATAGCTACCATATCATCAGAATCATCTGAATCTTGATGTGCAAGGTTCGTTCCTCCGTCCTTGCCTTTTGTCGATCCTTTGTCTTTCCTGTACCAACAATGTTTGGCCAAGTGACCCCACTTTTTACAGTTATAGCAGTGCATACCTTTTTTCTCTTCTTTGTCTTTCTGATAGAAATTTCCTTCTCCTCTTTTCTAGGATTCAAAAGCTCTATCATCAACCTTATTCTTGTGAGGATTCAACCAAGACTTCTAGTCCTGAGTCTTGTCTATTTTGCCTTTAAACTTGTTGGAACCACCATTCTTTTTCCATGACTGAGCCTGTAGTGCTTGTATCGAGTCTTGAACTCCTTTCCTTTCGACAATCTTAATCTCATGCGCCTCCAACGAACCAACCAAATCTTCCAGTTTTAGGATTTCAAGATTGTTGGATTCTTGAATAGCTACGATAATGTAATCAAAGTGAGAGGTCAACATACGCATTACATTCTCAACTATCAACTTATCAGTTAGGATTTCACCACAATCCTTCATGAGATGGACGAGTTTCTGCACCTTCGACACATAACATGCAATCTTTTCGTCTTCTCCCGTCAACAACAATTCATATTGTCATCGCAAAGGTTGCAACTTGACAACCTTGACTTTCTCACCTCCTTCATAGTAATTGACAAGAATATCTCATGCCTCCTTCGATGATGCATCAACCACCGATTGGATGTAAAACATCGTTTTGCAATCCTTCTTCTTAGCATCCTTGTGAGCGGTTCTCTGTGCGTCGGTTGCATATTCACCAACCGCGAGAACATTATTAGTAATCACTTCTAGGGTTTCATGAAAGCCAAATAGAGATTGCATATGTTTTCTCCATCGAAGCCAATTCTTGTCGTCAAGAGTTGGAAAGGTGTTTGGTAAATTTTCGTTACCATTCATCTTTGCAGCGATTGATCAACAATAACCCATGATCCTGAAAAAACGATCTCTGACCTGTGATTCTTGAAAACACGATCAAGAATCTAACCGGAGCTCTGATACCAATTTGTTAGTGCATGAGGCATTTCTAATAAGAAGAGAAAGAATAAGAAAATAACGATTGTATTATTGAATTAAATGATAATATTGAATTACAAAGTGTCTATTTTATATACACCTAAGTGACTTGAATACAAAGAGAAATAACAAACTAAATAACAAACCATAAATCCTAATTAGCTTTGACCTTGGGTCACACAACTCAACTTGGATTATATCTAACATCTCAACACGGACCCCCGAACCGAATTAATTGGTCCAATAAATCGGATACTAGCGATGAAAAAAATTATTATAGTTTAAAAAGATTAGTGAAAATGTATGTCAAAGATATTATAAAATTACATGGAACAAGCAAGGTGAGTGGTAGAGATCCTATGTTTTATTCAAAAATTTAGAGGTAATTGTCCTTGGAGTTAACAACTAAGCTAAAATTGTGTTCGATTTACCACATTCACGGACAAATGGTGGCTATGAAAAAACGATTCAATCATAAAAAGATAATTTTAAAAAAATTTAAATAGTAATGTATGTGTGTTAAATATGAAGTACACCTATAAAAATTCATTCTCTTTGATATGCGATTGGAGAGATGACTCAACACAACATCTCAAATAGTAATGTAACAACATAACTTTCCCACACCCTCCTTTGGTCTCTTACAAGATTAGATTGTATTAAGTGTTACATGAAATTATTATTATTAAAACTTTATGTTTAAAATTATGGGCGATGTTATCATAAAAGTAGATGTCAATTTCACATGACCTCAATATGAAAGATATTATCCATACACCATACTAACAAACGCATGAAACTTTGAAGCAAAGACATCACTTCAACAAACTAAGGACACCTTTCGAGCTATCACTCTTTGTTAAAAGAGTTAAAACTTATAAATTATGGGTGGATGATTGCTTTGCACCCTCTTTTATCCAATTTATTTTTAAGTTGTATACCAACAAGAGACTTAGCTTAAATCAAACTCAACAATGACACCATTTAACGGACCAAACTTCACTATCAAAAACCTCCACCTACGATTTATTTTAGGATTGTACAATGCAATACCGGTTTGCTTATCTCTATAATATGTTGTTTTCATGAAACAGTGAGTACCCTTTTTGCCAAATGGCAGTTATACCCTTACTCTATTGGCTATTCTTACATGAGACTAGTTAGAATACTATTTAGCATTGATACTTACAAAATAATTTATTTTAAAATTGAAAGAAAAAACGAAAGTATTTTTTAAAAATTTTGAAAGAAAAAAAAAACATGACAATTTAGTCAAAGGTGTATGACAACAACTAAAATGGGACAATTAGTGGCATGTAAAGTGAGGTTATAATACACCTCTAACCTCTATTTTATTATTATTGAGTTTAGTGTTTGAAGTGCATATGTGAATGGTGGTTGTCTAATCAATAGATTCTTAATATTATATTAAAATTAAATTTTGACATAATTCATTTTAACAAAACTAAATTATAAGAAGGATAGAGATGATGATAGACTGTACTGAATTAGGTTTTATCAAGTATAAATCTGATTGGTTAAAAAATTTAAAGTCTAGGTATTATTTATAATATGTCAAAGGCTTAATTTTAGACTTAAATTTATCCTTTTTAAATATTTGATTGGTGTATTAACCTATTTAAAAACTTATTTTATATATATAAATAGACAGTTCAATTAATATTTAAATAAATTAACAAATAAAATGAATAATAAGACTAAAAATTTATTTGTATTCATCTATCTGAATTTATCTATTGTATAAATTTTTTGAGACTATTTATTAACTTATAATGAGATTGTTCATAAGATTTTTTAAATTTATTTTCACAAATTTAAAAAAAAAAACTAAACATTATTTTTATATTTATATTTAAATTACAAAATATATAATAATAATAATAATAAATTTATTCATATTCATTTAAATATATCAATTTAGTAGATTTAGAAGATTTTTTATAATTGTGGATTAGCATTTTAATTAAATGGACTTTTATAAAACTTAAATTTTTTATTTAAAGAAAAGTTTTGGGTGGTCAGTAATTTAGACTATAAAAGTCACTTAATATAAATATATTGAATATAAATATGTTATATGTTCTACTTTAAAAAAAAATTATAGATAATTTGTTCTCTATGATAGAAAATTTCAAAATTTATGTATAGTTTATTCCTTATTCCTCTCAAACAAGTTTATTCAATGGTAAAGACTATTCAATTAAATATCAACAAAAAATATATATAATTTTTCAAAATAAAAAATATAATATTAGACTTTGTTTGATAAAAACAACGGTTGGTTGATAAATTAGCTGATAGTTTATAGTTTATAGTTTATGGTTGATGATCGATAATCTATTTGACAAGATATTTTTTGAGTTTATAGCTTATAACTTATAAGCTCGTATCACAATAGTTTATATCTTATAGTTGATGGATTATAGTTAATAAGATAATTGAAGTGTTTGATAAAATTAACAGTTCAATTAATTGATAACTTAAAATGTTATAAAAGATATTTAATATATAATTATTTATTTAAATTAAAATAAATTATAAAAAATAATAGTGAATTTTAATTAAAATAATAAAGACAAAAATGGAAGAAAAAATAATAAGTTAAAATATTATTTAAAATAACATCTGAAAAATAAATTATAAATTAATAAAATAAACTATAAATTTATGATGAAAATAATATTATCAAATAGATATTTTATTATTATATAAGTTATAAACTTTGAGCTCAAAAAAATTTCTTCTTTATTTTTATGAGATAGTTTCTGAATTCATATTTATTAGTTTAAATTTGTGAAAATATATTTCCGCAGGCATTTTTAAACTTGTGTTTTTGTACATGTATATTTTAACATGTGGTTAACAAGTGTATAGTTAGGTGGCAAGTTAGAATTGTAGGGTGAATGGGTTAGGCCCAGTTTTGTGAATGGAAAATGGCAGTGTCCCCACAAAAGATAGTGCCGACCTCTTTGGTTATAGAAAAGTTGCCATAAGAAAGTGCAAATTGAATCCCAATTCCATTAGATATGAGTTTTGATTTTCCTAAATGATAAGGATTGATTGTTCGATAAGAACGACAAAACAAGATAAGCTCATGTGTCAGCTTCCTCGCATATATAATATTACTTGCTTTCGTTCACACACAAATTTGAAGTTGATGTTACTCACTTATTTATGCAAATTAACAACAATAGTCACACTATCATACAATATTGTCAGTGACAAATGGCATCTCCACCCTATTAGACCGTCCCGCTAAGTTCTTGTTTTAAAAAATGGTGTGAGATGTATAAAGTAGTGAAGGTAGATCAAAATCTAGGTTCAATTAAAAAAATAAAACAAACAGACTGAACAGACTAATCTTAACGCACGCATTAAATTTAACAATGACAAAAGTTATATCCGATTTATTTAGACTCGTATTCGTCAAAATCTTTCAAAAATAAACTTTAGTTCGACACGGTTTTTTTACAAAAATAATCCACTTTTTTAAGGAAATTCCCAAAATACCCCTGGTTTCAAAAAAAATCCCAAAATACCCCACTTTTAGGAGGAGTCTCCAATTGAATTGGCGACTCCTCTTAAAATTTGAATGGAGGCGCCAATTGGATTGGCTAGGGCAGGTGCCCTAGCCAATCCAGCCCTAGCCAATCCAATTGGCGCCCCTGTGTAGGTTTTAAGAGGAGTCGCCAATTCAATTGGAGACTCCTCCTAAAATGCATTTTTTGTCTTATAAATAGATGCGTTGTGTGACTAATTGTTCCACATCTCATATAATAATTTGGCTATCATGTTTGGTGTTCGTCGCCGATACGGAAAGGTGATTTATGCGAGAGACAAACCTCAAATGCTGATGCTGTTTTGGAACATCACCACGTTCGATCAACTAAAGAGGGAGTCGGTTCGTTGGTTAGATGGGAAAATACCAGAAGGGGAAAAAATCAGAAGTATTGAGAGACTTGATAGTATCTTTGGTTGGGTGCGAATGAAGACTGATAAGGATGCTAGGGAAATGATGTTCGGTCGAGACAACATCAATTTGATTGTTGTAATCAGTTAGAAATATTAATGTTTTCAGATGTTTTGTACTGATGTTTGTTGTGAACCTCGTTGTAACAAGAACTTAATGATATATAATGATTGAATGTTACAAAAATACAGTGTTACAAAAAGCTTAAGACCTAGATGATGCTCCTCGATTGGGACAGTTGTTCTTGTTGTGTCCTGGTTGACGACAGATACTGCATAATCTTATCATTTTATCTGTGGAGTCCATCTATGTTCTTATACGTGTGTTGTTTGGCCTTCCTTTCTTCTTTCTGCGCATCTCGTCATTGTGCCAAACAATATCTCCTTCATATGGAGGCCAGTAATCCTCCATTGGTAGTACTGAGAAGCTTTGAGTATATACATTCATGATGGTGTTGGCCTTGTACACATCAGATAAATGGTTGTAAGCGTCTTGACGAGTATAAGCGCATGCTGCTATGACATGGGAGCAAGGTATGCGGAAGGCCTGGAATTTTCCACAATCGCACCAACTTTTGTTTAGTCTAACAGCGTAGGCTAAATTTGGTCTCCCCTCGTTGTTGCCCATTGTTTCCTGGACGCTGAAATTTTGTCTATGACGGTCAAAGACTGTTACAGCGTGTGTGCTAGCTTTGATGCTCTCCTCTTTCATGACCTTCATGCAACACTCACTGAATACTTTCCCGGACATTAACACCGCACTCCATCTTTCACCTCTGGTTGCGAACATAGAAGTCAACCTATAATAGGTTGATCTTACCAAGGCGGTTATCGGCAGATTTTGAATTCCTTTGAAAACCCCGTTCATGCATTCCACAATGTTTGTTGTCATGTGACCCCATCGACAACCTCTGTCAAATGCCCTTGTCCACTGCTCTACTGGTATGTTATTTATCCATCTCCCTGCGTCTTCATTAGACACCATGCAAGCACAACTTTTCATGCTCTCACCATCGCAACATATGTAAGTTTTTTCTTTTGTTAACTTTTTATCTTTCATCTTCACCAACCCCATTTTATTTTGACATACCAACTTAGTCAAGTTTTTTATTCTTTCTTTTATAGGATGTATCAAGGTTTCGAACTCGGGTCCACGAATATGTCCATATGGACCAGATGATTCAACCTTATGTTGAACTCGTCGGTTTTGGTCATATTAGCAAGACTTTGTCTTGGTCCATAGATAACAAATTGATTCTAGCCTTATGCGAAAGATGGAGACCAGAGACACACACATTTTGATTCCCAACCGGTGAGTGTACTGTGACGTTAGAAGACGTCTACATGCTTTTAGGACTACCCATTGAAGGCAACGATGTCAATGGTAAGACCAACTATGCAAATTCAATTTGCATGGAGCTCTTAGACACTGATTTGTTAGATGATAATGCTAGAGGTCAAGGTATACTACTCTCACGCCTTAAGTCATACTATAATAGTTTATACTTGGATGAGCATTCTACCGAAGATACTCGAATAATAAAAACTAGGTGTTACATTATGCTGTTAATTGGATCATTTTTATTTCCCGAAGGTAGTGGTTCTAGCATGCATATTATGTACTTACCTCTACTTAGACATGTAGATAGAATAGGAAGTTACAGTTGGGAATCTGCTTGTCCAGCCTATCTCTATAGCTCCTTGTGCAAAAACTCCCACAAAGACACATCTACATTTTCTGGATGTGTTGTTTTGCTACAAGCATGGGGTTGGTCAAGACTACCGTCTCTAGCACCGGTCAATAACAACCCTTTCACTTTTCCATATGCACAAAAGTAAGTTGTTTAAATTTCTATATCTTTACTTACTTCCTTAAAGTTTATTACCTCAAACTAATTTTTTTTACTTTTTGGGGTAGATGGTCGGCACGTGGTATGAGTTACAACAGATGTCCGAGACACTGTATTACTCAGTATCACAACCTGTTGGATCACCTTCGACCGACAGACGTAAGCAAAATAACTTAATTATTTCGTTATATTTTGTTAACTTTTTCTACATTTATTATAATCCTATCTTCTTTCACATTTCAGTTCATTTGGCGTCCATACCTTAATTTGGATCATGACCATGAGGTCAACGTTGAAGACGCAATCGTATGGACTGCATGCACACCGATAATACGGCTCACAACTGCGGAGATGCACAACACCGATCATGTGAAGCTGCAGTTCGGTATGGTCCAGAATATCCCAGATCCCCCAGCTAGCCTAGGAGAATGGCATCTGCGTAAAGTTAACGACCAATGGAACTTCAATCCATGGCAAAGCTTCGCAAGATCGGAGTGTCGCAAATGGAAGCACCGTCATGACCATGTCTTAACTGACGCAGTCATGCCAACTGAGGTAAAACCAAGTCATACTTATATGGCTTGGTACAGATCGGTTGGTTTTCAGTTCATCGCCGAAGATATGTACATATACGACCCACGCCAGGCAACTTACACACAAGAAGGCTCAACATCTAACCCCCAACAACATTCTCAGCCCGGTTACTCACAACCCCTTATCCGTCAAACTTTTCGTTCCACAAACACACAAACATACAACCAAAACATCACCCTACCAAAGTCGCCTTAGCCAAAACACCAACCGCCCCTCCTCCTACCGTAGCCAAGAAGCCCAAACATCACAAAACCAAAACATCCAACAACCTTATCTCTACCAAACACCCCCAACAACCTTTCCACCTTTCCTCGACGCATCATTCACACCCATGTCTCCCTTCAACCGTCCCGGTCGCCCATCCATAAGTCAACCACATCCCAACTTCTCTGGCATGGGTCATGAGCTCAGCTACGGCGGTACACCATCAATGCATACTGAAGACTATGCTGACTTGTCTGAATACCTCAACGGACCTTCTTCTGTAGTTGGTAGTGACGCTCCTGGCCCCTCAGATGATCAAACATCGGTGCAGAATCGTCCACTTGGGTTAGGGTCAAGGGTTAGGGTAGCTAGAGGATGTGGGACCGGAGGTCGGTTAGGTGATCCCGGTCATCACCATTAGGTTTCTTTGTGTAAACTCCAAACTTTATTAATATCAAGTCGTGTTATATCAAATTTATCTTTCACTTATACCATAAAACACAAAAAAAATGCATTTTAGAAGGAGTCTCCAATTGAATTAGCGACTCCTCTTAAAACCTACACATAGGCACCAATTGGATTGGCTAGGGAACCTGCTCTAGCCAATCCAATTGGCACCTCCATTCAAGTTTTAAGAGGAGTCTCCAATTCAATTGACGACTCCTCCTAAAAGTGGGGTATTTTGGGGATTTTTTTAAAACTAGGGGTATTTTGAGAATTTTCTTTAAAAAGTGGGTTATTTTGGTAAAAAAAACCGTTCGACACACCAAAAATGAGAGAAAATTTCCTCTACATTCTTACAAATACTTTAAAATCTAAAAATTCAAAAAAAATCAAGTTTTTTTTTTAGTTTTGAGAATTTTCACATGAATATAATTTATCAGAATACTTATTTATAATTGCTACAGTGTACACCAAAAACTCTTTTTTCAAATTGTTTATTGGATTACATTTTTTAGAAATCCAAAAATTGATTTGTGTCTTATTCATAGTTAAATCTAAGTTTTCGTAAATAAAATATATATTAGAATTCATCAAAGAGTAATTCTAAAAAAAAATCTAAAATACATAAAAAAATATTACTCACGTTTTAAGATTGACTAAAAAATACTTTTTCAAAAATTTAGGATTTTTTGAAACACTTTTCAATTTTAGTTTTTAAAATTTATTTTTCAAATCTATTTAAAAAAATTATTTTTAAGAAGAAAATTAATAAAAAAAATTGTGAATTTTTTATCCAAATACCCCTTATTTTTTTAAGAAAATCCAAAAATAACTCTGATTTCAACAAAAATCTCAATTTACCCCACTTTTTAGAGGAGACGCCAGATCAATTGGCGCTTGCTCCTAAACTTAAAGAGGAGGCGCCAATTGGATTGGCTACAGCACATGGTGTTGTCAATCCAATTTGCGCCCATGTGTTATTTGGTAAAGGAGGCGCCAATTGGTTTGGCGTCTCAATGTAATGTGTAATTTTTTGTGTTATAAATAGAGGTGTTGTGTGAATCATTTTTCCACATCTCATTTCATCATATTGCAAACATGTTTGGTGTTCGTTGCCGCTATGGAAAAGTTATTTATTCAATAGACAAACCTCTGATGTTGATGCTCTTCTGGAACATCTGTAGTTTCGATCAACTGAAGAGGGAGATGGTTCGTTGGTTAGATGGAAAAATACCAGAAGGGGAAAAAATTAGAAGTATTGAGACACTCAATAATATATTTGGTTGGGTGCGAGTCAAAACTGATAAGGATGCTAGGGAAATGATGTTTGGACGAGATGACATTAGTTTGATTGTTGTAATCAGTTAGAAATATTTTGTTTTAAGTTTGCTTATGTTGTAGTGATGTTTGTTGTTAACCTTGTTGTAACAAAAAGATAATAATATATAAAAATCCAAGGTTACAAAAATTAAAAGGAGATACTATCTTATGATGTAGATGTTGCTCATAGATTGGGACAGTTGTTCTTATTGTGTCCTGGTTGACGACATATACGACATAGTCTTATCATTTTATCAGTCGTATCCATTTCTATTCTAATACGCGTGCTGTTTGACCGTCCTTTTTTTTTCTTCACATCTCATCGTTGTGTCAAACTATGTCACCTTCAGATGGAGGTCAGTATTCCTCCATTGGTAGCACTAAGAAGCTTTTGTTATACACATTCATCACGGTAATGGCCTTGTAAACATCAGATAGGTGGTTGTAAGCGTCTTGGCGAGTATGTGCGCATGCCGCAATGACATGGGAGCAAGGAATACGGAAGGCCTGGAACTTTCCACAATCGCACCAACTTTTGTTTAGTTTGACAGCATAGGATAAATTTGGCTTCCCTTCATTGTGGTTCATTGTTTCCTGTACACTGAAATTTTGTATATGACGGTCAAAGACTGTAACCGCGTGTGTGCTAGCTTTGATACTTTTCTCTTTCATCACTTTCATACAACATTCACTAAATATTTGACCCGAAATTAACATTGCACTCCATCTTTCACCTCTGGTTGCGAAGGTAGAATCCAACCTATAATAGGTTGTTCTAACCAAAGTGGTTATTGCTAGATTTCTAATGCCTTTGAATACGTCGTTCATGCATTCCACAAGGTTTGTTGTCATGTGGCCTCATCGACAGCCTCCGTCAAATGCTCTTGTCCACTGCTCTACTGGTATGTTATTCACCCATCTTCCTGCATCTGCAATAGACAATCTAATTTTATGACGGTAATATTGAAATGACGGCTGAGTTAGACCATACCCATCATTCACCACTTTTTTGCGAAGGTTCTTATCTTTGATCGCACACATGAAGTTTTGTGTGATATGTCTAATGCAATAGACATGGGTAGAAGGAGGATCATGCCATCTGTTATCATGGTTATTGTAAGCACTCGCAATGGCAGCGTGTCTATCTGAAATCAAACAGAGATTGGCTTATGGAGCGACATGTGTTCTGAGATGTCAAAGAAAGAAACCCCAACCACCAGCGGTTTCACCTTCAACCAGAGCAAGGACAATGGGAAAGACATTGTTGTTGCCGTCTTGTGCAACAGCCATAATCAAAGTACCCTTGTATTTGTCATATAACCATGTTCCATCAATTTGAATAATAGGTTTGCAAAATGCAAAACCTTTGATGCACAGTTCAAACGCCCAAAAGAGGCGGTAAAAGATTATATTTCCAGCAACACAGGTTTTGTCTGGCGTAAATGCTGGAAATGTCTCCATAATTGCAACAGTTCCTGGTACGTATGTTTTTAGGGGCCATAAAAACCGTGACAATTCTTTGTATGAATCCTCTCAGTTACTGAATACGTGTTCAACAGATTTTGTCCTTGCAATCCATGCTTTCTTGTAAGATGGAGTATAATTATATCTTGTGACGATATAAGATATTATTATACTCATCTTCACTGATAGGTCTTTGTTAACAAGTGGCAATTCGTCTTGACATATCAATGCAGTGCTTAATTTACGGTGATCTTGTTCAACATTAGTTGCAATGCAACTGTGAGGTGGGTCTATAGAATCTATCTCCCAAGAGTCGCTGGATAATGACTTGGTTGGTGGATAATAAATTCATTCTTGCGTTATGTGAAAGATGGCGTCTCGAGACACACACATTATGGTTTCCAACCGGTGAATGTATCATCACGTTAGAAGACGTCTACATGCTATTGGGATTGCCTATCGAAGGTAAAGTGGTAAATGGTAAAACCAACTATGTGAATTCAATTTGCATAGACCTCTTGGATGCTGATTTGTTAGATGATAACTCGAGAGGTCAAGGTATACTCCTTTCACGCCTTAAGGCATATTATAACAGCTTACAGTTAGATGAGAATTCTACCGAAGAGGCTCGAATAATAAAAACTATATGTTACATTATGTTTTTAATCGGTTCATTTTTATTTCTCGAATGTAGTTGTTCTAGTATGTATGTTATGTATTTACCTTTACTAAGACATGTAGATAGAATGGGATGTTACAGCTAGGGATCCGCTTGTCTGGCTTATCTTTATAGCTCTTTGTGTAAAAATTCACATAAAGACATATCTACCTTTTCTGGATGTGTTATTTTACTCCAAGCATGGGGTTGGTCCAGACTACTGTCCCTAGCGCCCGTCAACAACAACCCTTTCACATTTCCGTATGCACAAAAGTAAGTTCTTAAAAATGGACTATATTTACTTACTTTACCAATTATTATCTCTAAATAATATTTTTACCTTTAAGGTGCAGATGGTCGGCACGTGGTATGAGTTATAACAGATGTCCTAGACATTGTACTACCCAGTATCGCAATCTCTTGGATCACCTTCGATCGACAGATGTATGGCCACTAACCTAATTATTTCGTAATAATTTGTTAATTTCTTCTACCAAATTTATATTCTAACATATGTTCACATTTCAGTTCATTTGACGTCCATATCTAAATTTGGATCATGACCATGAAATCAATGAACAAGATGCAGCCGTTTGGACTGCATGCACACCGGTCATTAGATTCACCACTGTGGAGATGCACAATAGTGATTGTGTTAAATTGCAGTTCGGTATGCTTCAACACATCCCAGATCCCCCAGCAAACCGATGAGAATGGCATCTATGCAAAGTTAACGACCAATGAAACTTTAACCCATGGCAAAGCTTCACTAGATCTGAGTGTCGCAAATGAAAGCACTGCCATGACCATGTCTTAACTGACGTTGTGATACCAACTGAAGAAAAACCAAGTCGTAATTATATGGCTTGATACATATCGATTGAATTTGAGTTCATCATCGAGGATATGTATCTATACGATCTACGTCAGGCAACTTACACACCAGAAGGCTCAACATCTAACCCCCAACAACATTGTCAGATCGGCTACTCACAACCCCTTATCCATCAAACTTTCTGATCCACAAACACACAAACATACAACCCTAACATGCCATACACCTAACCACAATACCAAGAGTGTACCCCTTACCACCACTAACAACTAGATCATCATCAAGAGACCCAACATCACTATGCATCCAACACATCACCCTACCATAGCCGCCTTAGCCAAAACATGCAACGATCATTTAACACCAACTGTCCCTCCTTCTACCATAGCCAAGAAGCCCAAACATCTCAAAACCAAAACCTTCAACAACCATATGTCTACCAAATGCCACAACAATCATTTCAACCTTTCCTCGATGCATCATTCACACCAATGTCTCCCTTCAATCATCCCGATCGCCCTCCAACAACTCAAACACAACTCAACTACTCTGGCATGGGTCATGAACTCAGCTATGGCGGTACCCCTTCGATGCATACACAAGACTACGCTGATTTGTCTGACTATCCGAGGCAATCTCCTGCAGTTGGTGGTGATGTTCCTGGGCCCTCAGATACTCAAACACATGGGGTGAATCATCATTGTGGGTTAGGGCCACGAGTTTGGGTAGCTAGGGGATGTGGGACCGGAGGTCGGTTAAGTGATCCCGGTCATCAATATTAGTCTTTTTGTGTAAACGGGTATTAATATTAATATGAATTGGTCCGATTTCGACTTTGTCTATCATGTAGAATGTTTTTAAAAAAAAATTATAAAACACGCACAGGTGCCAGACCAATTGGCGTCTCCCTTAAAGCTTAACACATAGGCTTCAATTGGATTGGCAACACAAGGAGCACTAGACAATCCAATTGGCGCCTCCTCTCTAAGTTTAAGAGCAGACGCCAATTGGTTTGGCGCCTCCTATAAAAAGTGGGGTAGATTGGGAAATTTTTTGAAATCAGGGTTATTTTGGGATTTTTTTTTTAAATCAGGGGTATTTAGGTAAAAAAAATCAAAATTTGTTTGATAAACTAGTTTTTAGAAACTGTTTTAAAAATATGAAAATGAAAAAACTTGTTTTATAGTCTAATTTTTTAATAGTATTTTACGAAGAGAATAAAAATGCATATTTTGTCATCTATTTTTAAAATATATTTTATTGTATAAAATATTACAAATTTAAGAAAATTAATTGATATTTGTTGTAATACAAATAATTGGGTTAAAGCAATTTTTTAATTTTACAAATCACATAACACTTGTTTGATGAGTATTTTTCTTTATTTTTTTAATTACTATTTTTAATAACGTTTGTCTTAAACAAGATAGGAATTAATTATTTTTAATAACTTTGATCATTTTTAATAATTTAAAAATTTTAAAAATATAAAGTTAGAAAACATTGTGTTAAAAAACTAAATAATAAAACCAATTTTTTAAAAATAAAATATAAATAAATTATAAGAACATTAAAAAGAGAAATAAAAATAGTATTAATAAGATTTAGCTATATAATATTTCAAAGTCGGAGAGATAAATTCAATGTTTTAGAAACCGTATTGGACCTATCGATTAAGCCGATCGAATCAAAAATCAAAGGGGTCATTGGTATGGCTCGATTGATGGATCGGATAAGCTATTAAATCAGTGAGAATTGACCAAACTGATCAAAATCGATAAAAATTGAAGAACCGACGATTTTTAAAAATTGACGGATTAATTGCTTGCTTTTTTTTTCACAAAATACGATGCCGTTTTGATAAAAAAAAATATAATTAGATTTTGCTTAAAATTTAATTGGAACACCTTTCAATCTTTAAATCGAATTTATTAGACAATGCATTATTTTGTTATTCGAGTTTATTTTATTTAGATTTGTATTTTGTATTATTTTATTGTGTGGGATGATTATGTTTAGGATTTGAGTCTAAAGAATGAATTTGTTAAATTATGATATTTTGAAAATTTGAAATTTTATAGTGTCATACCCCAAAATTTGCCTGTTAATTTTTATGACACTTTCAACAGGTTCAAATGGGGTCTATTCATTTTTCAAAGCATTAATCTCAAAGGAACAAAGATCCAACGCACAGGTTACCAAATCCAGAAGATGACCTGAAAGGCCATGCTCGCTAGGCGAGCAAAACCTTCGCTAGGCGAAACCCACGCTTCCTCCTTCGCTCCAGCGAACCTTGTTGATTTTGCTACTGGAATGCTCGCTAGCTGCTCGCCTAGCGAGTAAGTACTAGCTGTGCTTTTATCCAAGTCTGGGAGTATTCGCTGGAACACTCGCTGAGTGTTCGCCTAGTGAACCTTCGCTAGCTCACTCGCCTAGCGAAGCTTGCGAATATACAAAAATTCTGGGCCCGAATTGCCTCCATTCTGAGCCCACCGGGTCACAAAAAAGTCATCTATAAATTCCAAAACTTCATTTGAAAAAGGGGGGAGGGAGGAGAAAACCCTGGAGATCAGAAAAACCACGGAGAAAACCCTAGAAGCTAATTCGGAGAACTCATCTGCACAAGGGTTACCTTCACCAATCCTATCAGGCATAAACCCTAAGATTGCTCTACGAACCCAAGGGCGCAACTCAACTTCACTCTACCCCTCCAATCAGGTTTGCCTATTCCCCCCGCTCTATGCTCCCAATTTGAAATTTCTAAATGTATGAGGCATTATATTTGAATTTGGAAAGGCGAATATCGTTAGGTTTTGCATGTGGGTTTATATGTGCATAAATGCGTAAAATAAGACCTTGAATGTTCAATCACATAATTTCTGTAATGGATGCCATAGGGTTTGGGGTTTCTGAAATCGTACTGTTCTCAAAGAAGAACCCCGAACCCGCAGACGTTCGCTAGTACCTCGCTAAGCAAACATGTAGCGAGGGTTCGCCAAGCCTTCGCTAGGCGAGGCAGCAGCGAACATGACAGTAGTTGATTTTTCTGTTTGCACTCTAATCTGTTCTGTACTTGTTTGACATGTTTTCTATTGCATTCGCACGCTGTTTGCCTGACGCGATTGTTGCTATGATTTTTTTGTTTGGTGCCACTCTTGATTGCACCCCATCTTGTTATTCTAACTTGTTTGCTGAATTTTGTGAGGGCTCACATGACTCTTGAAGAGATAGCTTGCTTGGCATTCCACTTTATTTGTGGGATATCATTGTGGAGGTTTATTCTGATTACTTGGCTAATTACATTACCTTTGAATACGTAATCTTGTCCCTCTCTTTGTGGCCTTACGATACTACGGTCATGTCCCGCGAATGTGGGGATACCCTTAGCAAAGACCCTTTCAATTAAATCATCATCCTCCCTAAACAGATAAGTGATAGTCCCTTCTATTAAAAGGTCAATGTCCCTATATGACCTTGTCCCTCGGATGTTGCCTTCGAATATATGGTTTTGTCCCTCGATGACCCTTCGTTGTAGCCTATGATTAAATGATGATTGTCCCTTCGAATGCTAAGGTATCCTTACAAATGTTGCCTTCAATGACCAATCGACGACCCCACGATGTCCCTTTGGATCGCCTTCAATGACCAATCGACGACCCCACGATGTCCCTTTACATCCAAAGGATAAGACTACTTACTTCTCAATAGTAAGGACAGTTTTACCCTCCTAAGGATAGGAAATACCTATAAAGATCTTGGTTAGGTATAACTCTTAAAGGCTTGCTCACAGCTTAAAATACTTTTCACACCTCACACTTTTCAAAACATCTTTTAGAAAATCACCATTTGGTATACATTCGCCCCAGAATCATCGCCGAGTTATATTTTTCTAAACATCTTTCAAAATCAAACGAGATAAACACTTTGTATACATTCGTACAAGAATCGTTACAAAGTTAAACTCTCCTTTCAAAATATTTTCTAAAAACACACCACATTTCTCAAACACTTTCTCAAACAAGGAAAACATAAGTGAGTTAAGCAATTAAGAGCTCATGGATAACCATGGATACAAAGGGTGCTAACACCTTCCCTTTGTATAATGTACCTCCCGAACTCAAAATCTAATCAAGGTCTTTCCTGTTCTTTTCCGCTTTTCCTTCTTGGATAAAAGAAAAGTCGGTGGCGACTCTTGCTATCCGCGACATTGCGTTTCAAAGCAAAAACACCAAGTCAGTTCACCGTATCACATATAGGTGTCGTGATTTTTTTAAAGACTGAATCATTTGGTTTGACAGATTTAATAACTATACATTTTCTTCATAGAGACTGAATTATTCAACCAAATTATCTAGATTAATCTGGTTTAGTCATGCGGTTCGACCAATGACATAGTTGTTTGACCAATAAATTAGTGATTCAGTACTCTTATTGATTTGATGACCAATCTAATTTTCAAAATAGTGAATAAATTTATATGAAAGTGAATTTTTATTACTTTGAGGATTTAAAATAAAATTAAAAAATATAATAAGAAAAAGGAAAAAAAAGTAAAAAATAGGGTTGCATGTTTAATAAAAAAAAGTTATATAGAAAAAATAATTAAGAAACACAAAAAAATAACTAAAATAAATAAACATATTTGAAAAGGTTACTTATGCATAAAAAGAGCATACATCAATAAAATAAATATCATACTCTTTCAAATAATTTTTTCTATCTTATTTTAAAATTATTAAAATTATTAAAATTATTAAAATTACATTAATGGCAAATTATAAGTTTTCTGTATTTTTTCTTCAAATTTTATAATACTAAAAACTGAAAAGTAAGAAGCAAAACACAACTAAGTTGTTTCACTTTTTTGCTTTTAAAAATTGAAAAATAGAAAAGGATTTTTAAAAACACTTTTGCAAAACATTATATTCAAACAAGTTTTTAAATTTTAAATTTTCAAAAACTAAAAAGGAGTTTTTTAGATGCATTCTAAAGAGACCCTAAGAAGCAAAACACAACTAAGTTGTTTCACTTTTTTGTTTTTAAAAATTGAAAAATAGAAAAGAATTTTTAAACACACTTTTGCAAAATATTATATTCAAACAAGTTTTTAAATTTTAAATTTTCAAAAACTAAAAAAGAGTTTTTTAGATGCATTTCAAACAGGCCCTTACTCTATAATATTTAAACGTTAGAATTTTGTGGATTCTTTCAATTTAGAATTTTCTCTATTCAATTTTGTGCTCTAGAGACACAAGCTAAAAAAATCACTAAAAAGTTTGTATTGAAAAAAATAAATCAAAAAATATTATTATATTTTTTTATTAAAATTTGTGCATAATTTCCAAATAAATATTTCTTTATTTAATTCTTAACTTATGCCTCTATGGCACAAGGTAGCATTATCCAAAATATAATTTCTTGCAAATGATGAGTAGAGATTGAAGTGAGAAGAAGTTATTAAAAAAGGTCTATATTTATAATTAAATAAATATTTACTCATTTACTTTTTTCCGTTATATTTGTTAGTTGTAATTCATATTCAAGTTCATTTGTATTTAATTTGGTTTGTATTTGAATTTCATTTCAGTGGCTCTGATAGTTTAAATGTTGAGCCTAGTTCAGTTATAACATAATATGAGTGTAACTATTTTTCATTCTGAGTAAAAAAGTTAGCTATAACATTTTTCTCTATTCCATCATCTTTTTATTCTTCTTGTGCATCAACAATTGGTATCTAGAGTTTCGGTTCAGATTCAGGAATGGGAAACGCGAGTGTACGTGAGGCATGTGTGATTGATTCTGCTTATTCAATTCACAGTGAATTGAAGATCTGAATCGAAACAGAATCACATTTCTTGATTATGCGGGATTAGGAAACACGAGTGTTAGTGAGATTTGAGTGAATTTGCACAAGAACGAAGATGAACGCCGGAAATGGTAGTTTGAACATAAAGCTTTCAGTATTTGATGAAAAGAATTGGAATAGATGGATGATTCATATGTGTGTGCTCTTTAGAGCTCAAGATGTTCTTGATCTCGTCAATGATGGTTACATGGTGGTTGCAACAGATGCAACTGAAGCACAAAGAAACACGCAAAGAGAAACAAGAAAGAATGATCAGAATACGTTGTTCTATATCCATCAGTGTGTGGATATGAATGTGTTTGAGAAAATCGATGATTCAACGGCAACGAAGGTTACGTGGGACACACTGGTAAGGTGTTATGGTGGTGATGCATCAGTAAAAAAGGTAAAGCTTCAGTCTCTGTGAGCAATATGAGAATCTCAACATGAATGATAATAATAATAATAATAATAATAATAATAATAATAATAATAATAAGGTACCTGATTAGATCTCCAGAGTAATTCTGATCACAAATGAGATAAAATCTTATGGAGAGACTATCTCTGAATAAGTAATCAAAGGTACTAAGATCACGTACTCCTCAGTTTGATTACATTATTGTAGCAATTGGGCACTCTAAGGACCTTAGCACCATAAAAATTGAAGAGTTACGGAATAGTCTAAAGGCACAAGAATTGCATCTGACTGAGAGAAACTCTGAAAGAGATGTAGAACAGGCTTTAAAAGCGTCTTCTGGTAAGAAGAATCATATGCAGTCTTGGTCAGAGGCCAGGAAGAGACGTGGTGGTGGTTATTAGAATTCATAAGCCTCTGACTCTGATGAGAAGAAACATCATAAGGGAAAGGAGAAGTTTGACAAGAAGAAGGTCAAATGCTACTGCTGTAAGAAGTTTGGTCACTTTTCTGCTGACTATTGGTCAAACAAGGAAAGGAAATCGGAAGAAGCAAACATAACCAGAGGAGATTTTGATGATGAACTTGTGCTATTGATGGCTTCTGAATTTAATGGTGAATATTTGGTAGAGTGGTGGTATATGGACATTGGCTGCTCAAATCACCTAACTAGAAACAAACAATGTTAATTAATTTTGACTCTAGAAAGAGGACAAAGATCAGATGTCCTGATGATAAGCATCTAAATGCTGAAGGAATGGAAAATGTCAAAGTGAGAGTGAAGAATGGAAAAATTATTCTGATCAAGGATGTTTGGTATGTTCCTAGCATGAGGAGCAATCTGATGAGTGTAGGTAAGCTAATTGAGAAAGGTTTCTCAGTTACTATGAAGGATAATCTCTTGAAGTTATACGATTTTAATCAGAAGTTGATTATGCAATCTGAACAGGGAAGCAACAGAACATTCAAACTGAATGTAGAAACAGCTGATACTAAATGCGTTAGTGCAAAAGGTGTTGAAGGTGACAGTGAGTTATGGCACAAGATATTGGGGCATCTGAAATTCATAAGGTTAGGGAATCTGATTTCTAAGAAGTTGTTACATGGTATTCCTAAGATTTTGAAGCCTGAGAAGTCATGTGAGATATGCATGAAAGGCAAGCAACCTAGATTGTCATTTGCATCAAAAGTGGCTCCAATAGAAAAATATGCTTTGGGAGTAGTGCATTCTGATGTATATGGATCATTTGAAGTACCTTCACTTGGAGGAAACATGTACTTTGTGTCATTTATGGATGAATCCACAATAATGACATGGGTATCACTCATCAAGATTAAGCATGAGGTGTTTGCTGAGTTTCGGAAATTCAAGGTGAAGGCTGAAAAATAGAGTGGCTGAAAGTTGAAAATTCTCAGAACTGATGGTGGACTTGAGTACAACTCTATAGAGTTCAAGAAATACTATGAGGAAAATGGAATTGAGCATGAGGTTACTGCTCCATACACTCCTCGGAATAATTGTCTTATTGAAAGAAGAAACTGAACTTTGCTTGATATGACAAGGAGATGTTGGAGGAGAATAAGCTCTCTCACACCTTGTGGGGAGAAGTTGTTGTCACTGCAGCATATGTGCTCAACAGGTGTCCAACCAAGAAGCTGAAGCAAATTTTTCCTTTTGAGAAGTGGACTGGAGATAAGCAAAGTGTGATCCATTTGAAGGTGTTTGGTTTTGTTAGTTATAAACATGCCACAGATGCTAAGAGAAGGAATTTGGATGACAGAAGCAATGTCATGTTACTTGTAAGGTACCATAGTACATGTGCTTATAAGCTTTATTGTCATGTAACCAACAAAGTTGAATTCAGTAGAGATGTCATTATGAAAGAATCAGAAGCATGGAATTGGAACAAGTCTCAATCCAACTTTGGTGCAGTGTTAACACCTGAGTTAACTTTTGAAGATATTTTAGACTCTGAAGGATAATTTTCCTCTAAAGGAGATTCTGCCTCTGAAGATGAATCAAGAACTTAAGGTGACTTTGATGTTGAAGTTGAGTCTGAAGGTGAATTTGATTTTGATCCAGATTCTGATGATCTAGACTCTGGTGGTAATCATGCCTCTGAAGGTGATCATGCCTCTGAAGGTGGTCAAGCCTTTGAAGGTAGTCAAGCATTTGATATAGTTTCAGCATCTGAAGATGATTCTGAACAAGTTCATAGGCCACAAAGAATAATACAAATATCATAAAGATTTTTAAAGTTTGACATGTTGCAAGATATTGAGATAGACTCTAAAAGGGAAATCATTCAGTGTTCCATATTGGTAGACTCTGAACCAGTTAGTACTGAAGAAGCTCTCAAGAAGAAAGTGTGGCTAAAGGCCATGAAAGAAGAACTTGATTCTATATGAAGAAACATGACTTGGGAGTTGAGTGAGCTTCCAAAGAACAAGAAAGCAATCAGTATGAGATGGGTTTACAAGTTGAAACTGAAGTCAGATTGATCAATTGGAAAACACAAAGCAAGGTTAGAAGCTATAGGATTTCTACATAAATCTGGATTATATTACTTTGAGGTGTTTGCATTTGTAGCTAGGCATGAAACAATCAAATTGGTGATTGTTATAGTTGCTAATAGAAATTGATCTCTGATGCATTTAGATGTGAAATCTGCATTTCTGAATGGTCCATTACAAGAGGAAGTTTATGTGTCACAACCTCCTAGATTTGTGAAAGAGAATCAGAAATGGGTGATACAAGTTGCATAAAGCCTTGTATGGACTAGAACAAGCTCCTAGAGCTTGGAATATGAAAATTGATTCATTTTTCAAGCTTCAAGGATTCAAAAAATGTGAGATGGAGTATGGTGTTTATGTTCAACATACATATGATAGCAATATGATTCTAATGTGTATCTATATTGATGACATATTGCTAACAGGGAGTTGTTCAGATGAGATAGATAAGTTCAAAAAGGTGTTGATGAATGAGTTTGAGATGAGTGATCTAGGAAATATGATATATTTTATAGGGATAGAGATTTTGTACTCTGATAAGGGTATAATTTGTCATCACTGAAGTATGAAGTTGAGCTTCGAAAGAGATTTGAGCTAATAAATTACAGGTCTCCAATCACACCTGCTGAGACAAATCACAAGTTGGATTCTAATATTGGGGGTGATGATGTAGATGCTAAAAAATTTATATAGTTAGTAGGCTCATTGAGATATCTCTATAATACCATACCTGACATCCGTTATGCAGTTGGAATGGTGAGTAAGTTTATGAATAAATCAAAATGGTCACATTACCAAGTTGTTATCAAGATACTGAGGTATATTAAAGGGACTTTGAAGTATGGAGTTTTGTTCCCTTCTGGTGTTGAATCTGATTCAGAGTTGATATGTTATTCAGACTCTGATTGGTGTGGAGATAGAGTTGACAGAAGAAGTACTTCTAGATATTTCTTCAAGTATCTAGGAGGTCTCATTTCTTGGTGCTCCAAGAAGCAACCAATGGTTGCATTTTTAACTTGTGAAGTTGAGTACACTGGAGGTGCTTTGTCTGCATGTCAAGCTGTTTGGATTATGAACTTATTGCATGATCTGAAGATCAAGGTGAGCAAGTCTGTGAAGTTTATGATTGACAACAAATCAACTATAAGCTTTTCTAAGAATCCAGAGTTGCATAGAAGAAGCAAGCACATTGACACAAAGTTTCATTTTCTACGTAATCATGTTCAGAATAGAGTGACTGAAGTTGTCCACTGTAGCACTCATAAGCAACTTGCAGATGTGTTGACCAAAACAATCAAGACTGAACACTTTATCCATTTGAGGTATGAAATTTGTGTTGTTGATTTTAATTAGTTGAATATGAATTAAGGGATGTTGTTAGTTGTAATACATATTTAGATTCATTTGCATTTGAATTTTATTTCAGTGGCTCTGATAATTTAAATATTGAGCCTATTTCAGTTGTAACAGAATGTGTAACTATTTTTTTTCATTTTGAATAAAAAAATAAATTAGTCTTAAATTTAAAAAAAATGTGAATAAACTTTTAAAAATCTTTTAAACTAAATGCTTGATTATAAAAATTATTATAACAAAAATTGGGCATGGAATAATTGTGTTTCCATATACTACTCCACAATTGAATAACAAATTGAATGATTCAAGAAATTGAATTGTCTAATGATTTTTCCTAGATGTGATAAAAAAGAGGGGACCATTTTACTTACAAAAGAAAAGAATGGACCCATGATTTCAAATTTCAGTTTGTTTGAAAGGTTTGTTACCGTTGGTGAAGAATCATATCTCTTAGACTTAAACCTTAAAGGGGCAATTTTTGAACCGTGGAGGTGGAAAGATGGGCACTTGTTGAAAAAGGTACCTCATTCTCACCCTACAAAATAAATACTATTAAAAAGGTTCACATGATGTTCCCTCTTATCATTTCATTTTTTCGGCCTATAAATTCTAATTTATATACATTCTTTTTTATTCTTTTGTAATTATGTTGATAGATAAGAATATTTGATGTGATACATTTTAATTTTAAAAAATTGAAAGATCTAAGTAATATTAAATGAGATTAAAGATAGTGTGTCAATGTAAACTTTTTTTACATCATCATCCAATAGAATTATAACGCTCTGTCATATCATACCACTATTTTAAAATTAAACGTGTGATTTGGCGGGACAGTGTAAAAATATTTTACACTGTCAGTGCATAGTCTTTTTTCTCATATCAAATAAAGAAAATTCTAATGATTAATTTAATATTTAATGGAATACTAGTGATAAATGATTATTTAATTTTATAAAATTTAATAAATATATTGTTTAATTTCTACTCATTTATTCACATTTTTAATTCATATTTCACAAATTAATATAATTTTCAATTGAGATTCTATGACCAAAGTGTTAACCACTCAATAAATAGTATCTTTAATCCTCTAAAACTATTTTATTTAACAATTTGATTAATTAAAATTTTTACATGTCTATATGTCACTTTATAATATCACTCCATTATATTATTTTTTTAAATAAATAAATATTCATAAAAAAAATTATCCATATAAATTAAATATTATTTAATTTAGCAATAGAATACATTATTCTAAATTACTATAGATTTATTGGAATCATATAATTATTCATTTTATTTTAAAAAAATATACGATAATATCAAATGTATATCATATTTAAAATTTTAAAAGTTGTCAAATTTAATAAATTTTAATGATTAATTAATGAATAAAGTTTTTAAATAAATAAAATGCAAACATGTAATAAATTGGACTGTTATTTTATTTTTTATGATAAACTAATCCTTTAAAAAAAATATTTATTGATGTAAAATATACAACATTGATATTGTTATGCTTAAACCTTTAAGATTCTAATGTTAAAAAATTAGAATTGTCAAAAATAAATAATATGAAACCACGTTGATCGTGAAAAATACTTTGTTATGTTTGATCATTTTAGTTGAATCGACTTTAAAATTATATTTTTTATTGTAAAACTTTCAGTTATCGGTTTGACTAGTTAGCATGCGCCGCTGGTGTAAGTAAAATTATTTAGAAATAGAGCTGAAAATTTTGTAAAATCTGTTTGACGGTGGGTGTTTTATATCTAGAAGAATTTGTGATATTTGCAACTAGAAATCTGTGGGAAAGAAATGAAGAAAAGGTAGCATTTATGATGATGCTAGGGTTAGTTGGTGGTGCACATTGGAATTTAGGGTTGATTGTCAACGCAAGCACATATGAGCAAACAACGGGAAAATTGAAAAGATGGCCTCATAAATGAAACATACTTTGAAATGTCAATGGATATTATAGATGGAGTAGTGCCTAAGAATTTTCAAATTTCAAAATACAATACAAGTATCTTGTGATATCATTATAGGTTTTTCATTCTTAGTTATGCTTTCCTTCCCCATCAATACAAAAAGATACATTTCTTTTCCTATTTTCTCCTTCCATTTTTCATAGCTTAAAACTCTCTTACTTTTATATATAAGCAAGGAATCTCACTAAAATTACTCATTTTCTAATTAATTAACAACCTTACTACTCAATTAAATATACATCGATACTGAAAATATTTTACACCGTCAATAAATCATTATCGTGTATCCTATCAAATAAGACTGTAATTTTTAAATTATTATATTATTGATGTGACATAACTTAGTGATGAATTTTTATTGAATGTCACTATAAAACTATTTTATATTATTAATTTAAAATCATTAAAGTTTTAGTTTTGTAAAATAAATTAGAGATTAATTGGTAAATACTATAAATATAAAAAAATTTACATCATCAATCGACGCATCACAACTATTCATAGGATATACTTTAGATGTGATTAAAAAAAATCAAATACATAAAAATTTAATATTTAAGATTAATTGACGATGTAAAAATTGTTTATGTTGTAACTTGTAAGTATATATTAATTAAATTAATAAATCATTAAATTAGTCTTTCTTTCACTATGAAAAAGGCATTCTCAAATAAATTGTAAGATTAAAATGATCAGGTCAAATTAATATAATCTTTTATTAATTATAAAAATAAATAAAATGTTTAAAATTTTATACATCCTATTTTATCTGATTAATAAAATTGATATTTCTATTTTAAATTTAAACAATTTTGATCTTTCTAATATTTTTTCATTTAAAATATATGAGGTAAAAATGATAAATTTTGTATGAAAGGTGATAAATTGTCGTTTATAAACTTATTGTGAAACTTTGAAGATGAAATTATAAATTAAAAAGTAAACTTCTCATCAACAATTTTTAAAATATATGAGAGAAAATCAAAACTATTTAAATTTAAAATAAAAAGTTAATATCGTCAATCAATATAAAAATTTATAGTAAGTAATATAGAGAGAGATAGATAGATCACATTGATAATAAATATGATTAAAATATAAAAACTTAATTCATAATAAATAAGTATGTATACATATCAATTTAACAATTTAGTGGATTAGGATATCTTTTTAATATTCATAAATTCTTTGAGATTTACATATTAATTCTTTTATTTTTATATTAGAAACTTTCATAATTTTAATCTTTGATATTAACACTCAATTTAATAATATTGATTTTTGTTTGAGACCGGATATTTGCCAATAGAGATTTAATATGCATATGCGTAAAATTTTACTCTAATATTAGAATTGGTAATGAATTGAGTCGAGTTGAATTCGGTTCGGCTCGATTTAACAAGAATTGATTCAGCTCAAATTTGACCTGAACTTTATTTTAAACTCAAATTCGACTCATTTTAAACTCACATTCAACTCACTTTAACTCATTTGATTCATCTGATTAGATTGAGCTCGCTTGTTTTACGGACTTAAAAGTCCATATATATTTTTATATTGACATTTTAAATTAATAAGTTTTTTAAAAAATATATTAAAATAAAATTAAAGTTATAAGATTGAAATTTATTTATTTTCAAAAATCTTTCATATTTTTGTTTATATAAAAAAATTTAAATAAATAAATTTAATCTTTAATCACTTTATATAAAAAAAAAAAGTTATATGATTATTTCTAGAAATAGTGGATTAAAATAGTTGGAGTAAAACTTTGATATGATGTTTATTTTACTCACTTGAGAACATAAATGATTAATTAAAATTGTTAGATTAAAAAAGCATTGGATTAATATTTGGAGTAAATTTTTAAACCTACTCTTAGAATTAATATATTCATTCTCATATAATTGAGTTGATTGATACATAATTTAAGTTTCGCTCATTTAGTTAATAAACTTAGTTTTTTTATTCGTATTGAGTTCATTTAGTTTATGAACTTTATTCAATAATTTAATTGTCAAATTGAATTCTAAACTAAATTAGAATTGATTCGGATCATTATAGCTATAGAAGAGTATGGTAGGTTCATATGACATTAAGTCATATTAATATATATTTATTCGGTAATGTTATTTTTACATTCAAACTTACACCTATATCGTATGCACTGTTCACAAATACGGTGAACAGTGTCATGAATAGAGAAATCGTACATGAACAATAACATGAACCGTGTATGAACAGTGTCATGTGAACAAAGCGTGTACAAGAATAATACTCCGTGAATAGTGTTTGTGCACAGTGCATGAATGGTTAATAAAATAAAATTGGTTAATAAAATGTAAATAATTGATTAATGAAGTGATAAAATTGGTTAAGAAACGTTCAGATATTAAAAATAATTTTTAGTAGTAAAATAAAATTGATTAATAAAATATAAAAATTTGATTACAAAAATTATGAAATTGATTAATAATCAAACATAAAAATAATTTTTAATAATAAAATAAAGTTGGTTAGTAAAATATTAAATATTGATTAATAAAAATTATAAAGTTGATTAATCATACAATACTCTTTAATAAAAAAAATCATATATTTTTTTAAAATATTATTTTATTATTATAAATATTGTGTACAATAAAATATGGTGTAATATCTCTTTTAAAGTATGAATAGCATTTCTCATTTTTATTTATGATTATAGAGGGGCAATATTGGAACTCGAAAGTTGTTTCTTTCTTTCTTTCGTATATAAAGTCCATGTTCGTGAGAAAGACATACAAAGAGAGAACAAAAAAAAGAGAAAAACAGAGCAAGATACAGAATTTGAAAACAAACGCTAAAACTTCAAGAAAAAAAATATCATTGGTTGTCTCCGTTTCAAAAATATGGGAGAAATCGTGTTACTAGTCGATGATTTGAAGCTACTTTCAGGAATTTCTCGCTGTAGAATTTGCCATGAAGAAGAGTTTGAAAGCACCAAAACCTTGGAAGCACCTTGTTCTTGTTCTGGAACCGTTAAGGTAAGAAAATAAACATATAGTTTATTAATCAAGCAACTGTTAGAACTTATAAGCTTATGCTTTTTCATAATTTTTTTAATTTTGATTAAGAAGTGCTTTTTTTTTCAGTTTGCTCATAGAGATTGCATACAAAGATGGTGTAACGAAAAAGGAAATACAACTTGTGAGATATGTCTCCAGGTAAATATGATGATTAAGATTTTTCAGTTTTCTTTCTTCTTTTGCACCTTCACATAACGTTCTTTTTATTTTATGTTCTAACATGTTCTAATTGATTTTGATTTTTTTCTCTTAATGTTATTGGTAATTGATTTTTTTTTGTTTTTAAATTAAATTATTTTTAAAAAATAGAAAGAAAGAGTTATCTGTTTGGACACGTATTTTGGCGTCGTTAGAAATTATGTTATGACGTAAATTGGATGGGCTTCCCAATCTGATTTTGACTTATTTGAAACGTTCATAAATTTCTTCCATCTTTTCTTTATTCATTTAGTTTTTGTCTTTTACTTATCTTAGCTCAAAATTAAAATCTATCCATTTAAAGGTTTATTTGTTTGTAGGTTTCTTTCGATATAAAGCTTATAAACTGAATAAATATTATTATTTTTTTGTCTTAATTTTAGTTTCTAAATAGGTAAGATAGGTGTATAGTTTGTTGATTGTTGAGCTAAAATTGATAATTGTTTTTGCAGCAATATGAACCTGGATATACGACTCTTCCAAAGAAGTCAGAGATAAACGATGAAGCAATGTCCATAAGGTACTTTACCGCGTTTAATAATTCAATTGAAAATAGCTTTGAACTTATTATTTAATTTAATCAATCATTTCACATTCTTACGTCTTAGCTACACATGACGGAGCAACTATATTATATACATTTGGAGTTGCGTATTAATTGTCTTAATATTTTCTTCCCTGTCCTTCAAATTGAAAAATAATAACACATTATAATAAATAAATAAATAAATAATTGTTGTACATTTTTAGGGTAGAGGAAGAAGCTTCAGACGCAAGAGAAAATAGGGTGGAAGGAACTGTAATAGAAAGTGATTATTCAGAATGCAGCTCTACCGCAGATAGAAGTGCGACTCACTGTCGATCACTTGCAATAGCTGTAAGCACTATTTGTATTTTTCTTATAGTAGTAATAAATAAAATAAAATAAAATTCATAATATTTTTAAAATTTTATTGAAAGTAACGGTCAATATTGACTAAGGTTGATTGCAATTGCCAACTGGATTTTTCCCAACAGATATTGACTTACTCAAAATAATTTGTATTTTTCTTCTGCAGTTTACACTTGTGTTACTGGTAAGACATTGTCTCGTAGTCCCTACAAGTGGAGCTGAAGATTACCCATTTACACCTCTTACCGTGAGTAGTGTTTTAATTTTTAAGGATATGAATCAATGCTTGTCGATAACCGAACTAAAGGATGATGTATGAACTAATTTTGTTGTAGGTCATTGTATTGAAGGCTCTTGGAATTATTATACCCATGTACATAGTTACAAAGACAATTGGAGCCATTCAGAATACTATTCGGCGCTATCATGGTTCTGACTATGACACATCTCTTTCTGAGGAAAATGACAGAAATGATGCAACTCACCAAGAAAACTTAATACATTCATAAATTATTTACTTTAATGTGTATCAGAGTATCATGAATGATGATAGACAATTGATTTCTTATCAAAATACATCTTCAAATCTTTCCCTACCTATGCAGTATGCAATCTCTATCCCCACTTTCACTGCAACTATTTACAATCAACAAAACAGATCTGTTGGGTGACCAACATATACAAATTCCAAATCAGCTATATATCCTAACAGGTCTGAAATCAACATACATTTTGACAACATCATTTTTCTATTCATTTCTGGATTGTCAATCGATTATAATGTATTGAAATAGTTTAACATTGTTGTAGAAGCTTTCTTGCTTTATGTTGAAGCTTCATTAGGGAACGATCAGAAACAGCCTCCTCACAACTCAAATTTGTAGCAGCATTATTCAGTTTTTGTACCACTCCTATTATCTTATCCACCCAACTTTGATTCAAACAGTTTGTTTCAGAAGTCACGTTTCTGTATTTTCCATAACTGGCCTCAAATTCTCTGGACTTAGCAGCAGCCTTCTGAAGCACAGATGTAGGTAGTCCTGAAATAAATTAGAGGCAAGGTTTAATACATTCATAACATCCATCAGCATATCACACAATAAGTGTTTTCCAAAGTGTTGGAAAAGACTTGTGTTGACTCATTGATATGGATTTTATAAGATTGCCTGCACTAGCTTAAGCTTTAAAAAGCCTTAAATATAGTGAGGCTTCAATAAACTAAAAATTAATGCAACAGGGAGTTTTTGGATGTTAAGTGAAATAATGTTTATGATAGTTAAAAGCAACAAGACAACATACCAGCTAATCGAGCAACATTAACACCATAGCTCTTGGGGCAAGCACCAGGAGTCAGCCTGTAAAGAAAGGTGACTTCATCCAAACCTTCATTTCCACTACCAACTTGGCATGCCATGTGAGAGAGACAGACCTTAATAACAAATGCAGGAAAAGCCAACTCAAAATATTATTACATTTTCAGACACTAGTAAAAATGGAAGGTAGAACAAACTACTAGACTAGAAAGTAAGCTTTCTATAGCATATGATATCTATATAGGTCATAACTGTTTACTTTATAGAAAGTCATGTACATCAATATATTAAAGCATTCAAAGATACAAGCATTGGAGGGCAATTAAATATTCCAGTGATGATTATACAGGATAAAAAATGGATATACCTTGGGATCTTTGAGATGATCTATAGCTAATCTATGATAGTGTGTAGAAAACAATCCACGACACTGCACCCTTCGTACAAGATGTTCTAATACTGATTCCCTGCCAAAAATTTCAAAGCACAAAGCATGTTAGAAAATCAATCATGAATACTGACACTGCTAGGAAACAAATGCAATCCCACAACAAACACTTACGCAATAGCCTGTCCATCAGATGTTGAGGTCCCACGCCCAAGCTCATCCAGAGCCACCAATGAGTTTCGAGTGGCTGATGACTGTATCCACCATCAAAATTAGTCAGGTCTGATAATATATATAAGGGCATATAAAGCTTCATGATACAAACACATGAAACAAACCCAACTATCCAAGTATGACAGAACCTTATACAACTAAGCTCTAAATAAATGAACAAGTTGACCTAAATCATTAAAAACGAGACTCTAAACATGTCTATTTTTGTATGCTTGAATAACCAAGTTACACGTGATACAAGGTGATGTGATACTCAAAGGACCATCTTACCAGCATTGTTGCAGTTTCTGAAAGTTCAGTTAAAAATGTACTTTGGCCAGCCATGATATTATCTCTGGCACCCATCCGAACAAAAATTCGGTCCACAGGAGACAATTCAAAACTTTCTGCAGGGACATCAGCTCCTACCTGCATAAGAAATTAAAATGTCTAACTTCAATGGGAAAAGACAAACTTACTCGAGACAAGATTCCTTATTACCATGTAATCTCCCTCTCCGACAGGCCAAAGAATAAATATTAAATGAGAAAAGTAATGTGAGATAAAAGGTTCACCTGGGCCAAAATCACAGCCATGCAAACTTGCCGAAGAAGAGTTGACTTCCCACCCATGTTAGGACCTGTAAGAAGAATAAAGGAGGCCTGATCTGGACCACCAATAGTTATGTCATTAGGTACAAAGGCACCTTTTCCTAGGGAATCACTCCTAAGAACTGGGTGTCCAAGACCTTTAGCATTGATGTATGGGGCCTCATCTGTACATAACGTCCCAGCAAAACTCGGTCTGCATGTTGGTCCTTCATAGTAATCACTGACAATGGCTAAATTGATCAAAACATCCAATTCTGCAATAAGTAAATGCAACATCCAATTTAAGCCATGTAAAAGGATAAGACTTCAATTTTCTATTTAAAAAACATAAAAAATCACCATTTTAAAACTTATAAGGAAAGGTAAGAACTGAATAAAGGTAAAAGGGAAAGAAAAAAAAAGAGAGATGTTTAACAACAGGCATCATACAAAGCTGAAAATAGGGAAGCATGTACTTCAAAAAATGGTTCATTCATACCAGCAGTTGCATACACCAACTGCTTCCACTGAGTGTGATGTTCACAAAAACGCCCAATCAGTCTCTGAAATGTACTTTTCAATAAGGTCTCCCTTTCAGATTCAGCATGGGAGAGCTCTTTCAAAAATATTTTAATATCTGGAGTCCAATACCTAGAGAAGCCCTGCAAATGGTAGATGAAGAAAATTAAGCAAATTCCCTTATGTTTACAGTCATAATTGTTGACTATAACTTATGAAGAGCCAACCAACACGTTCACAAGGATTATATTTTTAATCACTAGCAACATAATATTAGTTTATACTTGCATTCTGTTCACACAATTTTCAGAGCATGGCCTTCTTACTTTCTTGGATGAACGCAGTTCATAATCATGAGGAATATTCTGAGACAAATTTTCAGGCACTTCCAATAGGTATGTGTCCTTTCCAACAGTGACATAAGAGATCTGTCACAGACAAATAAGAACATTCAAAAACTGGTTTAATATGCTATAATAAGACAAAACTCCAACTATTGTCATTCTAGGTCTGTCTTACCGATGGGCATCCAAGTAATTCCCTTTGTTCATTGAGATGATTTGATAAACTGGACTCGATCTCTTTAACTGCCTTAGAAGCTGAATCATACTCTATGTCAGCTCCATCATGAGGTATTATACGGCCGGAGCTATTGGCTTCCACCCAATCAAAAGCACCTTTGAAATGATTCAGATCCATGCTGACATCAGGAAGACCTTTGCCTACAGTTCACAATACTGAATGCATTAAGCAATAGCTGCAGAGTTGTTTCACAATATATTTATTTAATGAGATAATTGTACCAGGTGTTAAAAGATGACTAAGTTGTCTAGATTCAACATCATTTAAAATGCCACCGAGTGCCAGGCAAGCTTGTGCCATTAGTTCAAGACCACGCAGAGCTGAAATAAACTCTTGCAATTGTTTCTTCGCTGAATCCTCATACAGAACCACTTTATTAGCATTCCTTCCACTAGCATCACTGCATTCATGAAAATCAAGGAGCATAAATATTAAAGAAGACAATGTCAATGAGTCAATCCCTATGTCTGTAAATAATATCACACATAGCTGTTGCACAAATATATTTTACCTAGAAGATAACACCCGTGCAAGCAACCGCTCCATGTCAGGTAGCTTTGATAATGCTTTTCGAAATTCTAGCACATGAGGTAGATTCGTTCCCTTAAAAGTAAATCATATATTAATACGATTGACAAAATGTACTGATTTTGTATCTGATCAAAATGATATGTTCATCTAGCCAAGTATGTTAGGAGATGTTGAAACTGTACATTACAGGCAACTCTTCTATGCAAAACAGACAGAAAAGCAGAAGATTTTCTAGACAAGCTTAAAAATGCTCCATATTGTATTGCTGGACACAACAAACTGTCTGGGATCTACATAGAATGAGGGGGGCAAGGTTTCCCAAAAAAGACTTAATAGCTAATTATGTCATAAACATAAATATGACAAGATGAATATGTTTTACAAGCATGTTTTCTCATTACCAGTGCTAATTATACAAATCCAAAAAGAGGTGCAAAAAGTTTTAAACAAGAGCATGCAATAGTGGGACAAATTAAAAGGAAAGAAAAAGCAGAATAGAACAATTAGTATAGCTGACATGAAAAAAAAAATCCAACAGTTTTTGAGCCCTGCTTGGTTTACCTAGTGTACAAATAGCAAAAGGGCCCCTAGCAGATCCACTGTTTCTTAAAGGACATCAGAATCAAAAACAAAATGCATGGTCAGGGAATGTACCTTTAAACCTGCAACGGCTTCCTGGCGTTCCTTAATTGACTCCACATGACATAACGGTCTTGCAAGCCATGACTTTAGCAGTCTCTTCCCAAATGCTGTAACACATTGGTTTAATTGAGCATAGAGTGTGCTACACAAGAATCATCATGTCAGCGAAATATAAACATATATTACCCATTTACAAAGAGTGTAGATAAATCCAAAGAAAAGTATACCCTGAAGACCCTCCATTTCTGCTATTCTCAAATATCTCAAGATTCTCTAGGGCTACTGCATCAAGAATCATGTATGGTTTTGAAGCAAGACCACTGAAAACAGAACATGGAAGCAACTCAAACTGAGCAAATCTAAGCAACTTTTCATCTAGAAAAGCCTGTTTCAAATAATAGATAGCACCACCAAGTGCTGAGAGTGCACTGCTGTTGTCATGACCCGTTTTCACCAGCTCCAGCAAAACAGCTGGCAGACAATCTAACCCACCATCTTCAACACTAACATCACTACTATGCCCATAAATTCTCTTCAATTGATCCAAAGTTTTATCAGCATCCCAGAATTCCACAACTGGAACTAACTCATTCACTAGAGGGTTTCTGGTGTGTTTCAGCAGTACCCTTTCAGTTTCAGGGCTGAGTAGTTTGGCAGGTTTCACAATTTCAACTGGTCTGATCTCAGACAAGATAGAGCACAAGGCACTGCACTCTGAGTCATCGTTGAACTGCCATATATAAGTGATGACATATGCAATTAGAAGATATGTTCTCTAAAACAAAGGTGGAAGAATTGAAGAAACCAAAGAAATAATGGAAATTTGAGCAAACGTAACAATTAACAAAGATTAATTTACCAACACATTCTTGAAAACTATTCCCCTAAAATTTACAGAACTTGCCAAAATTTTAAAGCTTGATGATATTAACAGATCTCGCCAAAAACAATTATAGATGAGCTTATGTCTAAGGAAATTTTGCCTGAGAATTTGAATACATAATCATACCTGCCCGAGAATGACTCTGCTTGTGGCAACATCAACTACACAAACACCGTAGGTGCGCTCTGAAATTTTATTTGGATGGTTCTCATGGTACTCGGTCAATGCCATTAAATATGCAGCTTCAGGATGTGTTGCCATAAACTCCCCGTCCGTTAATGTGCCTTTTGAAACCACTGCACATATTTCCCGTCTCACAACCTAGAAAACATAGAGACATCAAGATTATATATCATTGTTCCTCTACTAAAACTGGGGTTAGAAAGAAAAATAAATCCATAAAATAAAAAAGATACAAAATTATATTTAAATTGACAGCAGGCACAGTATTTAAAAGAAGGTACAAATAAAAGAATAACTTTTCTGGTTTAGGTGAGGTGTAATCAGACCTTATCTTTAGAGCCGTTCTCTTTGCGACGAAACTCAAGCTGTTCAGGTGTTTCAGTCTGCTCTACAACAAGAACTCGATAACCCTGCCCATCGAATGCAATTCAGTAAGTTTCTGCCCAGTTGGAGGTTGGCTTGTGGGACATATTAATTAGGTTAGTAGCAGAGGTTGAATAAGAAGACAAGTCATTTATGTGACAAACCTTTCTAGCTAGCTTCTCTACATTTACTGAGAAATTTTTCTCTGGAAATCCACAGTGAGGTTGATCTCCCTAAAAGAGCCGCATTTAAACCAATAAACATGCATGGTTCAGCATAAGCAAAGACAGCATCTTAGTATTCAAAAGAAAATTCATAACACTAGAGTACTCATACTGACCTTCATATATTGCAAGTCAAGCTCTTTTGTTCCTATATGTGCATCCATTTCATAAAGCTCATAAAATTTACCCATCTGCTCCAATAAAAGGAGGAAAGAAATATTTTATTTAGTTGTAAGGTATATGGAATGGAATAATGACACCAACAAAACTTAGCCAATTAAAACCTTGAAAAACAAAACTTTGTCCATGTGTTTTGACTTGAAGTCCCACCATTGTTTCTGCATTCATCAAATGATCATATTAATTGCGTGAAACATATAAATTGAGTTACATCCTACTACTTTTGCAATAATTACCTGGCCATCTGACAAACTCCTGATAAAATCTGGAGACAAATAAAGAGTTCTTGAGTCATAATTTTCATCTCCTGGACGCCTTCGCTTGGCATCCCTGCGGTCTCTGTACCAAGAAAACATAAACACATGCACCATAAATAAAATGATAATAGAAACCCACAAATTAAATGTTAGAGAAATAGGCAATAACATCAGATAACTGCATACAGACAGAATGGCAAGTCATACAAAATCCTTTGATAAATAAGAGACTTATGGCATAGGGATACTTGAACAAAAAACTATTGCTACAGTCAGTACTCACTCTCCCAGAAAGCGAAACTTCTGAGCTTCACGGAGCGCAAATCTTTCAGACCTTTCAGCCACATCATCAGTTGCAACATTGTCTGCAACATCCAATGTCTTTTTAACTGCAAAATGCAAGATATGGTTTAAATTATTAATTTAAAAAAAAAATAATGTAAATAATTTGGCAAGTAAAATCTCAATTGTCCAATAAATGAGAAGGTATGTTATGAAAACTATCAGTCAGAAACAAAATGGATAAACTAATATAGTATGTAATATTGTATATCATCGGAGAGTGGCTTCTAGAAACTCATTTATCCAACCTTACTATATTCTAAGTGTAAATGAAGACAATGAAATAATATCACAATATATTAAACAGGGTTTCAATAGACAGATATTATAACTTGGTAGCTCACCCTCCAAAATTTTCACAGGCTCCAATGGTGAGTGCTTAACAGCTACACTATTAAATTCATTTCCACTCTTGCTCTTTTTCATAGGCGCCAATTTCAATGCTTCCCCGAGTTTCCGCTTTTTGGGCTCAACCTTGCCGCTACTCTTTCCTTTAGCACTCTCTAAAACATCATTCTCTTCCTCCAGCTCCATATCAGCTTCCTCATCATCATCACCAGCATCCTCCAGTACAGCATTCTTCCCCCAATCTTCATCTCCCGAATCATCATCATCATCAAGTTCTTCTGTCTCCTCTTTGGGACTTCCTTCATCCCCATTATCCTCAATCACCATCTTCCTAATAGGAGAAGAACCGCGACGCAAACGTTTAAGCTTCTTAGAAGAAGGATCCGGAAGCCACTCAATCTTCTCCTTGGAAAGATCAACGCATTCCTCTTCATCATCGTCGTAACGAATCCGATGCTTGGAGGTAACGCTGTCAAATGATTTAACAACACCTTCGTACCAGGCATTGTCTAAAGGCCAATAAACCTTGATCCTTTTGCCGATGAAGGGAGAATGGGGAGGGGGTGTTGATGTAGGAGAAGCGCCGATAACGAGACGAGGTTTGTGTGGTTTGGAATTGAGAGGTGAAGGCGTAGTTAGTGTAGGAGTAAGGTTAGGGTTAGGGTTAGGGTTAGGGTTAGGGTTAGGGTTTGGGTTAGGATTGGTTTTGGAGAGAGTGGGAGAATGGGAAGTGGATTTGGTGAAGAAGGCGGTGATTTGACGCTGTGGATTGACGAGAGGTGAACGGCCATTGGTGTTGCGACGGGAGGAAGACATTGTTGTGATTGTGTTGCGGAGAAGAGTGAGAGTGAGAGTGAGAGTGAGAGTGAGAATGAGAGAAAGTGAGAGGAACGGTAATATTAAAATGCGGTGGGTATTAGCGGGAAATGTTTCTCGAGCATGGCGGGAAGGAAATCACTGGCCTATATGGTATGGGCTATGGCTATATGCTTGCTTATTCAGCTTCCAGCGGTCGGCGCTCGCTTTACTTTTTATTTTTTATTTAAAAAACACACATTTTTCGATTTCAATTATCAATTACAATTTTCTATAAAAAAACATTCTCTAATAAACATCTCTCTTAAACCCATTTGCATTTAATATTTGTAGCATTTTGACTGGTTATTGATCATGTCGCGGGTCAATGGGTGGAAGCCAATTGGTTTGAAATGGTTGAGCATAGGCGGTCTCTGATGTGCAAATTAAATTCAATGAAATCGAAACCGATAGATGTTATATGGATTTTATTTATTTTATTATTATGTTTAATGACATAGTTTGATAAGGATGTGTTAATGTTAATAAATACCTTTTATTTTTTCATATCTCCTTTATTTTCTCTCTCCAAACATCTCATTAGGGGTGTTCGCAGTTTGATATGGATCGGTTTTAAGTTAAAAACTCATCTGATTCAAATAGAATTTTCTATGAGATGTTTATTAGAGAATGTGTGTTTATAGAAAATTTTAATGGATCGGTTCGCGGTTTGATATGGATCCAAATAAAAATAGCAAATCGATCAAAAATCGAATATTATATATGTTTGAATGTTATCTTATAAAAACTACTCAGTTCGGATCAAATTTAGAATTGACTTTTCAAAATCGATATAAATCAAATCGAACCGCATGTATATATTTTTATTCTAATATGATATGTTATTATAATTTATTATTTTATTATACTCATTCTTTTAATATTATTTATTAGTTTAGTTTAATCTATTTATTTTTATTATTTCATTTGTTTCAATCATAATTTATCATTCTCATTTTGTAATATTAATATTTAATATATTATATATTATATCAAATTTATTATTTATTATCATTTTTAGAATCTTAAATAAATATATTTTATATTTTGGATATTCAAAAACCTCGATCCAAATTAAACCGCTTGAAATTGAATCAGATCATATCGAATTTTTCTAATCAATTATTCAAAACTAAACTGAACCACAAGTAAATTTATATTTGAATCGGATGAATTTTTAACTTAAAACTTATCCAAACCAAACCGCGAACACCTCTAGTGAGATGTTTCAAGAGAGAAGATAAAGGAGATATGAGAAAATAAAAGGTATTTATTAACATTAACGCATCCTTCTCAAACTATGTCATTAAACATAGTAATAAAATCCATATAATATCGGTCGATTTCAGAATTCATTGGATTTAATTTGCACATCCGGGACCGCCCATGCTCAACCATTTCAAACCAATTGTTTTTCACCAGTTGACCCGCGACCTGATCAATACCCACCCAAATGCTACAAATATTAAGTGGGTCTTTTGGATTCGTTTCGAAATGGGTTTTTTGTCCACCCCTACTTTTTTTCTGTGAGAAAGTGTGCAAGCAAAGACATTGATGTCAAAGTGATGAGAATTGCATGCATATAGCAAGTTGTAATGAGAACTGTATGCATATAGCATGTTGGATTGCTTACTTCTTTTTTGTTGCCATACATGAGAGGTGAGTCTCTTATTTATAGCCTCGTTGAACTTTAATACATTAAGTGTAATTGTTATTTGCATCAAGATGATTTCTAGAATCGATATTGGATAAGCGTGAATTTCTTGTTGTGATTGATTATGAAATAAGTGGTAACACCTATTTTATTTGAACTTTATTCGTATAGTTCGAAATGGTGTGAGCACAATGATGCTTCTAGATGTCTAACTAATCTAATATCTAACTTATAACATATTAGTATATTGATCTGACGATTACTCCCTTTCAAGCTTCTACTAATATGGGCAAATTAGTCTATTTGATTAAAATTTAAATTTTACTACAATAATAGTATATCATTAGTGCAACAACCTTTTATTAACTACTATCAATGAATATCAATGGAATATATAAAGACATTTTAGATTTACAATGTATATGATTCAATTTACAGAACAACACTCATTATTACAATGTTGGGAGTTTAATTTACAAAACACATTATGCACTCTTTATATCATCAACTGAACCTCTCACCGCACTCTCAACTTCACTATTTATGCTTGCCTTCTTCCTCCATCGTTCCGCTTCTTCTTCCTTCGTTGTGTCGGTGAATCGTCAAATGATGGTGGTCACGTCCGTTTTCCATCGTTCAGGTTGGTATGCTTCTTCTTCATGCCTCATTCTTCTTCCTCCTCCTTCGTCATCTTTCTTCGTGATTCGTTCATTTGTTTTAATTTTCCGTTCAAATGAAATTTGTTTAAATCTATGTTGTGAAAGTTTTTATGATTCATGTTTTTGTTGCAGTTTCTATACATTTTATAATGGTCCGCCATATTGAAGATATTAAGAACATAAATGATTCTAAGGATTTATGGAAGATTGTTGTTAGAATCAAAGATTTGTGGTCTATTGCAACCATCGTTAACAAATAACATTTGGAAATGATGGTGATTGATTCGAAGGTATCATGTAATTGCACATTACAATTTGAATTTTTTAAGATAATTTCTTCATTGTTTAAGCAATATTTTGCGGGCATCTAATATCTTAATAGCAAATATTTCATTGTTATGTTTTAGGATTGATATGTTTGTTCATTTCTTAATGATTAGAAAGGCATGATCCAAGTTTTTGTACCACCACATTTGGTTCCAAAGCATAAAGATGCTTTTAAAATAGGAAAGACATATATCATTCAAAACTTCAAGGTGACTACAAATGATTTGACATTCAAGGCTACAACACATAACTTTAAGCTGATTTTGTGCGGAGCAACTTTTGGAAGGGTTGCAGATTTTCCAAACATTCCTCTGGACAATTTTAGGTTCACAAGTTTCAAAAGACATGCTTGCGCGGAAGTTTCGACCAAAAATTTTAGTTAGTAACATATTATCAGTTTCTTTTGATGCATTGTTAATATCTATTTAATTTTGCTTCATTTATTTGGTTTATTGATTCAATCTTAGATGTAATTAGGGGAGTTAATGAAGTAATTTAAGTTCAATTGAATGATACACATAGCAAAAATAAAATTGTTTTTACAATGTCAGACATGAGATAATACTGAATTTTGATGTACAATTTTTGTTTCTATCATTATGTGCGTGTTACGTTATTTTATGATTATTAGACTCAATTAACCATTCTCTTCAATGTTTAATATGAGTAATTTTATCGTTCATTGTACATTATGGGGTGATCTTGCTTCGCAATTCTGCAATTTCCACAAAAATAACAAATCAGGTGGGCATGTTATTGTGTTGTTGCAGAATGCAAGGATAAAATGAACATAAGGTAATTATATTCCTGCTTTTTAAGTGACATTATGCAAATGTTGATTATCATACTTCTAATATACCTTAACTAAAGTATCATATCTTGCACATCTTTAGGAAGTTTCCCATTGACTGTGTCGAATGCATGGAATGGGACAAAGTTGTCATTTGATGACTTTAACATCAATGAAATTAAGAAGTTCAAAGAAAGGTATTGAGAAGTCAAGTTTCTCTATGATGAATGCATTTTGATGAAGACAAAACTCCAAACAACAAGAAAACAAAGATTTTACTCAATGATAAAGCATCTTGATTCAAGAAGTTAAGCTTTTTATTTCAAGAAGGTATAATGAGAATACTTACCTTCACTAAAGTCTTAGATGCTCGGGTATTCATATGGTTATTGCATAACTTTTCATAGTGCATGGAAAATGTCTAAGAATCATATTTCTCATTTTCACACTGGGTAAATCGATTTACCTATAAGGGAAATCGATTTACCACTGAAGCTTTCATATTTTTTAAATGCAAAGAATAATTTTTTCACTTAGGGAAATCGATTTACCACTAGAGCATTACTTTTTCAGAAGCAAAATTTTATGTTTTTTAACTAGGTAAATCGATTTACTTCTTAGGGAAATCGATTTATGATCACACTGAATTGAACAGTGTTTTTGACTCGGATTTCACATGTTTATTAGGATTTTATTATCATTTTGTTTGTATTATGCTCTCTTTTCTCTTGTTTTCAGATATTTAGCACTTTCGAACTCTTTTGGAAGAAACGAAGCAAAAAGACTTAAAATTAGGGTTTTTCGGCGAAATTACACACATGGCGTTGCACATGGCGGCCGCTATAGGAGAAGCCATGCGTCATCAGCCCTCAACTAGGAGATAACTGCCACGTTCCCATGATCCACCCCATTTACACACATGGCGGGCGCCAAGAAGGGATGGCGGGCGCCACCTTTGGTAATCACGTTCCCACTAAGGAGAAGTTGGAGGGCACCATGGTCTTTGCAAGCTGCTGAAAACCTCTATAAATAGCTCGTTCCATTTCGTTTTCTAATCATTCAACTTAGTTTTACAACACTAAGCATATATTTATCATTTGTAATATAGATAATCCGTCACATCGGGGGGTTATCGCACCTTTGTGAGATTGAGTTGGGTCACTTCGAGTTGTTGTCGTCTTTAGCTTCAGAAGTCGGAGGTTTATTTTTGTACTAGAATCGAAACCTCCATTTGGAGCACGTTCTTATTTATCGCTTTTATTTTATTTATTTCCCGCGTCGCTTTTATTTTATTTATTTCCCGCATCACTTTTATTTTATTTATTTCCCGCACTCGCATTTATTTTATTTATTTCCCGCATCGCTTTTATTTTATTTATTTTTCGCACTCGCTTTACTTTATTTATTTCCCGCACTCGCTTTACTTTATTTATTTCCCGCACTCACTTTACTTTATTTATTTTCCGCACTCGCTTTACTTTATTTATTTTACGCACTTTACTCGCTCTCTACGCCTCACATTCTAAAACAAAATTTTCATCATCATTAACACCGTTGTGTTTGTTTGTGTTGCCATGTCTGGCTAAATCTTATAAAGGTTAGAATGTAAGGATCGTGGTTAAAGTAATGTTTCACATATTGAATCTGTAGAAATACTTCAAGGCTGTTTTGATTTTTAACTTGAGCTTTCTAAAACAAACTTGGTTAGTTTTAATTATTCGAGGAGTGTGAAAGCACCCTGGCTTAGTAACTAGGAATTTTTATCACTTTAAGGAAAAACTATTTTTGACACTGTTTTCGGACGCGTTGATAGATTTAAAATCAGGAAACTCCTTGGGTAAACTTTCCAAATCAAAATCACTTTTCAACTAAGTTTACGAGTCTCATTTCTTAAAAATAAGTTTACTACTTTAGCGTTCTGCACATCTTTTATAAGTGACAATAAAAGGCCTTAATTTAAGGGTAAACTCGGTTCTGAATACGCGAAAGCGACAATTCCTGTTAAATGGATTCTTTTCAAGAGTAAAAAATATTGCCTCATAAGTAGTTCTATTTAGACAATCGAAACATCACTTAACTGACGTGAATTACATTCAATCTGTCTTTACCTGCATTTATTATTTATCGTTGTTTTGCAAACCCAATATCTCTTTTATACCGTCTTAGATAAACACAGTAACAATAGTGATCGATAGATTGACGATTGGTCTTTGTGGGATCGATATTCTTTTATATTACTTTAACGTAATTCGTGCACTTGCGAATAACACGATCAATTTACCACAGAAAGTTTTTGAAAAAATTTTAAACGTTGCAACAGGGAAATCGATTTACCCATTATGTAAGTTGATTTACCACTGTGCGTTTCTGAAAAATCAGTGGCTTTTCAAACACCTCTTCATGCACCATTTCATGGAATCCTTTTAATTCATCTTTGACAATTGTTCATGATTCTTTCAGAACATTACCATGTTTCATTTGAGGTGTTATGTGCATATAAATTCATGATCTTTCAAATTCAAACTTCACCTCTTCCAATCAATTTCTTATAATTTTCAGAATTCACACTTATTGTTTTAAACCTTCATTCAAGATATTTTCTGCATATTTTCATATCATTCAGAACAGAAAATACTTGAACAATCTAATATCTTTGTGTGTTGTGAATTATTGTCATTGGAAGAGAAGATCAAGTAAATTGATATATCACTTAGTGTGATCATTATACTACAAACTTTACATTCAAAAACCATTATTGTAATCCATATCTTATTTTTCAGAATTGTTGAAAATAAGATTGTTTGTTTTGTAAACATCTTACTGTCCAGGATTGTTGGAAACAAAAGAGTTAAGTTTGAGAGGATTGTGCTCATATCAACTTGGTGAATCACAATAGGTTGTTCTTGGTGATTGTGTTTGTATTGTACAAGTCATAACAGATAGTGAAATCTCTTTCATGTCAAAAGGGGACTAGAGTACGCTCGATCTGTGAGGGGAACCGGGATATCTCTTCATGTTCTTTACCTTCCCGCACTTTACCGTTCATCGCTTAATATAACTAGAAAAGAAAGGACAAAGTTTTTCATAAACCGAAAAAAGGGTTCAAAGATCCTAATTCACCCCCCTCTTAGGCGCTACTCAACTAACAGGTACATGCGTCTTTCAATTGAGATATAGCTCTATTATCAAGTTCTTCATTCCAAAATGATGTTACTCAAAACTATTAATACTCTTACCATGATAAATTCATATGGAAGGCACAAGTAACAAGTGCTTATGATATTCTCAGTTTGCAATATGTAAGTGTATTGTATTTTGTTATGTTGATTCTATATATTGATAACTAAGTTATTGTATCTATTTAATGTTAACTCTTATTTCTGACTGCAACATGTTATATCATGAATAAATAGGAGACAACCATCATGAATGTTGCCAAATTGGAAAATTTTGAAGCTGGAAAATTCGGATGGTATTATCAAGGTTGTGACCAATGTAATAAAAGTGTGACACACAAAGATGGGACATTTGTGTTCTATGCAAACCATGAAACTCAAAAACCTGTACCAAGGTGTTATATAATTTTAATTGATGTTGCACTAAATATGTTATTTTGTATTGATGTTGTATATGTTATTTTATTTATGTTATTTGTTGACATAGGTACAAACTCGAGGTTCATGATATCGACGACAAATACAAAGTCGAAATTATCTTTTGGGATAATGATTGTGCAAAGCTTATTGGAAAATCAGCCAATGATTTGAAGACAAGGTTAGTTGGGGTATTTATATATCTTTTGGGATAATCTGTATTGTTGTTATGTTTTTAACTACTTTATCCAATGTTAATAGTATTGTCAATGTTACTTATTTAAGTTTGTTTTTTCACATGAATCTATGTATGTGTGTGGTGACTATGACCCTGCTGGTGCTAATTTTGGACTCACTACGTCAAAAAGATCTGCAGACAAATTGCTATATGATGTGGATAACGTTCAGTTGTCATATACAAAACTGTCGAAGGATGTCAAAAAGGAGAAATGAACCTCTAGTATCATGTTGAACATAACTGCTACATGTTTTTTTGAAAATTAAAATGTTTGTTTAAGTTGTGTAGTTAGAATTGGTTGGTGATCAACCTAAACAATTTTTTGAGTATTATGGCTTATCAAGCTTCTTATCTTGTCTTAGTTTTTTTTATTGTCGTAAACAACATTTGGATATCTAATGTTATGAGGTGAACTGTTTTGATTTTATGCTATATGAATTTCAAGTATCGGAGTTTTTTTTATCTCTTGAATTGCCTATTGAGGATTCCTGTCATACAAAGACTAATACTCATTAATTAAGTTCATATGTGGATTATAATTAGTTTGCGATTACTTTCCACTGTCATGTGATTGGTTTCTCCCTGCATATGAATTAAGATTTTAATAATTGACTGCATTCTTCATAACAGGAAGTTTAGGATATGTTCACAACTAAACTAGAGACATCTTATTATTAACAAATATACAAATCATTATAATAGTGCATATGCTTAAATTATGTAAACAAGTTTATCCTCTCTGATGTGTTTGTGTGTGAATGTTTAGGTGTTTATTTGTCGCCGATTTGAGTTCTTCCTGATACTTTAATATATATATATATATATGCTATTGCATAAGTGGTATAGATGCTTCTACTTGTTGCATTACTCTATACATTACTCTTTTATATGTCAAAAATTGTTATGTTCAATATAAATATAGTGTTCAATATGAATATAAACTCAAAATACAGTTCATTTATATTTGTGTTAGATTTAATTTAATGCATCTGTTAATTATATTATTGAGATTTATTCTTTCTTTCAACCACGCCATTTTGTTGAGGGTTTCTTGGTGTTGAAAAATTGTGGGAAATGACATGTTCATCACAAACTTCTTCGAATGATGCATTTTGAAATTACCCGCCATTGTCACTTTTAATTGATACAATCACCATGAAATTCTAATTTTGCACTAGCTTTGCATACTTTTTGAATGCTTTAAGTGCATCTCTTTTATGTACTAAAAATAAAGTCCAAGTAAATATAGAAAAGTCATCAATAATAACTAAAGCATAAAAGTTACCACCAAAGTTTATAGTAGTCCAATAATTGAACAAATCCATGTTTATAAAATGAAAGGACTTTTGTAGTAGACACGGTGTTATTTGGCTTGAAGGTAGGGCTGGAAATGAGTCGAGTCGAGTCGAACCCGTCGTCAACTCGACTCGACTCGATAAGAATTGGTTTAGCTCGAAACTCGACTCGAGTTCGACACAAACTTTTTTTTAAGCTCGAACTCGACTCGTTTTAAGTTCTTGAACAACTCGGTTTAACTCGTTAGGTTCAGTTCGTTAGGTTCAGTTTGTTTACTTCACGGACTAAAAAATCATTTTTTAAAGTTTAATTTTTTTTATTATATTTGACATTTTAAATTATTCTTTTTAAAGGAAAAATATTAAAACAAAATAAGGCTTTCAAGAACTTAAAAATATATATATGATTTAAAAATATTATATATATATATATATATATATATATATATATATATATATATATATATATATATATATATATATATATATTATATATATATATATATATATATATATATATATTATATATATATATATATATATATATATATATATATATATATATATATATATATATATATATATATAATCGAGTCGACTCATGAACCTAACGAGTCGAACTATACATAACTCAAGTTCAGCTCATTTATTTTGCGAACTTAGTTTTGAGCTCAAGTTCGACTCATTTGGTTCATGAACCAAGTCCAACGAATTAATTATCGAATCGAGTCTCGAACTATTTTCGAGTTGGTTTGGTTCATTTCCAGCCCTACTTGAAGGAGACTTTGGTTTGTTTGTCCTTTTGCATGCATCACATAACCTATATTTGATTTAAAAAAATCTTTAGTAACCTAATGACAAGGTCATTCTTAACTAATTTATTATTTTTAAATATGAGAAAGTTAATAATTTGATATTTTTTTAGACATTAAATTGAATTTAAACTTTTTACATCTCTATGTATAAAAATATCATAGGAATATCATTTTACGAGAAGATTAAGAAAAATTTACAATATGGTTGAATAGTTTATATTGAACTATATTATTTCTATATATTTTTTTTATTTTTTTTATTTTTCCTAATTCGTATGTATTCCTTATATTATTCTATTGAAATTTATTTATGGTATTTTTATTTTGTTTAGTTATTAATGATTTTTTTATTTCGTTAGATTTAATTTATAATAATTAAATCAAATAAAAATGTGTATGTATGATTTACGATTCTTTATTTATTAAAGAACAATTATGCTATAAAATAATTTTGTAAATGAAAAATAATAGTTGATATATAAATGATTAAAAAATCATCTACTTAAAATATCTATTTTTATTTTGACAACAACGGATTTTAATTATATTTTCACTATATATTGAAATTGGTTATAACAATTAAAATATGAGTATTATTGTAAACCAGAAGTTTACAAACCACACTTAAGTGTATTGTTGGTAAATCTCAAATGTATTATGATGCAATAACTAGTATTGAGGAACCAAAAGATTCTTCAATACAATAAAATGTGTGTGTTTCTATAGGAAATTATAATTTTGAGAAATTGAGTTTTTCATGACATTAATTGTTGTATCGATAAAAATATTATGCAAATATTTATTGTCTACTCAGGATCATAAGTTTATGAAGTTGTTTTCTCATACTAAGATTTTAATTTTTGAATTTTTCAGAACTTTCTTAATAAGTATCACATGTATTATTAAAGTTTATATTGAACATCTTGTAGCATATGTTCATATAAAATGGACTTGAAGATTCATTTTTTAGACGTCTAAAGTTGATTGTATGGTTGATACTTGTGAGATCATAAATTCTAAATTGGATATTTGAAACACACAAATTGTTTTAAGTTAATACCCTAATATATCGCATCTAAATAAAGTTCTAGATGTGTTATTATTATTCAATTGCTCCAACATAGTACGCTAAGATGAGTTTTAAAAGAATTTAGAGAAAATGCATTTTATACTAATCTTGTACTTGAGGATATATCTTGATCCCATAATTGGATACTTGTTTGAAGCTTAGTGGACTTATTAACAATTGATAAATTAATTTTCTCAATATTAAGGGAAGTGAGTGAGTAGCTGAAAATGTGAACAAAAAATTCAAATTAACAATTCAAAACAAAATATTATTATATCATTTTAATCCTCGAAATTCAAAACACATTTCATTTGCAAAGTTTATGAAAAAAATTATCAGCTGTGAATACTCCCTCAAAGTGAATTATTCTATTGGACAATGTAATATTGTAAATGCACCTGAAGCGTGGTAGAAAAGTCGCTTCCAATGTAAAAGTCTTTTACCTAGAAAAGAAATTAAAGTTGAATATGAATGGTGAAATTGTGAGATACAAAACTTGAGTTGTTGCTTAGTGATTTTCACAAAGATATAAGATTTATTTTGATGAAACACATCCACTTGCAGTGGATGCAATTTAATTTTTGATATTTAATTAGCCTTGTAGCACATGAGAGGCTTAATTTGAATATAATGGATGTTGTAACAACTTATTTGTATGGATCATTTGATAATGAGATTTACATTAAACTCCCCAAGTGTTTAATATATTAGAGATACATAACTTTTGATCTCGAGAAAACTACTCCATCAAATTGAATAAGTCTCTCTATGGATTTAAACAATCTTGACGCATGTGGTATAATCATCTTAGTAAATATTTGTTAAGGGGAAGATATACAAATAACTCTCATTTATCCTTGTATTTTTATAAAAAGACCTGGAAAATAATTTGCAATAGTAGTTGTTTATGTGGATGACATAAGTATTATTAGAACTCCTGAAGAGCTTTCAAAAGATATAAATTGTTTAAATAAATTGTTTGAGATGAGGGACTTGGGAAAGGCAAAGTCCTTACTAAGTGAAAATTCAAAAAATGAAATTTTATACACCAAGAAGCTTATTAAAGCAAAAGTGATAAATGTTTTTATATGTACAAATCTCATATGTTATTTATCCCAATGATTGCTAGATCATTGGGTGAAGAAGATCCTTGCATATCTTAAGAAGAGGATGAAAAACAATACATGATGTACCATATCTTAGTATAATTCAAGCACTTGTGTATCTTTCTTATTATACACATCATGATATGATTCTTCACCTGCATGAAGATATTAGGATGAAGTTAGACATATACTTTGTTACCTTAGAGTTGAAAGTTCCATGTGAGATTCTCATAATGATATATCACAAACATATTACTAGTTTACCTGAGCTGGTACAACAATTTCATAGAGATTTGTGAAACAACCCATGACAACAACTTTCAAATCAAGCAGATATTTTAACACTACATAAAGTCACTACCAAGTAAAAATTTTAATCGATTATTACAAAATTTTAGTATTCAATATTGAAGAGATGGCTGTTATGTTAAGGGGGAGAATTAAATAAATTATGCACTCTTTTTCTCTTCACCGTGGTTTTGCCCCATAGGATTTTCATAGTAAGGTTTTTAACAAGATAGTTCCCTCACATAGGATTTTACACTCTTTTTCTTTCACTAAGATTTTTTCATTGGATTTTTTCTAGTAAGGTTTTAGTGTGTATTAATTTTTTGTTTACTATTTGTAAATCTAAATTACTATGTAAAGTTACACTTCAGAATAATAATACAAATCATTATTCTTTGTTCTCTAATCTTTTCTTCTTTCTTATCATTTTATAATAATTTATTTTATTATTTTATTATAATTCTTTCATATATGAAAATTTCAAAAACAAAAAAAAATACTTAAATTAGACGTTATTTCAAATAGTTTTTCATAAAAATCATTTTTAAAATTTATCTTTTTGAAAAAATTATGTTTTAATCTTCAATAATATATATTTATATTATATACTATCAAAATTAATTTCTCAATTTATAAATATTGAATTGTAATTTCTTGTGTTGAAATAGGTTGTTCGAAAGAAGTAAGGAAGTATCGAATAACCTAGTGTGTCGAGTTGTATTAGTGTGTCGAAGTGTCGAAGAACGTTGCTTCACACAGGATTTCGACTTATGCCTATTTTTTTAGTAATGTTAACTATCTTGGGCTTTTATAGTTTTTGGCTTTGGCTTAAGGAGCAAGCTAACCTAAATCTATAAATAGAGGGAGTAACCCTTATTCTTGTATGAAGAGAAGAGAGAACTCATAATATTGTATTAATAGAATTCCGCAGTTACAAAGTGAATAAAGAAGTTTTCCACAAGTTGTGGGCAGAGAGAAAACTCTGCAGAAAATATTCTTCTTCTCCTCCAACGTTCTTTCGTTATTTCCCAATTGTTTTTTTTTCTTTTCATTGTCATTGTGTGGTTGATAATAATCTTGTTCATCAAGATTGATTGAAATTCTCCATAGGTTGACGTGGATTTCCAACATCTGGTATCAAGAGCTCTGATTTGAGATGATTTGTGGAAAGAAAATCATGATGACAATGAATCATCCAAACATGCATTTTCCAGCGAATCTACCGATTCTCAAGAGCAATAATTATGAGAATTGATGCAAGCAGATGACGATTATGTTATGTTATCAAGATCTTTGGGATCTTATAAAGGAAGGAGTAACAACGCTTGTAGAAAATACGAAAGATCAAGAAAGGGCTTCACATAAAGAATTGAAAAAGAAAGATTATAAAGTTCTCTTTATAATCCATCAATGTGTTGATACAGATAACTTTGAAGAGGTTAGTGATTTAGAGTCAGCGAAAGAATCATGAGAAATTCTGGAGAAGTCGTTTGGAGGCGCGGAGAAGGTGAAAGAGGTGAGATTACAAACTCACAAAAGGACATATGAATTGCTTTAGATGGAAGACAATGAAAGCATAATTGATTTCTTCACTAAGGTTATGAAACTGGTGAATCAAATCAAGGTATGTGGAGAAGTGTTGACATCAAGATTTGTTGTTGGAAACATATTGAGGTCGTTGGGTATAAAGTTCGACCACGTGATAGTATCCATATAAGAGTCGAAAGATTTGTCAAAACTGACAAAGGAAGAGCTTTAAGGGATGCTTGAATCTCATGAATAAAAAATGTCTGAAAAGCTGTAGGAAAGTCAAAAGGTGATATGGCTTTGCAGGCGCAATCAACAAAAGAAAGGAAAGGCAAAGGAAATTGGAATGGTAACAAAGACAGAGGAGGATATAACAATTCGACTGGTCGATATCAGCAAGAAGGAAACTGGTCGAATCAGAGAAAACCCTATAACCAAGAAAACCAAAGAGGTGATGGTGCAGGTAGAGGAAGAAGTGGTGGTCAAAAGGCATACAAGAGTCACATTCAGTGTTATAATTGTCAGAAGCATGGTCACTATTCTAGTGATTGTCCAGAAAAGCAGAAGAATCAAGAAACTTATGCAAAGTTGGAGAAACATGAAGAAGAAAAGATGTTATTAAGGTTACAACGAGAGATAAAGAGGGATTCAAGGATTAGTGGTACTTTGACTCAATATGCTCATCACACATATCTGGAAGGAAAGATTGGTTTGTCAACATAAAACCCTAAATGAAGAACATGGTGAAATTTCCAAATGACAATACTCTAGCAACTAACGGTGTTGGTGATGTTCTGATTGTGAGGAAAGATGGCAAGAGGTCAATAATTTCAAATGTGTTGTACATACTAGGCATGAAGAGAAATCTGCTCGGCATATGACAATTAGTCGAAAAGAACTACAAGGTTTCGATCAAAGACAAGATGATGAGAGTTCTCGACTCAAATGGAAGGTTGATCTTGAAGGTTCCAATGTCTCAGAATAGAACCTTCAAGATTTAGCTCAATATGATGGAGCATAAGTGCCTTGCAACAACAACTAACAAAGATGAATAAATATGACATTATAGATTTGGCCATCTAAATTTCAAAGACATTAGAGATTTGAAGAGAATAAATATGGTTTTAGGATTACCAGAAATCGACATTCCAAACAAAGTGTTTGAAGAATGTTTGCAGGCGAAGCAGCACAAGAACAACTTCAGTAAGGATGTAGGAAGTAGGTCGAAGGCAATTCTTGAAGTCATATACTCTGATGTATGTGGTCCTATCCAGGTGGATTCGATCGGAGGTAACATATACTTTGTTACATTCATAGATGATTTTAGTCGAAAACCATGGGCTTACCTGATTAAAAAGAAAAGTGAAGTGACCGAGACACAAACGATCAGAAGCTCAAGATTCAGAGGACTGATGGTGGTGGAGAATATGTGTGGAAAGACTTCGACGTATTATGTGTGAAAGAATGGATTGTGCATGAGGTGGTGCCACCATACACTCCATAACAGAATGGAGTCGTAGAAAGGAAAAATAGAACCATCATGAATATGGTGAGAAGTATGTTAAAAGGCAGGCATTTACCCAAAGAATTATGGGGAGAAGCTGTGTCGACTATAACATATATCCTAAACAGACGTCCGACGAAGAAGCTAGAAGGAATCACGCCCGAAGAATGTTGGTATGGTATTAAGCCTAACTTGAGTCATCTGAAGGTGTTTGGATCTATAGTACATAGACATGTTCCATATCAATTGAGAAGAAAACTTGATGACAAGTTGAGTCAAATGATCTTGATAGGATTTCATTCGACTGGAGGATACAAGTTGTTCGACCCAATGAACAAGCAAGTGGTGATTAGTAGGGACGTGATGATAAATGAGCTTAAGGAATATGATTAGACAGAGAATTTTAAGAAGGATTCAGTGAGAATCTTATGGGATGAACCAGCTAATGAAGTTAAAAAAGAAGTTCGACAAGAAGTCAAAGGTGAAGCAGGGCTAAGCCCATTGTAGGTATGGTGAATAGATTCATGCAGAAGCCATAGATATCATATCTAGTAATGACGAAGAGGATACTAAGATATATGAAAGGAACTCTTGACTATGGCATAATAGGATACATTGACTTAAATTGATGTAATGATGCTAAGAATCGAAAATCCACAGTTGACTATATGTTTATGCTAGGTGATGTTGAAGTTCGAAAAATGAACTAGTACTAACATTATCATCATGTGAAATAAAATTTAAAAAACTTATAATATTTTAAAGAATATTTTTATATTATTTATATATATATATATATATATATATATATATATATATATATATATATATATATATAAATTAAAAAATCTATTATTTTAAATTGAAACAAACTAGCCCTAAATACTCCCTCAATTCTTTTTTATCACTAAATTTTAGTTTTTATATTTATTAATTAAATAATATATTTAAATAATACATAAACTAAAATCATTAATTATCTAATAAATTGAAAAGTCAAAATTTGTTTATAAAGGAATATGGAGTAATATTCAGTTAATTAATAATTCTCTTTTGAATCCAAGTACACAACACTTGTCTCCAGGTTTTCAAATGTGAGTCCCGGAAGATTTTACCGTTAAACAACCCAATGGGTGCTAAAAATTTGTTGTTCTATCTGGTAGGTAAGCATAAACAAGTTAAATATGCAAGGACTCAACGAATAATTAAACAGCTGTTCTAACCTCTAATTAAAAGTACAAAGAATCCACACAAGAATGAAATTACTAATACAATTTCCCTAGGGTCGACCAGCACTGTCGTAACTTGTCCAGTTTGTGGAAACCAGATGCCACAAAGCTTAGTCTAATTTCATCGAGGGTACATCAAGCATCGATAAATTTTATATCAAAGGTTTGAGGATGTATCTGCCAAACATTCAATGCTGCATACTCCTCTAAACACTCTTTCAACTGGGCTTCGCTGTACCCCTGTTCCAAAAGAAGAACTGTGGTCAGAATTTATTTGGCCATAAAAAAGAGAAAATGAAACAAGTATGGTATTAGAATAATTTGACCGGTAAGTTGTTAAAAAATAAAAATTTAGGGTTTTTAAAAGCAAAAAAAACGGCTTTGTTGGCAAATAGAAAACTTCACATAAATACCAAATGCTAATACATCTCTAGGTATTGTGATCAAGAAATCATCCGTGTAAAAACTAGGAATTGTGATCACTCAACCAAAGGCAACCTAAAAAAAGTCTCCAATGAAGTTTAGCCATAATTGGCCAATACTAATGAGCTTATGGTACTACTTTCAATGAATAAGTACTATAATCTTGATTGTTATAAGATTGTGTTTTACTGTTGAATATTTTCCTATTAACTTGGTCCCAATTGAGTCCAGTACAACAAGTTTGAAGTGGAAAACATTTTATATAACTATGGCAGATACAATTCAAATTCAAGCAGCAATATGAAGAATAAACTCACCTTCCGAGATATCCAATTCAATGCATCGCGATAGTTGACATCCATTTTGTGACTTCTAGCAGCTTCATCACGAAGTATTGAGTAAATGTCAGATATAGCATCCAGACCAGACCTTTGTCGGTCATCAGAGTACAAAGAGAATTTTGACATCTGCATTAACCTCAATGCCTCATCAACGTCACTCTGAGCAACAGTTTCAGCAAAACGGAGTCTTGCTAGGGCCTGTTCAGAAATTACAAATGGAACTCTAATTGCTTAGACAATATATGAAATAATATTCGGATGCTTACAGCTTCATTCTTTGGACTTATTAAAATAATTCTTTAAAGTCAAAACATATTAACCAAAGCCTACATAGTTTTAAATTTAAAAAATACACTTTGAATGATGTAATGATGAACTGAGATGTAAGCAGATAAATTATTAATCCCAAAATGAAAAGTCAATATAACCCCATATGACTATTAACTACCACCTCCCCCTCATCTTAACAGGTAAGATAAAGAAAAAGAAAATAAACACTTACAGCTGATATGCGGAGAATGCTGAGCAATGTTCTGACAGTCGTATAGGAATGTGGAGTGGTGGATTTAGCTTCTTCTTGACGAATGCTGGAGTAAGCACTGGCAATATACTCTTCCAGTTCCCTTGGGACAGTAGGAGACAATCTTCTAGCAGTTGATATGTATGCACTAGAGGAAAGAAACACAATTTAATTTTTAATTATTTCATCTAACAATTGACATATCATTGACAGGCTCTGAAATTATATGAGGATTCAGAATAAACATGCAATCTAATCAGCAACACATTTGCAGTAAACACCAATTATGTTGGGTAAAATGAAAAGCAGTTGCAGTTAGCACAATTCATATTCCATTCTTACCGTAGAACAGATGGTTCAAGAGGAGTGAATCCTAGTGCGGGGGACTCTTTGTTTTGGTGGACATAGACAACATGCCTTGCCATTTCAAGATCGTTATCCATATCAGCTCGATCTAGAATTAACCACAGTAAATCAAACCTTGATAGGAGGGCAGGTGGAAGATTAATATTTTCAGCAGGAGTTCTTCTTAGATCATATCTTCCCCTTCACAGTTAAAATGGATGAAATTAGATTAGTAAGCACAAAATGCTTGTATCTTGTATCATATCAATAAGGTGAAAAGAAATTATACCATGCCGGATTAGCTGCAGCAAGGACAGCAGTCCTTGCATTCAGTGATGTAGTGATACCAGCCTTGGCAATGCTAACAGTCTGTTGTTCCATAACTTCATGTATAGATGTACGATCAGATTCATCCATCTTGTCAAATTCATCAATGGCACATATGCCCATATCTGATAACACCTGAAATTCATAATTTTCTATCATCATCTACTACTGGTTTAAAGGACATAGATTGTATTGACTTAGAAGCAAGAGTAGCGATTTGATGCATGACTTGTTTCCTATCTTCATTTAGCAAGTGTGGGCAGCATATAATATGTTTTACCTAAATTTTCTAGGTTGTCAAACTAAAATAATTGCAAAATGGATGGACAAAATTACTAGACTTGAAAAAACAACTACATTACCAATGCTCCACCCTCCAAAACCATCTCATTTGTCACTGGATCTTTCTGAACAGCAGCAGTAAGTCCAACTCCACTACTTCCTTTTCCAGTGGTGTATACACCCCTGGGTGCTACATTGATTATGTGTTTAAGAAGCTGACTCTTGGCAACACCAGGATCCCCCATCAAACATATATGTAGATCTCCTCTAATCTGCAATTAAATGAAGTTTATAATATTTAGTTATTTAGTTGTGTACTCCAACACAGACAACATAAATTAAATCAAAAAAGCAGAACAAACTTAGCATAAAGTTTGAGGGAGGAAATAAAACAAAAATTTCATACAAATCACTAATACCATTACAATTTAATAAATGATATCATGTCTTTATCCCTAATAATTCAACATGATTATTTTTATGTAAATCTTAAGCTCCATTAAACATGTGCGCTTCAAATAATATGAAGTTTATTACCTTCATTCCATCTTTCAATTGCCGGTGGGGTGCACCAACAAGAAGCAGCAGCAGTGCTTTCTTAATATCTTCATGTCCAAAAATTTCAGGAGCTAGTGACCTTGCCAGCTTATCATAGATATCACCATCTTCTGCTAAACGTTTGATCTGCTCTTCCTCATCTCCTCTAAGTTCATATCTATGACATAATTAAATTATTAGGAAGCTGCATGTAACTACATTCCCCAAACTACTGTAATAAGATTAACTAGGCATAAATTTCATTGCGCGCAAACAAGTCATGACAATATCCCAGTAGACAGCAACCCAAGCAAAAAATGGAATAAAAAGTCCAAGAAGCACTGCTGTATTGGAAGTGGGGTAAAAATGAAGGGATTGGTTATTATAAAATAAAAGATCTGCAAGTGTAACTTACTCTTCATATTTTTTCTTAAAATGAGAAACAGACATGGCCTCTAAGTATGTGTCAGCAACTAGGCCAGCACGCATTGCTCTAAAACCAACATAAGGTATAGGAAGAAAAATCCCTGATAGTTCAACAACATCACCAGGAGCTACCTGATAATACACAATGAGCAAGTTAGTAAACAGTAGCAGAAATATAGCCAGTTAAACTTCAATATGTACACCAAATCATTGTAATTATTAATCATGATTAGTGCCCTGGTGTTTTATGAGATAACTTTATTCATATGATTGTCAGGTAAGGTCAAGTTCATATTAAAGGAATACAACTACATATTGACACAATTTCAGGTACTTGATAACAATTGACATAGTAATGTTAGTTCAGTTCCATTGGAAGGGAATAGCAAACCTTTCTAGTGAGTTCTCCCCTAAGATGAACAGTCATTGTTCGAGGAATATGACCCTTTGGAACATGTTCAGCTAACTCTTGGATTTTTGCCTGCAATTTAACCATTTAAAAACTCCTTATTCCATAGTTAATAAGCAATGATGCAGAACATGAAAAATAAAGTAATTAAGAATGTATCAGAATTTGATGGATCAAAAAATAGTACAAACCTCTTGAAATCTCAAAAACTTTGATGCTCTCAGTTGAAGGATGACATTACCCTTGTTCTTGTTCATGACACAACGCCTTGATGGACACTCAAACAAGGGCATGAATATTCTAGCTGTTACTTCCTGTTTAGAGAGGGGAGAAAACATCAAAGTTAAAAAACTCCAAAACAATCAAAGCCTTACCCAAATCCCAACAACAATGATAACAACCAAGTATTATCCCACTAAGTGGGTTTGGTTAGCCATACCCCACAACTGAGAAAAAAATCCATCCCAAAAATCTAACAAAGTTTAATCATACTTATAAATAAATTATAGTAGTAATACTTAACATAGTTGGTTAACCTTCTGACCTCCAAATCCTAATCCAGATACCAGAACTGAACAATTTCATTTCCTTTTCTATATAAAACAGTTCTCGCATTACTCTAATAAACTACCTGGTAAATTTCAAAGCCACAATCCTCACAGGTGTACACAGCAACCTGCATCAATGGTTTGACATCAGAGCATCGAGTGACTATACCAGCTAATCTTACAAGCTGGCCAATGTTTGAAGCTTTCACCTCCCTAATTGTAAAAGGCCGTCCTTTGGAAGATGCTTTAACATAAACTTCACTGCAAAATAACCCACAAATGTTTCAGTGGGTCTCACATATAAAAGCCAAGGCCAAAAATTAGCACAGAAAACAGGTTTTATAGTTTTTATGAAACAAATTAGCACAAAATAATACATCATTACAAAACCCTAGTAATTGAATAGCCCAAAAAATCTGGAGTCTTACAAAAAGCGTTTGATTTCAGAAGGCATCTTCTGGTGCGGGTCAGACCCATCAGCACCTTCAGTTCCTTCATCAGACCTCTGAGTCATCAAAATGTCATGGTCATCATCAATAAACGCCTCAGTAGGCTCCGGCATGAGCTCATCAATGGCATCAGCAAAAATCCCTACATATCTTCGAGTATTCTCAGTAACTCGCGTCAGAAATTCCTCATCTAGATCCTTGTACTGAAAAAAAAACACATCAGTTAAAATCATCAACGGTAACTAAAGCTTAGAACGCACAATCACAATACAGTGAAAGGTCAATAAAACTAACGTTCATTAAGTCGTCGAGATCAATTTCAACAGATCGAGTTTTGTGGTTCGCAACATCTTGCTGAAACGAAAGTAAACAAAAAAAAGTACAAATTAGGGTTAACAGTCGGTTTAGTATAGATGAATCGAAATGAAGAATTAACTAACCAGGATGTTGATGTACTTGGCTTCGCCATTAGCGTCTGCGAATTCGGAAAGAAACCGACTCGCTAGAACTGGATAAGAAAAAAAGAGGATTTAGGTTAAATTTAACCAAAAATGAACCTGAAGAAAAAATTGAAAGGAATGTAAGGGGAGTTTTACCTTTGTCTGAGGCAAAATCGACGCCTTTGGTGTTCATGGTTGAACTTCTCGGAGACGAAAACAGAGAGAGAGAGAGAGAGAGAGGTTGTGGCGGAGCGGTGGTAGTGAGTAGTGTTAGAGTTGGGTTGGGCGCGAAACTATAAGCGAAAGAGGGAACTTTTTGGCGGGAAAGTATATTCGATCTGATATGTGGAATCCTGTGTGGTTCCAGGGTGTTCCGCTATGGAAAACCGTTAGATTACAATAAGAGATTGTGAATAACTGTGATTTAGAATTAGTTTGTTTTTTTTTAATTGAGGTTTTTTTCAGAAATTTTATAAAAGATTTAAACCTAATTTTCGTTTGTTTAATGTTTTTTTTATTTAATTTGAAGCTAAGTTGAATGTCTTAAAATTTATATTTCAGATAAAATACTACAATTGATTTTTTATTCCAATGTTAAAGATAGTTTTTTTCAACAAAATATTTTATAAAAAAAATCTTAAACAAATACTAGGTCTATTTGAATAAATAGTTATTTGGAGCTTATAACAGAAATCCTCATCAAAATGAACACTTATAAAAAAATTGTATAGGCTATTTTTGTAACTAGGGATAAAATAAATTTAAATTATTTTTATATGTGATATAAATTGTTTTTATAAGTTATTTTTAAGAAGTTATGAAAATAAGTTTTAAAAAAATATATGAATAATATTTTAAGTTGTTTTAATAAGTTTTTTAAAACAGTATCACAAAATTTATGGTATAAAATAATTTCAAAGAAGTTATTCAAAACCAATCTTTTTGTTATGAATGATATATGTAAGTGGATGTTCATTTTCCTACTATTATGAGTTAATTGTTAATAATGATGTTTATCCATATATTTATACACTAATATTTATAATTCATCTAACAATGTTAAATATACTTGAAAAAAATAATATAAATTATTTTTTCTCTTCTCTTTCTTTTATTCGTTTTTACTTTTATATATTTTTTATTAAATTTATCATATACTAATTCTACTAAATCTCAAATAGACAAAAAAAAACTCTAAAATTTCAAAGATAAATTTAATTGCAATACACTTCTTCATTTGTATTATAGTTATGATGCTCTAGGGATTTCTTTCAGCATCAATAGTTGCTTAACATGGATATCTTTCGCTTTATTTTTAATACTTTTATTATTGGATTTTGGATGCAAACAAATTATAATACAAACCATCTTGAGTATCAATTTTAGCAATATCTTGCTTTTATAGCTCAACATTGTCTACCTGATTAGAAACATATTGCATGTGAAAGTGTTAAGGTTAGGAGTCAGCTTAAGAGTTTGTTAGGATAGGTTCAGTGAGTTTAGCTTGTTGACTCACTGAGTAGACGGTTAATTGGGTTTGCTTGTTAGTTAGAATTGCAATTATAATTGAGTTAGTTAATTAGTGGTGATGACTTGCAATTGCAAGTAAATTTGGATGAATCGTGTGAGGTGATTGTACCCAAGGTGACCTACTGACCTGGTCAAGTTTTATTTTATTTGTAACTTTCTGTTTTTGTTTGGTATTAGTGGATATAGGTTCCTTTGGAATTCAGCTATGGATTTATTATACACTTATTTAGAAAATGAGGCCAAGAGTGTCACTGATTCTGATTCTCCCCTTCTGGTTATAATGAGGTTATTAGGTTGGTTAAAATACACATGAGTTGTTGTTACTATTTCTTTGTCAAGCAATGTGATACCTTGGCACGAACCAGGTGTTATGCAGGTTGATATTGTGTGCAACATTGGCATGTAGGATGCTATGAAATGTCGTTGATTCCAGGATAAAGTATAGCAGTGTCAAGTGTGTCCATGTCAAATTTTATGGGGGAACTTCATGTGACACGAAATGCTGGAAATTCCCAAATGGAATTACTTCTGCAACCATGAGACATAAGAGGAATCCAACATTAATCCTCTTCGTTCTCCTGTTCGGTTGAAGAGTTCAATTCAAAGCCCAACAACATTGTTATTATCAGGTGATGACTTCCATGTAATTGATGGAGTTCTTTTAGAAAGGCCTCTAGCAGGGTTGTTAAACCAAGGTTTATGAGGTTTGACACAAATTTGATGCATGATGTAGGGCCCTGACTTGGTTGATGGGTTTGTTCATGAGCATGTTGTGGGTTCATAGGTAGCATTAGGTCTGCAACCAGTTCCTGGTTGCCATTGTTGAATGGTAAGCCATTGCCTTGAGTGTCTTGAATTGCCATGGTTACATTGTCAATCTTGCATTTCTGCTCTATTGTGGATTGGATTATTGTTGGTTGTAGATGTTGTTGTATGTTACAAGTTCAAGTTTGGTTCACTGCAGCATACTGATGTTCAAGATGCTAACAGTAATTGCCTGTTTTGTTGCAAATGTAGGTTGCAGGTTCAGGTCTGGTTCATTATAGCATACTGATGTTCAAGATGTTAAACATCAATTGCCTTGTTTGTTGCAAATGTAGGTTGCAGGTTCATGTATGGTTCATTGCATGTTGTGATTTGCATTGCCCTCTTGTTTTGGTTGTCATATAGATGTAGTTTCAATGCCTTATTCTTCCATGTTTCTACTAAGATCGTGTTCCAGGGTTTACCTTGGTTTTGTAGGCCATGTGGGCATGGAATAAACAAGAAGTGTGTTGCCAAATATCAACATAGACTTTGAAGCAAACATGTGCAAAGTGCAAGTTCAATACCATCAAGGCTTTGGAAGATTAGACTATGATGGGAATCTTTAGGGGTTTGGAATAGAAAGGAACTTGAGTTGACTTTGGTCAAATTTGACCAAAAAGACAACTGTTGACCAGAGTGAACACTTGGTCAACATGTACTTTTTGCATTTTTTGTATGTAATGAACATTTTATGGATGATAATGGATGAGATTGGCCAAAATGACTGAAAATGAATTGACTTAGTATATGAACTTGTTGCTTGAAGTGATTTGCATTTGGACTTTAATGATCATAACTTGCAATTAGGCATAAAATGTGCTAATTTGAAATGGAATGGTCTGACTTGTGTAAACTCAAACCAAAATCCACAACTGACACATGAAGGAAAGACTTAAAGACTTTAGCCAAACCACAAGGCACAATGGACTAGGGCCTACACAAGGCTTATGGACCAACCAAAGATGGCATGCCAATGATTAGATGAATGAATGGAAGTAGATGGAGATTATGATACTGAAAGCTTTGGGCTAGGACTAGTGGACTCGGGATGAATGAAGTTAAAGCTAAGGAAACAATCATGGATGCACCATGAACAAGAGTTTGGGTGAAGCACAAGATACATATGACTAAGGTTAGGAGGCCCACCAATGAAAATGAGACCATATTAGGGTTTAGATGATCCAAGGCATACTACAAATAAGTCTTTTAAATCCAAGATCAAGGAACTAAGGTTTTAAATCTCACCTGATGGAGAAGCCAATTCACAAGATACATTAGGACCAAGCTCCCCTTGATTAGGGTTTTGACAACCAAGATCAGGCTTAAAGAATCTCCACAAGGTTCTATCATCCTATCATCAATGGTTAAGGTTTGGAACCCTTGAGGGGTGATTTGATGAAACTTGTTAAATCCATATCTCCGACATTAGGCAATTAGGGTTTCACACCCCTTATGCATTAATGAATAGTCAAGCCATGCTTTTGAAGTTGTTTCACATGTCAACCCTAACTTCTTAAGCCAAGAGTTCTGAATCCATGGTGATCCCCTGATGGATGAATGATGCATATAAATGAATTGGTAATGTATGCAACTGATCTCTAAGTCAAATGGTTGGATGGGAAGATGAAAAAAGTGGAGGGTAAATTTTGGGGTACAATAACTACCAAGGACGTCATGACCATGACGCTCGTCATGGACCTTGCATTTCAGATTTTTTTGGCACGTCTCCAGACTTGGCCATATTTTTTTCACTACTTTCTACACGTTATGAGACACTATAGTACAAATTTTTACTCTATAAATAGGTTCTTAGAGTTCAGTTCTTATCATCCAAATTTTTAGAATTTTATTTTAGGAAAAAGGTCAGTATTTGTAAAGTAGTTATTTTCTCACATTGAGAAATACATGCACCTTAGTATGAACCCAAGAGTAATTCAGAGCTCTGTAGTTCAAAGAACTAATGGTAGGAGGTGAAAAGAATTGTGATAAAGGTATGGTTTGAACCAAAGGATTATATGATTTGAGCTCCAACAAGGGTGAAATATGAACCCAAGAGTAAACAAGTATGAACCAACAAGTGAGGGTCTACAACACAGTATCACTGTATTGGAACAACCGAAAAGAAAGGAATTAGGTGTTTGATTTCATAACACAAACAGTTCTTAGTTCACAAAGAGGTACAAGATGGAGCACAAAGTGATAATGTATTTGGCTCAAAGAATAAGTATATCTCATGGAGTGAAGGAAGGTAGAATATGAATGTAGGTCGTGATTAATGTTCCATGGAGATGAATGGAAGGAATGCCCTAAGGCAGGAATAATAAATAAGTATGCTCGCGGAGGATTCAAACCCTCGTGCCTACGTATTCTCATTGTGCAATGAGAAAATCAGAGCAATCGTAGTTCAACCTACTACGGCTGAAAGTAAGATGATTGATGAGGCAAGAGGAGTATGATAGATTGATTTTCTAGGGTTCAATACCCTTCAAGGCTGAAAAAGAGTGCCAAGGTTCATGACCTTCAAGGTGGGGTATTACTACCAAATTTTATAACTAATGATGTCAAGGAGTTGAATTACCAAGGTTTAACACCTATAGGGCAAATAGAATCAAGTGCCAGAGTCTAAGACTCTCAGGGCTAAGGACTGAATTGAATAACCAAGGTTTAACATCTCACAAGGTAGAAGAGACAGATATGCCAGAGTCTACGACTCTCAAGGCGAAGACCAAATCGGATAGCCAAGGTTTAACACCTCACAAAGCGAAGAGAGTTAGATGCCAGAGTCTACGACTCTCAAGGAGAATATCAGAATTGAATAGCCAAGGTTTAACACCTCACAAGGTAAAGGGAGTTAGATGCCAGAGTCTATGACTCTTAAGGCGAATATCAAAATCGAATAGCCAAGGTTTAACACCTCACAAGGCAAAGGATATACCAAGGTTTAACACCTTATAAGGTGAAGGATGTGCCAAGGTTTAACACCTTACAAGGAAAAGAATTGATTGGAAGAGTGTGTATAACCACGAGTTGCTAATGGCAAAAGATGCTCCACTATTGGGGTGTTGAAAGATCGATCAATAGATAGGATAGATTGATAAATAAGATAGCTCGCGAAGAATCTTAATTCTCCTGCCTACGTACCCTTATAGTGCAATAAGGGAATAAGAGCTTTCGTAGTTCAGTCCACTAGGGCTGAAAACAAGATGATGGAGGCAAAAGAAATGAATGATTGAATTGAGATGATTAGAATAGATAGACTTGATAGTTACTGGATGAGAATCACACTAAAGTCTATGGGTAAAGGTGGATACGATAAGCAACGAGCTAAACGTCTCACACCTAAAGATATCCAGAATGAGTGTAGGAAAGCTTCAATCTCATTCCTTCTTTACCACTTAAGGCTTGTGGCATGCAACTCTCGTTTTAAACTTCGAGTGGAGAGAGAATAGTCTTTGTAGTTGTTTCTTGCATTGAAGATGAAGACCTTATCAATCGTTCGATTCGAATTGCACCAAAGTCTATGAATAGAGGTGAATACGATGAACGCTGGGTCATACGTCCCATACCCAAAAATACTCAGAATGGGGGTAGGAATACTCCGATCCCACCCTTTCTCTATTGCTTAAGGCTCGTATCGTACAACTTGATTCATGATTGATAAGTCGTTGATGTAGTCCTTGCTTTGTTGTATTTTGCTTCGTGAAGAGAGATACTTGTCAGTCGTATGATTAGAATTTTGCTAAAGTCTATGAATAGAGGTGAATACGATGAGCGTTAGGTCATACGTCCCATACCCAAAGATACTCAGAATGAGGGTAGGAATACTCCAGTCTCACTCCTTCTTTATTACTTAAAGCTCATGCCTCACAATTCTAACTTTGATTTAACAAGCTCTTGTAGTTTCCACCTTTGATTTCTTGTATAATCTGATGTTTGGCATGACTGAGGATGCCTTGATTGAAGATTTTGACTTGAGGGTCTTTTGGTCACTCAATTTAGAATGTGGGATTATACAAGTTCAAAAGATTTAATTGATCAAAATTGTTTTTGATCAATTTGAATCAGAAGGTTTGAATTAATTTGATATCTATGGTTAATCATAATCTAAGGGTTAAAAGTACATTCACGGGCTATTCCTAAGGGAGACATGCATTTGTTAATCAAAGACTTGATTTAAAACTAATTAAAATTCTAAGTCTAGATTAATCTTAAGGGAGCATGCAATTATTCATGAGAAGGTCATATTAAAAGGTCCTAAAATTATTAATCTGATTACTCGATCAAAATATATTTGACAAAATAATTAAATCATTCAAGAGAAATCAAATCATAAATTAACAAAAGAATTAATTAAATATTTAATTAATTAATTACATGAACCAAAAGAAGATTTATCGATTAATCAAAATAATTAACTAACATATTAATTTTAGTTCAAGCATTTTGAATAACCACTAAAACTAAATTTAAAAAAAAAAATTCTAACATTTTTACTAAACTAATACTAATGTTTATAAACTAAGTAAATTGATGTATGTATTTCTTAAACCAATGTAAACTAAAGTGTTATTTTTAACTAAAACTAAAGCATCATTTTTTAACTAAAATTAAAATATCAGGATATCTAAATAAAGCTAAAGCATATATTAAGCTAAAACTATTGTTTTAATTGACTAACTACTAATGGTTTAATTAAAAAAAGGTAGGTAAACTAAAAAGAAAAACCACCGCATAAAATTCTAAATTAAGCTACTGACGTGTTCTAACTAAGACTAATTATATTTATGACTAAGGATACTATTATATTTTTCTAAAGCTATTGATGTATTTAAATTCTAATTAGCGAAACTATTATATTAATTAATGAAAAATATTAGGACATAGGAATGTGGTCAACTTGATTAATTATATGTTATATAATATAAAAAGAATATAATGTTAGTAAAAGAAATGGTTAACAGTAACATGATTATAGATTGAAACATTGACGTGTAATAGGCTGGGAAGGAAAAATATGAACTATTTCTCTACATAAGCCAGTAGCCAACCGCCACCTGACATGTGGCAAAAAAACTTAATTAAAATAAAAAATAAAATAGGAGTAATGGTAGTAATAGAATAAATGACCAGAGAACAAATATAGACATAGCAGAACAAATATAAACATAGCATTAGAAGGAATAAAAATATCAACTTTGCACAAGTTTCCGATAACGGTCGACAGAACCGAATTCGACAAGGTAATATATTGTTAAATTCAAAATTTTACAAAGAAATTAAATATATATTACAAATTGCAAAACAAACTACAAATTATGCCGAAAAAAGAAAAAAATGGACGAAAAAACGATTAAAGAGTAAATCGGTTCGGTTAAAATATGCATCGGAACAAAAAAATAATTATATATTTACGATCAATGCGAAAAATCAATTCAAATGGTATATTCACATGTTATTAATAGTTAAGAATTAAAAAATCACTATTTTCAAATTTATGTGTCTTATGCAAAAATAAGTGATTATCCAATAAGCAATTTCAAAACAGTAACTTAAGCTAAATCAACCAACAAATATCCAATAATTTATGGCAAGGGTGTGGAAGAGATAAAAGATTACCAATGAAGCGGACATTTGCTCCGGTTAGTGTTGAAAATCTAAGCGTCGAAAAGAAACCCAAAAAACTTCAAGAATAAGTTTCATTAATCTAATTAACTTTCAAGCTTTGATAATTATTGTTGATGATGAATGAATGTAGAAGATGAAACATGAATGTAGAATATTGATGAATAAGTTTGAATTGATGAATCTTGATAAACTTTATAAGATGATTGTTGATGATAATGCTTGAATTGTTGATTGATGATTTATTGAAATTGGATTGTGACTAAGTTCCACCATTTTAGATCTTCAATGTGAAGTTCTAAAGGGTGATGAAGATGAACTTTAGTGAGAGTGAGGGAGAAGATAAATATTGAGAGAGAAATTGAGAAGAAAAAATGGTAGAAAAATTGAAATTCTGGTATCAGATATGAGATGTCGAAGGTAATGTCACGACACTAATATCTGAGTAACACAAACAGGATAAAGATAAAGAATAGAAATACAAGAGACACAAGCAATTGTTAACCCAGTTCGGTCTAATTCACCTACATCTGGGGGCGACCAAGCCAGGAAGGAAATTCACTAAAATAGAATCAGTTCAAAGACTCTCTGTACACTTCAACAAGTTACAGTCTTTCTCACCTAATCTCTACCCGTGCAATTTCTACCTAAGCACTCTTATATATGAGAACCCACTCACTTCCCTACAATCACACCTGTGAATTTAAACAATAATTCATTGTGAAAAGAAAACACTTTTCAATAACACACACTTGATTTTACTTCACAATTTCAATCAAGTAGACACACACTTGATCTTACTTAATAGCTTTGATCAAGTAGACACATACTTGATCTTGCTTAACAACTTTGATCAAGTAGATACACACTCTTGCTTAAAAGCTTAAAGTGACAATTTACAACCCACAAATCAGACCAATTCAATCATCTATGGATGACTTGAATGGCTTACAAGTCTCACGACTAAACAAAACACAAACCCTTGCTCTCTCTCAGTATTTCGTTCAGTATTGGTTGTGTTACAAATCAGGTTTTTAAAGTCCCTTTTTATAGAAGCTTTCAACTTGGCTTTGACATCTTGAAAACCCTAACCTTTTTTCCAATTAAATCTTCTCATGACAGCTGGTTAGATCTCCTTGGAAAATAAGTAAATCAGGTTGTAATCAATGATTGAATGCGCCTGCAAATCAGATCTTCAATCATACATAGATTGCCATTAAATGCGCAATCACAAAACACATAACATTCTTCCTAAATGTTCTGTGTACAGGATGTCATGACATCGGGTCTGACATCATGGAACAATCCTGCATAATTCCATAATTCCATAATTCCATTTATAATTTCCAGCAGGTACAAACATATCAGATGCCATGACATTGTGTATGACATCCTGAAATAATCCTATATAATTATATTTCTTAAACTCCAGCAGGTACACAATATCAGATGTCATGACATGGTGTATGCCATTCTGAAATAATCCTACATAATTATGTTTTTAAACTCCAGCAGATACATAAATATCTTATGTTAAGACATCACAAACAACATCTTGTGAACACTCTTTGTTTTACCAAAATTGTTGCCAACACTTAGAACCAACAAACTCCCCCTTTGGCAAATTTTGGCTAAAACATATATCTGTCCATTTTGTTCACAAGAAAAAAACACATCAGCAGTTAAACAGCATAACGCCAGTTTAAGCAGCAGCAGAAGCAAACACATTTACTAGCTAAGCTACTAGTAATACACACATGCACGAGGGTACTTCTTCTCCCCCTAAATCTGTGCAACACAAACATAATTACTAGTTATAAAGGCAACTAGTAAAACACACAAATGCACACGGGTACTTCTTCTCCCCCTAAATCTGTGCATCACAAACATCTCCTTTAATAATAACAGCACCTGTAACCACAACACCTGTAACAATCAGAATATCATTCTGACATCTGCTTCAACATCACCTGTGCACCACACCAGACATCTCTTCCAACACCAGCTGCACAGAACATGAGACATCTCCCCTAACAGAACAGAACAACATTCTGTTTTACATCAAACACATCTCCTTCAACAGTGGCTGTTCATCTGTTCAGCTACACCAGCACAAACATCTCCACACATTAGCTCAACATAACTAACTACTCCACATCAACACTTCTTCTCCCCCTTTTTAGTCAAAATTGACCAAAGGTGACCAATTAGACAAAATAAATGTCAATTAGCCTAACAGAGACTGTCACAACAAATGTTATAACATATAAAATGTTAAAACATAAATGTTAGGAGATACACACCATCATCATACACAGTTGTGGCAGCTGAGATAATGAGAAATCCATGGAACTCATTAAGAGCCCAAATATTACATAAAGGCATCAGTAAGGACTGCCACAAATTACACATATTAAAAAAAAAATTCTTCAACATCAAAACAGCAGGGGGACCAACTTTCATAACAGTCAAACCAACCCAGTCTTCATCACAGCACGCTGTCTTTATTTCAGGAGGAACTTCACTACTCAGTCTGAGGAAGTAACATCTTCTTTTCACAATCACCTTGCAAAACTCCTTGTTATTTTTGTAAGAACTATCCTCTGGGATATTGACCACAAACTCCTTTGATTGCTATAGATTCTCATGAACACAAATCTCCAATTCCCCTCTTAAACATTCAAATATATTGGCATCCAAAGCTTTTGTGAATATGTCAGCTAATTGCTTTTCAGTAGTAACATGCTCCAGTGCTATGATCTTCTCTTCCATAAGTTCTCTAATGAAGTGATGACGAATATCAATGTGCTTTGTCCTGTTGTGCTGAATAGGATTTTTGGAGATATTTATAGCACTCAGGTTGTCACAGTATAATGTCATGACTTCTTGTGTGACATTGTATTCAGACAACATTTGTTTCATCCAGACCAGTTGAGAACAACTACTCCCAGCTGCTATGTATTCAGCTTCAGTAGTGGATAGAGATACACAGTTCTGTTTCTTGCTAAACCATGATATCAGATTGTTCCCCAAGAAGAAACATCCTCCTGATGTGCTCTTCCTATCATTAGCACTTCCAGCCCAGTCAGCATCACAGTAACCAGTCAGCATAGATCCAGATCCATGAGTATATAACATTCATAGTCACTGGTGCCATTGACATATTTCAGTATTCTCTTCACTTGGTTCATGTGACTGACTTTTGGTTCAGCTTGATATCTAGCACAAACACCAACAACAAATGCAATGTCAGGTCTGCTTGTTGTGAGATATAGCAGACTACCTATCATGCTTCTATATAGACTTTGATCTACACTAACACCATTTTCATCTTTGGAGATTTTCACATGTGTAGGAGCATGTGTCCTTTTATGGCTTGCATTCTCCATGCCAAACTTCTTAACAATGTTCTTGGCATACTTGCTTTGAGATAGAAAGATAGAGTCTTCCATCTGATTGACTTGTAGCCCAAGAAAGTAGGTCAATTCTCCAACAAGGCTCATCTCAAACTCAAACTGCATTTGTCTAACAAAGTGTTCAACCATCTGATCGGACATCCCACCAAACACAATGTCATCTACATATATTTGTGCCACCATGAGCTTCCCTCCTTCATTTTTCACAAATAGAGTTTTGTCAATACCTCCTTTCCTGTATCCATTGTTAGTGAGGAACACTGTGAGTCTCTCATACCAAGCCCTGGGAGCTTGCTTCAACCCATAGAGGGCTTTCTTCAACCTGTATACATGATGTGAAAGATCTGGATATGTGAATCCTTTAGGTTGTTCGACATATACTTCCTCATTTAAGTAGCCATTCAAGAAGGCACTTTTTACATCCATTTGGAACAGTTTGAATTTCAGAATACATGCCACTCCAAGCAATAATCTAATGGACTCAAGGTGAGCTACAGGAGCAAATGTTTCATCAAAGTCCACTCCTTCAACTTGAGTATATCCTTGTGCTACTAATCTTGCTTTGTTTTTAGTAACAACCCCTTGTTCATCATATTTATTCTTATATACCCACTTTGTGCCTATGACATTTACTCTTTCAGGTCTAGGGACCATTTCCCATACTTCATTCCTCTTGAATTGACCTAACTCCTCCTGCATGGCATTGATCCAGAACTCATCAGTCAAGGCTTCCTTGACATTCCTAGGTTCAATCTTTGACACAAAGCAGCCATGTGAGATCACTTCCCGTGCTCTAGTAGTGACCCCTTTATTTGGATCTCCTATAATGAGATCTTTGGGATGATCCTTCTAAATTCTGATAGAGGGTCCCTTGTTGATTTTGTCATCTTCAGGTTCAGCTTGGGGAGGTTCACTTTCCTTATTTTTGTCTGAGAAGTCAGATGGGGAATCATTCAGAGATGTCTCGACATCGTCTATGACATCAGTCTGTTGGTCATCAACCACAACATTAATGGATTCCATTAATACATTAGTTTTGGAATTAAAAACTCTATAAGCTCTGTTGTTTGTTGAATAGCCCGAAAATATTCCGTCATCACTTTTGGGATCCATTTTCCTTCTTTGTTCACGATCAGCCAAGAAATAACATTTACTACCAAATACATGGAAGTATTTGACTGTAGGTCTTCTTCCTTTCCAGACTTCATATAGGGTTGTAGGAGTCCATTTCTTCAATGTCACTCTGTTGTGAACATAGCAGGTTGTGTTCATGGATTCAGTCCAAAAATGGTATGGCAATTTCTTACCATGAATCATGGCTCTGGCTGATTCTTGAAGAGTTCTATTTTTTCTTTCCATCACACCATTTTGTTGGAGAGTAATGGGAGATGAGAACTCATGATGAATTCCTTCTGAAGAACAAAACTCAGCAAATTTGTTGTTCTCAAATTCCTTCCCATGATCACTTCTTATTTTGATAACATGACTTTCATTTTCTCTTTGTAGTTTTAGACAAAGCTCCTTGAAGACTTCAAAAACATCAGATTTTTCTCTTATGAAATTGATCCAGGCGTATCTGGAGAAATCATCCACCACCACATATGCATACTTCTTCCCACCAAGGCTTTCAACTTGCATGGGTCCCATCAAGTCCATATGGAGGAGTTCCAAAACTTTGGTAGTGGTGTCATGTCTGAGCTTCTGGTGTGACATCCTTGTCTGTTTTCCAATCTGACATTCTCCATAAATTTTTCCTTCAACAATCTTTAAGTTGGGAATTCCTCTAACAGCTTTAACAGGTATGATCCTCTTCATTCCTTTAAGATGCAGATGACCCAATCTTTGATGCCATATCTTCACTTCTTCCTCTTTGGCCAAGGTACACATTGAATAGTAACCAGTTTCTTGAGAACTCCACATGTAGCAGTTGTCTTTAGACCTAACTCCTTTCATGATCACTTCATTTTCCTTGTTAGTAATCAAACATTCAGTTCTAGTGAAGTTTACATTTAGACTGATGCTTATTAGATTAGCAGTTAATCCCTTAACAAGTAGGACATTTTCAAGGTCAGGAACTCCAGGGCAATCCAGCTTACCAATTCCCTTGATTTCACCCTTTGCTCCATCATCAAAGGTAACATGACTTGTGGCATGAGGATGAAGGTCAATTAGCAGGTTTTTGTTTCCAGTCATGTGTCTGGAACAACCACTGTCAAAATACCAATCTTCTTTGGCCGAAACTCTGAAGGAAGTGTGAGCTATTAGACTTGTAACATTTGTCTTAGGAACCCATTGCTTCTTGTTGACAGACCTGTGATGTTTGGGTCTTGGTTGATATTGAGTCTGATGATGAACAGGGCTAGGATAACCATATAGCTTATAACAGAAGGGCTTCAGGTGGCCAAATTTTCCACAGTAATGGCATATCCATCTTTGATGTTTCCCTTTCTGCTGTCTTCCCTTCTGAGGTTGTGACATATGATGTGACATCTCAAGTTTGCTTTTAATATGGCTGCACTTAGGTTTGAATTTTGGTTTGCAACCAGTGTAACTGCACTCAGCCTTAGATTCATTGAATCCAATGCCAAATTTGTCTCCTGTTATTTGACCAGTCTGGAGAATCTTGTCTAAGATGTCAGATCCATTGTTAAGCATTCTTACATACTTGGTCATCTCATCTAGTTTGGAGTTCAAGAGAACAACTTCAGTCTTCAACTTGGAGATGGTTTCCACATATTCTCCCTTTTCATTTTCCAGCTGAGCTATCACTTTCTTCTGGTTTTCAACTTGTCTGCATACTTCTGCACTTTTGTGACACAACTCTTTGTAGGTAGTAGCCAGCTCTCCAAAGGTTACTTCATCATCACTTAACTCTTCATCAGAACCCTATCTTCCTCTCAATGTAGTCACATGATTTGCAGCTTCTTCTGTTTCACTTTCATCAGACCAAGAGGCAACAAGACTCCTATTTTATTTCTTGAGGTAGGTCCCACATTCAGTTTTAATATGACCATACCCATCACATTCATAGCACTGAACTTCTTTTCCTTTTTTGGGCTTTTCTTCAGACCTTGTTCTTCTTCAAAAACTGTTGGATTTACTGATGTCAGATGCGATGTTCTTGACATTGGCCTTAGATTTGACATCTATATTTTTCATAAGTTTGTTGAACTGTCTTCCCAGCATTGCTACCTCATTTTCCAGATCTTCATCAATATCTTGATCACCTTCCTCATCTTCCCCTTCAATGTTTGAAATGAAGGCTATGCTCTTGGCTTTCTTTTCAGATCCATCACATATTCCCATCTCAAATGTTTAGAGGGATCCGATTAGCTCATTAACTCTCATATTTGAGATGTCTTGAGATTCTTCTATGGTTGTCACTTCCATAGCAAATCTCTTAGGGAGTGACCTGAGTATTTTCCTTACTAACTTTTCATCTGACATCTTCCCTCCCAGAGCTCCAGAGGAATTGGCAATTTCAAGGATATTCATGTGAAATTCATGAATATTTTCATCTTCCTTCATCCTTAGGTTTTCAAACTTGGTGGTGAGCAGCTGTAGTCTAGACATTTTCACTCTAAAGGTGCCTTCATGAGTGGTTTTGAGAATGTCCCAAGCCTCTTTAGCCACTTCACAGTTGTTTACCAATCTGAAGATGTTCTTGTCTACTCCATTGAAGATGGCATTCAATGCTTTAGAATTTCCAAGGGCTAAGTCATCTTCCTCCTTGGACCATTGTTCTTTAGGCTTCTTATCAGTAGTGGCTTCTCCTTCCTTAGTAACTACTGGATGTTCTCAGCCTGTTAACACAACCTTCCAAGCCTTATTATCAAGAGATTTTAGGAAAGCTACCATTCGAGGTTTCCAATAGTCATAGTTAGATCCATCCAAAATTGGTGGCCTGTGAACAAATCCTTCATCTCTCTCCATTGTACCAGAAAGTATTGTCCCTAGATCTCACCCAGAACCAGAGCAGGAAGCCTGCTCCGATACCAATTAAAATTCTGGTATCAGATATGAGATGTCGAAGGTAATGTCACGACACTAATATCTGAGTAACACAAACATGATAAAGATAAAAAATAGAAATGCAAGAGACACAAGCAATTGTTAACCCAGTTCGGTCCAAGTCACCTACATCAGGGGGTTACCAAGCCAGGAAGGAAATTCACTAAAATAGAATCAGTTCAAAGACTCTTCGTACACTTCAACAAGTTACAGTCTTTCTCACCTAATCTCTACCCGTGCAATTTCTACCTAAGCACTCTTAAATATGAGAACCCACTCACTTCCCTACAATCACACCTGTGAATTTAAACAACAATTCATTGTGAAAAGAAAACACTTTTCAATAACACACACTTGATTTTACTTCACAGTTTCAATCAAGTAGACACACACTTGATCTTGCTTAACAGCTTTGATCAAGTAGACACATACTTGATCTTGCTTAACAGCTTTGATCAAGTAGACACACACTCTTGCTTAAAAGATTAGAGTGACAATTTACAACCCATAAATCAGACCAATTCAATCATCTATGGACGACTTGAATGGTTTATAAGTCTCACGACTAAACAAGACACAAACCCTTGCTCTCTCTCAGTATTTCGCTCAGTATTGGTTGTGTTACAAATCAGGTTTTCCAAGTCCCTTTTTATAAAAGCTTTCAGCTGGGCTTGGACATCTTGAAAACCCTAAATGATTTTCCAATTAAATCTTCTCATGACAGCTGGTTAGATCTCCTTGGAAAATAAGTAAATCAGGTTGTAATCAATGATTGAATACGCCTGCAAAACAAATCTTCAATCATACTTAGATTTCCATTAAATGCGCAATCACAAAACACATAACATTCTCCCTGAATGTTCTATGTACAGGATGTCATGACATCGGGTCTGACATCCTGGAACAATCCTGCATAATTCCATAATTCCATTTATAATTTCCAGCAGGTACAAACATATCAGATGCCATGACATTGTGTATGACATCCTGAGACAATCCTGCATAATTATATTTCTTAAACTCCAACAGGTACACAATATCAGATGCCATGACATGGTGTATGACATTCTGAAACAATCCTGCATAATTATGTTTTTAAACTCCAGCAGGTACACAAAAATGTTATGTTAAGACATCACAAACAACATCTTGTGAACACTCTTTGTTTTACCAAAATTGTTGCTAACACTTAGAACCAACAAAAATAATGATTAATTATGAATTTTCCAAGTTAGGTTAGTTAACCCCTAAAAATGTGAAAAATAACATGTTTATATAGACTTGTGTCGCACCTCGAAAAATGAGGATACGACTTTATGCGAAGCGCAATCGCACGCTCGCAAGGATGGACTGAACAGAGTCGCAACCGAACTTTATTTATTCCCAAAATGGGAAAGGGAAAATATCGATAAAACCCCTAAAAGAAAGGATAAGATATGGTCATCGCAACCAATATCAGTGTTCGGGAGTCGATTACGCAAGGGGAAGGTATTAGCACCCCTCACGTCCGTTGTACTCAACGGGAACCATTAGGTTAGTTGTGTGCGTTAGTGTTAGTTGAAATATTAGGATTTTCGAATTATTAGGTGGGAAAGAAAGAAAGGATGAGAAGAGAATGTTTTTTGGATTTTTTGACGGAGGACTAAACCTAAGTTTTTTATTAGTGGGCCTGACAAGATTTAAAAATCCTGCTCATACGTATCTCAAAAGAGAAATCAAGGCTTACGTAGTTCTGGGTAGAAAAATGTTTGTTTGTTGGTCGATTTTAGCGAAAGCTATATTGTAATAATCGACGAAAACGTTGTCTTACCCAAACAGATGAGGAGTGGACGCACACCACACATCAGACGGATTTATAAATTTACATTCGGAAAAGCGCCACTTATCTCGACTCAACAATCGTGGCCGAAATATTGTTTTGTATCACTTAAGACAATATATCTTTCATTTATGAAAAAGGTTCTTTGATTAGTCGCACGGCGGCGAAAAAGAGTTTGATTGGTTGGATGTATTTTGAGTGATGGCGAGAACTTTGATGAGCGAGATATCCATCTCGAATCCTAGTCTCAGGAGTGCACGGTATACACCATGTTCCATTTCCATCTTTATTGGCAAAAGTGTTTAATAGAGATTAAGTATTTTTAGGTTTGATTGAGAAAGGGGTTTGAAGAAACCACATTGACAATTTTAAACGATGGCGAGAGCTAAGATAGGCGAGGCATCCGCCTCGAATCTTAATCTCAGGAGTGCACGGTATACACCATGTTCCATTTCCATCTTTATTGAAAAAGTATTAAGGTAGGAATTAAGTGTTTTCGAGTTTTAAAGACGAGTACTTAGGACTTGCAAGCTCTTACAGCTTGGGTCTAACACTCGGGACTACGTCTGGACATTCCACCCAGGCAGTCTGTTTCTTTCCAATATTGCTAAGAAAATGATTCGAATACTTACGAATATTTTGGCGGGAAGACGAATATATATGGCTTGCAAGCTCTTACAGCTTGAGCCTAATATTCGGGATTATGATTGGATATTCCATTCAGGATAATCTTTTTCTTCACATTTTATTAAGAAGATGGTTTGAGATATTTACAGGTGTTTTGGAGAGAAGACGGATATTTATGGCTTACAAGCTCTTACAGCTTGAGCCCAATATTCGGGATTATAACTGGATATTCCATCCAGGATAATCTTTTTCTTCACGTTTTATTTAGAAAAAAAAATTGAATATTGGAGTGTGGAAGAGAAGACGAATATTTACGGCTTGCAAGCTCTTACAGCTTGAGCCTAATATTCAGGATTATAACTGGATATTCCATCCAGGATAATCTTTTTCTTCACGTTTTATTTAGAAAAAAGATTTGAATATTGGATTTGATTTTAAGAAATATCTCTCAATATGTGATCGAGGATGGATTCACATAAATGATTTGAGACAGTTTGACTTGGTTACAAAAATTATTTGAAGCCAAAATTGAAATGGTTTAATGGAAAATGAAGACTCAATAAGAACAAGACATGTGCTTTGGACTCAATTGTTCAAGGGTTACACTGGAATGCTAGATTCCAACAGTCCTTTTCTTTCGTGTTTCAAAAGAGGAATTTAATCGGGTTTGGAAATTATTTAAAATTTATTTTGAAATGGACTTTGAAGTTGTGGAAAGTTGGAATTATTTATTTGAAAAGGATTGAAACTAGTTTAGAAATGATTGTGAAATGATAGTGGAAGAAATCGATCAATGTTTAATTAACAAAATTAATTAATTAAAATTTGGTTAAATCACTTATTTGTTATAGTCAAAAATAACTATCAAATAAATTTAATTATTAAGATTAACTAACTTAAACAAATCTCGATTAATTAATTAATTTAATTAAAAAGATCGAAGGAAATAAATCGTAATGTGCTCAAAAACCGGTTTGTACGCAACGACAACATGATTAATGTCATACGTAAGATCGGTGAAATATTCGATTAATGTTTTGGATCTTTGGTGGCATATCGGTATGAAATTTCCGAATCCACAAATTAAAATCCGATCCATCACAATAGAGACCAAACAATAAAACCGCAAATTTATTTACGAACTTCACTATAAGATAACAACCATAGAAAAAAAAACACACATTTATTTACAAAATTCATTCTAAGATAACAGTAATACAAATGACTAATTAAGACACAAATTCAAATGCACCATGTTCATGGAACAAAAACAAACATGCAGTATTACAAACCAAATTTTTTTAATACACGATATTCATGAAGTATCACATGCAGTATTAAAATTACAGTACAACAATTCAATAACCAATATCACTAATGGCTATGCAAAAGAAATTTCATATGCAGCACCAAAAATTAATATAACCCTAAACAATCATGAAACAATAACATCTAAAAAATTGAATTGAAATTAAAGTTAGTAATATTAACAACTTGGATAACACAGAAACTTGAATCAAAAAATTACCGCAATGTCGAATCTTATCCCTTCAATATTTATCGCACCGCATCCACGAAATTCATCTTACACCGACAAGTTTGTTGTAGAGTTTGATATACGTGCTGCAAGTTACGCAACGCGTTCGGGCTGCTACAAGTTACACAAAGCGTATGGGTTGCTGCAAGTGTTGGAATTAGAGTTGTCGGAAATGTCAAATATGTCGACATTAAACCGAAAACGCAGTGGAGTTGGTGTTTCTACCCTTCCATTTCAAATCCTAACCGGACCAGCACCTGCATAAAAGTCAAAACCAACAACGATCCAATAGAAGAACACCTTGCTAACTCGAAATCAGGAATTTCACCAACTTGAATCTCTATGGAACGGTTGCGAAATGCCCGAGACAACATTTTTCGCCCACCATAATGTGTAGGCGGATTTTGAGTTCCAAAAAGCATGAAGTTCAGATGTGTTTTAATTGTTTCTTGCAGTTCAGGAACAAAAAGCTCTCTGTTATCATTAAGTAATCGGTTCAATGCTTCCAACACATCAGATGGAGCCAAGTTAAGCTCATCCAGTACAATCCAGTAGCCATTTCTTACAGCTTTTACCAAATATGCAAACACTTTGACTTTATTTTATCTTTTGCCACTGAAATAGTCTATGCATAAGCACTTATTCTGGTAAGCGCTTAAGCAGGAAGTCCCCAATTAAATTGTTTATCCAAACGCACCTCAATTAGTATTCTCACCAACTGATAATCCAAATGTTGCACCATCACCTCAGGAATCCCAATCCCAAACGAATCATTAACAACAGAAACAAACAGTAGTCAACCCACTCGCCGGAACAACAACACCATTCCCCTTCAAAGCCGTCAAATCAAATTCACCTCTCGGAAACGAAGACGACGGCGTCGGTGAAACAGGAGCATCAGAGTTACTTCCACCAACAATAATCGACTCAGCACGGCGAGATGCCGCGGCGGAACAAGCGTGAAGAGTTAGGTTATCAGAAAGATGACGCGGCGGAGGGATCATAACATGTGAAAGCGAAGCGGATGTGTCGGTGATAGGGTGAGAAGGGTGTAGTGAGTTGGACGGAGGGTTTTACGGTTGTTGTGTTGACGATGGAAGTAGTGACGAGGGTTGGTGTTAGTGAGCGGAGAAGATTGAGGGAGGTAAGTGGAGAGAGACGGAGGGTTGTACGGAGTGAGGTAGAGCGGAGACGATGGCTATTAAGGGTAATGTGCGATGTGGGTCGAGGTTCACGAAGGTGAGTCGCGAGGGAGATTGTTCAGGGTGATTTAATGGCGGAGGTGAGAGAAGAGGAACAGTGTTGTTGGTGATTTAATGGCGGAGGAAGGAGATGGAGATCGGCGGAGGTTTTGTTGAGGACGAAGTGAGCGGTTTCGTGGTGGCGGAGGCGGATGAAAGTTCGACGGCGGAATAGGGTTTTGTGAGGGAGTGAAGGCTGGATGAAGAGGAAGATGGGTTACGATTTGGATATTTTACTCATTGTTTTTTGATCTATTTTTGCTGTGTGTTTTCACTTGAGGTTTGGGTTTGAGTTTTTTGTGAGAGATTGAGGAGAGAACTATGTTGATGGTTGAAGCTTTAAGAAGCTTCATTCACTGTTTTTATTTTTTCAGAAAAATGGATGAGGATAGGGATTTTTCGTTTCTTTTCCTGGGTGGGTGTGTTTGTGTGTTCTTTCCTGAGGCGAGCGAATGTGGGTCTTATGGTTGTAGGAAAGCCAATGGTCTCCCCTACATTGTATCCGTTGTCTGATTTTTGTCACATTTCCTAAAATGTCTCAAGGTAAAAAGTGATCCTTTGATGCCACCAAAATAAAGACATTGGATCCCTTCATTTTTTGTCTGCTTTTGCCTGCAATATCTTGGCTTTTTCCATATGCATAGAGACAAACTCTTTTTATGAAAAAGGGTTCAGTAATTGGTTTTTATTGTAGAAGGAAATTGAAATAACTAAATTAAAAGAGAAATCAAATTATTTTAAATAATCAAAAATAAAAATAAAATATAGACAAATATGTGTAATTATTTTAATTATTTTAATTGAAAAATTAAAAAAGACAAAGGACTCAAAATAAAAAATAAAAACAAAGTTGAACGCAAAAGTGCCCGAAAAAATGAAATGAATGCACCAAAATGATCAGTGCAAAATAAACTTATTGGAAAAATACAGCGTTTCTTTTAATTTTGAAATAAATTCTGACCGGTTAAACAGGCTCGAGCTCATCAAAAAGTGACCGAAAAATTAGCTGAAAAATAAATCGAGCATACCAGATTAAACTACGCGAAACGTAGATTAATAGAATTGATGTCTAGAAGCTTGATTTTAAAAGTTTTCGTTCACTGGTTTAACGCACATTCGTTGATTAACTCAACCGGTTCGTCTGTAATTCCAAAAAAATTATTTCGACTGATATTCTATGCATTATGCGGTATGGAATGTATGTTATGCTATGTATGTATGCAATAACTATGATGAATGTGTTGAATCGGCGATTCAGGGTCAAAATTGGGGTGTGAGAACTTGGTAGGTGAATGATCACTTGTGATCCAAGTAATTGGTTTTATCAATGATTAGAAATTAATTTAAGCTCAATTTGCGAATCACAAATTTCAATCATAGGATTAATTGTTAAGAGTGGCTAGGATTGAGTGAAAAAAATGGAAGTTGAGATTTGTGTTTGTTTGGAAGTTTGTGTTAGTTTTGAAGTTATGGTAGTCAAGGGTAATTAGGTAAATGTATGACTTATGGAGAAATATGTAGTTAAAGGTAGTTAGAGACCAATCATGTTGGAGTTTAACAAAAGTACAAAGTTAGGATGTAAGGCAAAAAGTCACTAGTAATTAACTTGAATTTTCATGCATTTGCCTTGATTTTTCTACCACTTTTGACTTGAATTTTGAGTGGCTTAACCCATGACTTTTAGTACTTTTTGTCGCATCCGCGAAAAACAATCGGCGGGAAAAACAAACAAACAGAGCCGCCACCGTGCGTTATTTATCCCAAAGGAGGGAAAGGAAACGCTCGAAGTAAACCTGGAAAGGAAATGGTCTTACGACCAGAGATTGCAAGGATCGGGAGTCGGTTACGCAAGGGGAAGGTATTAGCACCCCCTCACGTCCGTCGTACTCGACGGGATCCACGCTCAGAAGAAAAGAATAAGGTTGCTAAATAACTGCTCAAAGAATGCACCCATGCTGAAATACACAGGCGGAAGAAGACGGAGGAGGACTCGACAGGATGTCGCATCCTGGGCCTACGTAGTTTGTCAGACACAAACATCAGAGTCGACGTAGTTCGGGGAAATGGGAAACGGGCTCGCTAGGATATCGCATCCTATGCCTACGTATCTCATCTGGAATGAGAATCAGAGCTACCGTAGTTCGGCTAACGCACGCCGAAACAAAACACACGCACAGACGCTGAAACGTCAAAACAAACACACAACTGGAATCGGGATGCCAATCGCTGGTCTTACATCCAACTCCTAACAACAAACACAAACAAGGAAACCGAATGCCAATTGCTGGACTTACATCAGACTCCACACACAACAAACAAACGCACACAGGAAATCGAATGCCAATTGTTGGACTTACATCAGACTCCAAACACAAACACAAACAAGGAAACCGAATGCCAATCGCTGGACTTACATCAGACTCCAAGCAAACAAGAGGTTAATCGGATGCTGAGTCATCAAAAGCAACAAAAAAGTTGAACAAACAAGCTAGCAGGGAGTCTGGTACTCGAGCCTGCTAGCTGTCAAGCAAACACACACAAAAAGGAAAAGGGTGCCCGGAGAGATCTCGCACGATCTCCTGCCTACGTACCTCATCTGGTATGAGGATCAGGGCAACGTAGTTCCCCTTAACAGGGGAGAAACTTTCTCCTAACCAGAGACTGGGAAATGACAAACTAAAAGGGAGACTGACTCGAGCCTAATAGTTATCATGCAATCCACAATGGTCCTAGGTTGAGGTATCTAACAGATCCTAACTCGCACAGGCAGCAAGTTGAAACAACAAATAAACAGCAAACAAGCATTCACAAAAGAGCAAGCACACACACTATATGCAAACAAATGGCTCATACAAGGCTAGGCTTTAGTCAAGGGGTCACATCAACCTCGACAAACAAGCAAACTGGAAATGGGTGTTGTTTGCTCTTAACCCTAACATTGAGAGTTAGGGTGAAGCAAATGAAATGGGAAGTGAGGGTAAGACCTCACAGCTCTTATCCCTGGCCTGAGAGAGCATGAATCAAATAGAGAGTGTGGGAGTCCAAAATGTAGGAACTCTTCTCCACAAGTGACTGACACAACAAGACCTTTGGTTCTTATTCACAATGCATCAACACATGGTGTGAGCAAAGTGAATGACACAACTGAATAGCAGGGGATGGATTGCACATCCCTTTTATCTGCCAATTGCCTCTTGAGAGGACTTTACCTGCTTGGCACAAAATTAAACAAACACAAGCATTGCCTCTTAAGGAGGGCTTCAGACAGGTGCTTACCAATGACAGTAGGTCTTCCAGACTACATGAAGTCAGAGGTCATTACCTAAGTGGTACGCAAACCACAAGCAAGCAAAGCAAAGTTCAAATGAACTTAAAGCAACCTAGGTACCTGTGGAAACAGCTAAATAAATCAGTACAATACTCAGACAACAGTCAATAGTCAAAGTCAAACAGACAGACAAATCATCATCAGACCACAATGGTGCAAGGCATAAGGCAAACACAAATGAATTGTCCTCAAAGCCTACAAAACAAGCAAGTGTTAGCCAACAATAACAAATGATCAAGCTCAAATGAAGGATCAACACCAATCATGGAGATGCACACTTGAACCTGAAATTCACAACTCAAATGTAAGTAGCAAACCACTAGGTCAAAGCCTAGGGTCAAAAGTGAATCAAAAATCCAAAACAGAACTTGATATTCAACATGGATCATATTTAATCCATCAAGAACAAGTCCTAAAAAGAACCAAAGCAAAATCATCAAGCAAGTTCATTTTGTGTGCAAGAGAAATCAAAGACCAATTCAAGGCATCCAAATGATCATCATGAATGAAAATTCCCAATCAAAACAGAAATGATTCAAATAATTCTGGAAAAATTCATGAGTATTCAACACATCCAAAACATCCATCATGCAAAAAATCAGAAGCAATAGAGGTCATTTGGCATGGAAATCAAATTGCACAAGTCAAGACAACCAAAGGTGTGACACAAATTGTCACACCATGCAAACACAAGCATAAAACAGAAATGGTACATGAGAAAAATACCAAACCAATCCTAAAACATCCAGCAATGTGTCTAGAATCAGCATGTAAAATTTCAAGTCCATTGGATTAAAATCAAGCATTTCACAATAGAAAGAGCAAGGCAAGGTCACAAATGCACCTATGGTCAAAGATTCTAGAGCAAATAAAATTCCAGCCAAACACAACTTTCAAACTCATGATCATAAAAAACTAGACAAAACAAGGATCATTTTGCAAAAAATTGGGAGTGATTTGGAGCATTTTTCAATTTATTATGAATTTTACAAGTTGGAGAAAAAATGTGAAATAAAAATGGCATAGCATGGCAAAAGTGAAAAATAAATTCCAAAAAACGCCTGAAGCAGGAATCGAAGTGAGGACCATGGATTAAATAGGTCTGGGCGCGTGTTCTTCATGCTAGAACCCTAGCGAACCAGAGATGAAGATCTTCATCTTCTTCATGAAGATGATGATGAACAAGATGAAGTTCATCAAAAAATTTCCGGAATTTCCAGAATTGCTCAGAATTTTACAAATTATATATCGTTGGAAAGCTCTTTCAATGTAGAATTCAAATATCATATTATTTAAGCCTAAATCTCCATGGATTTTCTGAATCAAAGCAAAGAAGTTTCTATATCTAAACTTGAAATCATCATATCTCACTCAATTTTCATCCAAATTCCACGAAATTTATATAAGAATTCTCACCACAACAAGATCTACAAGATTATGTACATAAAACAGAGAATTAAGAGATGCGAAAATTTGACCTCTTGAAGAACAGTTGGCGAATTCTACAGATCCAAGGCCAAGCAAGCATGCAAATCCACTCCAAATCACTTGTTATGAAGTTTGATGATGAAATTGAGGCTTGGAAACATATAGATCTTGCTTAAATCTCAAATGCCATGGTTATGTTCTTGAGCTCCACATGCACAATTCTAGTCCAATCTTGAAGATCCAATGCTTGATCTATGCTAAATCCACACCAAGGAACAAGAATATGGAAGAAAATTGGTATGTTATGTGATGAAAATTTGAATTATGATTAGGAGAAAATTTTGGAGGGAAATGAAAACTAGATCTAGAAATGGTGAATTGTGATTAACCTGCTTCAATTCTGTTATGATTATGGTATTTATATGAAGTCTTAATCACACTGAAAATGTTAATTAAGCTTGGTTAATGGTAATTGGCAAAAATGAGGTGTTTTGACAAAACTTGAAAATTAGTGGTGCATGAAGTAATATGGACGTGAACAGTAGCCAATGCATGATCAAAACAGAGTTATGTATTGATACAAAGCTCGTATGTATCAATACATAGAACATTTTGCCCTGCATGGATCGATACATAACTCGTATGGATCGATACATAGCACATTTTGCCCTGCATGGATCGATACATAACTCGTATGGATCGATACATAACATATTTGCCCTGCATGGATCGATACATAACTCGTATGGATCGATACATAGCATATTTTGCCCTGCATGGATCGATACATAGCACATTTTGGCCATGCACACTTGATAATGATTTGATCATATCTCCTCAATCGTTCATCAGATTCTCATGATCTTGGACTTTTTGGAAATGGGAGAGAAAGATCTTCAACTTTAATGTTGGACAAAAAATCATTTGAAGCTTCTTTGATGTTGGAAAGTTAAGTTGAAGTTGGTCCAAAACTTGCCATTTTTGGAAACTTTTGATCTGGCTTCAAAATCTTCAAGGTAGATGTTTGACATGTTGAATAACCTTCTTTGAGACATGAATGAAGTGTCTCAAACTATTTCTCCATCTCCTAGCCCTCAGTTAACTTTCAGTTGACTTTTATGGGCCTCAGATGACTTGAACATGCACTGATGAATTTTGAGCCTCAAACCTTGGCCAAATTGCTTCAAAATGATCCTTGGGTTATTTAAGCTCATTGGAACCACCATAGGGCTTTCATCTCATGGAAAATGCTCTTGCTCTCTTGCATAGTTGAATCTCCTGACCAGTCTTGACTGATGAGATGTAACATGAGATGCAATGCTAATGACCTAAAAATGAAATGAAATATGCTAAGCTAGTCCCAAGAGAGGAGGGCAAATTTTGAGGTGTTACACTTTTGAGAAGTCATATTTTCCAATAAATGAAAACTTTCTTTTATTCCAACTTTGCCATTTTCTTTGAATCCAAGCAAACCTCTGAAATAACCATAAATCTCAAATAAAGAGATGATCCCCACCACAAGTAATACGGGAAATAAACCCGAATAATTACCAAATAATATCCATCTCGAAAATACACTTAAATCGATTAAATCTAGTATCATCGAACCTTTGGTATAAATTTGTTACCATATATAAATATCGATGAATGCATGACCAAATAGAAGCAAAGTATGCAAATGAATAAAACCATAAGCCAGACGAATTGAAAAAAAAAGATAGGGTAAATTTTGGAGTATGACACATGCGTTATTGGCAAATTTGTCATCAACAAAGCCCATTGTGATCTAGGAGCAAGTGTGAGTTTGATGTCTCTCTCAATTTGTGAAATGCTAAATTTATGAGGATTGAAGCCCACTAAGATGTCCCTTCAGCTGGCTGATCGTTCAGTTAAGTACCCTGTTGGTATTCTAGAAGACATTCCAGTTAGGATAAACCATTTTTACATCCCTACAAACGTTGTAGGGATGGACATCAAGGAGGACTCCAAGATTCTGATCTTATTTGGAAGACCCTTTTTAGCCACTGATGGTGCGATTATTGATGTGAAACGAGGGAAGCTTACTTTTGAAGCCGGTGGGGAGAAAATTGAGTTCATTCTTTCCCAGTTTTTGAAAGCTACAAATGAACGATTCATGTTATTTTATTGACATCATCGATGGATGTTTAAAAGAACTGTCGCAAGAGGCGCCTCTTGCTGAAGAGCCAGTTGCGCCCATTACAACGGATATAGAAGAAGTCGAGGTTGAGGTACTATTGGATTAAGGTTTAGATTAGTGCCTCGCTTTGACCCCCAATCGGATGCCCGACATAGAGAACCAAAAAGTGGAGCTTAAAGAGTTACCGAAGACCATTGGGTATGAGTTTCTAGATTATGAGTTAAATTGCCCCGTTATAGTTAATGCTAGCCTTGGAAGAGATAAAATCGATAAGTTACTCACTGTTCTGAAGAGGAGCCCCGTTGCTTTAGGATACACCCTAAGTGACCTTTAGGGTATCAACCCATTTGTGTGCATGCACCAAATCATGCTAGAGAGGGTTCTAAAACCTCTTGAGAGCAGCAAAGGCGGTTGAACCCAAACATGAGTGAGGTAGTTAAGAAGGAAGTTATGAAACTTATGGTTGTCAGGATTATTTATCCCATTTCAAATAGTAAGTGGGTGAGTCTGGTACATGTGGTGCCGAAGAAAGGCGGCATGAATGTAGTTAAGAATGATATAGGTGATTCATTAGCCACACGCACGGTGATTAAATGGAGGATGTGCATAGACTACCTAAAGTTGAATAAATCCACAAGGAAGGATTATCCCCCCCTTTATCGACCAAATGTTAGAGCGCCTTGTCAGGCATTCACATTTCTGCTAGTTTGATGGATATTCAAGATTTTTCCAGATACCAATACACCCAAGTGATCAAGAAAAAAATACCTTTACTTGCCCCATGGTACTTTCGCTTACTGGAAAATATCATTTGGGCTATGTAATTCTCCTACCACTTTCCAAAGATGCATGATGGCTTTCTTTGTTGATTTTATCAAGGACATTACGGAGGTCTTTATGGACAATTTCTCCTTGTGTGGATCTATTTTTTATGACTGTTTAGTGAATCTAGAGAAGGTTTTAGAGATATGTGTTAAGGTTAATCTTATGTTAAACTAGGAGAAATGCCACTTCATGGTTAAGGAGGGCATTGTTCTCGGACACTCAGTGTTCGCTAAAGGTATTAAGGTTGATAGAGAAAAAACTGAGGTTATCGAGAAATTGAAACCTCTAAAGAATGTGCGAGAAGTCAAGATCTTTCTAGGACACGCTGTTTTTTATCGGCGTTTCATTAAAGACTTTAGAAGATAACCAAACCACTTACTGGCTTGCTGATGAAGGACGCGGAGTTCATCTTCGATGAACGCTGCCATAAGTCCTTCTAATTATTAAACCGCACACTAATCTATGCACCTATTATGCAACCCCCTGATTGGAGTGAGCCATTTTAGATTATGTGTGACACATCTAACTATCCAGTAGGCGTTGTTATAGGACAACATAAATATAAAAAGTTGCATGTTATCTATTATGCTAGCAAGACGTTGGATGAGGCTCAAATTAATTATCATACTATAGAAAAAGAGATCCTGACGTTTGTGTTCGTTGTAGATAAATTTCGATATTATCTAGTAGGGTAAAAAATTATTGTTTATACCGATCACACTACCCTCCGGTATCTGCTGACTAAAAAGGATGCAAGATTGATTAGGTGGATCCTGCTACTTTAGGAATTCGACATGGAGATCCAGGATAAAAGGGAATGAATAATGTGGTTGTGGATCACCTGTCGAGACTTACTGACGTTGAGAGCGATGATGTCCCTATTGATGATTACTTTCCTTATGATAGACTAGTAGCCTTTGTTAGTGCGGCGGGAGAAAATTCAGCAGGTTTCAAATGCTCCTGGTCCCTCTGGCTAGACATTTACTTTTGAGCTCGTGCTTCTCCATCTTCTTCTTCCCGTAAGAGACGTGTTTCACCTACCGACACACAAGTCTCTCCATCCTCCCGCAGGCGTCAGGTTTCACATATTCAGGCGCCCGAGGTACCCGAGTTACCAGTGGTATCGGAGGCACCACTGCCATTTACTACTGCTGATGCTGCTAAGCTAGTGCCACCTTTGAAGGGTGGGGCTATAGGAATTTGGAGAAGACCCTGTAGATTTATCACTATTACCTCTGCACCCAGACCATACAACCATACATATATGGGACAGAGAGGTAATATTAGTTGTCTTCATTCTTTTTAATTTACATTTATTTCAATTGACAAGTTTGTGACATTATTTTTTTATTTTTTCAGGACTGTGATCCGCTGAAGTTTATTAACCACGAGTACAAGATTACTACCTTGCCTCATCCGAATGAGGATTGGTTTCAGGCTTTGTCCTTATTTTTCCTAAAGGACTTGTGCATGACCTGTTATATTACGGTTAACCATGAGATGCTTAATGCATTAGTGGAAAGATAACATTCAGAGACCTCGTCATTTCATCTTCCACCTTTGTGAGATGTCTATCACACTCGACGATGTCTCGTATTTGCTACATATTATGATTAGGGGAGACTCTTAGATCATGAGAGGATTACCAAAGATAAGGCACCCGAGATGATGGTAGACTATCTGGGGGCTGACCTAAGGGAGGCGAACGAGGAGTTGGATAGGACCAAGGGACTCATGCTAGATTTGAATACATGAAAAAGGTATATACAAAGGAGTTCCATAAAGCACATCAGGCTACAAGTGATGACGAGCAGGTGATGCTCCATATAACACATGTTATGAGAGCTTACTTGTTATATTTGGTTAGCACTACGATCTTTGTGGACAAGATTGCCACTTATACAGATGTCGTCTACCTAAGGTACTTCCAGGATTTCGAGTGGATGCATGAGTACAATTGGGGGCGCTTGTTTGGTCTACTTGTACTCAAAGTTATCAAAAAGATGTAAGTGGAAGACGAAGCATGTCACAAGCAGCATCACACTATTGACGATAATATTTATTGGTCTTTTAATATTTCTGTGTCGTTTTCATTTCATCTTTACAACGCCATTACTTATGATTCGTGTATTCCAAACTTTTTAGGCCTAGATCCTCCAACACTTCTCGCGCATCTCCTACTGGGAGAGTGTACCAACTTACTCTAAGGATATGTCGTGTGCTACTGCATTTTCCCCGCTCAGAGGGAACCAGACGACTGAGTCGTTCAAAGTGTGTCATGATTGCTTGATTGTCGAGGATATGCACTTCAACAGCTATGTTGATCACCGTGAGACACAACCATTTGACGAGATAATGTTATACTCTGGATGGTTGACCTGCGGATCACATATCACTGCTCCTCATCTACCTGAGCGCGTCATGCGGAAGTTCAACTACACTCAAACCATTCTCAGGCACCCTGTTGTATCTGCTCTTCCTGCTTTGACATAGACAAATAGATGGCATGTTTGATGATTATGCGAGTCATCTTGTACCGGAGGAGGCATGAAATATCATAGCTCCAAGCGACTAGAGCTACGTGGACAGGTACATCAGGTGATTCTTCAGGGTGTCACATCCGTATACGGTGCATGTTGCTCCAGGATATCCACCTATGTCAGCTCATCAGGAGATACTAGAGGAGGAGCAGACACATTTAGATGATGTTGAGGATGTCTTGCCTAGATGTCATCGCGTTGTAGAGATTGTGCAGACAAACATTGACAGAGGCATCTTCCCTGATGGCTCTGATGTGAGATAGGTCCTAGATGTCATCATGACAGAAGTACGAGAGACATTGATGTACAGGAGACAACACTGAAGAACGGAGGGATTGATGGCCGAGAGGCAGGGGAGCCAAGCGATGTAGTCTGATATACACAGTAATGCATTATATAGTAGTAGTAGTATGATTATATTCCATTTTGACAACATGCTACTTTATCATTGTTCTTGACCTTTTTTTTTGTCATTTATTGATCTTTTATTTATATATGACATTTTTAGACCATCTGAATTTGTGCACGCTATTGTTTGTATATCGATTGTATGGTTTAAATCTCATCACATAACATGGTACATAATACTTATAAATCTTCATCTGAATACGTATAATCAAAAAATAATATTAAACATGTTGTTTTGATACATTACGGAGATGTAATTTCGTAAAATAAACGAATATACATCTCCAAAATATTTTAACTTTTAATCAGAAATTGATGTGTCCGGAGATTTATCTCCAAAATCTAAAAACATTTAAGTATTTTTGCATTGTGACTAAGAACCTCTTCCAATAAATCTGTCAGTCACACTTACTAGTTAAGAATGGAGGTAATCCGACTAAGATGATAATCAACTCTTTTTTTAATGTTAATAGAATCATAACTTTGATGCCTCTTATTTCTATCAAGTTTTTTAATGTTAATAGAATCATAACTTTGATGTCTCTTATTTCTATTAATCATCGCAGAAAACTAAACTTGTGGTTTTAAATATAAAGTATCAATGAAGAGTAAATTTGACTTAAAATTGAACAACCAGCTCTTACAAAAGTGGTGTTGCACATCCGTAAATTTTCCATCATTGATCTAAAATAGTGCATAAAAAAACATAAATTACTAACATAGATTTATAGATCCAATTTTTTAAAAAGAAAATCTTACTGTCTTATTTGATTGTTATTACTTATTAACCACAAAGTACCCCAATTATACTAGTTGATCAACTTCTGTACAAGCGATATAAAAACAGTATGACAATAAACTATAAGGTTTAAATATGCAAATGGTAAAAACTAACCTTATTTAACTTCTCTATCAGCAAACCCCATATTTACTTATTAAACTACTCAATCAACTACATTTCTTCTGGTCATGCAGAAAGTTACACGTGTCATTAAATTAACTAAATTATTTTATAGCAGACAAGTTAAGGCCTAGAAGCAATAATCATGCTAGTATAGAAGCAGACACAGGATGAGAAAACAATCATTCTCCATATTAATCTTAATAGACATCTTCATCTGCAATAAATCAAAAATATATATATTACTCATACCACATATCCAAAAGCAACTTCCTCATTTCTACCAATTTTTTATTGAAATATTTTAAAAACTGATGAAACCTGCTTTCAGATGAAAGTTAAACATCTACAACTTATGCTAACATTCATTAGTTAATTTCCATTGATATACTGAACATTATATTAGATGTAGGTAACACCTCCCTTAACAAATTGAACAATAATTCTAGTATCTCATATATGTCTAATCAAAATTTCAAAAACAATAGTTGATTTAATTAAAATACTTTTAACGCATGTGGATATAGGACATAGGTTTTAGTTGATTTAATTAAAATACTTTTAACGTTCATGAATATAGGACATAGTTTTTAGTAGAATGCCTCGTTGCATTCGTATTTGCCAATCTCATTTGATCTAGCATACATGCTAACAAAATACACGCCATTGGGTGAATTGTGGTTGTAATGATTTAACTTTCTTATTACACCTGTTTTGACTTAGTTCAAGTCTGTACTTTCTGTAGTAGGTAAATTATAAGTAAAATGAGATTGGTGGTTCATCATAACCTACTATTGGACTATATCTCCCCTAATCTAAATTTATATTTACCAACAAAAATAAAATAAATAGAACAAGTACACTATCCTCTTAGATAAATTTTAAATGTTATCAAAATTATGACATTTAATATTTGTATATATTAGATCTTATTGTTTATGTCTACATTTACATTATTATAATAGGACATTTAAAATCAATTTTGATACAAGTCAAAATTATGATTTTTCATGAAAAACAAGTCTATGGGTCGATACATAATGAATGAATTGATTTTTTTTTTATGAAAAACAAGTTTATGGATCGATACATCTAACATATGGATTGATACATAGTGAATGGGATATAAAAAAAGATTTTGCCTTAAATGTAATTAACATAGGAGTGTGGGGGTCGATACACAATATGAAGAGTCGACTCATTCATGTTTGGAGTTGACTCCAACTGAAGGTTTTGGCAAGTCGTTGGTTCTGCCTTAATTGTATCGACTTTTAGCTTATGTACTGACTCATACTTGTTTGGAGTCAATACATTTTGTTCTATTTTACTAAACTTGTAATTTTTATTAAAAAATTGTTTTTTTTCTCAACACACACATACATATAAATATGCATTCATGCATCATTTCTCAATATTGAAATCAAGAAAATACAAAGAATTTTCTCATCATCTTCAACTTTTCTCTTCATACATTCAACAATTACATATATTCATTTTTGGTGAGTGTCATCTAGATTAGATTGATAAGGTCCAATTTATGATTGTTGTAGTCAAATTGGGTTGAGTATTCTTTGGGGGTTTCATTGATAAAACCGGTTATGTTTTTTCCTCCAAGATCAAGGATTAATTTGAGGGATTTTGTACAAGATTTCACAACGAGGATTCAATCGAGTAAAAACTTTGAAGAACGGAGTTTTGTCAAAGGATTAGAGGTAACCGGAGGATCGACTTAGAAGTCATGGGTCACTTGATCTTGCTTAAGATCAAGGGGAGAGAAGACGTAAGAATCAACATCAAACATAGGATTTGAGGGGTTTGGATTGCTATTTTTTCTCTTGTATACAACTCATGCAAAGGTTAATTGCATATCTCAATTCTATTTGGAATTGGGGGCAAACATACTCATAGTGAGAACAATTGGGAAATTCTCTCTCTCTCACACACACACGCACACACACGCATATGCATACACACACACACACACACACACACACACACACACACACACACACACACACACACACACACACACACACACACACACCACACACACACACACACACACACACACACACACACACACACACACACACACACACACACACACACACACACACACACACATATATATATATATATATATATATATATATATATATATATATATATATATATATATAATACACTTAGTGTGCAATTTGATAAACTGAAAAATTTGTTTGTGTTTAAGTAATTCTAATTGTTTTGTAAAGATAATTGCAATCTAAACAATTGTAATTGGTTTTTCATATCTTCAACACAAAGGAAAAATAACTTGGTTTTTACTACACATCAAGTGTTTGATAAACTATCTTTATTCATTTTTGTATTCTATTTCATTGGAAATTGATTGCAAAGTGTGACATTGTTGAAACGATTATATTTGTAAAACATATTGATTTACTTTCTCATCATTAGTATATGTTTCCTTACGGTTTAAACACATATTTGATTCTTCTGATAATGGTTCAGGATAGACGAGTGTCAATTCAAAATTATTTTCTCTTGCCATAGTAAATATTTTCAAAATAATATTTTAATTGAATAAAAATTTATTTGTGATTTATTCACTCCCTCCCTTCTAGATCGTTGTCCTCGTCTAACAAGTGGTATCACGAACACCAATTTATCTTGTGCTTCAAAATCGCTTATTAGATTATGGCTTCTGAACCTAAAGGGGCGTATAATAAAACACCTATTTTCAATGGTGAAACTATGGTTATTTAGAAGGATTGTATGAGTATCCATGTCAATTTTATTGATAAAAATGTTTGAAACACCATCTGAAATGATCCATTTTAAATTACTATTATGACCATTGCAGATGGTGGTGTTGTACCTAAACCAGAAGCATAATGGAATGTGGATGATGAGAAAAGGTGGTCTTATGATTGGAAAGCAATGAATATTATAATCTCCACTTTAGGAGTTGAAGAATATTATCGTGTTTCTCATTGTGAAACCGCTAAATCTATGTGAGACTCATTACTAGGTGTCCATGAGGGTACAAATGAAGTCAAACAAGCTATAATCTAAACAATTGTAATTGGTTTTTCATATATTCAACACAAAGGAAAAATAGCTTGGTTTTTATTGCACATCAAGTGTTTCATAATCTATCTTTATTAATTTTTGTATTCTATTTCATTGGAAATTGATTACAAAGTGTGACATTGTTCAAACGATTATTTTTGTAAAACATATTGATTTACTTTCTCATAATTAGTATATGTTTCGTTACGATTTAAACGCGTATTTGATTCTTCTGATAATGGTTCAGGATAAACGAGTGTCAATTCGAAATTGTTTTCTCTTGTGTCGCATCCGCGAAAAACAACTGGCGGGCTAAAACAAAACAAACAGAGCCGCCATCGTGCGTTATTTATCCCAAAAGAGGGAAAGGAAACGCTCGAAGTAAACCTGGAAAAGACATGGTCTTACGACCGAAGATTACAGGGATCGGGAGTCGGTTATGCGAAGGGAAGGTATTAGCACCCCTACGCATCCGTCGTACTCGACGGGATCCACGCTCAAAAGAATAGAAGAAAGGTTGCTAAACACTGCTCACAAACATCACACACACACACTGGCAACAACACAGGTGGGAGAAGAGGGGAAAGGGCTTGCTAGGATATCGCATCCTATGCCTACGTATCTCATCTGGAATGAGAATCAGAGCTACCGTAGTTCGGCTCACGCACGCCGAAACAAAACACACGCAAACAGGCAAACATGGAAACCGAATGCCAATCGCTGGACTTACATCAGACTCCGAACCAAACAAACCCACACTGGAAACCAAATGCCAATCGCTGGACTTACGTCAGACTCCACACAACAAACACCAATAGGATACAGACTGCCAATCGCTGGTCTTACGTCCATCTCCTAACACACAAGAGGGTTAACCAACAAACAAGTTACTAAGGAGTCTGGCACTCGAGCCTAGTAACTGTCAAGCAAACACACACAAAAAGGAAAAAGGGTGCCCGGAGAGATCTCGTACGATCTCCTGCCTACGTACCTCATCCGGTATGAGGATCAGGGCAACCTAGTTCCCCTAAACAGGGGAGAAACTTTCTCCTAACTAGAGACTGGGAAATGACTAACTAAAAGGGAGATTGACTCGAGCCTAATAGTTATCATGTATTCCACAATGGTCATAGGTTGAGTTTTCTATCTAACTTGCACAGGCAGCAAGCTGTCCTAATCAGGACAAACAAAGCAAACATACACACAATTAGCACACACTATATACAAACAAAGTGGGCTCACACAAGGGTTGGGCTGTGAAACACAAGCCAACTGTAATCGGGTGTAGTTAGCTCTTAACCCTAACATTGAGAGTTAGGGTGAAGCAGATGAAATGGGAAGTGAGGGGTGTGCCTCACAGCTCTTATCCCTGGCCTGGGAGAGCTTGACTCAAATAGAAGGTGTGGGAGTTCAGAAAGCAGGAACTCTTCTATCCACATGACTGACTCAACAAGGATCTTGGGTTAATATCCACAATGCATCAACACAAGGTGTGAGCAAAGGGATGACACACTGAATAGCAGGAGATGGACTACACATCTCTTTTATCTGCCAATTGCCTTATCAAAGGTCTTTTCCTGCTTGACACAAAGATAAACAAACACAAGCATTGCCTCTTAAGGAGGGCTTCAGACAGGTGCCTGCCCAAGTAACAGGACAGGTCTTCCAGACTACATGAAGTCAGTGAGTTATACCTCAAATGGTTAAGCAACCAAGCAACAGCAAAAGCAAGTTCAAAAGAACTTAAGCAACTAATGTACCTTAATTGAAGTGCAGAACTGGAACAGAGTGATTCAGGCCTTGTAATGTAGGAACAGATGATCTCCAATGCTTAGATGTATGAATGGATGAAGAATTGGTGCTCAATCGTGCTTGATGTTGCTCAAATCTTCAACTGCCATTAATGGATGCTAGCTTCAACAGTTCCAAAATCTGCATGTAATCCTTCGATTCTTGCTTCCAAAACACTCAATTATGCTCATGGATGATGATTTGATCCAGAACAAAGCAATGTTTGTGAAGAATTTTGATGAAAAAGTGAGAGAAAAAATTGTGAAGATTGGTGAATTAGATCTAGATCTGAGCAAAATGAAGTGTTAATCACAAAAACAGTTATGCTTTAGCTTTTATATGCTGTGCTAATGATGTTGGTTAATCATGATTAAGCAATGCAAATGGATTAGTGAGAACCAAGTGTTGATGCAAATTGGCAAAATCACCCTCATGTGTGCAAGGCAATGCTACAGTGCTCGAATTCTGAGTTAAATCCACTTCAAATGTTGTTTTAGAGCCAAGGCCAATGCTAAAATGTAAAAACAATGCACCATTTTCAAATTGGAAATTTCCCTCCAAAATTCAAATGAAAAGTCCAAAAATTTTGTGATCAAAATGCATGGTATGTGATGCATGATTTGGATAGTGCATGTCAAGAGAGAAATGTACAAAAAAGAACCATCTCATTTGGCCTTATGGTGTGAAAGTTATGCATTCTTGAAGTTCAAATTCCAATGACCATGATTGATCCATATCTTCCCAACCATACATGAGAAATTCATGTTCTTGGACTTTTTGGAAATGGGAGGACAAGATATACAACTTTCATGTTCAACAAAATTTCATTTGAAGCATTTTTGATGATGTAATCTTGAGGAGAAAACCTTTCCATTTTGGGCAATTTTGAATTACAAGTCACTTACTATTTTTGGAAAGTTTTGTCCTGACTTTATTTTCTTCAATGTTGATGTTTGAAATGTCAAATGAGACTTGTTTGAACATGAATGAAGTATTTCTAACCACTTCCCACCTCCAAATCCAACAGTTGACTTTTGTTGACCTTTGTTGACTGATAGATGACTTGGCCATGCACAGATGAATTTGAGCCTCAATCTCCTGATGAAATGGCTCCAAAATGAAACCCTAGCTTACACAAGCTCATTAAAACACATATGATGATCCCCATCTCCACAAAGACCCCATCTCCTTGAAGAAACCCTGATTGGCACAATACCACTGATTAGGGTTGACCAGAGGTCAAAACCCTAATCCCAAGGAACTGATCAGGCACAATGAACCTCTTGGTGATGATAAGACCATGATGATGATGATGTACCATTCCAATCCAAGATAATGATCAATCTCCTTTAGGAACCAAGAAACCCTAATTGAAGCATAATCCTCAGATGATTAATGATCAATCCATGAGACCCTCAAGCTTGAATCTTTTAACCTCTTTATCTTCTGAGCAATACTTAGGAGGATGACTTGCTTATTGTTTCCACATGATATGCAAAGATGCACTGACTAATGACCTACAAAATGAAATGCAATATGCTAAGCTAGTCCCAAGAGAGGAGGGCAAATTTTGAGGTGTTACAACTGCCCCTATTCAATCCACTATGAACCTGTAGATATGAATAGCCTCGGCTTTCAGATGATCAGGGTGAAGAGTGATTGGATACCAAGAACATACGAACAATTTGCACTCTGATGGGAAATAGTTAACAATGCCTGTCAGAATCGGCAAAAAAGTGATCTTGAAAGAAACATCCGTCCGGTACGGAGAAAGTCAGTCTGAATACTGTACAGGAATACTGATCTGGATACCAAAATAAATGGTAACACAAGAATAACCATGGCCTGAACGCCGTTCATCAGTCTGAATACTGAACATCAAAATATGAGAGTATTGATATCGGTCTGAATACCGGGAGATTGGCCTGAATGCCCAACAACTGGCCTGAACACCACTTCGGTCTGGATACCGGGAGATTGGCCTGAATGCCACAAGCTGCATCGATCTGAACTTCGGAAGCTTCTTCGATCTGAAAATCGGAACTTGGTCTGAACACCAAACAACTGGCCTGAACACCAAACAACTGGCCTGAATGCCACTTTGGTCTGAACACCACTTCGGTCTGAACACCACTTCGGTCTGGATACCGGAAACTTGGCCTGAATGCCACAAGTACTTCAACCTGATCGTTGGAAACTTCTTTGATCTGAACATCGGAAACTGGCCTGAGTACCATATCGGTATGAATACCCGCCTCGGTCTGAATACCGGAAACTGGTCTGAATACCACCTCGGTCTGAACACCGGAAATCGTCTTGCCTGTCAGCATCGGCAGAAAGGAACAGTGATACATGAGACGGCACGCGTGCCAACGACCCATGCTAGGAGTAACAAGCCCTGAGCCGGCTATTCTCTTATTCAACCCTAGCCAACGAACACTTCGCGTTTAGCTGGGGATTATCTCTTTCTCTTTACTTTTTCTTTTTGAACCCCGAAACTCCTTGGATTAACATTCCCATCTCCGCCCGACAGAAACCCTACCTCCAATATTGTACTACTGGGGGAATACTGTTGATTCAAAATCACGATGCTAAACTCCTCAGAGTAACATCTGCACCTTCTGGCGAAACCACCTCTCAAACAATAACCACGGCTTGAGACTAGCCTATGCTTGCAATGATGATGCATGATTTTTTTCAGCGTAATGCTCCACAATCATGGAAATGCTACGCGATTCATTATGCAATATGCTATGCTTATCTACATGATGAATGTATAAAAAGTATCCCCCTCAAGGGACTCTTCTGGGGAGCTCGAGGCACTCTGCTGAGGAACTCGACAACACTCCAACTCCACCCTGCCGGGGAATACCACTGATGTTGGGAAATAGGCCACCCTTACCAGGAATAACCTCCTCTGCACCCGATCCGCTTGGGGACTTCGCTGGGGAAAGAACCACCAACTCACGCTGTGGGGAAGCAACGGTCTCTGACTTGCTGGGGATAACAAACCACGAACCGACTTGGAGAAACCACTACCAATAGATACCTCCACTGGGGAAATAGCAACCTTCGGGCCTGGCTGCTGAGGAAACACCGATTCTCGAACGTGCTGGGGATATAACCATCCCAACCATGCTAGGGGAGACACAGACCTCGGATCTGCTGGGGATATAACCATCCCAACCATGCTAGGGGAGACACAGACCTCAGATCTGCTGGGGAGGTGAGAATCCCAACTCTGCTTGGGGAAATCAGGAAAGCCTGGTACTGAACACCCGCCGACTCGTCGAACCTTGGTATCCATCATCCAAATCCAATGTCAGCTTTCCAATTTTGAGAACCCTCAGACTCGTCTGGACTTTTCTGATTCATCACCTTGTATTCCCAACTGCTCCGTACTCGACGGAGAGCGAACTCCTTGGATTGGTACAAACTTTTTAATCTTCAGACTTTGAAGAGTCTTCTTGATTAATATCCAGGATCGTCGTACGTCTCTCGTCGTCTTTTCACCTTCCTTTAATCACTCGTCCCTGATTGGACTCTACGGGGATTCTTTTATCAAGAGGCTTCCACATCACAACCTGCAAGTGAGTGAAAATATCTAACAGTACCTGCAAAAGAGATCATTAGATAAAAATGTGCCCCAGGCGTGTCAAGATTTAACACTTGAGTCACTCAACCTTCCGAATAAGATTTCAAGCTTTTAATCTTATAAGCATGCACTGGAAGGGACCTGTATGTCTTAAAATGCAAAGATTCATTATCAAAATAAACGGATGTTTTTACAATCAAAGCGGTTATGAAAACAAAAACAAAAATTATTTGACTGAATATGCATTTTATTGATCAGAAAGTGTGGCTCATAACCGAGCAATACAAAGGAAGCAATTCCTGAAAAGAGGTAATTGCGCACAAAAGGAAAAATCTATCCTAATGGCAACGTGAAACCGTGATCTCATCGAGTTCCAACTCGGTTACACCCCATATGTCCTCAGACTCTCCATACCTTCTGCCTTCTGAAAAAGACGCTTCCGACTGTTCCCTACCGGGGATTATCCATGTGCCTTAACCAAAGCGCAAACGATCATGCCAGACGCAGTTGTTCGTTTCAATCCCTCTTTTTCCTGGACCGCCCTTTCGGGTTTTCAGTCCACCGGGATACCCCTTTTTGCCCAAGTCGCCTTTTCAGGTTTTCGACTTGTCGGGTGTACAGTTTTTCCTTTTTTATCCCTAACTTTTGCCCGAACCTTTTCATTCATTTTTTTTTCGGTTCGCCGGGATGCCCATTTTTGCCTGGACTATTTTATTCTTTTCGTCCAGCGGGTCTCTTATACGAAGTATTTTTTAACTGCGTCCGCATTCACAGGGGATGGAAAATCTTCACCATCCATGGTCGTTAACAACAAGGCTCCGCCAGAGAAAACCTTCTTGACCACGAATGGACCCTCATAATTGGGTGTCCACTTGCCCCTACGATCGTTTTGAGGAGGAAGGATCCTTTTCAGCACCATATCACCCACATGATACACACGAGGTCGTACCTTTCGGTCGAAAGCACGCTTCATCCGTTGCTGGTATAACTGCCCATGACAAATGGCCGCCAGCCTCTTTTCCTCAATCAGGCTCAACTCTTCGTACCTGGTCCTTACCCATTCCGCCTCTTGCAATTTCACGTCCATCAGGACTCTCAGTGAAGGAATCTGAACCTCCACCGGTAATACGGCTTCCATCCCATATACCAACGAGAAAGGCGTTGCCCCAGTAGATGTACGCACCGAAGTTCGATACCCATGCAATGCAAATGGCAACATCTCATGCCAATCCTTGTAGGTCACGACCATCTTCTGCACAATCTTCTTTATATTCTTATTGGCCGCCTCAACCGCCCCATTCATCTTCGGACGATAAGGAGAAGAATTGTGATGCTCGATCTTAAATTCCCGGCACAGTTCTACCATCATCTTATTGTTCAAATTAGAACCATTATCAGTAATGATTCTTTCGGGAACCCCATATCTGCAAATGATGTCTCTCTTGAGAAATCTGGCAACGACCTGCTTCGTCACGTTCGCATAAGAGGCTACTTCCACCCACTTGGTGAAGTAATCGATAGCCACTAATATGAACCGGTGTCCATTCGAAGCCGTAGGCTCAATCTTCCCAATCATATCGATGCCCCACATAGCAAACGGCCACGGAGACGACATCAAGCTCAACGGATTTGGAGGCACGTGCACCTTGTCAGCATAAATCTGGCATTTATGACACTTCCGCACGAAATTGAGACATTGGGCCTCCATTGTCATCCAATAATAACCTGCCCTCAACAACTTCTTCACCATTGCATTTCCACTGGCATGGGTACCGAATGACCCCTCGTGAACCTCTTTCATCAATTGGCTTGCTTCTTTGTCATCAACACATCTGAGCAAGACCCAATCGAAATTACGCTTGTACAAAACCCCATCCTTATTCAGGTAGAACACCATGGCCAACCTCCGTAGAGTCTTTTGGTCCTTCTTCGATGCTCCCTCAGGATACTCTTGGGTCTCCAGATAGCGCTTGATATCGTAATACCACGGCTTCTCATCATCAGGTGCTGTGTCAACAGCAAACACATAAGTCGGTCTATCCAGACGTCCCACCTCAACACTGGGAAACTGATTCCACCACTGCACCTTTATCAAGGCAGCCAGAGTAGCCAAAGCATCTGCCAACGGATTTTCTTCCCTAGGCACGTGATGCATCTTCACCTTGGTGAAAAACGTCAACAATCTCCTCGTATAGTATCATTATGGAACTAAATGAGATTGATGCGTATACCATTTCAGTTAACATGATTCACAACCAGAGCTGAATATCCATATATAACAAGGTTCTTGATCCTCAAATCAATTGCCTCTTCAATCCCCAATATGCAAGCTTCGTATTCAGCCACGTTGTTGGTGCACTCAAATGTTAGCCGAGCAGCAAAAGGAATGTGGGATCCTTTCGGCGTAACCAAAACAGCACCAACACCGCTACCATTCACGTTAACGGCCCCATCAAACATCAGAATCCATTCGGATTCAGGGTCAGGCCCCTCCTCCGGGATCGGTTCCTCGCAATCCTTCGATTTGAGAAACATGATGTCCTCATCAGGGAATTCAAACTTCATCGGTTGATAATCCTCAATGGGTTGCTGAGCGAGGTAATCAGACAATACACTCCCCTTGATTGCCTTCTGAGAGGTATACTGTATATCATATTCTGTCAAAATCATTTGCCACCTCGCAACCCGTCCGGTCAATGCTGGCTTCTCAAAAATATACTTGATTGGATCCATCTTGGAAATCAATAAAGTGGTATGAACCAGCATATACTGTCTCAGTCGGCGAGCAGCCCAAACCAAAGCACAACAAGTTTTCTCGAGCAATGAATATCTTGTTTCACAGTCGGTAAACTTTTTGCTAAGGTAGTATATGGCATGCTCTTTTCGACCAGACTCGTCATGCTGCCCCAATACACACCCCATAGACCCCTCGAGGACTGTCAAGTACAGGATTAACGGTCGTCCCTCCACAGGAGGCATCAGAATCGGAGGCTCCTGCAAATACTCTTTTATTTTTTCAAATGTCGCTTGGCAATCATTATTCCACCTGACCGTTTGATCTTTTCTCAGTAACTTGAATATTGGTTCACACGTGGCTGTTAGGTGAGATATGAACCGTGAAATGTAGTCCAATCTACCTAAGAAACCACGAACCTCTTTCTCCGTTCTCGGTTCAGGCATTTCTTGTATTGCTTTTACTTTAGCAGGATCAACCTCGATTCCTTTTTCACTTACAATGAACCCCAGCAATTACCGGACCGCACTCCGAAAGTGCACTTATTCGGATTCAACCTCGGTCTGAACTGTCTCAGCCGGTCAAACAACTTGGCCAGATCTACCAAATGCCCCTCTTCTGTTTGGGACTTTCCTATCATGTCATCAACATAGCATTTGATTTCATGATGAATAATATCATGAAACAAAGTCACTATGGCTCTCTGATAGGTAGCACCGGCGTTCTTGAGACCGAATGGCATCACCTTGTAACAGAAAGTCCCCCACGGTGTGATGAACGTTGTTTTCTCCATATCATCTGGCGACATTTTGATTTGATTATAGCCAGAAAAGCCATCCATGAAGGAAAACACCGAGAATTGAGCTGTATTATCTACCAACACATCGATGTGAGGTAACGGGAAATCATCTTTCGGGCTAGTGTAACACCTCAAAATTTGCCCTCCTCTCTTGGGACTAGCATAACATATTTCATATCATTTTTAGGTCATTAGGCATTGCATATTGCATATCATGTGGTTACATTGTGCAAGCCATTCCCCCAAGTCTTGATCAGAAGATAGGAGGTCATGTGCAAGCTAGGGTTTCATTGGACTAGTCATTAATCATCTGAGGATGTGGAGGTCCAAATTAGGGTTTTGTGATTCTCAAAGGAGATTGGTCTTCATCTTGTTTGCAATGATTCATCATCATCATCATGGTTTGTCATCATCAGGAGTTTGATCAGGATTCCTTGAGATTAGGGTTTTGACCACTGGTCAACCCTAATTAGTTGCATTGGGCCAATCAGGGCTTGGCAAGGAGATGGGGTCTACAGTGGATATGGGGATCATTTCATGATTGTATTGAGCTTATGGAGGCTAGGGTTTCATCCTTGAGCCATTTCATCAGAAGATTGGGGCTCAGATTGATCAATGCATTGCCAAATTCATCTATCAGTTGAAAAAGTCAACTGTGGTCAACTGTGCTTGATTTTATGGATTTGGAGGTGGGAGAGAGTTGGATACACTTCATTCATGTTGGAACAAGTGTTATTTGACATGTCAAAGCTCAAGAATGGAGAAAATAAAGTCAGGACAAAAATTGCCAAAAATAGAAAGTGACTTGTAATGGAAGTTTCCAAAAATGGAAAGTTTTTCACCACAAAATTACATGTCCAAGAAAGCTTCAAATGAAAATTTGTTCAACATGAAAGTTGTAGATCTTGGTCTCACCTTTCCAAAAAGTCCAAGAACTTGAAATTCCCATGTATGGTTGACAAGTTATGGTCCATTCAATTTCAAAAAAGACCCATAATCAAAGTGGCATAACTTTCACATGGAGTGTCCAAAATGAGTGATCTTTTTATGAGCAAACTCCATTTAACATGTAATTTCATGGTGCATAACCAAAATTCATCAAAAATGGTCAATGCAAAAGGTCAATTTTCAAGTGCACTAATGAAAATCCAAGGGCAAAATGGTCCAACTTGAGAAATAATGGGAATTTTGGAATGGGAGTTTTTGCAACACATCACATATGCCAATTAGAAGTGGTTTGAACTGTCATAAGTTTCCAAGGTGCAATATTTGGCAAGGCTACTTTTGAACCCTCACTTTAAGTACAATTTTGGCATGGCATAGTGAAAATGAGGAATACAAGGCCAATCAACATGGGATCAAAGCCAACACATTCCAAATGATATTTAGAAGTTGCTTGAGCTGTCATGAGCTGTCATATGGCAATGGTTGGCAAGGGCATTTTTGAGCTTTCACAATTAAACCACATTATGCTAATTACATGAAAGTTGGATAATTGAGATTAGTAAAGTGATTAAGTTGGAGTATAAGAGGATAATCATAACAGAATGCTAATGACATTTCATATTCCAAGAATCATAACAAACTTTCCCTCCAAAATTGCAAAATCCTCTCAAATTTCATCAAGCTTTTTTCAACATTTCTTCATCAAATCTTGATCAAATTGAACAATTCTTTTTGGATTCATCCTCCACAAACCACATAGAGGAACTGTTTTGCTGAATTCAAGGCCAAATCATCAAGAACCACGACTGTCCAAGGCTTGCTCATCAATGGCATTTTGTTAGTTTTTGCACCTGGAGCTGTTTTGGATCGAGTTGAGCATTGTAATCAACTTCCTGAACCTCAAGCTGCGTCTGTTTCACCTTTTCACGCGCGGAAACTCAAAGATCAAGATCTGCAATCTCCACAAGGTGCAAATTCGAATTTCACCATTGCTTGAATTGTTATATGCGTTTTGTAGGCCTTGCAATGTAGATCTTCATGATGCTTATAGTTTTTAATTTGATTGAGTATTGGATGAGATATTTGGATCTAAAGTTTGATGTGCGTTTCTATTTTGGATCGATCCCGTCGCTATGCTTAGAATTAGGGAAAATTGATTGCATATCCTTAATCTACGTGGAGAGACGGTTCTAATGGTTATAAGTTTGTAGCATTTGGTTACGATTTGATGTTCTTGATTTTCTGGAATTTCTGGAATGGCTTTTGTTCAAGAACGCGTTCAATAATGTGTTTGATCCAAAATCTCCTTGCCTGAGTTTGAATTTGTGTTTGGCGCGTGAACCAGCCAATAGGAAGGCGCCACTGAATTAAAACGAAACTACGTCGTTTTGCCTGCACGCTTTAATATTACAAAATTGCCATTATCTGAATAAATTTAATATTATTTCATTTTTCTTTTGCAATTTCATTCCATTTTCATGTCACAACTTAGAAAATTCATAGAGACCCCAAAACTTATCCAATTTTGGTGAGATTTTTTCCACCATGCTCATGATGATGTGAAGAATTTAATGGTTATTTTTGTGGAATTTTTGTACGTGTGGAAAAATAATTGGCCTAGGGTTTGTGGAATGTGTCACATTTTTGTATGCTTTGCCATATCCCTCATGAAATACTCATGCTTGCAAATAAATGAATGAAAATTTTTGTGCTTATTCTAGACATCTTGATGGTGATTTTCATGTGTGGTTTGTGATTTTTGGATACTTGGTGATGGAGATATGATTTTTTGAATAGAGGTGTGACAATTTGTGTCACACCAAGCTAGGTCAACTTTCTGATTTTATTGGCATGGCCTAGGATTGTTTGATTGAGCTAATTTTTTACATGAATGATCATTGATATGTCAAGATAACATGTGATTTTTGCTGGAATTTTTGATGAAGTTTTCTAATTGATTGATAATTTTCTTCTCTGTATGCTCATTTGGTAACCTTGTGTGACACATGTTAGCATTTTGCTTGTGAAATTCTCATATGGTATTGGATGAAGATGAAATTTGACATGAGCATAGTAGACACATTGTAGGACATCATGCTTTTGATCCCATTCATTTCTAATATGTTGTCACTGTTTTATGAATTATTGAAGTTGATGCTTGTTTGGATGCTTTGAATTGGCTTGTATAATTGTGTCTGGACTTCTTGATTTTCATTGACCTACTTTCTTTTGTCCAATTGAGCTGAAAATTGACATGCTATACATTGAATGTGTCCTGTTTAGGTGTGAATTTTTGTGGAATTAATTGAATTGATTTGGTATGCTTTTGAGTGAAATAGTTCTGTTTGGTCATTTGGTATTGTATTTGACCTAGTTTGTGGTGTTTTGGGCATGAAATGATAATGATGATTGATATAAGCATGGGACCAATTGCATTTGCTTTTGATTTGTTTGAATGTGATTTTGATTGGTTTACACTTGCTGTTGGGAATTTTTTATCCCCTTTGGACCCTAGGCTTGGCCTAGTGGTCTTGTTTCTCACATTTGGTTTGACTTTTCAGGATGAAATGCACAATGCTTAAGGAGATTGCTTCAAGTCAATTAAATTGAGATTGTTTGATGTTGAGAACTAATTTGACTTTGTTTTGTAGGGATTGATGCTTGAGCTTGGGCTTATAGCTTGCACTTGTGTGCAATTAACTTGTGTTGCTTGTACAGATTAACTGATTAACCATTTGCTGTTTACTGTTGATCTGTCTGAGTGCTGATGATACTTGATTGATTTCAGGTACATTAAGTTGCTTACAGTTCTTTAAGAACTTGCTTGCTGCTGCTTGGTTTTTAAACCACTTGAGGTAGGACTTCTATTCTCCATGTAGTCTGGAAGACCTGGCCTGTTACTTGGCCAGGCAACTGTCTGAAGTCCTCCTTAAGAGGCGATGTTTGTGATTGTTTAACATTTGTGCCAAGCAGGTAAAGTCCTTGATTAAGGCAATGGGTGGATCAAAGGGATATGCAATCTATCCCCCACTATTCTGTTGAGTCGTCCCTCTGCTCACACGGCTGTGTGTTGATGCATTGGGACACAAACCCAAGATCTTGTACATTGTACAGTTGTGTCAGAGTCTTTGAGCGTAGAAGGGTCCCTCCATTCTGGACCCACGCTCCTTTGTCTGAAGCTCTCCCTGGTCAGGGATAAGAGCTGTGAAGTCTAATCTTCACTCACCTTTCATCTGCTTCACCTTAGCCTCGCAATGGCAAGGTTAAGAGCGAACACTACCCATGTACAGATGACTTGCTCCGGCAGTCAAACCCCTTGTTTGAGCCTCACTTGACTGGTTATAGTGTGTGCTTTGTGAATATTTGTTTGCTCTGTTTGCTTGTATGCTTGTATGCTTGCTTTCTTCCTGGATAGGATTAGCTTGCAGTTGTGCAAGTAGGTAGAAACCACAACGTAGGGCAATGATGCATGACAACACTAGGCTCGAGTACAGCTCCCTGGTAGTGTGTCTTCCCTTGGTTTCTGGCTAGATTTTCTTTCCCTTGAGGGGGAACTACATCGCCCTGATCCTTGTTCCAGACAAGGTATGTAGGCAGGAGACCGCACGAGGTCTCTCCGGGCACTTTTTTTCCTTTTTGTGTGTGTTTGCTTGTTAAAGCTTGTGTGTCAGGATATGGATGTAAGCCCAACGATTGGCTGTCCGTATCCTGATTATGTTTGATTGTGCTTGTTGTGTGCTTGGAAGCCGGTGTAAGTCCATCAAGTGGCATTTGGGTTCCAGTGTGCGTGTGTTTTGGTTCGGATGCTGATGTAAGCCCAGTGATTGGCATTCAGGCTCCATGTTTGCCTGTTTGTGTGCGTGTGTTGTTTGGCGTGCGTGAGCCGAACTACAGCAGCTCTGATTCTCGTTCCAGACGAGATATGTAGGCATAGGACGCGATGTCCTAGCGAGCTCCCTTCTCTTAACCCCACCTGCGTTCCTTGTGTGTGTGTGTGATGTTTTAGCAACCTTTTCTTTCTTTTAGAACGTGGATCCCGTCGAGTACGACGGACGTGAGGGGTGCTAATACCTTCCCCTTGCGTAACCGACTCCCTTACCCTTTCTCTTTGGTCGCGAGACCATGCTTTTTCCAGGTTTCTCTAAGCGTTTCCTTTCCCTATTTTGGGATAAATAACGCGCAGTGGCGGCTCTGTGTTGTTTTTGTTTTAGCCCGCCGGTTGTTTTTCGCGGATGCGACAACTAGCTCTATTCAGATCCCGGTAGTCCACACACATTCTCACCTTCCCATCTTTCTTCGGCACTGACACAATGTTTGCAACCCAAGGCGGATAATTAGTGACAGCTAGGAAACCAACATCCCACTGCTTCTGCACTTCCTCTTTAATTTTCATCGCCATCTCAGGTCGAGTTCTGCGCAACTTCTGCTTCACTGGAGGACAATCTGCTCTCAACGGTAGCTTGTGCACAACGATATCAGTATCCAACCCTGGCATATCTTGATAAGACCAGGCAAAGATATCAACATACTCTTTCAACAATGCTACCATTCTGCTCTTAACACTTTCCTCCAAAGCAGCCCCGATCTTCATTTCTTTTTTCACCTCTTCGGTACCCAGATTCACTATCTCAACTTGCTCTTCGTGCGGCTGAATCACCTTCTCCTCTTGTTTTAACAACCTGGCTAATTCCCCTAGCAGTTCACAATCTTCTTCGCCTTCTTCTTCGGCATGATAGATCGGATTGTCGAAGTCATATGAGGGTGTAACAGGATTGTTATCAACGAGATCCGGCGAGAAATCGCATCTGCATGAATGTTGATTCATGCATTGCTTTAGAACCGGAGCGAGACAAATTGAAAAGAAAAATGAAAAAACATTGCCATTTTTATTTTGTTTTTACTTTCAAACTGCAAAAATAACTGAAAAACAGGGAACACCGCTTTTAATTGAAAAACATCCTTTTATTTATGATGCAAACTTTGCAAAATGAAACATGAGGTGGCCCTTATAATGAACCATTACGTGTCGGGCAACACGTATGGCTTTCATGCAAATAAAATTGAAAAACATAAATTATTACTCTTCCAGTAGAGTGACAGTGATGATCTTTTCAGCCTTCCAGTTCCGGACTTCCATCCCTGGTGTGCACGGCTTTATCCATCGATCCATCTCGCAGTCACTGTCAACTTCATCACCCACCATACAGATGTGATCTGGATCCAACATTCCAGCACTAGTGAATGTGAACGAAGGACGACGTCCTTTACCTTGTCCAGACGAGCCTCGGCCCGGCTGATAACCCACTCCAAATCGGTCTTTCTTGGCGGCGATGTCCATCATCTTCCCCCAACCAGGAGCCTCTCCACTCTTCACCACCTCAGCGGTCTGTTTATACGAAGAAATGGACGGTTTTTCCTCTTCCTTGGCAAAAAGAGCATTCTCCACCTTAACGGTTTCGAATGCTTGACTCGGGGTCTCCCATATCTCACCGTCCATTTCAACGTACTTGAACGATGAAAGGTGGCTGACAAAGATGTCCTCCTCTTCGCAAACGGCGACGACCTGCCCGTCCCAGATATACTTCAGTTTCTGGTGCAAAGTCGAAGTCACTGCCCCAGCAGCATGAATCCACGGGCGACCCAACAGGCAACTGTATGCCGGCTGAATATCCATGACATAGAATACTGACTTGAACACTTCGGGCCCAATCTTCACCGGGAGCTCCACCTCTCCAAACACCGTCCGTTTTGAACCATCAAAAGCCCTCACTATCAGGTCAGTGGGCATCAGGATCAACCCTTCACAGTTCAGCTTTGCCAGGGCTTTCTTAGGCAACACATTTAATGAGGACCCGATATCAACCAACACGTGCGAAAGCACGACTCCTTTGCATTCCATAGCTATGTGCAAAGCCCGGTTATGATTCCTCCCATCCACAGTCAAATCCATATCGGTGAAACCCAGCCCATGGCTGACATGCACATTAGACACCACCGCCTCCAACTGATTAATCGTTATCTCTTGGGGAACATAGGCTCTCTTCAGAATCTTCAACAAAGCCTCTCTATGCCCCTCAGAGCTCAGCAATAACGACAAGATTGAGATCTTGGATGGGGTCTGCTGCAAATGGTCAACAAGTTTGTACTCTGACTTCTTGATGATTCTTAGGAATTCTTCCGCTTCATCATCAAGTTCTCTCTCCGAACCACCAGGCGCCGGTGTCACCACGGGAGTACCTTCATTGATTACTTGTTTTCCTCTCGCCCTGGCTAAAGCCTCGGCCTTTTCTTTCTTTTCTTTTTCTCCTTCTCCACCCCTCAAGGCGTCAGGTGCAAACAACCTCCCACTACGAGTGAAACCACTGGGTCCGGCATTATCCACCTTTGAAACGGTGGTTTCACTTGCAGCTTGGTCCTCCAATCTTTCCCCATTGCAATACACCTCCCCACCATAATGCCACGGCACGGCATCATCTTTGTCATAAGGAATTGGCCCAAGTACCGTGATAGTAACTGGAGCCGCATCTCCCAGCGCTGACAAATCAACCGGGTCGAAGTAAATAGTTATGGTGGAGACATCCTCCTTCCCCAAACCAGCCTTCTCAAACCGGAGGCTTCCTTCACCCATCAGCCTCTGGACAGCCTCCCTCAATGATGTACACCCATCAGGAGTAACAGTGCACGCAGCACAACCAACACCGCAGCCCGGAAAGACCCCATTCCTCAACAATTGCCTCTTGACCTCAACCAAAGGAGTCTTCAACGAATCAACATTTAACAGCCCGATTCTTCTTTCATCAGAGATTGCATTCACCCCCTTCTGACCATGCGCGGGCATGGGATTAGCATTAACATTCGGGGATGGTGCAAAGTTGATAGCTTTAGAATCCACCAGGTCTTGAACCACATGCTTAAAAGCTTTGCAGTCTTCTACGTTATGCCCAGGAGCACCTGAGTGAAATTCACATTTAGCATTCTCATCAAAATTGGTTGGCCTCTGATCAGGTCTCAAAGGAGCCAAAGTTCTCAGTTGTACCAACCCCAGATCTTTCAACTTCTTCAACAAGAAAGAATAGGTCACAGGGGGCCTATCGAATTGACGGTCATTCATTCTCCCCCGCACCTGATATCCAGCCCTCTGCGGTCTCTGCTGAAATGGCTGTCTTTGTTGTTACGATTGTTGCTGTTGCTGTTGTGCAGGCTGATTATCAGCAGGAATAGTTATCGCAACAGTGTGCTAAAAGTAACGATCCCTACTTTGTCCTCTTTGGGTATACACTGCATTGGTATCACCCTCCTTCTTCCTCTGGCCATTTCCAAAGGGCTTCTTCGACCCAGATGACGAAGCATTACCACCCTGGATTTTCCCCAGCTTCAACCAACTCTCTATTCTCCCTCCGGCCACCACTATATCAGCGAAGTTGGTCACCGGGCAACCGACCATCCTTTCAGCAAACGCCCCCTGCAGGGTACCCATAAACAAATCAGACATCTCCCTGTCCACCAATGGAGGTTGAACTCTGGCAGCCAACTCCCTCCACCTTTGAGCATACTCTTTAAACCCCTCGTTAGGCTTCTGAGACATACCCTGCAGCTGGGTACGACTAGGAGCCATATCTGTGTTGAACTGATACTGTTTAAAGAATGCATCACCAAGATCCTACCAGCTCTTGATGTCAGAAGACTTCAGCTTAGTGTACCACTCCAAGGATCCTCCGGACAGACTGTCCTGAAAGAAGTACATCCATAGCTTCTGATCCATTGTGTACGCAGAAATCTTGCGGACAAAAGCTTGAAGGTGAGTCTCCGGGCAAGAACTCCCATTATATTTATCAAACGCAGGCGCTTTGAACTTTTGTGGGATCACAATCCCCTCTACCAGCCCCATATTTGACATATTCACAACCCCGGGAGTGGCATAGCTTTCGAGAGCCCTGATCTTCTCTGCCAGCAACTGAATCTCTTTATTCGGTGGCTGGACACCGTATTGACCAAACGGCTCATTATGCATGGAGAATTGATCAGCTTCTCTGTCTTCCTCCTTATCATCCTTAACCCCGAAGAAAGGAGGAAATAGACTGTCCTTCAGATTATTGCCCATCTGACCAAGTCCACCACCTGTGGCAGCACCAAAACCACCAGCATTGTTATTCACCACACCCACAGTTGTCCTCTTTCCACCGTCCTTAGAACCACCAAGACCCTGGTTAGAGACACCATCCAGGTTGACACCACCGTTGGCAGCTGAAGCCCGTTCGAGCTTCTCCACTTTATCAGCTAGTGCCTTCTGGCCCATAGCAAACCCCTGCATGATGTTAATCAGCTCATTCATCTTCTCTTTCAGCTCGAGAACATCTGTATTAGGTAGATCCATCAGTCTGGGTGTATTGCGTCTGGTGAAATATCTGTGTGGACGTGTTGAGTGCAAAGGTACAACTCTACGAGCACGAGCAATGATTCCTGAAACAACCACGCACGTTAGAACTGATACCTGCAAAATAAAAAATAAGTTATTATGATTATGCATGAATGCAATGCCCATCCACATGAGGAACACTCTGTCTTTCGATCCTGGCTTCATCGAGACAGATAATAATTCGGCGACAATATTCTGACATTCATCATTTGATTTCATCATACAGATCGGAGATATATGATTTAGCCAAATACCACCCAACCATGTGTGTGCTATGTGAGTGCATACAGGAAAGCAAATAAAGCTTGAAGATCGATCACTGAATGAAAATAACCATCGTATATCAAAAGTGTACTATAAGTGCCATAGTCATACATCACGCTGATACAAATCAAATACAATTCTCCAGAATCAGGAAGGAAATACAAGCAAGTGAATTCCGTCAACAGGCCTGACGGTAATCCACACAAACGAATACAAAAGACTACACTGAAGAAGGCCCCACAGACGGCTCCGCATCATCTACCATCTCGGTAAACTTCACCGCAAACCTAAGCTCAGTGTTCTCCTGCTGCAATCTCCCTATCTCCTTTTGGTGAATCTTCATCTGTCTGAAGTAATGATCTCTCTCAGCAATGTAGTGATCTCTCTCGGCAATGATCTTCGCTTTCTCCGCTTCCCATTCTGCAACAAGGACTCTGGCTCTGGCATCTCTCTGATCTCTCGCAAGGATTTGCCTCCTCTTCTCATCTTCAATGACCTTCGAAGCTCTGGCCAACCTCTCCTTGGTGATGTCGTACTCCTTTGTAGATGACTTCAAAGCTTGGCTGATCTTCCCATAGTAAGCAGTATCCATCTCAAAGCGCTTCACTTCCAGGGCATGTCGCTTATCCTGATCCTCCATCCTCACTCTGATCTCCTGATTAGCCATCTGAATTCGAGCAACACTCATCTCTAATTCAGTCTTCTCTGCTTGCAACTGATCTCTGGCCTTCTTCACCTCGAGGAATTCTTCCATGCTGACAGAAGAACGCGGACCCTCAATCAAAGGACACCAAGGATCACCTCCAAGAAATGGTAGATATGTGAGCTCAATCCTCTTCCTAAGCCAATCATCAAATGGAGGAAAAGGCCTACTGTTAACCTTGCCAAAAGGAACCTTGCCCTTTCTCTGAATATCACGCCACTCATCCAACACTTGCCTTAACCTTGACTGATTGCCCTCGATCGGGAAGTAGAAAGACTCCTGAATCTCTCGTCCAAGAGGAGGACCCTCCACAGCAAACCCCATCTGTCTCCTAAGAAGAACCGGGTTGTAGTTAATGCAACCTTGAACTCCTATAAGAGGTACATTGGGAAGACTCCCACGACTGCAAATGAAATCTCGTCCAGCCATACCGTTGTGAGTCCAAGCTATGTCCTTGGCCCGCAAACCCATCAGCCTGAATGACCACTTGACAGTAGGATCAAGAAAGGCAAAGGCACCTCTGGAAGGTAAGTACCCCATGAACCACTTATGCAACAACTGAGCACAACATCTGATCAGTCCCCCACGCCGCTTCTCATTCCGATTATGGACCGAGTAATAGACGTCTCCAACCAGCGTAGGAATAGGATTCCTCTGTATAAACAACCTGATAGCATTAAGGTCCACAAAGTTCTTCTGATTAGGAACAGGATGGTCCCATAGATGCTTACAGAAATCAAGGCACAAACGATCTTCCAATTACCCACAGCAGCATGCTCCTTGGCTTTAGCCTCCAAGAAACTCAGATGAAAACCAGGTAACCTTCCCTTCTCCTTCAAACCCCCCTTGGTCACCTCCGGGCTCAAATAAAGAGAACGAGAAATCTCAGCAATATCAGGCTCCCCCTTAATGGCAAAGAAAGGAATCTGATCTCGGATCTGAATACCCAGGATGCTGGCATAGTCCTCCATCAAGGGTCCCAACAAGTAATCCGGGAAGACGAAACATCTCAAACCAGGGTCGTAAAACTGGAGAAGAGTATAGATGGCGCTCCTATCACTGTCTGTGAGCCTGAAAACCAACTTCAGAATACCACCGTATGCCTCACGGAACATCCCCACATGGTCGGGTGTAATCAAGGCTATCATATCTCTCAGCACACCAATCTCTGGGTTGAAGAAACTGTAGACAACATCGTCCTTCAAACCGGTCCTCATGTCTGGAACAAAGAAGTCTCTCAACCAGGATCTCAATCAAAAATGTCCCTGCATATGGATAAACATGAGTTAGATGCAGATAGATGCAAAATGTGAATGATGCTGATGTATGAATGCAATGCATTGTGCCATCCTCCAAGTCATCTGAACATCTGTTGCACTGAATTACGGCCTCTGAACTGATCACAACCATCTGAGGTACTGAGCAACCTACAAATCTGACTTGGGATTCCGAAATAAATGGAACTGAAGGATACATCACCATCATCATCATAGAGATCCACTGAACAGATAACCATAACAATCTCTGAACCACCCCGGGGAATCCTGAAATAAACGGATCCCCACTGATAAATACCACGGACAGAAATAGGACTCTGATCAATAGCTGAACCATTAGTCACCATCAAAGTCACCATCAGAACATGCATCTGTAAGAATCGCCCATCCCCTCACAGGTAAATTCTAATCAGGTCATCATAAGGCGGATAATGGTCTCGACAATCGGGCAAAGATACTCAACGGGTTTGCCCTTTCGGGTGTGCCGTTGTAGCTCTCTTAAGATCGTCTAAACCAAAGATCCGGGAAAGAACGGTCACCGAAATCAATAGCTCAGATGGAGTGACTCAACCAAAGTGGAATACCCCATAAAGGAAGAGCACTCTCACATGAACCTCGTCCGGCTTGTGGTATGTCACGTTGCCAAAAACATGTTGACCTAACATGAGAGGGAACATGAGACCACACTAATCCTAGGTGTATACTCGGGCCTGGGTTTTAGCCCCACTCAGAACACCCACCCCAAATCATAGGAACCACGTGTACAGAGGACAACAACATGATAGTATGATGCATGCAAATAGATATGCACATATATACAACATAATAATCATAAATGCAATAAATAGAGCAACACAAGCAACCTAAACTATCCTAGAGAAAGCTAGGAGAGACTCGCTTAGGGAAGATGGACCAGCAAGAGGTCAACTTCTAATTCCCCAGCAGAGTCGCCAGCTGTCGCATCCACGAAAAACAACCGGCGGGCTAAAACAAAACAAACAGAGCCGCCACCGTGCGTTATTTATCCCAAAAGAGGGAAAGGAAACGCTCGAAGTAAACCTGGAAAAGACATGGTCTTACGACCGAAGATTACAGGGATCGGGAGTCGGTTATGCGAAGGGAAGGTATTAGCACCCCTACGCATCTGTCGTACTCGACGGGATCCACGCTCAAAAGAATAGAAGAAAGGTTGCTAAACACTGCTCACAAACATCACACACACACACACTGGCAACAACGCAGGTGGGAGAAGAGGGGAAAGGGCTCGCTAGGATATCGCATCCTATGCCTACGTATCTCATCTGGAATGAGAATCAGAGCTACCGTAGTTCGGCTCACGCACGCCGAAACAAAACACACGCAAACAGGCAAACATGGAAACCGAATGCCAATCGCTGGACTTACATCAGACTCCGAACCAAACAAACCCACACTGGAAACCAAATGCCAATCGCTGGACTTACGTCAGACTCCACACAACAAACACCAATAGGATACAGACTGCCAATCGCTGGTCTTACGTCCATCTCCTAACACACAAGAGGGTTAACCAACAAACAAGTTACTAAGGAGTCTGGCACTCGAGCCTAGTAACTGTCAAGCAAACACACACAAAAAGGAAAAAGGGTGCCCGGAGAGATCTCGTACGATCTCCTGCCTACGTACCTCATCTGGTATGAGGATCAGGGAAATGTAGTTCCCCTAAACAGGGGAGAAACTTTCTCCTAACCAGAGACTGGGAAATACTAACTAGAAGGGAGACTGACTCGAGCCTAATAGTTATCAGGTATTCCACAATGGTCCTAGGTTGAGTTTTCTATCTAACTTGCATAGGCAGCAAGCTATCCTAATCAGGACAAACAAAGCAAACATACACACAATTAGCACACACTATATACAAACAAAGTGGGCTCACACAAGGGTTGGGCTGTGAAACACAAGCCAACTGTAATCGGGTGTAGTTAGCTCTTAACCCTAACATTGAGAGTTAGGATGAAGCAGATGAAATGGGAAGTGAGTGGTGTGCCTCACAGCTCTTATCCCTGGCCTGGGAGAGCTTGACTCAAATAGAAGGTGTGGGAGTTCAGAAAGCAGGAACTCTTCTATCCACATGACTGACTCAACAAGGATCTTGGGTTAATATCCACAATGCATCAACACAAGGTGTGAGCAAAGGGATGACACACTGAATAGCAGGAGATGGACTACACATCTCTTTTATCTGCCAATTGCCTTATCAAAGGTCTTTTCCTGCTTGGCACAAAGATAAACAAACACAAGCATTGCCTCTTAAGGAGGGCTTCAGACAGGTGCCTGCCCAAGTAACAGGACAGGTCTTCCAGACTACATGAAGTCAGTGAGTTATACCTCAAATGGTTAAGCAACCAAGCAACAGCAAAAGCAAGTTCAAAAGAACTTAAGCAACTAATGTACCTTAATTGAAGTGCAGAACTGGAACAGAGTGATTCAGGCCTTGTAATGTAGAAACAGATGATCTCCAATGCTTAGATGTATGAATGGATGAAGAATTGGTGCTCAATCATGCTTGATGTTGCTCAAATCTTCAACTGCCATTAATGGATGCTAGCTTCAACAGTTCCAAAATCTGCATGCAATCCTTCGATTCTTGCTTCCAAAACACTCAATTATGCTTATGGATGATGATTTGATCCAGAACAAAGCAATGTTTGTGAAGAATTTTGATGAAAAAGTGAGAGAGAAAATTGTGAAGATTGGTGAATTAGATCTAGATCTGAGCAAAATGAAGTGTTAATCACAAAAACAATTATGCTTTAGCTTTTATATGCTGTGCTAATGATGTTGGTTAATCATGATTAAGCAATGCAAATGGATTAGTGAGAACCAAGTGTTGATGCAGATTGGCAAAATCACCCTCATGTGTGCAAGGCAATGCTACAATGCTCGAATTTTGAGTTAAATCCACTTCAAATGTTGTTTTAGAGCCAAGGCTAATGCTAAAATGTAAAAACAATGCACCATTTTCAAATTGGAAATTTCCCTCCAAAATTTAAATGAAAAGTCCAAAAAATTTGTGATCAAAATGCATGGTATGTGATGCATGATTTGGATAGTGCATGTCAAGAGAGAAATGTACAAAAAAGAACCATCTCATTTGGCCTTATGGTGTGAAAGTTATGCATTCTTGAAGTTCAAATTCCAATGACCATGATTGATCCATATCTTCCCAACCATACATGAGAAATTCATGTTCTTGGACTTTTTGGAAATGGGAGGACAAGATCTACAACTTTCATGTTAAACAAAATTTCATTTGAAGCATTTTTGATGATGTAATCTTGAGGAGAAAACCTTTCCATTTTGGGCAATTTTGAATTACAAGTCACTTACTATTTTTGGAAAGTTTTGTCCTGACTTTATTTTCTTCAATGTTGATGTTTGAAATGTCAAATGAGACTTGTTTGAACATGAATGAAGTATTTCTAACCACTTCCCACCTCCAAATCCAACAATTAACTTTTGTTGACCTTTGTTGACTGATAGATGACTTGGCCATGCACAGATGAATTTGAGCCTCAATCTCCTGATGAAATGGCTCCAAAATGAAACCCTAGCTTACACAAGCTCATTAAAACACGTATGATGATCCCCATCTCCACAAAGACCCCATCTCCTTGAAGAAACCCTGATTGGCACAATACCACTGATTAGGGTTGACCAGAGGTCAAAACCCTAATCCCAAGGAACTGATCAGGCACTGTCATACCCCGATTTTGGTCCTGAATTTTTTATTTTTGTTTGGCACTTGGCCTAAAGTTCATTTGCATACATTCATTCCCAACTCCATATTTTTGTTACACGTTGATCATTGTCTATGCCTTTTTGATCATGGTGCTTTTGACTATAAAATGGATTTTAATCATTGACTTTTGAATTTTTCAATTTTTGATTTTAATTTCAAATTGAGTTTAATTCCCAAATTCCAATTTAATTTTAATTGTTATTTTTACTAATGATTCAAAACTCTAATTGATTTTAATTTTCAAATAGATGTTAGAGTTGATGTCAAAAGTAATTTTAACAAATTATTGGATTAATTTGATTTTAATTGGGTCTTCTACTGATTTTTTCATTATTATTTAAATTGATATTTAAATTAGTCTTGGATTATTTCTAAAAAAAAATCCATTTTATATCCATAGTACATTTCAAAATCAAAATGGCATTACAACATTTTCATGAATTACAAAGTCATCTTCCAAAGGACAAACAATTTCATTTCCATATCAATGCATTGCTAGTATTTATCCATGAGAATGAGCATTGATACTAAAATGTGACATTACATGTTGTTCTTACAAAAAGGTCCTAATCCTACACTAGCTTTTATGCTACATGACATGTTCCAAATACTACACTTCATGATCACTATGGACCAACACTTTGGCATGACAATCCATCCCATCAACAAGCCCACATCATAACCTGCAAGGCACACATCAATAACTCACAATGACAGGGTGTTTGTAAGTGAATGCATCCAACATCAAAGATAACGACTCATGCTCACATAGATGCCTCATTTTTACAAGTGACAGGATACTGTCATCGAGCAACCACAACATGACATCACATGTTCAATTCATGGCAGCAACTTCACACTAGCATCAACCCTACTAACATGTACCTGCAGCCAGACAAGCTAACCATTTGCATGAAACACAATGCCATAACAGACCCAACACATATCGACATCAAGTTGCAGCAACCGTTCAAAGCACCCTCTCCGGCTCAATTCTGCAGCAAACAGGCAAATTCTGAAACTGCTAGAACATGCTAAGAACATCCCAACTGGAAAATAAACAGGAATTGAACCTAGAGCATATCAAAGAAAGTAATTGGCGCATGAAGCATTTTCTTCTTGAACATTTACAATATCCATTATTCAGTTTCTCATTCACTCTTTTGAGTTTATGTTAGACATGTAATTTAAGTGCTTTTTGTTCAACTACACAATACAACGTATACAAAATTCATAAATTCTTTGAAATGCAAATTCCTTTTCCGGATTCATTCACTTGTTCTTCGCCGTTAGCATGGAGAGAAGCTTCAATTTGGTGATCTTGAGAATGTTCCCGCGTTTTGCTTGTTGTGACATGATTATCCTAGGATATATGTTCCTGCCAACAACAATGGAAAGCAAATCATAAGTCCATCCCAAACATACTGTATATATAAGGAAGTGGGCACTCGGGTTTTGTTACAAGAAGAGGAGGATTACCTTTTGTTTTAAGTGATGGGTCGTTTGAATCAGCCTTGAAGGACCTTTAGTTTTCGCAATAGAAAGTCTTCGAAGCTTGCACTGTCGACAATCTCTTGTGGACAACCGGTGAAGCATTGAGAATTGAGAAAGAATAACTTGCTGCCGTTGTTAATTTTGCAGTCAAATGCAAGGCATAATAACAATACAACAATTTCTCAGAAGCCTACAATTGTTATAAAGGAATTGCAAATTATTATGAAGCTTACAATTCGAATGTGCATCGGGGCATACTTTTCTGGAGATCATGCTTACCGTTGTTGAACATCATAGTGCATTTGTTCCATGGCAATTAGTAGCTCAAAAGGTTGATGGCTCTTTGGTTGACAAAAGACCCGGTGTTCATCCTGAAACATACAGCAAAAGATCAACTTTCGTTAGCCGGATTAAAAGTTGGTGGCCATTTCAGAAAAGCAATGCAAAGGCTGATGATTCTACTGCTTATCAGAACAAGGCGACTAGCAATTTAGAGGATTTCAAGTTACCTGAACTAGACCAACCTGCTCCAAAGGCTGCTGAGCGACTGAAGATTACAGCATCTGCATTGTTGAATTTGGAAATTGCAGATGGCATTATAGCGGAGCCTCTGGCTGGTGCACATACTGATCCAAGTTGGATGTCTCAACAGATTAAAATTGCAATCAATGAAGCTATGGATGAACTCACCAAATTACCCAACCATAACCTGCAAAAAAATTAAACCAAATCACATAAAGTCACTTCTTGTTGCTGCAATTGACTGTGAACCTCTATACATAATCCGCTTGCTACAGTCGAAATTGCGAATTGGATACGCCGAGCAAACTCTATTAGCTGCATTAGGCCATGCTGCAATGTACTCTGAAGAACATTCTGAACCACCTCCAAACCCACCACGGGCAGGAAAATGTGTTGGCAATGATGATACCATCGATGAAACTGCAAAGAATTAACTACAGGGATGTTAATAGCATCAATAACACAGACAAGTCTAAGCATCAATCAGACCCAGTTGAAGAAATTAAGGAAGTTTCAAAAGATTACAAGATGGAAATTTTTTAGAATTCAAAGAGAAAGTTGCTGCAGAAGAATTCACCCTGATTCTCATCGTTGCTTGATTAAATTTTTCCATCAATTCGAATCCATGGGTTCTCCTATGACTGGAAGCAAGAAACTGATATGGAGTGTCTTAGAAGCTGAGCTGCATGAGATAATCAAAAACCGAAAATTGCTTTTGGTTACTCCAAATATTCACTGCAGTGAAAACATAGCCATCAGCAAAGAGTTAAATTTCAAAAAATTCTCAATTTGGGCATTAAGACAAAAACAAGGACGAAAGTATACTGTTCAGATTACCGTTCCAATTCCAGGCATCAAAAAGAGCAATCAACAGCTGAGTACCTAAAAGCACTTCTGGAAACTTTCTCCATTGAACCTTTGGGCACCAATTGAAACCCTAATTCGGAGCATAAATAGAAAGGAAACGAATCAGAGAAAAAAAGGAGAAAAACCTAAGAAGGAGGCGGAACTGAAAACCTGAAGAGCAAAAATCAAAACCTAATCCTGAGATAAAAGAACACCAGCATTCGAGGAAGTGAAGTGAAGGTTCAAGCATTACCTGAGCTCGCCGTCACCGTCGAAGGTGAGCCCTTTTAGTAGCCTTTGCCTCTGTTTGCATATAGAGTGAAGTTTGGGGAAGGTTGAGGGCGCGAGAGATTTCGTGAGGAAGACGAGAGTTTGAGGAGTTAGAGTGAATGAGAGAGGGCGAGATATGGAGAGGCGGTTTTGAGAGATGAGTGAGAGAATGAGAGAGGAGGACGATCGAGCTACTATTTTGCGTCCTCATTTTTTTTTCTTTTCTTGTTTATTTATTCAATGCTTTATTCTTTTTTAAAAACAGACTTTTAAATCCCATTAAGTGAATGTTTAGAGTTTTTAGGTAGGTCATTAACTATGATTTTATTTGGTTTAGGATTTAGTTAAATGTTAATATTCCCAATTCCTAACCTCTAAAATCCAACAGCCAGGCGGCTGGATTTTGTGGGGTAACCCAACAGTCCTTTTTTATTATTATTATTATTTTGGTTTTATTTTCTTTAATTTTCTTTGTTCCAATCTTTTCTTGATTTATAAATCCCATTTGACATTGTAAATGATAACTATTTATAAGTGGTCTGGTGGAGAGGAGTGGTGTCTAGGTCTTTAGTGTAGTGGGTTTGATTCCCTTATGTGTAGTTTTTTTTCTTTTAATATTTTCTTTTATATTTATGCTTTATTACTCATAGTTTTTTATTATTGTTTAATAATATAGATTTGTTTTTCTTTTAATTGCATCATGTGTTCGAAACCGTTTGAAAACTATAAAAATCATACTTTTCTCGATTTAGTATCTAGCCCTTTTTCACACCCTTGTAAGTCGATTGCTTTTTAAGCATCGCCATCAACCTCACATGGCTTACTCTTGGGCCTTCTTACAATGAGCTCTTAAGCAACATCAACTTAACTTTCAATAATTTCAAACCCCTATACTTTGATTATTTTAATTTATTATTCAAGACATTTTCCAATTAAAGCGTGAAGAAAAAGATTGCCTGGATGTAATATCCAGTCGTAATCCCGAATATTAGGCTCAAGCTGTAAGAGCTTGTAAGCCATAAATATTCGTCTTCTCTTTAACACTCTAATATTCAAATCGTTTTCTAAATAAAACGTGAAGAAAAAGATTACCTGGAGGGAATATCCAGTTGTAATCCCGAATATTAGGCTCAAGCTGTAAGAGCTTGCAAGCCATAAATATTCGTCTTCTCTCCAAAACACCTGTAAATATCTCAAACCATCTTCTTAATAAAGTTGGAAGAAAAAGATTACCTGGAGGGAATATCCAGTTGTAATCCCGAATATTAGGCTCAAGCTGTAAGAGCTTGCAAGCCATAAATATTCGTCTTCCCTCCAAAACATTCATAAATATTCGAATCATTTTCTTAGCAATATTGGAAAGAAACAGACTGCCTGGGTGGAATGTCCAGACGTAGTCCTGAGTATTAGACCCAAGCTGTAAGAGCTTGTAAGTCACAAGTACTCGTCTTTCAAACTTCAAAATACCTAATTCCTACCTTAATACTTTTTCAATAAAGATGGAAATGGAACATGGTGTATACCATGCACTCCTGAGGCTAGGATTCGAGATGTATATCTCGCTCATCCAAGCTCTCGCCATCACTCAAAATACATCCAACCAATCAAACTCTTTTCTCGCCGCCGTGCGATTAATCAAAAACCTTTTTTTTAAATGAAAGGTATTTTGTCTTAAGTGATACAAAACAATGTTTCGGCCATGATTGTTGAGTAGAGATAAATGACGCTTTTCCGAATGTAGATTTATAAATCCGTTCGATGTGTGGTATGCGTCCACTCCTCATCTGTTTTGGGTAAAACAATGTTTTCGTCGATTAATACAATATAGCTTTCGCTAAAATCGACCAACAAACAAACATTTTTCTACCCAGAACTACGTAAGCCTTGATTTCTCTTTTGAGATACGTAGGAGCAGGATTTTTAAATCTTGTCAGGCCCACTAATAAAAAACTTAGGTTTAGTCCTTCGTCAAAATCCAAAAACATCTTCTCTTTTCTTTTGATTCTATTTATTCTTTCCCACCTAATAAATTGAAAAGCCTAATATTTCAACTAACATTAATGCACACAACTGACCTAATGGTTCCCGTTGAGTACAACGGACGTGAGGGGTGCTAATACCTTCCCCTTGCGTAATCGACTCCCGAACCCTGATATTGGTTGCGATGACCATATCTTATCCTTTCATTTGTCTTGGGTTTTATCGATATTTCCCCTTTCCTTTTTAGGAATAAATAAAGTTCGGTGGCGACTCTGTTCAGTCCATCATTGCGAGTGTGCGATCGCGCTTCGCTTTGAGGTCGTATCCCCATTTTTTCGAGGTGCGACAGGCACAATGAACCTCTTGGTCATGATAAGACCATGATGATGATGATGTACCATTCCAATCCAAGATAATGATCAATCTCCTTTAGGAACCAAGAAACCCTAATTGAAGCATAATCCTCAGATGATTAATGATCAATCCATGAGACCCTCAAGCTTGAATCTTTTAACCTCTTTATCTTTTGAGCAAGACTTAGGAGGATGACTTGCTTATTGTTTCCACATGATATGCAAAGATGCACTGACTAATGACCTACAAAATGAAATGCAATATGCTAAGCTAGTCCCAAGAGAGGAGGGCAAATTTTGAGGTGTTACATCTTGCCATAGTAAATATTTTCAAAACAATATTTTAATTGAAGAAAATTTTATTTGTGATTTATTCACCCCTCCCCTCTAGATCGTTGTCCTCGTCTAACAAGTGGCATCACGAACACCAATTTATCTTGTGCTTCAAAATCGCTTATTAGATTATGGCTTCTGAACCTAAAGGGGCGTATAATAAAACACCTATTTTCAATGGTGAAACTATGGTTATTTGGAAGTCTTGTATGCATATCCATATCAATTTTATTGATAAAAATGTTTGGAACACCATCCAAAATGGTCCATTTTAAATTACTATTATGACCAATGCGGACGGTGTTGTTGTACCTAAACCAGAAGCACAATGGAATGTGGATGATGAGAAAATGTGGTCTTGTGATTGGAAAGTAATGCATATTCTAATCTCCACTTTAGGAGTTGATGAATATTATTGTGTTTCTCATTGTGAAACCGCTAAAACTACGTGAGACTCATTACTAGGTGTCTATGAGGGTACAAATGAAGTCAAACAAGCTATAATCAATACTTTGAACCATGAGTTTGAACTCTTTCATATGAAGCATGATGAAACCATTGTCGATATACAAAAGAGGTTCACTCATCTTATAAATCGTTTTAATGCACTTGGTAAGCCAGTTTCCAATGAAATTGCTAGTAACAAAATTTTGAGATGTCTTAACAAGGAATGACAACCTAAGGTCACCGCCATCAAGGAAGCTTACAACCTATTGACATTAGACACTACTACTTTGTTTGACAAGCTTGAAGAACATGAGCAAGAGCTTATTTGTTTGGAGAAGCACGAGAAGAAGATAAAGAAAGAAAATAATGAGGAAGAAGAGGTATACAATAAGTCAATTGCTCTTGTAGCTTCTAGTTCTAAGCCCTATACAAAAGAGCAAGGTGATAGTGGAACTAGTGATAATAAGAATTTAGATGATGAAGAAATGTGGATGTTTGTTAAACGCTACCATAAGTACATTAAAAGAAATAGAGTGAATCACTCCAACAAGAATCTCATCAAATATAAAAGATAAGCAAATTCCTTAAAGCAAGATGAGAATAAGAAAGAAAATTCCAAAGGTTCATATTTTGATTGTGGAAAAGTCTGACATTATAAGACGAATTGTCCATTACTTAAAAACTGTAGTTTTGGGAAACTCCACTCAAGTGGTATCGCAAGGAATCTTGAATGTTTTTTAATCAAATGATCATAACAAATAGGGGGTTTTAGTTTCGATTAAGGTAACGATAAAAGTATTTGATTTCGAATAAGATAAAGCGACTAATCTACTGATTCAGGTTCCGACTTATCACTAGTTATAACTCTAATCCCCTAAGTGGATTCTCTGTTCCTATTCGATCAAAGTGTCAATCAACAAGAATGAACACCACCATTCGTCCTTTGTTGCCGATTGGTATCTCGTTGTCTTCCTTGTGCGATTCATTCCTATTTATTTGCTTTGGTATTTCCTTTTTAGTGTTTCAATTGAAATGTTGGAGAAAAAGCTTGATGAGTATTTGAAAACATTAATCTCCTCTGCCACGTGTTTGGATTCAATTGGAGATTGTTTTACAGTTTGAAAAAAAAATCACTCAGATCTCCTCTCTTTTCCTCTCAAGTGCCATCGCCCTTTTATTTATTTATTATTTTTCTTTATTTTATTGTTTGATGTTTATATTATTATTATTATTATTATTATTATTATTATTATTATATATATATATATATATATATATATATATATATTATTAATGGATTATTATTATAATTATATTTATATTTATTATTATATTTATATTTATTATTTATTTGATTATTTATCATTATTTGTTATTATTATTGTTATTATTATTTATTGTCATTATTATTATTATTATTATTATTATTATTATGATTACTATTTTATAATTATTGTTAATTTTTGTTTATTATTGTCAACTTAACTTCAGAAATTGCTTAAACACATAGAGTCTTGTTGACTGGGCTCAGATAAGGTGATTCCTACATGAATCACTTTACAATTACTTAACATAGCGCTACATTATGTAGTTCAAGTTTATGATTTTTATTTCGAGTTCCTTGTCTTTCTCTTGAGCCTTCTCACATCGGGAATCTTTTATTTAGATTTGTATTTTAAGCTTGTATTGTTTAATCATTGTGTTGCATCCTCATTCAGCAAATTATATCCATATTCTCGTAAATGTGTAATAAGTTTACCGCTTTCAGTTATTTCATTGCATTAATTGATTGTTAACTCAAGATTAAAATCAATCTTTTCAGAAAAGAACAAAAAATAAACACTCAATCCGACGTCAAGACTTTTTCCTAAATTAAAATCCAAATTGAATACAAAGTTGAGCATCACCCCCTGCCACATCCAAACTCTTTTCTTAAGCCAACTTCAGACACTTGATCCAACATCAATTCGCCCCTGTTTTTAAATCTTTTTACAATAAAAATGGAAGAATATGAATATGTTTAGACTTTCTCTTTTTTCGAATGTAGGATACTGTTGTAGAGCTCCATGTTCAAACATTCGACTTCCATATTAGCATACAATAATTATCGGAATCAGGTCATTCCTCTTATAGAAGAAAAATATTAATTAAATATCGACTTTCTCTTTCCTGATTATTCGAACACTGCACTAGAGTTCCCTGTCTGGATAATCGCCTTCCGTTAATGAACTTTGACCTAATTCGCCACACATTTTCATGACAAACTTTTGGATGAAAAGAGAGTGATTGAGCTTAGGCCTATTCCTTTTCAGAAATTTGAGCAATGCAGTAGAGATCCCTGTTTGGATGCATGACTCCATTTAAATTAACTCAAACCAATCAAACTTGTTTTCCGCCCTTGCGTGACCTCGATTTTTTTTCCAAAAACAAGTATGTTTTATCCATTTTGACGCGAAACAAACAAATACTTCAACCTCCAAGAGCGAGAAATAAGTAAAGGTTTAACATCTCTAATGTGATTTAAGCATCACTCTCTTAAAAATAATCAATCCAGTAGTTCTCTTTTGGTAGAACTACGTAGCCTTAGGTTCTCATAGCACCTGGAGATACGTAGGAGCAGGATTGAGAAATCTTGTCATGCACACATTAATGTTAAAAACACCCTTTTAATAAAAAAACATCTTTATTTTCTTTCTTTCTCTTTTCTCACTCGATAAGTAGAAGATTACAAACTAATATCACGCTAACACTCTTACTCAAAACTAACTAAATAGGTCCTGTTGAGTACAACAAATGTGAGGGGTACTATACCTTCCCTTTGCATAACCGACTCCCGAACCCAATTTGGTTGCAACGACCATTTCTTTTTGTGTTTTTGTGGGTTTTATGATATTTTCCCTTTCCCTCTTTGGAAATAAATAAAGCTTGGTGACGACTTTGTTTTGTTTATATTTCGAGTGTTCCTTGCGCTCGGGTATTTTTTGCACCGTGATAGATGACGACTTTACCGGGGAATTACACCTAAGAAAGTCCACCTTAGTTTAATTTGTTTTGTGTTTGAGTGTTTGCTTTTATCTGTTTGCTTACTTCTTATTTGTTTTATCTTTATATGCCTTTATTATCTATATTTCCAATTGATGTATTATTGTTATATATTGTTATATGGTATCATTGGAGCTTTATGGACTATTGGCATTTGTGTTAGGAAAAACTTTGTACCTGAGCTATGAGAAAAACTTAAGTTAGGATGGTGGTTGTATAGTGTTGACCTGCGAGACATTAGACTCGTTGGGTTGATGCGAGAACTCCACTCAGATGAGATCCCATGAAAGTATTATTGTCTTATGATTAACCGTTATGAAGATGATGTTTTCAACCTCGATCTATGATTCTAAGGACCTTTTGTAGAACCCTGAACCAATGGCTTTTAGGACCGATGGTTGTGTAGCATCAACCTACGAGACTTAAGACTCGTTGGGTTGATACGAATACCTCACTTAAAATATATCCTTTTGAAGATATTATTGTCTAACGATTAATCATTCTGACGATAAGATCGTCATATGAGATCCATGACTCTACGAACCGTGTCTAGAATTGTGGAGTCAATGGTTGTGTAGTGTTGACCTACGAGACTTAGGACTCGTTGGGTTAATACAAAGACCTCACCTAGAATAGATCCTCTTTAAGATATTATTATCTTACGATTAGTCGTTCTGATGATAATATTCTTTAATAGGGTCCATGACTCTAGGAACATTTTAAAACCCTAGAGCCTACCCATGGGTGGATTTCCTTTTCCTTGAACTTTTCCTCCATGAAACTATTAATTAGAATGTTCCAATGATCACATACCCAAATGTGCACACATAATGAGCATTTCATTATCATAACACACTTAACATGAGCGTAAAAAGTTATCGCATCCACATGCATATGCACATATTTCAACAAAAAAAATCATCACAAAAGACTATGTCACCTTTGGCACAAAGAGAGGACAACATTCAATAGACTGTAGTCACTGAGAATGTCATTCCACCTCCAACAAGTGGTCCTACTCAACCTTATCCAATACGAATCCCAATTGATAATCCTGCTATACAAGAGCACCACAATGTCTGAGATGGACACACCTCACCTCATGATGGTATTGAGTATCATAGGTTCACATTCGCCACACTAAATCCTCAAGGGGCAAGCCCGATAGTGAATAATGAACAACCACATAATCCTGAGATTATTAAAATATGTTATGTGTTGGAAGAGAAGTTTAAAGCCATATAGGGGCGTGACACTTATGGCCTCGACGCTTTCAACATGTGCTTAGTGACAGAAGTAGTAATCCCTCCAAATTTTAAGACACAAGATTTCGAGAAGTACAAAACGGTTAGTTGTCCAAAGAATCATTTGACGATGTACTGCCAAAAAATGGTCGCGTACTCTCGCGATGACAAATTGCCCATCAATTGCTTTCAAGACAGTCTCAGTGGAGCATCATTGGAATTGTACATGCAGCTAAAGCGAAGTAATGTCTAGACCTAGAAGGACTTGGCTAAGGCATTTCTGAAGTATTACCAATATAATACAAATATCGCTCTAAATCGAACTCAATTGCAAAATCTTACTCAAAAAAACACAGAGTCATTCAGAGAGTACGCCCAAAGATTGAGATAGTTGGTTGCTTGTGTTCAACCACCCATGCTGGATAGGGAGCTAGCTGATATGTTTATAGGCACCCTGCAAGGCCCATACTTCAAAAAGATGATAAGCAACACGTCATCAACCTTCTCTGACCTAGTGACAATTGAGGAACGTATCGAGTGTGGCCTCAAAAGCGAAAGAATCTAAGACGCCTCAAGTAGTCAGTCTAATGAGAGAGAAAATCAAATCACTTTTTAATATAAAAGTGTTATTTTTTATATGAAAAAAGAAAATTAACCTTAATAATAGGGTAGGATCGATAAATATATTTAACCCTAATAAAATTGGCATAATTTTTTTATTAAATAAAAAGTATTATAACATGATTAAAAAAACAAATAAATCAATAATATCAAATTTTGAAAAAGTTATTTTTAAAGGATTTTGAGAAAAAGTGTTAAAAGGATAATAAAACCTATTATTTCTGAATTGTTGTTATTTTACAAAGTTTTTGATAAATTAGTTAGAACATATTAAAAGGCAAATGTATGATATACGACATTAATTTGTTAGCACAACATGCAAAAATGCATATCCTTCCACAACACAATCAAGATGGATAGGTGAACGTGTGAAACTTGTTTGTGGAATTTGGGGCAATGTCCTCAGAGTCAATGGTTTCAACTTGTTGACACTAATGTTTAGTTTGAATTATAAAATTCCATTTTACTATACAAAGACCTTTTATCTGTAACTAATTCTAAGTTTAAATAAATACCTAGGTTCATACCAAGCATGAAGCACCAGTGGTCTAGTGGTAGAATAGTACCCTGCCACGGTACAGACCCGGGTTCGATTCCCGGCTGGTGCATTTATTTTTATTTTGATTTTCTTCTGCAATTGAAAATGTCATGGTATGGATCTAGCACGCCCAATAAAACATGTATAACTGTGTTGAAATTCATACAGTTAGTTTCCACCAGTTGCACATTTAATATATTAATAAAATAGTATAATTTTGTAGCACATTTATAAAAAGTTTAAAATGAAAAGGAAATTTTATGTTTATTTAAACTATTGTCCAAATTATTTATGTTATTTTTTACCAATCAATTTTTCTTTTTAATTAATTTTCACTTTTACTAACATGTTAAAAATAAATTTTTTGATAGTGTAAATGAAATTTTCGGTACAATTTTTTTTGCATTTATTGAAAATAAAGCATTTTTATTGATATTTTGTAAATTTTCGATGAAGAAATACCGATAATTTTAAAAATTCCAATACTTTCCTGAAAAACTCCAAAACCATACTGGAAATTATTGAAATTTTTGGAAAGCTACTAAAATTTCTGGAAATTTCAAATTTTTCGGTATTATCGGAAATTTTGCCTAATAATTTACGGTAGTCCAGATAAATACTTTACCTGTGTAGTCCAAAGTCGACAGGATTTTATACAGATTCTAGCGACAACTGGCGACTCTGTTGGGGATTGACCGGAATATTCTATTGGGGAAGTAGATTAGTCGTAAGAGAAAGTGTTTGATATGGATGATATATGTAAAGCATGATTGGTTTATATAATGCATGTAGTTTATGTATGTGTTACACTGGATTTTTCGACCTGGACATAAATGGCAACTACTAGTGAGAAAAGCTATGAATATGCCACGTGGAAGGCCAAAGATAGAGTGGGTCCACATGAATAATATGACTCAAGGTCGGAAGTCACATAGAGTGATACCGGTCGAAGGTGGCAAGATCGAAAAGACGTTGTGAGGAACTTGGGGACTTAGTGAAATTGTGTTATGTTGGCTAAGGTTGGAGTTCATCACTATAATGAAAGCATTTTCGACTCAGTCACCACATGTGGGGTTCACCATTACAATGGACAATGCATCAAAATATGTTAGATTAACAGAGTCGACGTGGAAGACTTCAACGAGGATAATCAATTTTGCGCCCAATAAAGCAGTTAGAAAATTCAAATGATGGCACAAGGCGAGAATTAAGTTGACATCGACGATTATTCAGAAAACGTGGGGGCACATCGAGGAAAACCACTGCATGGATTTGGGACGTGTCACCACAGAACTAGTTTACCATTCTTAAATAGTTACCATAAAGTAGTATATAAGGATACTTAAGTTCATTTTGTAAGGGGTTCGTAATTGTACACATTTCTGCGAACTTGAAGCATTTGCATGTTGAGAAACGAGTGAGAAAAGATGTATGTATGTGTTCCACCATTTCTTACATTTCAAGCAACTTTATGTTAAAAGTCATTTATATGCATTAACTTGCCTTTCGATTTCCTTTATTTTTCCTGTCAATTTACATCACTTGCACTTTAATTTCAGCCTTTTTTTTCTTTTGATTTCAAAGCCCTTATTTTTACTTGCATTCTACTTATAGTCCGTTTATTCCCTAAAAAATTTCTTATTACAAGCAATTACAACAAATATTTTCCAACAATTATGATCTTTCACAAACATAAAAACACACAAACATGTCCGGGAGACTTTCGAGTTTGATCCCTTAAGTATTAATATAAACTTGTATTTGTTTACCGAATTCCACAGTAAACAGTATGCTATACAACAATGTGGGTTATGCTTATTTTGTGGGAGAAATGGTCGGTATCTATAAGGGTGAGACTCTTTTTCTGTAGTGGACTTTGACTCTCCAACCTCGATAAATGGACCAAAAAAATTGTAACAAATGAGAAGATCATGAAAGACATTTTGTGAATGACATGATGAAGTATAATATGGCTCAAAGGTACATAATTACTACTTTGAAAGACAGGTCCAGAAAACCTCACAAGTTTTACCCATGTGCATAAAGCTAAAGCTACATACAATGCGAGCAAGAGAGGTTCATTGACGGAAATGCAAATGTTATTGAGTCTTATTCATAGAGAAAAACACATGTGCTGGACTAAAAATAGGGAAGACCCAAATGTTGTTGTTGATATCTTTTGGACACATCCTGATTCAGTGAAGTTGTTGAATATGTTTTATTTGGTGTTGATTTTTATTGTACATACAAGACAAATAGGTAATGGCCAGATGTTGATTTTTGATATCTTCTGGATATATTTTGATTTATCATATTTTTTATTATGTGCATCGTGATCATATAGATACCAGCTACCACTACTTGAGATTGTTGGTGTCACGTCAATGAAGTTGACGTTTTTGGTTGGCTTTGCCTATTTAGAACATGAAAGGGAGGAGAACTTCAAATGAGTGTCATACCACAAAATTTCCCCTGCTTTTTCCCCACTTTCATCTAGTTCTTGGTTCATATGCATACTCATAGTCATTTAGGTCATTTATTTACAATTGCATCATTGATTCAAATGTTTTGCTACTTATGATATGAAGCATTGGATTGTGGATAATTCACGAGATAAGGTTTCATGATGCACTTGTAATTCAAGCATATGGTTCATCGTGTTACACCATGACTATTTGGGCACCACTTGGTTGACCTTTTAAAAAACCCTAATCCTTGGTGCTTGAGATCTTGGTTTGTGCAGATTGCTCCATGTTATCTTGATTTGTCTTATGAAACCCTAGTTGTTTGTTCTTGACACTTGTGAATCATGTTGGTTGCATCTTGATTTTGGGAATGATTGTAAAACCCTAATTCATGGGAGGTGGTCCTTAATCCATATGGATTGCGTCATGCTATTAATCTTTGGAGTCAATTATCAAGTGTGATTTTTGGTTAAGCAGAGGTTAACTTTAGGTTTGATTATCCATTGATTATGGAATCTTACATGGTTAGTTGTTTGATTGGTTATTTGGTCCAAGCATTGTTATTCAAAGATTCATTCAAGAAGGGCATTGCAAGTTTCTATTCACAATTAAGATTCAAAGTCAAAAATCAAGATCAAGTTTGGAGGAAATTCATCAAAGATCAAAGGAGTTCAAATTCAAATTCAAAATTTGGAGGGAAAGTCTATAGCTTGGAGTACAAGTTATTCAAAGGACCATTTTTCATTCAAAATACCAAAACCACATTGCATAAGTCCAAAAATTACAAAATCCATACAAAATTACAAATATATATAACATTGACCTACAATTGACTTTGGTCAACTGTTGACTTTTTGGTCAACTAGTTGACCAAAGTCAACTGGCCTAACCACTAATCCTAATCCTAATTTTCTCCTTGGTCTTCACTATTATATATTCTCATTTGGCTTCATATCCAAGTTTCCTTTATGGCCAAGTAATCCCTGCCATATTTCTTCAAGCCATCATCATGGATCTTCATGGTAGCCTCCAAGTGTTCTTGAAACCATGATCAAACTCCAAGCCCGAGTCAGCCCTCAAACACATCATCAATATACATCAAAAACAAACTTCGATTCAATTGCAATTACTAAACAGTTTTAGACATCACTAACTTGTTAGCTTGCTTTCATAACAGCCCATCCACCAAAAATTCCATGCATCAAACGTCAAATAAAAAACAAAGATACATGAGCCTAATTGCAACAGTTCAATCCATTGCAATTCAAAACAAGAATCAAACCATACTTGATAAATCCCTGTTACTAACAACAAGTGTCTAACATGTGAGCATTCTACAATTCAAAATGCACTGCCTAGTTCAATCCAAAAGAGTTAATTAATAGTGATCATTTCCAAACAAGTTCCACAAAGCTAATCATATTGAATTGACCGAGTCAGCAACCATATGTTCCATGTTCCCAAATCAAACACAATTCCATAACAATCTAACTTTTTTTGTAACCTACACTAACCATTAGGAATAGATTTTGCTAACATAATTCAAAGCTCATTAACACTAACTTTTTTCTTCTTCACTAACTCATATTCATATTAAATACACTAACAATAATCATGACATATCATTTGATTCAAGGCATCAACTTTCTAACATTAACAACAGATAACCGAATTATCACTAACAGTGCATAATAGGTTTTAACCAAATTTTTGACATTCATTAACAATCCAACAACTAATCTAACATAGTGCATTCCTATGTAAACTCAATGTTCTGATAATGCCCAAAGAGTTTCCACTGCCTGGCACTGAAACTAACTATAATTGCATGATTTGCACTTCCAAATAACTCGAAAAGCTGAAGTTTTATGAACCATGTGTACTTGGAAAATCTTGCAGAGTGAAGTTAAATAAAGGCAAACAAAGAACACATGGATCCCTTGATTTCATCCATGCTGATCTTTGGGGGCCTGCGAGGTATCCATCACATTCAGGAGCAAGGTATTTTCTATCCATAGTTGATGATTATTCCAGAAAGTTATGGGTATTCATCCAGAAGGATGAAACTTTTGAGAACTTCAAAAGTTGGAAGACTCTGGTCGAAAATCAGACTGACACGAAGGTTAAGAGGTTGAGAACCGATAATGGTCTTGAATTTTGCAGTGAGGTGTTCGACAGTTTTTGTGCAACCTCTGGTATTACAAGACACATAACTAATGCAAGTACTCTTTAGCAAAATGGTTTGGATGAATGGTCTAATCTAACCATTTTAGAAAGAGTTAAATGTATGTTGACTCGTGTTGGGTTAAAGAAGGTGTCTTGGGCATAGGCTGTTTCGACAACAACATATTTGATAAACAAATGTCATTCGACTGTGTTAGATATCAAGACACCTAAAGAAATTTGGTCGAGACATCCACCAGATCTCGACAAACTTAGAATATTTGGATGCATAGCTTATGCTCACATTAGGCAGGACAAGGTCGAACATAGAGCTCTGAGATGCATGTTCATGGGATATCCTGAAGGAGTCAAAGCTTATAGGATATGGTGCCTAGAGCCAGGTCATATGAGGTGTATCACCAGTCGAGATGTATTTTTCAATGAAGTTGAGATGGCTTTCAAGAAAACTCATAACGCTAGTCGAAGTGCACAAATATCTGAAGAAGAGGTGGAACAAGAAGAGATTCCTGTTGAGGTGGAGCATATCGATGCCAAAATTGCTTATCCCATATCAAGTTGAAGAAGAAGCACAAGATGCTGAAGATACTGAGGAAGATGAGGAAACTGTCAGTGACTACCTATTGGCAAAAGATAGGTTGAGAAGAGTCATCAAGCCACCTCAAAGACTTGGGTATGCAGATCTCATAACTTATGCCTTAATCTCTGCAAGTGAGGTTCTAGATGAAGAACCTAGAGACTATAAGGAATTTATGAGGATTCGAAATAAGACTGAATGGATGAAGGCCATGGATGATGAGATGAAGTCTCTTCATGATAACCACACTTGGGAACTGATCAAAAAACCCGCTGGAGCCAGGTTAGTCACCTATAAATGGATTTTCAAAGTTAAGGAAGGAAAACAAAGGAATGACTTCGAAGAGATACTAGGAAAGATTGGTCGCAAGGGGTTTCACTCATAAAAAAGGTGTCGACTTCAATGACATGTTCTCTTCTGTTTCCAAGCACAGGTCCATTTGAATGTTACTTGCCATAATGGAACAATTCGACCTAGAACTGGAACAAATGGATGTGAATACTGCTTTATTGTATGGAGATCTAGATGAAACAATCCTGATGAGGCAACCTGAAGGGTATGCAGAAAAGGGTTATGAAGATTACGCCTGCAAGCTGAATATATATTTATATGGACTGAAACAATCTCCTCAATAGTGGAATAAGAGATTTGACAAGTTCATGGCACACATAGGTTCCATTAGAAGTCAGTTCGACCATTTACTTCATATTTCGACCTGGAATTTCATTTGTTATTTTGTTGCTTTATATGAGTGATATTCTCATAACAAGCCACAATGTCGAGGATGTAATGAAGGTGAAGGCTAAACTCAATAAGGAGTTTGATATGAAGGATCTGGGAGCAGCATCCAGGATTCTTGGGATTGACATCCGAGGAGACAAAAAGCAGTCGAAATTATGCTTATCTCAAGAGACATACCTACGGAAGATTCTCGACAAGTTTGATATGTCGAATTCAAAGCCTGTTTTGACTCTGACAAACCCTCAATTCAAGATGAGTACATATTAGTGTCCCAATATTGAGGTCGAAAGAGCTTATATGAATAACGTCCCATATGCTAACATAGTAGGTTCTTTGATGTATGTTATGGTTTGTACTAGACCTGACATAACATATGCAGTAAGTCTTGTAAACACGTACATGGCGAATCCTGGAAAGACTCACTAGAAAGCATTGAAGTAGATTCTAAGGTACATAAATGGGTCTCTGAACAAAGTCCTGATTTTTGGTGGAGCATGTGGTGAAAATAGTAAAGCAGAAATCGAAGGGTATGTCGACTCTGATTATGCAGGTTGTGTGGATTCCAGAAAATCTATTTTTGGATATGTGTTCATTATGTTTGGCAACAACAATTAGTTGGAAAGAAACACTTCAGAAGGTTGTTGCCTTATCAACCACTGAAGTGGAATACATCGACCTCACTGAAGTTGTGAAAGAAGCATTGTGGCTTGAAGGTTTTGCTAAGGAACTAAAACTTAAAGGTCGAGTTATCACTGTTAAATGTGATAGGCAAAGTGCTATACACTTGTCAAAGAATTCAACCTATCATGAGCGAACCAAACACATTGATGTGAGGCTGCATTTCGTCAGAGGGATAATCGAGCGTGGAGAAGTCTAAGTGCTGAAGATTTCGACAAATCACAATGTTGCTGATATGATCACCAAGACATTATCAAGTTGTAAGTTTTTTTCACTATTTGCTGTTGATAAAGCTGCATGAAGAAAGCTAATTGTTCCCTTGATGTTATAGAGTTTATTCCAAGGTAGAGATTTGTGAGATATTGGATCAAACTCTAGTACGGTCGAATGATAGCTTCTTGGTTTGACAATCCGATAAGATCATTAGCATGTCGTTGAAGTCTGTTCACATGTTGTAGTCGAAGTACGCTAGGATTCTTATCATGTCGAATTGAATCTGTTTGTTATGCCCAATTGTTTATGTTAGCTTGTGTAATAGGTCTGTGTGTAAAATCCCATTAGTTTAGTGTGTTAGTTTTCTTATAAATAACATACTAGTCTCTCATCATTGCATAAGGCAAATCCTAATTAGGGTGAGATACATTATTTGCTATTATATAATACTTGTAATCTGGTTTCAAAGAGAAAGTAAAGAATATCAGTTTATAATCAATTTCATTGTGTTTTTCTTGTTTTCTTCTTTTCTACTCCTGTGGATTTCTTACCAATCAAGAAACCAATTATACTTTATAATTCCAGCATCATTTTCACAATAATTATATATATATATATATATATATATATATATATATATATATATATATATATATATATATTATGAAAGTTAAATTTTTTGCATGTCAGTAACAAATAAAATTCTTTAAATCTATCTATAATAAATGAAAGAACAATATCGTGTGAAATATGCGATGGTTCTTATAATTTGGGATTACCAAAAAAAAAATTACACTACTCCCATGTCGTCATGTGTATATATAGAGAAATGTTGCAATAACAAGGTGAAACAACCAGAAAGTAGAATATAGGAATAAGAAAAACTTGGTCTTGTATTAATTACCTTATCAATTTCACATATTGGATGAACACAGTTTCAGATTGAGTAACCAAATAATTATGGAAACACCACCATTGGACGACAAAGCAAGAAAAATGAGAGATCTTCTCTCTAGCTTCTACTCTCCACACCCTTCAATGTCACCTAACTCCCCTAACACCATCTCCAAATTCACCTCTTCTGATGACATCAACTCTTCATCCTTCCAACCTGATCACTACATGAATCTCATGGTACTTTTTTTTTCTTCATCTTTTTGTTTTTAGTTATTATTATTGAAAATGATATATGTCATTTCATTTGTGAAGGCACATGAGATGAATCTGGAAGGGTTACTCCATAAACATGTTGAAATGGTTACTCAAATAAAGAATCTTGATACTGATTTGCAAATGCTTGTGTATGAGAATTACAATAAATTCATTTGTGCTACAGATTCTATAAAGAGGTACATACATTAATATGTATTATCTTGTTACTCAAAAAATAATCATTGTTTTAACAAGATCAATGACAAAAAAATTGGTTCAATATAGGATGAAAAGCAATATTCTAGGGATGGAGGGGAACATGGAACAACTTCTTGATAAGGTGAGCATTTACTCACTATGAAACACAGACACCGAAAACACGACACCGACACCGGTAATAAAACCTAATCACAAGTGTCCGTGTCAAGTTTCGGACACTGATACTTTTTTTTTCCAAGAGGTGTCGGTGTTACAGAGTTATTTACTACTCTTTTTATTCAATCCGCATATGATTCACATTTCTCTCCTATGCAGATAATGTTTGTACAATCAAGGAGTGACAATGTTAACACTTCTTTAACAGAAAGTAGGGAACATATAGAGAAATTGAACAAGACATGCAATCTTCTACGTAAAATTCAGGTATTATATTTCATAAACCAGTAACACATGTTTTGTTGTTTCACATCAACTAGTAACAAAAGTGAAAATAAAAACGTAAATCACAAACAATGAATATGATATTTGTTGACACGGATCTCTCAAGTGTGTCTACGTCTGCGACTACGGAATGAATATGATATTTGTTGAAACGGATCTGTCAAGTGTGTCTACGTCTGCGACTACACAACAACTGTGGTTCCGTTTCCGTCTTATTATTTAATAATCTATTTGTTGTTTTATCGTTATGGAAAAACAGTTCATATATGACCTACCTGATAGACTATCCAAGTGCATCAAAGCTGAGGCATATGCAGATGCAGTCAGATTCTATACTGGTGCAATGCCGATTTTAAAGGTTGTGTTTGGCCGATATTGGTCCTAAATCAATCCCTTTCATTGCTTTTACACTTAGTACACACACTTGAACATATACTTTCATGTTAGTATAATAAATTTAGGAATTGGATGGTTTTTCACTCTCTATCAGGCATATGGAGACTCGTCGTTCCACGATTGTAAGCAAGCATCTGATGAAGCCATATCTATCATAGAAGAAAAATTGCAGGTATAGCTTTGATATGAATGAGAACCTTATAATGCATTGAACAAATAATTGATAATCTGAGATTTTTTGTCTAAGCAGGAGAAACTACTATCAGATTCTGAAACAACTCAAGTGAGAGCTGAGGCTGCAATTCTCCTTAAGCAGTTGAATTATCCGGTTCATAGTTTTCTCTTAAAATTGCATTTTTTGTACTGATTTTCGAGATTTTCGACATGTCAAACCTTTATAAAGAAACTATTAATCATTTTATGCAGGTGGACAATTTGAAAGAAAAGTTACTAGAGAAGTTGGAAAATCTCCTTATAGACATTCAGTTGATTCCTGAAGCCGTAAAAACCGCTTCACCCTGTTCTCATGAGGTTAGTATTTCCCTTTCATTCAATTCGTCTCTCTCTCAAAAGTGCTTATTTGGAATTTTCTATCTTATCTTTTGTTCTCAACGCAGGTAGCTTTTCATGAGTTTGTAGAGGCCATTCATGCATTTCAAGTTATATTTCCTGATTCAGAAACACAGTTAGTTAAACTTGCTCGAGACTTGTTGAACAAGTTAGTATTCATATGTTACGACTCGGTATTTTTTAAAGTTATTTACATACATTGAAGTTTCTTTATAGGCAAGTTAACTTTTGAATTTCTTTTCAGAAACTTTCTAATTGTTGAGGAGTATGTAAAGACTAGAATTTGTGTAGAAGATCTACTCGGTGTTCTTCGTAAGTAGTATCTCTAACACTTTACTATTTATTCTTTTCTTTTGGTTTAGTAGTCTAATAGCCCGAATTTCACTCCCCGTCTCTGCAATCAGATATCTCTGCCCAGCTACCAGCTAAGCTGTTTTAACGAGACTTTTACTATTTATACTTACTAAACCATTTTTTATATATTTTAAGTTAATTGTAATTATGATTTATTTAAATGTGTAATTACACATGATCTTAACACAGGAGTTGTTTGGAATAATGTGCTGAAAATGGATGAAGTGCTACAAGAATCATCTCTCTCTGACCATTCTCTTGAGGTCCTCCATTAAATTTATTTCTCCAAAAATAAATGTAGTTTTACAAACTGCAACTTAATGAAAATTCAGATTCAATAAATAGATTTTGATTTGATATAACTAAATATTTTCAGGCTGCGAAAGTTTCTGTCAAGTCGTATGTTAACACTGCATTTTCTTATCTAATGCAAGATATCTCAGGTTAATTAGTTCTTCTATTACTTTGTATAAAACTCTTGATTTGAGATAGATACAAAATTGTTGACAAACAGTTACGTCGTAGATTCGCTATTAAATGTATTGAAACGGGACGGAGTAGAAGGTCACTCACTCGAAGCCGCCTTAGATGCTAGCACGAAAATATTGCTTCAAGGAGGCAGAAACTTTTTGCAGGTGCGAAAGTAGACTAATAGATATATGATATTTGCGTATAACTTAACTTCGTTATAAATTCATACATTATTTATGATTTCAGGATGTTCGGAAAATTCTTGACGACGAGTTAGAGATCCTAAATAAACTAAGAGAGTTGATAAGTGATTGGGTTCAAGAAGGATTTCAAGACTTTTTCAAACAACTTCAGCTCAAGTTCCAATCGTTTTCAGGACGAAACGATTTGGCACACATTCAAAATCATAGCTTTGTTGAAGGATCTCAAGGTGACAAAGCATTTCCTGGTCTTGTCCTTGTGTTGGCGCAACTGTACGCTTTCGTTGATCGGACCGCCATTCCTCAAATCAACGAGGCAAGAATCGACAAAAGAAATTCTCAGTTTTAATTTCATGTCTAAAGTGTCTTAAAAATTGCTTTATGATGTTTAGGAATTAGCATCTTCCTTTTCTCCTGGTGTCGGTGGTTATGAACATGGACTTTGCTTTGTTTCTAGAGAAACCTCTCGAAAGTTTAGGTCTGCTAGCGAAAGTTTCTTGCATATGGTATGTATTATTCATTTTATCTATAACCTGCAATCGATTGTCCCTACACAGCTACTAACTGAGCTGAATTAACGAGACTAACCTTTATTCGTTTTTGTTGAGTGATATTTCTTGACATGCAAGCTATGTTGCGTTAACATATTCTTCTTTCGATTATTTCTAGTACGTTAAAATGAGAACTCAAAGGATATCACATCTCCTAAAGAAGAGGTTCACCACACCTAATTGGGTAAAGGTGAGTGTGTTACTAGACTTTTGTTTCAAAAATAAGAACTTAATATTTGAAAGAGTTTAATATGTTGTTTCGATTTGCACAGCATAAAGAGCCAAGAGAAGTTCATATGTTTGTGGATTTGTTTCTTCAAGAGGTTGGTGTATCTTTATAACCAATTGCTATGAAATCTATGAGAATAAATATTTATACATCTCTATTGGATATCTCAGCTCAAAGATATGGGCAATGAAGTGAAGGAGATTTTGCCTCATGGTACACAGAAGCACCATAGGGTTGATAGTAATGGAAGTAGTAACTTATCTTTATCAAGAAGCAATTCTATTCCTGATGAGATTTTGAGTAGATCAAATACTCAAAAAGGAAGGAGCCAACAACTTTTCGAAACACATTTGGCGAAATTGTTTAAGCAAAAAGTTGAAATCTTCACTAAAGTAGAATATACACAGGTGTTTGTTGAATGAATATCCTTTTATATTGCGAAATTGATTGAGTATTTGCAAACAATATCCATTGAAAATTCTTTTGTGAATTGCAGGAATCAGTCATTATGACTATGGTTAAACTATGTCTTAAAAGTTTACAAGAATTTGTTAGACTACAGACATTTAACAGGAGTGGATACCAACAAATTCAAGTGGATATTCAATTTTTAAGGACTCCTTTGAAAGAAATAGTTGAAGATGAAGCTACAATGGACTTCTTGCTTGATGAGGTTGGTAAATTATCTTACCCTTGACTCTTACCTCTTCAAATTTTGTGTTATACTTCATTTTCTATGCATTTCATCTTTATTTTTGTATAGATTTGTGTGGTTCACTTATATCTACCTTCTCTAATCATTCTATTGAGTATGGCTTATAAGTATTTACAAGTTGGCAAGGTTGACAAAACAACAATTGCAATGTAGTTAGAGACATAGACACGGTTGGCCGAACTTTATTCACAAATATCGCGTGTTCATTGTTTGCACTTATCGTTTATTTATTTTTAGAAACAAGTTGTTGTTCTAACAATTGGTATCAAATGACTCTTAGTCTTAATGCGGAATTTATAGGATAAAGGTTTGAAGGAACAAACAATCTTGGATTATTCTAAAAAGGATAAAGGTTTGTTGGCACAATAAAGTCTTCAAAAGGTGTAGTGTGAGACAATCGACACATGGAGGAAACCTAATGGATAGGGATGAGGAAACTTAATGGACGAGGATGAAGGAGATGTGTATAAGTGTGAGTTGGAAGTCCCATATTACTTAGAAAAATGAAGGTTGAAAATTTTATAAGTGAGAGGACTCATACACATATCACCTTAAGGTTTTTGATGAATATGTGATGTCTCTCTCACTTGTGTGTTGCTCTTAATCCAATGTTGATGCTTCTCATGATGATCCAACATGAGAAGGTTACGTGCATAATACTTCTTTTGTGTATCAAACAAGTTGATGTTTCATATCCTAGATCTTATGTCTTTAAAAGAGATTTGAGAAAATTTAGAGTTGGAATATGTAGGCTGTAGATGCGCGGATGATTCTATTTGCAACTTGTCACTCAATATTATAATCACTAATCTAGTAAAATTTATGGTGAAGGTCACTCAAGAAGACAAGTTAATTATTCTGTTGTGTTTGTTACCAATTATTATAACCATTTTTGGTGAACACTCTTACCTACTCTTACCTATGACAAGAATACTACCAACTAAGATGATGTTACAAATACACTTTTGTCTCATTTTCAAAGAAAAAAGAGTGTGAATGAAGAATCTCAATTCGAAATCCGTATGTAAAAGGGAGGCAAGAACTTAAGATTAAGAAAGGTAAAATTGGTTATGAAAACAAGAGATTTAAATCCAAGAAACAGAAATATTATTATACTTTAGTGCCAAACTAATATATCATTAGAAAAAGGATTGTCCAAACAAACTGCGGAACTTAACCGGTTTGCGAATATGGTTCAATCTAATGGTTCTGACGACAAAAGAGGTATACTTTATGTTTTGTCTAAAGAGTGCAAAGAAATATGTATTCTTGACTCTAGATGTTCTTACCATATGAAATCTCATGGAGAATGGTTCACGAGATTCAAGTTAAATATTTTTGAATTTGTTTATTTGGGTGATGACAAGGCATGTATTATAACTGGTTAGAGACACATTACATCTGTTATGGTCAATGGTGGCGTGGAGACATGACATTCAATGGTGTAAGATATATCCTATAATCAAAAAATAGCTTTACTTTCCTCAATACTCTATTACCCAAATGACTTCAAATATAAGGAGGAGTGAATTATGATAAAAAATACTTTTAAAACTTTAAAGAAAAATGTTGATTTTACTTATTTATTTTTTAGAAAAGAAAAGAAGCAAAAATTATGCGAGGACGAATAAATAACAAAAATATAAAGAGATAATGGAAAATAAAAAACACATAAAAAATTATGTTAGTTTGACCTTAAATCATGCGACCTACTCTAGTCTTTAAGAACCTCCCTTAAAGAGTTCCATTAACAACAGAGCTTTTATCACAAGATCGGCTCACAACCTTCTTACATCAATTTTTTATCTCAAGTTCAACTTGTAACCTTTATAATGATACCAGAGTTTGCAAGAGAATATTGAACAACAATATCTTGATTTACACTTACCTTTCAAATAGATTAACGATCACTTACACAAAAATAACTCTTACTAAGTGTTTCGCTCTCTTAGCGCTAAAATAATTCTAAGTTAATATGAAATTTATAAGAAGAGAGTAAGAGTAAGAGAATGAGTAATATTCATATTTTTTGTGTGTTTTTCAATTGAACACATGTCCTCTTTATATAGTAAAAATTTATGCCAAGAAAGAAAATAATTTTGGGCTAGATCTTCATTATAAATAGACTGTGACTCTAATCGATTATGAGCTAAAAAATAAGAAATATATATGATGAATCTGAATCCTAATCGATTATAAAGATTCACTAATCGATTATTGGACGAGTTTGCTCCATAATCAATGATCTAAGTTTCATAATCGATTAAAGGGAGAATTTTTGCTTCATAATCGATTAAGCTCTGGTTTCAAAAAGGATTAACCCAACTTAAGAGGTTTAGAAGAAGTTTTTTAAGAAAGAGGAGGTTTAAGTTTCTACGTGATACTAACTTAGCACTTTAAGAGTTATACACACTTAATTACATTTGGTCCTATAAAAAACATAAACAATAAAACACATGATTATAGGTTAGATTTTTGAAATTTGATTTGCTTCTTGGTGAATTTCTTTAGCTTTTGATTTTTTTTTAGGCAAGTCACCAGAAACCCTCTCGCTTTTTTATTTGACTCACATTTCTTTCTTTGCTTGATGATATTTGTGATTTTTCTTTAATTTCCTTTCTTCATCATCAAAATCAAGTGTGCATATACATCACATAGAACCATCTATGATACGAAACAATGACTTATCCCATATGTATAATAAAGACAAAGACATTGTTAAAGTTATCAAGGGGGACTTGGATAATGATGATAGTAGATAGGGTTGCATGTAACATCTATAAATGGTTGGGGAGTATTGTAGGTGATGTTGCATAAGTTAGATCTAATAATTATACAACCAAACTCTAGCATATATGCATCAGTCATCTTAGTGACAACATGATGATGGAATTTCATAAGAGGAATCTCTTGAAGAATTTTCACATTTGCAAGTTAGGTTTGTGCAAGTATTGTGCACTTAGAAAAAACATTGTTGTTCTCATTTTAAATTTGAGAAGCACAATACTAAGGCAATCCTAGATTATGTTCCTTTTTATATATGATAGCCTGCAAAAGATCCTTATATGGATGATTATAGACATTTTATTACCTTTAATGATGACGTTTCACACAAGGTTTGAGTGTATTTTCTAAAAGTGAAATTTGAAGTCTCTATCAAGTTCAAGTTGTGGAAAGTAGAGTTAGATAATCAAATAAACAAAAATATCAAGTATTTGCAAACAAATAATGGGACAACGTATATTTTTCCAAAAAGTTTGTGTGGAACACCTTACTCGGGGGTATTTTTCAATTCAAAAGACATTATGCTTAAATGGCGTGGTAGAAAGAATGAACATATATATAACTGAAAGAGAAGTATGTCTTCGATTAAATGATGAATTATTTAAGGGTTTCTGAATTGAAGAAATTTACATGGTGTGTTATCTCATCAACATGTTACCACATGCTTCATTTTACGGATAAGTTACAGAGAATGTATGGATAGGTAACCCCATTGATAATGATAAATTGAGAATATTTGAGTGTCCAGCTTATGTGCATATATTGATTGAAGATTGATCCTAACTTGATCCATACTTATAAAAGTGTATCTAAGTCGGTTACACAAAATGTGAAATGGTTCAAGTTATATGATTTATTTTCAAAGAAGATGGTAACTCATGTTAAAGTAGACATTTGAAACAAATATGTTCACATATTAATGAGAAAATTCCATGAGTAAAGTGATTCACGTGGATATTGAATCGTTGTCGTTAAGAAATATGCGAGCAATACTTGAACATATGTTAAGTTAGGCTCTTATAGTGTAATTGGTTATGAATCTAAAATTCAGGAGGATTACTAGAGTATTCCCGTGTACGTGATAAAGATATCCATAAGTTCAAGCTACCAAAAGTATTTGGGTATACAGACTTTGCAACTTATGAAACTCTTAGTAGTTATGGAGATTTGTCCATTTTTAGAGTCTATCGAGAAAAACAAGTGGATGGGTGTTAAAGTGAGAAAAATAAAACATGAGAGTTTGTTTAATTTTTTAAGGATAAAAGGGTTATTAGTTGCAAGTAGGTGGACAAGAGAAAACCAACAATAATATAAAAATATGAAGAAAAGTTCAAGGACCATCTTGTAGCAAAAGGGTACTTACAACATAAAGGGATTTACAATGATGAGATTTCTTCTCTACTCGTGAGACACAATTATACAAATTTGACACGCGTAATGCTAAATATGTGAGTATTCTCTAATACATACCACTTTAAGCTCTCATTAGATTATCATCCAAAGACATATATTGAAGTTAAGTATGTGTCAAAGGTTTCTTTATGTCTATGGTTATTTAATGTATGTTATGATTTGCATTAGACCATATTTGTCAAAAGTTGTATGTCAAGCATAAGCTTTGTACAAAAGAGATGAGCAGTTTTTAGAAGCATAAAAGTGGATTTTTAGTTACTTGAAGAGTACAATAAGTCATAGTATCATGTTTGCTAATAGATAAGGTCATCCTTCCATTTTTCGAAAATGTTGATTCAGACTATGTTGGTGATATGAATGATATGAAATATACAACCATATATGTCTTTACTCTTGCATGATGGCTTAGTTGTTGGGAATTGTTGGTTCAATCCATAATGGCCATGTCTACAAGTAAAGCATGGTATATTCTAGTAGACAAGGTTACTAAAGAGGTCTTATGATTATTAGGATTTGTGACGGAATCAAATGTTGAGCAAGGTGAACTTTAGTTATATTGTGACAATCAAAGTGTGATTTATTTGGAAAGAAAACCAAGTGTATCACTCCAGGACCAATCATATTGATGTGAGATTTCAAAAGATAAGAAAATTACTTTCTTTTGGATAGATATTACTTGAAAACTTTAATACTTGTGAGAATGCAACATATATGTTTACCAAGTTGGTCACCAGTGACACTTCAAACATTGCTTGGACTTGTTAGATGTTTCTCAATGTTAATAAGAACTTGTTTCCCTACATCGCCACGGTGCAAATTTATTACAACTATTATTCAAAGAGGTTTCATATTTGTCAATATGGAGATTATTTGGTATGCCCTATAAGTATTGACAATTGGAAAAGATCAAACGTGCAGAGCGAATGAGACATGCCTTTGCACTTTTAGCCAAAACATTTGTTGTGGGGGGAGACTAGACATGCATAAGGCTTCTTCCAAAATGTATGTCATGATTCAGGATAGTGTAGTAATATAGAACATATTATTTAAATACAAGTTGTGAACTTTAAATTATAATCCTTTCACTAATAACTACAACAAACTTTTTAATAAGAGACGTAGGCACAATTTGTAAACTTTATTAATCAATATCATGTGTTTATTTCTTGTGTTTGTTAAATATACTTGGATCTCATCTCAAAAAGTTAGGTCAAAGGGTGAGGTTTTCCTATCATATTTATATGTTAAACATCCCGGGAATCTAAACAATGTGGAACTTCAAACAAACTCCAACAACAAAAATGCCTACTCAACATCTACCAGCATGCCTAACATGGGCCTATGTCAAATGCTTACATTGCAACCCTTAACTCGACTATGATAGCATATAAAATGTGCTTAGATATGAGCCCTAAAAATCATCTCAAAGGGGGAGGCTGCCTTCACATATTTATATGTTTAGTATCTTGGGAACCCAAGCAATGTGGTACTTCAAACAAAATCCAACAAAAAAAATGAAATTCAATACCCATCCTCACACCTAACATGTGTCTGGGTCAAATTCCCACTTCATAGTACTTAACCTGAACCTGATACCATGATAAATATGTTTGGACCTCATCCCAAAAGTCATCTCAAAAGTTGTGGTTTCCACCACATATTTATACATTCAACAACCAGAGAACCTAAGAAATATAGGATTTCAAACAAAGTGCAATAACACAAATACATACTCAACACCCACCCTCACACCTAGCATGATATTGGATCAAATGCCCATATTGCAGTCATTAACCTGACTCTAATACCATGTTAAATATGCTTGGATCTCATTCTAGAAGCTATCTCAAAAGGTGAGGTTACCCTCACATATTTATGCATTCAACAACAAGGAAACATAAGCAATGTGAGACTTCAAACAAACTCCAACAACAACAAAAAATCAACAGCCACCCTCACGCCTATCATGATCCTTCAATGTGGGAATTTGACTTGGGCCCACGCTAGGCGGAAGGTGTGTGTTGAATAAATATTTGTGTTGTTGGAGTTTATTTGAAGTCTCACATTGATTAGGTTCCCGAAATGTTAAACATATAAACATGTGAAGGAAACCGTATCCTTTGAGCTAACTTCAGGGGTGAGATCCAAGCATATTTAACATGGTATTAGAGTTGGGTTAAGGACTGCAATATGAACATTTAACCTAGACCCATGTTAGGCGTAAGAATGGATGTTGAATATGTATTTGGGTTGTTAAAGTTAATTTGAAGTTCAACATTGCTTAGGTTTCTGGGCTATTGAACCTACAAAAATATAAGGACAACCTTACCCTTCGAGCTAGCTTTTGGGATGAGATCCAAATATATTTAATATGGTACCAGAGTTGGATTAACGGCTGGAATATGGATATTAGACTCAGACCAACGCTAGGCGTGAGGGTAGGTGTTGAATATGTACTTGTGTTGTTGGATTTTTTTTTTTAAGTTTCATATTGCTTAGGTTCCCGGACTGTTGAATGTATAAACATGTAAGGAAAACCTCTCCCTTTAAGCTTGCTTTTGGGGTGAAATCCAAGTATTTTTGACATTGTTTATCGTTTTATTGATCTTTTGAATCTAATTGTTGTTCTAACGCTCTCATATCATTGATTGTGTTTATTGTTTGTTTTCTCTTTTGAAATTGGTTGTTGTTTTAACACTCTTGGATCCTTGCGTGTGTTTATCATTTACTTTCTATTTTAAAATTGGTTGTTCTAAACTTTCATATCTCCATGCTTTAAATCTTTAATCATTTGTTTTTTTTAATATAGGTGATTGTTGCAGCTGCTGAACGATGCCTAGATCCAGCTCCATTGGAGCCCCCAATATTAGACAAACTTATACGAGCAAAGATAATAAAAAATTAAGAAATATAACATATTCTCTTATAAATGTGTCATGCCAGTATAGTTTACGATCATGTTAACATTTTTGTTTGAGATGTTTTTCTTTACACGTTCCCAAAGAAATATGAGAGTGGATTGAGACTAGCAATTAACACGTATTCATGTATTACAATAATAATTGCATTTTTGGTCATTTTATCTTGTTGTTAGTCTTATTTGATGATTGTTGTGCTAAAGTGCTAAAATTATTGTTTTGCCAAAAAATATCCAAAGGAGAATTTGTTATTATATATGATTTAACTTATTTTTATCAGCAAAATATTAAATAAGATGATACAAATTGTTGAGACATCTTAGCTCCGTCATCCTCTGGTGCATTATTTTTTGAAATATTTTGTTTGATTCGGGATTCTCAGGAACAATCGTATTTGATGATATGTTATTTTTTTCCATATTCTGTGTGATTTGTTTTGTTATAGAATCTACATGATTTGTTTTGGAAGATTTTGTTTTAAAGATTTAAGTTGTTCAAGATTGGACATGCTATGGATATTTAAATGTTTTCTAAAATGTTCTTAAGTCCTTTAAATATTATTGACTTGGACTTTAAATAAAGTTTGGGTATTTTTAGTTTATATATATATATATATATATATATATATATATATATATATATATATATATATATATATATATATATATATATATATATATATATATATATATTCGCGAGGGAACCATAATTAATCGATGGTCAAAGGATGTAGATTGCAATAGTGGAGTTGAGCTTCTAGTGCGGTGAAAGAGAGACTACCTACAAAGTTAAAACACTAACGTCCAAGTCAATATGAGAATAAAATGAGATGAATGATATTTGAATTCAAATTGTACCTAAGAAATGAAACGTCTCCCCTTTATATAGTAGAGCGATTGGCGTGGAATGCGGAAATCTGTCTGATTGATCTTGGAACAATTCATCTGCATTCTTGACTATAATAACATACATACCACCACCTGAGATCATATTGACATGTGTTTCCCACGCCACTTTGATAATTTATTTCTCATCTTTTCTAAAATATGGTTCTATGATGCCCTTATCCTTTGTTTCTCTCCCACCTGTATACCTACAAAATTGAAAGGAACAACACCCACAGAGCAAGCTAAAAACAATGATGTTGCTCTCAAAAACTCCTCATGTAAATTGACACCATAAATTTTGCTTTTATTAAGATTCACGCTCAACCCTAAAGCTAACTCGAACCTTCACACCATCGCCTTGATTGTCCACAAGTTCTCCCAGTTACCATTGCTAATAAGGATAAAGTCATCAACGAATTGAAGGAGTTCAAAGTGAATTCCTCAATAAACTTGAAATCGTGGAGCTTATTCAACTGGATTGAATTCTTCATTAAGCTAGAGATCCCTTTATCAACTAATAAAAATAGAAATGGAGAAAGTGGACCCCCCTGCCGAATCCTCTACCAACCTCAAAATCCGTTGTAAGACTGTTGTTAACCAAAACCGACATCGAACTCGAAAAAACTAACATATCCATCCACTTGAGCCATCTCCTTCAAAATGCATTCTTCTCATCAAATACCTAAAGTACTTCCATGAGACACAGTCATACGTGATTGGAAAATCAACTTTCACTAGAAGTCGTTCTCTCTTATTTCTAGAAGCAAAATCAATGATTTCATTAAGAGCCAAAACTCCATCCATCATAAGCCTTCCTGATATGAATGTTGAATGGAAATCAAGTTTCCCACCACATTTTTCAATTTATTGGATATAATCTTTGAAATAATTCGGTATAGAGAGCCCAATAGACATATAGGCATCTATTTCTCAAGACTTTGAGGATTGGAAGACTTTAGTATTTATGCAAGAAAGGTAGTTATAACTGCTTTAGGAAGTCTATTGTTATTGTAGAAGTCATTCACAAAACCCACCACCTCTTTCTCAATGCTATCCCAACAACTCTTAAAAAAACTAATGTTGTAACCATCAAGCCCATGACTTTTATCATAATCACTACTCTATACCACCTATTCAATTTCTTCCAGAAGGAAAGGAGACTCCAAAGTTGCTGACTCAATACTAGAAATAACGTTGAAATGAACTCCATCAAGCTTAAGCCTTTTGTAATCCATCTTGATAAACCTCTTCTCAAATAAATATCCAACTTCAAACTTGATTTCTTCCATGTGTTCAATTCCCCAGACAAGTTTCCAATCGAACAACTGCATTCCTCATGTACTTATCCTTCAAGGATTTGTGAAAAAATCTTGAATTTTTGTCCCCCTCCTTGACCCACTTACTTCTTGACGTCTTCATAAGAGTATTTTCCCTCTGCCGCATAACATTCAACATGATAGTAGACTCTAATAACATGTCCTCCATCAACTTCTTATAAGCCTCCCATTCCCCCGCTGCAACTAGAATGTCTAAATCGTTAATCTTTTGCATAACCTCCTCAACTTGTAAATCCAAAGACCCGATAACTTTCTATTCCAAATTATCAGCTACTCCTTAAGACCTTTCAATTTCTCCTTGAGAACAAAATATGTTTTTCCTTTGACCTCGAATTATTTCCAGACTGACACAAAGGACTTAAAATTTGGATGCTCGATCCAACAATTAAAGAACTTAAGCATCTTCGAGCCCTAGTTGATCTCCTTACTTCTAATCCAGATTGGACTATGATTCGATAAGTCCTTGCATCCTACCTCTTGAGCCCCAATCTTCAGATTTGCAATCAGACCTTCGGGTAAAAGAAATTGATCAAGATGACTCATAGATGAACCATTAGTCCTATACCAGGTAAATTTCCCCCCAAATAGAGGTAAATCTGCAAGATCAAAATTGGTGACAAACTTCTTAAATTCCCTCATCTCCAATTTGTTAATAATCGAAATGACCCATTTCCTCTCCTCCACCTTCTTAAGTGCGTTAAAATCTCAGGAGATACACCACTCTCCTTCATCAAACTTATCCTTACAAGCCAATAAATCCTTCCAAAAAAATTGTTTCATATTGAAACTACAAGACGCATAACCATTTACCAAATATATACGAAACTCCTTCCAAACCACATAAATCCCAACAAATCCCTCTCATACAAAACTGAATTTGACCTCCATCGTACTTGATTTCCACATGATCAGCGCACCCTAAACTCTACCAATAGCCACTTTTGTCATCCATTTCACATCTCTTCCACCCCAAAGATACCATGCCATATCATCATCCATCTGCTGCAGTTTCGTCTCTTGAAGAAAACACACTTCAATATGACCCTTGTTGATAAAGCTTTCTAATCCCCTCCTTCTTCAAGGAACTACCTACCCCCTTATGTTGAGAGATAATCAATTCATTGAACATCTTCCAAATATGCCTCCTTATGAACTAATCCTTCTACTTCTCTTGCTTCAATACATATAATTGCTTCAATATTTGAATCAAATTTCAGCTTGTTCCTAAATTTGCATTGCTAGCTTCTCCTTATTGATCGCCCAAAACGTCTTTTTTACTTGCACAACATCATCGTCAGATATTTCCTCACAATAAAACGTTATTCCTCTAGAGAATTTTGCTGATGAATCGAAATGAATTGATATTGAAGGTTGACAACTAACAAATGAACTTTTAGGAGGCCTTTTAATGATGAAAAATGCGATGGCTTAAAAATCCCCTCCTCCTAAATCTTTCGTTTTTTCACAATTTAATTCTTCTGGGCTTTTACTGCTAACCTTGAAAAAAGCCCATCCAATTTGTTGACTGACCCAAAATTTAGTGATCGTGATTTCACATCTTAAAGGTGATTAAGTGAAATTTTATGTGTGCGTGTGCGTGTGCGTGTGCGTGTGGCTGTGCGCGCGCGCGTGTGTGAGAGAGAGTATGTATCTAGTTTTAATGTAACTTTTTTCTTTAAATTCTATTTTTATTTGATAAATGAATGAATTTAATTATAATTATAAATTTGAGCTATTATTGATAACTTTGATTAGGTAGTATTTAAAAATAATAAACTTTTTCTTAAATTTGTACAAAAATTATATAATTTGACTTATATATAAAAGTAAAACAAACAATTTAAGAGAATTTAATACTATTCCTCTAAAGAAAAGTATCCAATAATATTAAATAATTTAGAGAAAAATAATATTAAATAATATTTTACAATAAATAATAAGTACCATACACTTGTAATTTAATTAAAATAGTGAGCAACACATTATTTAATAAAATAATAATAATAATAATAATAATAATAATAATAATAATAATAATAATAATAATAATAATAATAATAATTAAATTTTACATTTTTAGGATAATAAAAGTATTAAAAGACTTTGTAAAAAAAGTATTAAAAGACTTAGTTATACTTTTACTTGATTATTTGATTAATTTATAATCTTATTATAATTTATTTTGCATTACTTTTTTATGTTGGGTTTATGTTTCACAATTTTGTCTTTTATTTTATTTTTTCGTCAATATATTTAATTTTGCATCGTTTCTTTTGTATGTAAATTAAGAATCCTTAAGTGATTCTATTGTCCATCACCAAAAACAAAAGAGAGAATGGTAGCTTCAACATATTTATTTATCTTTGTTGCTCACCATTTCCATCATCTTTATTTCTCATGCCATTTCACCAACTTCAAACCCCAAGTTGTACCAAAATGTATGTAAAGAACCTGGTCAAAAAGACTTCGAACAACGTTGCCTGAAACTTATAGAATCATACCTCCACTTACTCTGATCAAAGATCATCTAACCTTTTGTAGGTCATTTGTAAAAATGGTGGCAATAGAGAAGGCAACAAAATAAAGGATTTTATATTTTCTGCTTCTTGAGATTTCAAGAATCAGCTTCAAATCTTATCAATTGGGTAGGTAAGCATAATCCAATCAAGAAATTTCATTTAATGTCAAATCACAAATGTCTCCCCAAAATTAAAAATAATTAAAAAGATTTATAAACTAATCCAAGATTCTTGTACCCATTAAATTTAATTGGGTAGGTTAGCATAATCCAATCGAGAAATATCATTTCATGTTAAATCACTTTTTATATTAATTTATTTTTAAAAAACATTAAAACTTTAAATTGAGATTGACTAAAGGTATCTGGTCATGTTGGTATATCTATTCTAACCTTAAGATTACTATTAATACATAAGTTAAGAATAAAATTTTAAACTAATTCCCATGAATCAGCTATGGTGATCGAATCATATCGCTTTGACTCATTTATGAATACAATTATGAGAATAAATACGGAAATACGTCTGAGTATGTCATTGTTGATAATTAAAGGTTATCAGGTGTGTGATCTTCAAATTGTAGAGTTCTTTATATTTCTTTGAATCTCTTTTGATGAAGATGAAGAGAGAATTTTTCTGATGAGCCGTAATTTCGATCGTTCTACAATTGAGGAACATAACCCCTATAAATAACCTTAGGGTTATTTCTTAATTTTCAATATTCTAATTTGGTTCCTCATCAAATTAAATATTGGCTTATGATATCTACACAATAATCTCATATTTCATGACATTTGTGTTTTTTACCATATACTTAATATTAATTAGATCATTGCAGTTTGGCTAATTAAATAATGACCCTAACATATGCAATATTACATTAGTGATCCGAAAATTCTAACAATCTTCCACTAGTCACATATGTAACTTTACACATGTGTTAGACTTTATGAGCTCAAAATTTACCATTATATTCTTTAAGCATATCCAAAGTATCTCGTCCATCAGTCATGCCAATATACATAATCAAAGTAATTTTTGTTATATCAATCATAATTAAACCCTTCAATGATCACTAATAGTGACACAACTAAATGTCATAGATCCATCATGAAATGTGTAACATGAAAATCACATGAAGTTTGTATGTATATGTCTATTTTTAACTAGTCTTACTTTACTTTAGTGAGATCATTCAATAACTTTTCTGTATAAAATATAAACGGTTGAATATCAAATTTTATTCATTGAAAAATATCCAAAATCATAGTATGCATACATAATATTAAAACACAAAACATAAAATTCATAATCGACTAACTCCCAATAAACCAAAGACTCCTCTAACGGTAAACCATCCATGCGAGTAGTGTGCTCATGAAAGACATTGGGTGAAAGACATTTTATAAGAGGATCTGCTCATGGAGTTTGTTCCCAAGTGTTCTATGGAAATCTGTCCACTTTGTACCATTTTCTTAACAACTGGGAACTTGATGTCAATATGTTTTGACTTGGTAAAGCTCCTATTATTATTGGAATATAAGACGAGTAATTTGTTGTCACAGTGTAACTTAAGTGGCATTTCAATTCCTTCCACAATTCGCAGACCAATGACAAGATTCCTCAGCCAAATCCCATGATTAAATGCCTCATAACAAGCTATAAAATCAATTGCCATGATGGATGAACCCGTAAGAGTTTGCTTAGCACTTTGCTAAGAAACTGCACCAACAACTAACATGTAGATATAGCCTGAAGTGGATCTTTTACTGTCTTGGCATCCAGTAAAATATGAGTCAGAGGTATAGAACCACTTGTGTGGACTCTAAGCTAAAAAAACCACTTAAGTGTATGTGGCTCATATCTTATAATATGCCAAAATCACTTAAACGCGTGGTACCTTACCATATTTCGTATTCTACTTAAGTACACTGTACCTTACGATGTTCTACAATTCACTTAAGGGCACCATACCTTACGATGTTCCTTAGTTACTCTATCTCTCATCAATCCGTCCTTTTGTGTGTGACCCTGTAGGTTTTCGCAGCATTGGCAATTATATTAAATCATGCATTTAACATAATAAACAGTAAGCGGTATCTAGCAACACATCACTGCTACCCAAGACACGAAAATGTCATGTGATCTGACAAATCCTTCTGTGATAATACTTATATGTACAATTACACTTTTGTCCTTATGTCTATATTGAACACAAGGCATAGACCGTGTCATCCTTGTCCAGTTCAATATTGGGCCCATGGACATTTATCCTGTTACGCAGGATGGGCAAATTCCATCTAGGTCACTCATGTCCCTTAGCACGCTTCGTGGAGTACCCATCAACTATCTTTATGGTCATCCAATTACGGACAATGTTTGATCAACAATAATGCACTCGACTCTACATCTAGGGTCCATAGTGGTTTCAGGTCGAAGGGTGGTATACACCATTATCACCATGAGAATAACTTATGACACTTTGCATAACATTCTATATAGTATTCTCATAGCGGGTCAATCCAGTATAAATATTACTCTTAATAGTCATACCTACGTTTAAGACTTGATAACTCCTTATCCATGATCCATGAGATGTGATCATCAGTGTATATACATAATAGTCTTAATGCTTTAATGTTATCCCACTTCACAATAAAGCTCGACTATGGATACTTTAAGAATAGTGTCCTTATGTTTAATGTGATCTCATGATTAAGTCACACTTGATACATTAAACAGACTACCTATTCTAGGGACTTTATTAGACAAACATAATAAAGAAAAAGCCTTTTATTATTAATAAATAATTCGATACAAGTACCAAAAGTATTGGCCTCTAGGGCTTACACCAACAAAGGAGGCGTCACCATGATCTTTCATTTTGAATGTTCTTTATATAAATTTCTTGATTTTATGTATCATGCTTATATCATTGGCGGCAAGAAATATGTCATCAACATATAGGAACAATAAAATATACTTGCTCCCACTGAATTTATGATACACACAATCTTCAACAAGATTCACCTCAAAACCAAATGAGCTAATAACTTCATGAAACTTGTGGTACCACTGACAAGACATCTATTTTAGTCCATAAATGAATTTTGTTAATTTGTAAACCAGATTCTCTGAGTCTCCTGACATAAAGTTTTCTGGTTGTACCATAAATATCATTTCATCAATGTTACCATTGAGGAAAGTCGTCTTGATATCCATTTGATGGAGTTCAAAATCATAATATGTAACAAGAGCCATGATTGTTCTAAAAGAGTCTTTCGATAAAACCAGAGAGAAAGTATCTTTAAATCCAATCCCTTCCTTTTGAGCATAACCCTTAGCCACAAGACGAGCTTTATACCTCTCCACATTACCATTAGAATCCCGCTTGGTCTTAAAAGTTCATTTGCAACCAATAGGTTTCACACCTTCTGGTAACAGGACAAGTTCCCAAACTTTATTGTCTTGAATGGACTTATACTCCTCCTTCATTTCTTCAATCCACTTTTACGAGTTGGAATCTTGCATGGATGGACGGAAGTTGATCGGATAATCTTCCATCATAACATTATTTTCCTCATGTTCTTGGATAAAGACTATGTATTGGTTCTTGTAACACTTGTTCTTAAGAATCTTGAGTTTGTTCTTCATGAATTACCAAATCATCTTGAGTGATAGGTATTTTAACAATGTCTTGTGGAGGTTCCATACTTGCTTGATCAAAAGTAACTATATGAATCATTTCTTGAATTATTATCGATTCTTCCTCTAAGACAAAGTCTCTAACCTTACTATTCCCCCATACTCAATATCCTAAAAGAATGTGGTTGTTCCCGTCTCAAAAATTTAATTTAATTTGGGATCATAAAATTTGTAGCCTCTAGATATTTCAGAATAGTCAATAAAGTAGTTGCTCACTGTTCGGGAGTCTAATTTATTTTCATTTGGCCTATAAGGCCTTGCCTCATCTAGAAATCCCCACACATGAAAATGTTTTAGACTAGACTTTCGCCCAGTCCAAAGCTCGTAAAATGTTTTGGAAGCTGCTTTTGTTGGTGCTCTATTTAGAGTGACTCTCACAAGGTAGAATGAAAAATCATACTCTTTACCATATCCTTAAGAGTTCAGTTTCGTATTTCAGCAACATTGTTCATGCTAGGTGATCTTGGCATGGTGTACTGTGGGGAAATTCAACATTCCTCTATGTATTTGGCAAAAGGCCATAGACATTGTTCACCTGAACCTTCATATTCGTCATAATATTCACTACCATGATCAGATTTGAATTTCTTAATTCTCTTGTTAAGTTGATTTTCAACTTCAGCCTTAAACGATTTGAACACATCCAATGATTGAGACTTTTAATGTATAAGAAATATGTATGCATATCTAGAAGAATCGTCTATGAATGGTATAAAATATTGTTGACCATTTCAAGAAGGTGTCGAAAATGGTCCAAAAATGTTCGTCTGTATCAATTCTAAGACATTTGTGGCTCCATATGCACCAAATTTCTTTGCTTTGGTCTGTTTGCTTTTAACGCTCAACACAAACATCAAAGTTCGTTAAGTCAATGGAATCTAAAATTCCATTAAACACTTAAACCCTAACACCATACTAACACCTTCTTTTTTCTCTGTGCTTCAATTAGGTTTGAGACATTCTATATATAGCCACAAATTGAACTGGATTTGGGCCTCATACACGCAGTGAAACAACTGCACAACGTTAGGTTAAAAATCAAAAGTTTCCTAAAATGTCTCAATATTTAGAAAACATAATAAGTTTAAAATCAAATAGAATCTCTGATTCCTCACTCTTGGACGCCACTTGGGATTACTTAATATTCCTGGAATATTCAGTAATCAGTTAATTACTCAACCGTTACCAAGAGTAAAACCTATTTCAGACAAGATGTTTGATCCATATGTTAGGACATCTTATTTAACATGTTGCAACTAAGTTAGTTTTACCAAAATTACTGTCAATCCCAAATACATAGAATTAACAATATGTTCAAGCTATTTTCAATTTTTATTTTCATAAGTTCTAAGATGATTTTTTTTATGAAAGCATGTTATCATAGTTTATGGAAATATGTTATGATTTTGATGTTACTATTTTATATTTTGATATAGAAATAATTTACATAATAGTTACATCTGGCGAATCCTTAAATAATTTTCAAAAATATGTTATGAGTTTGATGTTACTATTTTATCTTTTATTGTAGAAATATTTTTATAAACTCCTCAGTTTGATTACATCGTTGTAGAAATTGAACATTCTAAGGATCTGAGCACCATGAGAATTGAAGTTTTGGAAAGTACTATAGAGGCGTAAGAGTTGTGTCTGAATGAAACAACCTCTGAGAGAGAGGTAGAGCAGACTCTGAAAGCTTCTTTTGTCAAGAAAGACAAAAAACGGTCTTGGTCAGAAGCCAAGAAAAGACACGGTAGGTCTCAGGAGTCAGAAACCTCAACTTCTAGGAGTCATAAGGGAAATGAGAAGTATGATAAGAGACAAGTTCAATATTACTGTTGTAAAAAGTTTGCCCACTTCGCTGCATGTTGTTGGTCAAACAAGGAGAGGAAATTAGAAGAAGCGAATATAGCCAGAAGTTCTGATGAAGAACATGTGTTATTAATGGATTTTGATTCTGATAGTGCATCTCTAGAAGACTGGTGGTATATGAATACTGGTTGTTCAAACCATCTTACTGGAAATAAGAAATGGCTGGTTGATTTTGACTTTGGGAAGAGGACCAAGATCAGATGTGATGATGATAAGTATCTGAATACTGAAGGAATGGAGAATGTTAGAGTGATTCTGAATAATGGAAAATTTGCATTAATTCAAAACGTCTAGTATGTTTCTGGCATGAAGGGAAATCTGATGAGTGTAGGTCAATTAATTAAAAAGGGTTTTTCAGTTACCATGAAAGACAATCTTTTGAAGTTGTATGACTGTAATCAGAAGTTGATTCTGAATTCAGAATAGGGAAGGAATAGAAACACTCAAGGTGAATGTTAAAACTGTAGACTCTGAATGCCTTAGCACCACAAGTGTTGTGACGAAAAGTGAGTTGTGGCATGAAAGATTTGTCCATTTGAACTTCAAAAGCTTAGGGAATTTGAATTCAAAGAAACCGGTACGTGGAATTCCTGCAATTAAGAAACTAGAAAAGTCATGCAGTGTGTGCATGAGAGGGAAGCAATCAAAACTGTCATTTACATCAGAAGTAGCTCAAAGAAGGGAAATCTGATGAGTGTAGGTCAGTTAATTGAAAAGGGTTTTTCAGTTACCATGAAAGACAATCTTTTGAAGTTGCATGATAGTAATCAGAAGCTGATTCTGGAGTCAGAATAGGGAAGGAATAGAATACTCAAGGTGAATGTTAAAACTGCAGACTCTGAATACCTTAGCGCCATAAGTGTTGTGAAGGAAAGTGAGTTGTGGCACAAAATATTTGTCCATTTGAACTTCAAAAGAAAAGGGCATCTGAATTCAAATAAACCGGTACGTGGAATTCCTGCAATTAAGAAACCAGAAAAGTCATGCAGTATGTGCATGAGAGGGAAGCAACCAAGACTGTCATTTACATCAGAAGTAGCTCCAAGAAGGGAAATCTGATGAGTGTAGGTCAGTTCATTGAAAAGGGTTTTTCAGTTACAATGAAAGACAATCTTTTGAAGTTGTATGACTGTAATCAGAAGTTGAATCTGGAGTCAGAATATGGAAGGAATAGAACATTTAAGGTGAATGTTAAAACTGCAGACTCTGAATGCCTTAGCGCCACAAGTGTTGTGAAGGAAAGTGAGTTGTGGTGCAAAAGATTTGGACATTTGAACTTCAAAAGCTTAGGGCATCTGAATTTAAAGAAACTGGTACGTGGAATTCCTGCAATTAAGAAACCAGAAAAGTCATGCAGTGTGTGCATGAGAGGGAGGCAACCAAGACTGTCATTTACATCAGAAGTAGCTCCAAGAGCAAAACATGCTTTGGGAGTAGTGCATTCTGATGTGTGTGGATCATTTCCAGAACCTCCACTTGGAGGGAATAAATACTTTGTGTCATTTGTGGATGAGTTCACAAGGATGACATGGGTATCCCTTATAAAATTAAAACATGAGGTGTTTGCTGAATTTAAAAAATTCATAATCAAGGCTGAGAAACAGAGTGTTCAGACTCTGAAGATTCTCAGAATTGATGGTGGAGGTGAGTATAACTCTACAGAGTTCAAAAGTTCTATGAGGAGAATGGAATTGAGCATGAAGTAACCGATCCATATGCTTCTCAACACAATGGTCTTGCTGAAAGGAGAAAACAAACTTTGCTTAATATGACAAGGAGAATGCTGAAGGAGAAGACGCTTCCTAACACTTTGTGAGGAGAAGTTGTTGCCACTGCAGCATATGTGCTCAACAGATGTCCAACCAAGAAGCTGAAGGAAATTGTTCCTTTTGATAGGTGGACTAGAGATAAGAAAAGTGTGAGTCTTTTCAGAGTATTTGGTTATGTCTGTTATAAACACGTTCCAGATGCTACTAGGAAGAAGTTGGATGATAGAAGCAAGGTGATGTTACTGGTGGGGTATCAAAGTACAAGTGCTTATAAGCTTTATTGTCCATTCACTAACAAGGTTAAAGTCAACAGAGATGTTGTTGTGAAAGAGTTAGAAGTATGGGATTGAAGCAAGTCTCAATCCAACTCCGGTACATAGTTAACTTCTAAAGATACTTATTCTGATTTGAAGATGAGCCATAGCCTGAAAATGATTATGAAAGTGAGTCAGAAGGAGAGATTGATTTTGAGGAAGAATCCGATTCTGATCCAAATTTTGATGGTGATTCAGATTTTGGTGGTAGTCCAGATTATGGGAATATTCCAGATTCTGAAGGTGGTCATGCTTCTGAATTCGGTACTTCTGGAGTTTCAGCGTTTGAGACTATTCCAGAATCAGAAGATTCTGAACAAGTTCATAGGCCACAAAGAATCAGAAACATTTTGAGAAGGTTTGTAGAGTTTGACATGCTGCAAGATACTGAATTAGATTCTGAAGGGGAAGTTATTCAGTGTGCCATGTTAGTAGACTCTGAACCCGTGAGTACAAAAGAATCTCTCAAGAAGAAAGTCTGACTGAAGGTCATGAAAGAAGAGCTTGATGTTATAGAGAGAAACAAGACTTGGAAGCTGACAGAACTTCCAAATAAAAAGAAAGCCATCAGCGTGAGATGGGTTTATAAGGTGAAGCTAAAGCTAGATGGGTCGATTGGAAAGCACAAGGCAAGGTTAGTTGTAAGAGTTTTTTTTGCAAAAAACCTAGGTTGGATTACTTTGAAGTGTTTACACCTGTAGCAACACATGAAATAATCAAGTTGGTGATTACGATAGCTGCTAATAGGAATTAGCCTCTGATGCATTTAGACGTGAAATCTGCATTTCTGAATGGTCCTTTAGAAGAAGAGGTTTATGTGTCACAACCTCCTGGATTTGAGAAAAAGAATTAGGAATGGATGGTATACAGTTTAAACAAAGCTTTGTATGGACTGAAGCAAGCTCATAGAGCTTGGAATCTAAAAATTGATTCATTTTTCAAGAAGCAGGGATTTCAGAAATGTGAGATGGAGTATGATGTCTATGTTCAACATACTTCTTAAGGCAATATGATTATGGTGTGTCTATATGTTGATGACATATTGCTAATAGGAAGTTGTGAATATGAGATATCTAAGTTCAAGAAGGAGCTGAGGAATGAGTTTGAGATGACTGATCTAGGAAATATGTTTTTTTTTCTAGGGATGGAGATTATGTACTCTGAGAAAGACATAATTTTACATCAGTTGAAATATGAACTTGAGCTTCAGAAGAGTTTGAGTTGTTGAATTGTAAAGTTGTTATCACACCTCCTGATATAAATAAGAAATTAGATTATGATTCTGATGCGACAACGTTCAAGCAGCTGGTAGGGTCTCTGAGGTATTTGTTTAATACCAAACCTGATATTTGCTATGTAGTTGGAGAGTGAGTTTATGAGTAAACCAAAGTGGTCTCATTATCAAACTGCTGCTAGAATTTTGAGGTATATAAAAGGAACTTTGTGAAGGAGAAGAGTGATCCAAAACGCAACGGAATTTAAAATTTCTCCTTTAGTGATCCTTACGAATGGGCATGATCAGTGATAGAATCGTTACCTCTTGTGGCGATTGTAACCTTTGATGCAGATCTACAGAGCGATCACGGACATTGAACGATGACAACGCCTCTACTCAATCCACACGAACGTATTCCTTCAATCTCAGTGCTAGCTACTACGAATGAAGGCTTTGAGTGAAAGAGAGAGAGAAACTAAATTGCAACTGCACAAATGCTTCTGCATAAGGGTTCTATTTATAGAACCACTTGTGTGGACTCTAAGCTAAAAAAACCACTTAAGTGTATGTGGCCCATATCTTATAATATGCCAAAATCACTTAAGCGCGTGGTACCTTACCATATTTCGTATTCTACTTAAGTACACCATACCTTACGATGTTCTACAATTCACTTAAGTGCATCGTACCTTACGGTGTTCCTTAGTTACTCTATCTCTCATCAATCTGTCCTTTTGTATGTGACCCTGTAGGTTTTCGAGGCATTGGCAATTATATTAAATCACGTATTTAACATAATAAACAATGAGCGGTATCTAGCAATACATCACTGCTACCCAAGACACGAAAATGCTATGTGATCTGACAAATCCTTTTGTGATAATACTTATGTGTATAATTACCCTTTTGCCTTTATGTTTATATTAAACACAAGGCATAGACCGTGTCATCCTTGTCCAATTCAATATTGGGCCCATAGACATTTATCCTGTTACGCAGGATCAAATTTCATCTAGGTCACTCATGTCCCTTAGCATGCTTCGTGGAGTACCCATCAACTGTCTTTATGGTCATCCAGTTACGGACAATGTTTGATCAGCAATAAGGCACTCGACTCTACATCTAGGGTCCATAGTGGTTTCAAGTCGATGGATGGTATGCACTATTATCACCATGAGAATAACTTATGACACTTTGCATAACATTCTATATAGTATTCTCATAGCGGGTCAATCCAGTATAAATATTACTCTTAATTTTCATACATATGTTTAAGACTTGATAACTCCTTATCCATGATCCATGAGATGTGATCATCAGTCTATATACATAATAGTCTTAACGCTTTAATGTTATCCCACTTCACAATAAAGCTCGACTACGGATACTTTAAGAATAATGTCCTTATCTTTAATGTGATCTCATGATTAAGTCACACTTGATACATTAAACGGATTAGCTATTCTAGGGACTTTATTAAACAAACATAATAAAGAAAAAGTCTTTTATTATTAATAAATAATTCGATACAAGTACCAAAAGTATTGGCCTCTAGGGCTTACACCAACACTTTGAAGTATGAAGTTTTGCTCCCTTCTGGTGCTGAAAATGGCTCAGAACTTTTGAGTTACTCAGATTCTGATTGGTATGGAGACAAAGTTGATAGAAGAAGTACTTCTGGATACTTGTTTAAGTTTCTAGGAAGTCATATTTCTTGGTGTTCCAAGAAGCAACCATTTGTTTCTTTGTCAACTTGTGAAGTAGAATATATTACAGGTGTTGTGACTGCATGTCAAGCTGTGTGACTTCTGAATTTACTGTAGGATTTGAAGATCAAGGTAAATAAGCCTCTGAAGTTGATGATTGATAACAAGTCTGCAATCAATCTTGCCAATAACCCAGTGTTGCATGGGAGAAGCAAGCATATTGAGACTAAGTATCACTTTCTGAGAAATCAGGTTCAAAATGGAGTGTTAAAAGTTGTGCACTGTAGCACCCAGAAGCAGTTGGCAGATGTTCTGACGAAGGCGATCAATACTGATCAATTTCTCCGTTTGAGGATGGAATTGGTGTTGTTAGTTTTGATTAAGCTGAATATGAATTAAGGGATGGTGTTAGAATTAATTCATATTTTCAGAAACTTGTAGACAAAGTTTGTTAGAGGGTATTTTAGTATTTCTCATAAAGTTCCACTTGTATTTAAGCAAGTGAGTGGTGTGAACAAACTGTACCTTTATTTCTTTTGTAGTGTGTGTGTGCATTTTTTGTGCAACCATTTTGTAACCATTTTAAGAATAGTGGAAGATTGTTATTATTCTCTCTTCTCTCTCTTGTTCATTGTTCATCTTTATCACCTTGTGCACCAACAATCCTAAGTGGCGACAACTACTCCCTCTTGATCAAGAGAAAGTTATTGACCACCTAACCTTTCGAGAGTAAAGGTGCACTTCATCTCCCTTGACTAACGCCTTTACACACGTCATGGTTTTCAAAGGCGAGTCCTTAGGTCATCGCCTAGGCGATACCACTCTATAGTGAGGGAGTCCTAATTTGACACACTTACAAATATAACACTATAGTTCTCTCCATTGAAAATATGAGCTCTATTGTACGCTCCATTTGAATCGTCGTTATTCATATTCTCAACTTGTGAAGTTACGAGACCCGATCAAAAGACAAACTATAAGGGAAGTTGTCTGGTAGAATATGTGTATAATAATTTAGAAGATAGATGCTACCAATTTCACGAGTTTAGTAAGGAGTTTCCAATATTTGACATGTATAATTATCTGATTGTTGATATTGAACATCAATGCATATGAAAACGCATAGAACGAAAGCATGTACATATGTGAAGTCTAAAAATCTAGTTAACATCTTCACCAAATCACTAAAGTAATTGACTTTATCAATTGACTTTACCAAGTTAAGAGACTTTCTTAAAATAACAAAGAAAAAGTAAAAATCATCCAAATTGGATGGGTGGAGGAGCAAAATTGTCGTCATCACAAAATTATCCTCCATTGAATATTTCTCTTACCAACAAATCTCCCACTCCTCGCCATTCATTTCCTTTTGTTTTCTCTATAAATCCTAACCCCACACTCTTTTCTTACCTTCTTTGAATCATTGCAACAATATAAACATAAACCGCACCCTCTTCACACAACCCTCCCCTATTCCCTTATCTTCTCCCCCAACCATTCATTTTTCCTTCTCCTTCCAATAACCAGATCTAGGGTTTCATAGCACAGAACCTAATGCAAAACACTCCAATGTTTTCCAAATTCTCATGACACACCCCTCCCCCATGCGTCGAATTCGTCTACTCCACTCTTTCTCCGTCGTTTTTCTTTACTGGTTCTACGTTTTCTCATGAACTCCCTCTCAAAATTTAATCCTATCATTTTCTTTCTAATCATTCATCATCATATTCATCTTCCAAAAAACTAGATCTGAAATCTACAATTCCGTTAGTTTTTTTAAAAATAATTCTATTGTAAAATCAAATAAAAACAAGGTGAAATGGCTTCGATTCATCGTGCGGCGAGTTCAGGATCTGACGGAACGATCGACGAGAGGAAAAGGAAGAGGATGATTTCGAATCGCGAATCCGCGAGACGATCGCGGATGAGGAAACAAAAGCAGCTGGAGGATCTGAACGATGAAGCGAACAGGTTACAAAGCGAGAACAAGAAAATCGCGGAGGATATAAAAACTAAAGAAGAAGCGTCCATTGAAACCGAAGCCGCTAACGGCGTTCTCAGAGCTCGGACTATGGAGTTAACGGAACGGTTGCGATTTCTTAACTCGATTCTTGAAATCGCTGAAGAAGTTAGTGGATTATCGGTTGAGATTCCGGAGATTCCGGATCCGCTGCTTAAGCCGTGGCAAATTCCTCATCCGATTCAACGGATTATGGCGTCTGCAGATGTGTTCTTGCATTGATGAACAAGCCTTTGTTATTTTACCGTTAAGTTTTATTTATTTCTAGTTTGAGTTATTACTACCTTTTGTGTATAAATAATAATGGTGGAGTTGTAATTGTTGTTATTTTATTTGCTTGATGATGTAAGATATATCTACCTGGCATTGTTTATTTTGTATAACCATTTTTTTTTATGTGAGGGTGGCTTTTGTTTATAAAAAATTCAACGTTTCCTTGATCTTGATTTTTAGAGTATGATACTTTAAAACTTTGTTTAAAATGATGGAATCGGATATAGCAGAGTAGAATGAGAAAACTTGTATTGCCTTCCAATTCTTCTACTGTTCTTTAATTTAGAAATGCTACGTTTAAAGCTTCAAACTCCTCCATGTTGGAATTCATCATTCTCAAGCAAATTTATTATTCATATATTTTAAAAGTTTTTTAATTCATAGTCTTTAATTCATAGTCTAAATATTTAAAGTTGTTAAAAATACATTATAACCTTATTTATCTAATGTTTCTATGTTGATATTTTTATTGTCAGCAATTTGTTAAAGAGATGATAATCTATTATTGTGTGATGATGAAGTATGAAGTTTGACCTGTGATTTGTTGCTTAAATTTGTGGAGGCCAATGTAGGTTTCGTTTGGAAAAATCTGTGGCATAATTTTTTTGTCACTGCAAGTTGCGAACTGACAATATAAATTCACCATCAACCTATATAGACAACTTGTTTGTTTAAAAATATTTAAAACGTTTTTTTTTATAATCGTAAAAAATCATTTTTGATGTTTTAGCTATGTTTGAAAATTCAGAATCAACTTTTAAGTTTTCTTGTTCAAGAATTTGAAAAATCCTTTTTTAATTCCACTTTTGTGTCTGTTATATTTAATTTTTTTTTTGTTAAAAACATGATTTCTATATTACAAATAAAAAATGATCATTTTTAAATTATTTTTGTGATAAGAAAATGATGATCAAAATCAATTATCCATAAGTCTTGTTAATCGATCTCTAATCTGATTTTAAAATAAAGATGATTTGTTTTCTTCCTTTTATATTTAAAATATAGCATTTTTTGTCTTTTTAAATGAGATATGTTAAAAACTATACATGTAATTACCTATTTTTTAATAAATTTGTTTAATTACTATACATTATTTTATTTTATTTTATATTTAAAAACTTTATATTTAATTAACTATTTTCTAATAAATTTCTTTAACTATTATACGTTATTTATTTATTTTATACTTTTTCCTTCTTTTTCTATTTTTTTCCACATTCTTCATTTTTTTCTTTTTTTCTTTAAAAATAAAATAAAAAAGGAATAAACATATCCAAGTAATTTTTAAGAAAATCAGCTATTTTTTATATAATAAAAAAAATCAATCCAAATGAAAGTTTCTATCAATTTTCTTATATATATATATATATATATATATATATATATATATATATATATATATATATATATATATATATATATATATATATATATATATATATATATATATATATATATATATATATATATATATATATATATATATATATATATATATATATATATATATATCCAAAATTAGTTTTCAATCAATTTTCATTTTAAAATCTTATAAGTGTGGTGTTGACGGTCTTCTAGAAGCTTTGCTCACAAACATCATTATGAAAAGATGGTGAAAGCAATGATGACCAATAATAAGTGCGACTCAAAGCAGTTTTACCGGGGTCTTAGAATTGTTGTTAATTGTCCTTGTTGAAAAGTATAAATGTGTGATAATCTTTTATGATTATGGGTTGTGAAAGACTTTAGGATTTATTGTAGGGTGGATAGCTAGCTCAGGTAAGGTTGAGAAACTCTATATTTATAGTTTTTTGTATTAGAGTTATATTCTCTCTCAATTATGACTTTGAGGTATTTATAGGTACATTGAGTCTGACCTAATACCTACTTGGAAATAGTAAGTACTTTGTGAATGGACAGTTAATTCCTTGATATTCATGGAGTATGGCTAACTCCCACGACTCCTTTTATGTCGTTGTCGATCAAACACACGTCATCACTACGATCACGGGATATGAACGAAATATGGAGAATTCGAATGATATTTTTGAAGAAGTGGCTTTCTATCCTACTAACAGGTGCTCGAATAAGAAAAATGACGACCTTGAAAGGACAATAGGATAAATGTATACCTCTGTCACGCCCCCTTACGGTCCTTTTCAATTACACCACTACAAATATATTAAACCAGACTTTCAAATTATCTAGTCGACGTCTCATCATATTTTTACCACGTAATTTCAATTATAGGATATATTAATTCAAACATCCATGTAATATGAATGATTAGGGCTCTACAAAAGGATGTGTCTTAACTCGTAGAAGTAGATTTATTTTCTAAAAATCATAGTTACTATGTATACAATTGAAATATAATGTCTGTCATTTATTGAGACTATTAAAGTGACTTTTAAATTTAGTGAAGGAACTATGTGTTGAACAATAGAGTTCAATTGTATTGTTATAATCAGAGCGTCAATTATTTGAATAATAATCAAGTGTATCATGTGGAGACTTAATATATGAATGTGAAATAATTTTATAAAATCAGATAATTATTTTCATATAAATAAATATTTTTTATAAAAGTTTATACTTAAGGGAATGGAATAGACACGTTGACTAAGTAAGTCATAGTGACAAGATCAAACCCTAATTAAATTTGTTACATGTATCTCAAAGTTAAACGTGTTGGAATATTTTATAATTTAAATAATCCAATAATTATTATATGAACATATATATTTTAATTATATTAGTTATTTATTAAATTAAGAGTCTTAGTTGATTAAGTGGTCAAATAAATTTAAAAGACTAATTATATTTCTATTTAATAATTAATTAATTGGATATGGGCTAAAATATGAGTGAATGTCAAGATGACCAATTTCGGAATAATAGGAACCCTAATTGGCCATCAATTTATATATAGGCTATGGTCCCCAATATACAGTACATAAGCATATTATCTCTTCTTCCCATCTGAAGAGTATTTGAGGTATTAGGAGTATCGGTTGAGGAAGACCCACAAGCCAACAAATGTTAGTCACTTGTGATAGAATATAATATTTTGTTATAATTAGTCATAATTAGTTTTCTATAATTATGTTGTATCATAATTAGATAGTTGACCAAATGTTACAGATTGATGTATATATATTCTATTCAGATCAATAAGAAGGACACGATTTTCATTATCTTACATGGTATCAATCCTAACCGATCCCTTTCTCTAAAAAAAAAATAGCAAACACAGAAACACGTTTCTTCTTCTCCCTCATTATAGTCTGTCACCGCATGCTTCTTCTCCTTCCTTGAAGCTTGTCGCTGAAACATGACTACCGTACTCTGTACCGCCGCCGCCGAACACGAGAACCACCATATTCTCTCGCCTTCCGCCTCAGTTCGTGCCGCTGCCGTCGCACCTGTAGCCATGTCTGAATCAGACCATTCAGAACACAGTGACGCCGATACCCACAAATCCGCCGATACTGGTGATTCCGGCCAGCCCAAGAACACCACGTTTCGAGGTTCCAAATCGAAGTTTCATCACGCTCTTGCCGTCTCCAATATTAGGAACCACATTCCTATTATTCTTGAGATGGAAAAAGATCAATATGGTACCTGGGTCGATCTTTTCCGCATCCATGCTCGCTCACATCGAGTCCTGCATCACATCGTTCCATCTATCGGAAAAGAGCCACCAACCATTACTGACGCCAACCATGAACAATGGTCCACTCTTGATGTCACTGTTCTTTAGTGGATTTATTCCACTATTTCTACCGACTTGCTGACTACTATTCTAGAACCCAACTCCACTACAATGGAAGCATGGAATCGCTTGGAAGATATTTTTCAGGACAACCAAAATGCTCGAGCTGTCACTCCTGAGCAAGAGTTTTCTAACACTCGTATGGAGGATTTTCCCAACGTCTCAGCTTACTATCAGCGTCTTAAGATGCTTTCTGATCTGTTGAAAATTGTCGGCTCCCCTATTAACAATCATCGTCTGGTCCTTCAGCTGACCTCTGGTCTCCCAGAAGCTTACCGCAGTGTTGCTACTTTGACTCGCCAGAGCAACCCTCTTCCGGCATTCTATCAGGCTCGTTCCATGCTCACTTTGGAAGAAGCCAGTAAGGATAAGATGGCAAACATAGGCTCTCATGTTGTTATGCACATCACTCAGCCGAAACCTACTGAAGACACCTCTCAGTGTGGCAACCGCCGCACCGACAACCGTTCTTGCTGCCGTGGAAACTAGGGTCGCGGAGAGGGACGTGGTAACCGCAGTGCACCTCAATCTGGAGCTCCTAGCGCTCCCTCACCTTGGTCCTCTCCTCCTTGGTAACAACAACAACAGTACCCAACCTGACAACCATGGGGTCGGACTCCACCACCATGGACTATGCCACCGTGTTCGTATCCCACCTCTCAGTGGACATGCCCTGCCTGTCCTCCTAAGCATCCAGGAATTCTAGGACAACATCATCATATGTATACAACCTCTACCTCATCTCAGATACCGACATACATTGAGACCGTAATGCACACCATGTCACTCCACTCTCCTGACAATCAGTGGTACATGGACACAGGCGCAACATCTTACATAGTCGTATCACAAGGTAATCTCTCGTCTTATTTTCCAGTAAGTAATTCAAATCAGAAAGTCATTATAGGTTGTGGCCACGGAATTCCAATTCACGACACTTGACACACACAAATAACCACATCTCACCAACCACTTCACCTTAACCATGTCCTGCATGCCCTGAAAATTATTAAAAATTTAATTTCTGTGAGACGACTCACCACTGACAATAATGTTTATGTTTCCTTTGATCCTTTTGGTTTTATTGTCTCTGATTTTCAGACGGGGATCACCCTTCTCAGATGTGACAGTCGTGGAGATCTTTATCTAGTTACCACTCCTCCCAGTTTTGTCGGTCTCACATCCAGTCTTTGGCATAGTCGTCTTAGTCATCCTGGCGTGTCTGTTTTGAATTCTCTTCGCAAAAATAAGTTCATATATTGTGAACCTTTTAATTCTTCTGTCGCGTGTGACTATTGTGTTTTAGGAAAACAGGTTAAATTACCATTTTTTTATTCTCAAACTATGACTTTGATGCCTTTTGACATTTTACATAGTGATTTATGGGCGTCTCCAATTTTAAGTTCTGCTGGTGATAAATATTATGTCTTAATCTTAGATGATTTTACAAACTTCTTGTGGACTTTTCCTATTAGCAGAAAATCTCATGTGTTTGAAACGTTCAAGTCACTTACTCAACTCATTCAAACTCAATTTTTGCAAAAAGTCAAAACATTTCAATGTGACAATGGCGGTGACTATAATAATGAGCTTTTTCAAAAATATTGTACTGATCATGGTCTAGTTTTTCGTTTCTCTTGTCCCCACACATGCTCACAAAATGGGAAAGTGGAACGCAAAATAAGAGCCATTAATAATATGATATACATTATGCCATCTCATTCTTCTGTTCCCCCTCGTTTTGGCATCATGCTCTCCACATGGCAACTTGTTAAATATTATTCCCTGTAAAACACTTCATAATCAGTCACCAACACAACTCATGTATCATCGTGATCCCACCTACACACATCTCAGAGTCTTTGGTTGTCTATGTTATCCATTATTCCCATCATCTACCATTCATAAGTTACAACCCCGCTCTACTTTGTGTGTCTTCTTGGGTTATCCGCCGAATCATATAGGTTATAAGTGTTTTGATTTGTCTAATAGAAAATTAATAATTTCGAGGCATGTTATCTTTGATAAAACTCAATTTCCCTTCACCAAGATACACTCCCCTTCACCTCACTCTTATCAATTCCTAGATGATGACCTTCATCCCTACCTTATACATTAGTGGCAAAATCAAATTTCACCACCTGTTGCACATAACCAACCAACACCCACAATCCCAATTGACCAACCACTACCCTCAATAAACCAACAATCACCATCTCCTACCTCCTCGATCAACACACCCATTACAATAAACTCTCCATCACCACCATCAATTCAACCGTATCCACCTCCACCTACACGAACGATCACCACCCGAAGCATGAAAGGCATTGTCAAACCCCACACGATATTTAACTTATCAAAATCTCACTCTGACCACACCATCTCTCCCATACCTAAAAACCCCAAACTAGCATTAGCAGACCTGAATTGGAAATCCGCAATGCAATCTGAATTTGATGCTCTTATTCGAAATAAGATGTGGGATTTAGTTCCTCGTCCTTGTGATGATAATCTTATTCGATGTATGTGGATTTTTAGGCATAAGAAAAATTCGGATGGCTCCTTTGAGCGTTATAAGGCTCGTCTTCTAGGTGATGGCAGGTCACAGGTTGTATGTGTGGATTGTGATGAGACTTTTAGTCCCGTGGTGAAACCCGCTACCATTCGAACAATGCTTACCATTGCTCTCTCCAAATCCTAGCCGATTCATCAACTGGATGTCCAGAATGCCTTTTTACATGGTGATCTTCATGAGACTGTTTACATGCATCAGCCATTGGGTTTTCGCGACCTCCGCCATCCAGATTATGTATGTGGATTGAAGAAGTCATTGTATGGTCTTAAGCAAGCGCCTAGGGCATGGTACCAACGTTTTGCTGACTTTGTCGCCACCATTGGCTTTCGGCATAGCACATCAGACCACTCCCTCTTCATATATCGACAAGGTTTAGACATTGCCTACATTCTGCTGTATGTAGATGACATCATCCTCATCACCTCCACTCAGGTCCTCCGCCAATCAATTATGTCACTCTTAGCATCTGAGTTTGCAATGAAGGATTTGGGCCCTCTGAGTTACTTTCTAGGTATTACAGTATCTCGTCATCCTGATGGCATATTTCTCAGTCAAAGCACTTATGCATCAGATATCGTCGAACGTGCTGGCATGGCGTCCTGTAAACCATCAGCCACTCCTGTTGACACCAAGCATAAACTCAGCACCTCCTCCGCCACTTCTTATGAGGATCCCTCCTTGTATCGGAGTCTTGCAGAGGCCCTACAATATCTCATCTTCACTCGACCTGATATAACATATGTTGTTCAACAAGTTTGACTCACATGCATGCCCCTCGCACGGAACACATGCTTGCTCTTAAGTGCATTTTGCAATATGTTCAGTGCACCTTACATTTTGGACTACACTTATCCCCATCTCCCATTATAAAGCTTATCTCCTACACTGAAGTTGATTAGGGTGGATGTTCTAACACCAGACGTTCTACATCTGATTACTGTGTTTTTCTAGGTGACAACCTTATTTCTTGGTCTTCCAAAAGACAACCAACTCTCTCCCGTTCCAGTGCTGAAGTTGAATATAGGGGGGTTGCCAATGTTGTCTACGAATCGTGTTGGATTCGCAATCTTCTCCTGGAACTCCATTTTCATATTCCTCATGCCACTTTGGTGTATTGTGACAATGTTAGTGTCATCTATCTATCTGGTAATCTTGTGCAGCATCAGTGCACTAAGCATATTGAGATGGACATTCATTTTGTTCGAGAAAAGGTAGCTCGTGGTCAGGCTCGCGTCCTTCATGTTCCCTCAAGACATCAGATCGCAGACATCTTCACCAAAGGACTTCCTCGCATTCTCTTTGATGATTTTGGGACCAATCTAAGCGTCCGTGAACCTCTCGCTTCGACTGCGGGGGTGTGATAGAATATAATATTTTGTTATAATTAGTCATAATTAGTTTCCTATAATTATGTTGTATCATAATTAGATAGTTGACCAAATGTTACACATTGGTGTATATATATTCTATTCAGATCAATGAGAAGGACACGATTTCCATTATCTTACAACTTATCTCTACAATTTTTACATTTTAGGATAATCGTTATCAGTGCCTACAAATTTTTTTTCATGGATTCGTTCAGATATTCCTATACTCCTTAATAAATCAATATGTCGTAGATCATAAGGTTATATGTATGCATGCTTATATGTTTGTTTTGCTTTCGTCTTAAATTATGATTATATATTTGACATTCGTATTCAAGCATGTCTTGTATGAATTAATTATTAAATCAATTCTAACAAGTGGTATCAGAGCCGAACATCCTAATGATCTCTAAATTATTCGATCTCTAATATGTGAGTAGTGCATTATAAATTTAAGACTCTCCCCATTTAATTTATTAAAATGACTTGTAATTTTGGTTGAGTTGGTTAATACAATAAATTACAAAAGTAACATTTGTTGTGTAAATTTGATTTAATCAAATTTACAAAAGATGTGATGTGTAATTGTTCATGCGAACTGGTATGGTCGGCCAAAAGGAAAGGAAGTTTGATCGAACAACTTCATATTTGTGATGATAAATATGTAGTAATTATTAAGTGTATTCATGTGGATAATGATTGATGTCAAATGCATCCATTATTTGACTGGATTTATTACTAATGTTTGATTATTGTGTGAGAGTACCATTTACAGTTAATTTTTGCAATCAAAGATTGATAGTTAATGGTGTGTTTGGTATCTTGTTTGAGTCTTTTAATTTATAGGTAAATATGGTCAAAGAACAAAAATGAGTGAGAAATAATTGATTCTAACTCAATTAATATAGTTATTATTTATATAGAAAATTTGGACCCTCATACGGATATTATTGTTCTTTCTCTCAATTAAATTAAGAAATTAATTCTTGAAGATCAAACTCAACATCCTCAAGAACTAGAGCATCAAGTGTCATAAAGAATTGACTGAATAGAGAAATTCTATTCGGTATGATTGAAAGGCTCTATTATGATAGTTCTAACACTTGTTACTTGTTATAGTTTTGGAGCTTCATAAGATGAATATCAAGTTAGTATTTCTTAATGGCGACATTAAAAAATACAATATGGTGCAACGATAGAAACTTTTGTGTAAATATATGCAAAGTTTATGGTTTGCGAACATATAAAATTCATTTATGAGTTAATGAAATTGTCTCATTAGTGATACCATAATATTTCATAAGGTAATTGTCTCATTTGATTTTGAGATGTCTATTATGAAAAATTATTGAGTTTTACAAGTCCGGTGGGAGCAAGTTTATGTTTCTAGTTTAATGAGTCGATTTTATTTTATTTGGTCAACAATTATATATGATTGTTGTGTGAAATCGATAAATCTCTAACAAAAATTTAGCGATGAAAGATCTTGAGAACATGTCTTTTGTATTAGGTATTTAGATACTTAGAGATTATATATATATATATATATATATATATATATATATATATATATATATATATATATATATATATATATATATATATATATATATATATATATATATATATATATATATATATATATATATATATATATATATATATATATATATATATATATATATATATATATATAAAGTTGAAAATAAAACTGACATGAAAGACAATAAACTAGGGTATGTCTCAATTATAAAAATAGATTATTGAGTATTTATCATTGTCCAAAATAAAAGAATCTGAAAATTTAGAAAATTAATTTTTTTATACTTTTTCGGTTATGTATTATCTTATGTATATGCATTCGGAATAAGCGTATATATAATGAGATCCGGAAGATACGGAAATTCAAAAGTTGAATTGTTGAAATGAGGCAAACATAAGGATTGTTATAGAGAACAAAAGAGCTAGTGCTCACATATTAGAGATCAAATAATTTGGAGATCATTAGGATGTTCGACTATGATCCTTTTGGATGTTGTCATACCCCAAAATTTGCCCATTAATCTTGCAAAACATTTCTCGAAGCACTCCAACTTATTCTGCAAGGCACTGACCTTAAAGGAACAAAAGCCCAGCTCACTACAGACCCAATCCAGAAAATGGCCCAAACTGGCCTGCTCGCTAGGCGAGCAACCCCTTCGCCTAGCGAACCTTCGCTACACGCTCGCCTAGCGAAGCTGGCGATATATCAGAATTTTCGGGCTTCATTCTGAGCCCGTTAGGTCACAACAAGAGCATTATAAATAGCCAAGCTTCAGTCACGAAAAGGGACAGACGAAGACGGACGGAAACCCTGGCATAGAAACCCTGGAGCTCAACTTAGAGTATTCCGAGTAAAGAAACCCTGAAGGCCGCTCATCCGCGCCGAAGCTACCACCGCCCAACTCCATCCGATACCAAGAGTGATCAGTCCTTTCAACATCGCCGCTCAGTTGCAAACAGGTTTGCGCATCACTACTGTTTTATGCTTTTAATCGGTAATCTCTACATACATAAGGCATCATGATTAAATTTTTGGATATGTAATTCGATTTCACATGTGAATTTAAGTATGCCTGAATATCTTGAATGTTTGTCCATGCTATTCCTGTAATTAAATGCCATAAAGTTCAGGGTTCCGGAGATCATGCTGCTATCAAATTCCAAACCCGTGGCCGCTCGCTAGCACATCGCTAAGCGAGCCTGTAGCGAGTACTCGCTAAGCCTTCGCTAGGCGAAGCAGGAGCGAACGAGACAGTGGCTGTTTTGTTTCTTTTCTGTTCTGCCTTATGTTTATCTAATTAAGATTCATTACAATTCTGCATTATTTGGCCTGACCCTATGACTGTTGTGTTTACTTTGTAGTGCAATTTTCAATTGTACTTTATCTCGATGCTCTAACCCGTGTGTTGAATTGTGTAAAGGCTTACATATTCCCGAGGAAACGGCCGGCTAGGTATTCCACCTTATGTGTGGGATACCCTTAGGGAGATGGATTCTGAATTACTTAATTTTAATGCGGAGATTCATCCTAAATTACCTAGCTGATTTTAATGTATTGATTTCATCAATTGTAACGTGGACCTAATTATCTAATCGGTTACGACTATCTAATTAATTGTAAAACTTTGCCGTTAAACATGCGATCTTGGACCTCTCTTTGTTACCCTACGATATTACGCATTATGGTCATGTCCCGCGAATGTGGGGATACCCTTAGCCAAGACCCTTCGATTAAATCATCATGTCCCTCTAAAATAAATCATAGTCCCTCGTGTTGGTGTAAGCCCTAGAGGCCAATACTTTTGGTACTTGTATCGAATTATTTATTAATAATAAAAGGCATTTTCTTTATTATGGTTGATTAATAAAGTCCCTAGAATAGATAGTCCGTTTAATGTATTAAGTGTGACTTAATCATGAGAACACATTAAACATAAGGACACTATTCTTAAAGTATCCGTAGTCGAGCTTTAAATGTGAAGTGGGATAACATTAAAGCATTAAGACTATTATGTTTGTAGACTGATGATCACATCTCATGGATCATGGATAAAGAGTTATCAAGTCTTAAACATAGGTATGAATATTAGGAGTAATATTTATACCGGATTGACCCGCTATGAGAATACTATATAGAAAGTTATGCAAAGTGTCATAAGTTATTCTCATGGTGATAATAGTGTATACCACTCTTCGACCTGAAACCACTATGGATCCTAGATGTAGAGTCGAGTGCTTTATTGCTGATCCAACGTTGTCCGTAACTGGATAACCATAAAGGCAGTTGATAGGTACTCCACGAAGCATGCTGAGGGACATGAGTGTCCTAGATGGAATTTGCCAATCCTGCTTAACAGGATAAATGTCTATGGGCCCAATATTGAACTGGACAAGGGTGACATGGTCTATACCTTGTGTTCAATATAGACATAAGGGCAAAGGGGTAATTATACACATAATTATTATCACAGGAGGTTTTGTCAGATCACATGACATTTTCGTGACTTGGGTAGCAGTGATGTGTTGCTAGATACCGCTCACTATTTATTATGTTAAATGCATGATTTAATATAATTGCCAATGCCGCGAAAACCTATAGGGTCACACACAAAGGACGAATTGATGAGAGATAGAATAATTAAGGAACATCGTAAGGTACGGTGTACTTAAGAAGAATACGAAATATGGTAAAGTACCAAATACTTAAGTGATTTTGGCATATTCTGAGATATGGGCCAAAATGCACTTAAGTGGGCTTTTTGGCTTGAAGCCCACACAAGTGGTTCTATAAATAGAACCCCTTGGGTAGAAGCATTTACAACTCCAGACACCACAACTGAAGAGTTGGAATTTCGTATATCTCTCTCTCTCACTCAAAGCCTTCACTCACAAACAGTTAGCACTGCGATTGAAGGAATCCGTTCGTGTGGACTGAGTAGAGACGTTGTCATCGTTCAACGTTCGTGGTCGCCCCGTGGATCTGTATCAAAGGTTGATCATTGTCAGAGATTTGCACCAAAGGTTTGAATCTCCACAAGAGGTAACGATTCTATCACTGATCATGCTCATTCGTAAGGATTATTAAAGGAGAAATTTTAAATTCCGCTGCGCCTTGGATGGAAATTCTCCTTCAGTGGTATCAGAGCCACTTACGAAACCATGAATCTGATAACTGTTTTTGTTCTGTAATAATATGATTAAAGACAGAATGAATCAAAGGTTAAATTGAGATCGATCAAGTTACATATATGTGATATATGTAATCCTGATGCAAAATACATTATATATGATATAGTGTTCTTGTTTCGTTCATTCAAACCCTCGATGATTGTTTTCCTTTGAGCGATCAATGGTCATTTGCTTCTTGATCCGACATTAGTATGGTGAAGCAATGACATGTTGATCAATCATACTGAATTAACAATCGAGATGTGTTTGACGGTCTGAAATTGGTGCATCAGGGTTAGTGACGACACAAGGGTTGTGTTGTTAGAGAGTTATGCGATTGGGGTTTGATTGCACAAGAGTTGTGCGTCCTAAACACTTTTCCGAACAGTGTTAACCGGTTAACGCGTATGGTTAACCGGTTAACGTAATACGAAATAATTTTTTTTTAAATTTTGGAACAGTGTTAACCGGTTAACGCATATGGTTAACCGGTTAACGGAATGCGAAATAAAATTTTTGAGATTTTCAAACAGTGTTAACCGGTTAACGCATTTGGTTAACCGGTTAACGCAAGGCAGAAAAGAGTTTTCTAAATGTTTTCAAACAGTGTTAACCGGTCAACGCATATGGTTAACCGGTTAACGCAAGGAAAAATTCACCGGTTCGGCTAGAAAAAGTGCTTTGAAGTATCAAGTGTTGATACGAAAAGCGACGTCAATTTTTAAATGAATTGTTCATTAAAATTTTCGGGCAGCGGAACACCCGTTCCCGCTGTCCGGGCAGCGGAACACCCGTTCCCGCTGTCCGGGCAGCGGACCCCCGGCTAACTCTGCGTAGTGTGATCGGTTGTCGAAATTTAATTTGATTAATTAAAGGAATTAATAATAATAATAAAGTTTTTATTATTGTGGTGATCGGTTATGGCCTTAGTTTTCCTTTGTTTTGTTTTGGATTTTAAAATACGACCTGCGTGTCGTGCCTCTCTCTTAATCTCCCAAATGTAACTTCTTTTCTCATCTCACTCCCTCGTATGTAAAACGAGTTTCTTTCATGTAATGTAATGATATGAAGAAAGCAAAGAAGTCAGTGCCAAAGGAAGACAACCTTGAAGATCTTGCTTGGAGAAGCTTAGATCGTTATAGGTTAGCTTAGGTTCTCTCATTGGCTTGGGAGAACAATTGCGCTAGGGGCCATAACTGTTTCATTTTGTTTATATGTATGTTGATGCATGTGTATGTATGTTGATGCATGTGAGAGACGGTTTATATGATAAACAAGCCGGTGAGATCAGTAAAATTGCAATTCCCTCAAAACTAAATATTAAGTTTTAAGCTTTCCAAGTTTTAACACTCATCAAGACTAGTAATGGAAATGGTAGGTTTCGCCTACGCGAGGTGCATGATCTATATATTAGTAAGGTGCGATGGGATAATTGTAATATCCAACTGTTAAAACAATGGGTCAAACTTAACTAAACAAATTATAATAAGATTATATATGTTTAGAAGCAAGAGTTGGGAATAATCCATATGATGGATTAGAATAAGGAGTTATTCACCCAAGTGAAATGTTCGAGAGTTGTATGAGATACAATTGGAAGGAGTTCCTACCTAAATAACCTAGTTTTGTGTAATCCGCCTACGCGGACTTAGAACGAAGTGAAATATGGATCTCGACCCACTAGAAAATCTTCCAACGGGATTTTCCGAATCAGATGATGAGGGTCATTTGTTTTGAGTAAAATAGTGGGAGCATATTTAATTAAAGGCCTAATTGAATATGTCAATGATACTTATATTTTCATTAATCCTTGTGTAGATTACCATGACAACAAACACCTCTAACAACATATTGCGATCAAACCTTGAGAAAGAAAAATTGTCTGGGACAAATTTTCTGGATTGGTACTGAGACATGAGGATTGTCCTCAAACATGATAAAGGGAAAGGCAAGGAAGTTGCCAAACCCAAACCCACTAGTGCTGCTTTGAAGCCTAGTGGAAGCATAGAAAAGGAAGGCACCTACTTCCATTGCGGTAAGACCGCACACTGGAAGAGGAACTGCCCAAAGTACCTGGAAGATAGGAAGAATGGAGTAGAGACTCCAACTTCAGGTATTTTTGTTATTGAAATTAATTTATCTACTTCTGCATCATGGGTATTAGATACTGGATGCGGTTCTCATATTTGTACAAATGTGCAAGAACTAAAAAGGAGTAGAAAATTGGCAAAAGGTGAAGTCGACCTACGAGTTGGTAATGGAGCAAAGGTTGCTGCCTTAGCCGTAGGAACTTATGAATTGACTTTACCTAGTGGTTTAATAATTCAGTTAGAGAACTGTTATTATGTACCAGCAATTAGCAGGAATATTATTTCCGTTTCTTGTTTGGACAAGTTCGGTTTTTCATTCATAATAAAGAACAATTGTTGTTCAATTTATTTGAATGATATATTCTATGCAACTGCACAAATGAACAATGGACTATATGTCATTGATCTTGAAATGCCTATTTATAACATTAATACTAAAAGGATGAAACCAAATGAGTTAAATCCAACTTACCTTTGGCATTGTCGGTTAGGCCACATAAATGAGAAACGCATTTCCAAACTCCATAAAGATGGACTCTTGGACTCTTTTGATTATGAATCATATGAGACATGCAGATCTTATTTAATTGGAAAGATGACAAAGTCCCCATTCACAGGAAAAGGTGAAAGGGCTAATGATCTTTTGGCCCTCATACATACTGATGTATGCGGACCACTGAACATACCAGCCAGAGGAGGTTTTCAATACTTCATCACATTTACTGATGATTTCAGTAGATATGGTTATGTGTATTTAATGAAACACAAATCAGAGTCCTTTGAAAAGTTCAAGGAATTCAAGAATGAAGTACAAAACCAACTAGGTAAGAATATTAAAACTCTTCGATCAGATCGAGGTGGTGAGTATTTAAGCCTAGAGTTTGATGACCATCTAAAAGAGTGTGGGATACTATCCCAACTTACTCCTCCTGGAACACCCCAATGGAATGGTGTATCTGAGAGAAGAAATCGAACCCTATTGGACATGGTCCGATCCATGATGAGTCACGCCGATCTTCCAAACTCCTTTTGGGGACATGCGCTGTTGACCGCAGCTTACACACTTAACCGTGTTCCATCCAAAAAGGTTGATAAGACACCATATGAGATATGGAGTGGTAAGAGACCACATATGTCTTACATGAAGATTTGGGGTTGCGAAGTTTATGTGAAACGACAAATTTCAACTAAGCTTGAGCCCAAATCTGACCAATGCTTATTTGTGGGGTATCCTAAAGAAACAAGAGGATATTACTTCTACAATCCTTCTGAGGGCAAAGTGTTTGTCGCTCGAACTGGAGTTTTCCTAGAAAAGGATTTCATTTCCAAAGGAACCAGTGGGAGGAAAGTAGAGCTTGAAGAAATTCAAGAATCACAAAGCATCGATACACCTATGGAGGAATTAGAGCAGGAAACACAAAGGGTTGTGGAAGAGCAACCTGCTCAAGTAGAACAAGACCAACGTAGGTCAGGCAGGATACGTCACCTACCTGAGAGATATGGATATCTCATAACAGATCAAGGTGATGTATTACTCATGGATCAAGATGAGCCTGTGACCTACCAAGAGGCCATAACTGGTCCCGAGTCTGAGAAGTGGCTAGAGGCCATGAAATCCGAAATAGATTCCATGTACACGAACCAAGTTTGGAACTTGGTAGAGCCTCCTGTAGGAGTTAATCCTATAGGATGCAAGTGGGTCTTCAAAAAGAAGACTGACATGGATGGTAAGGTACATACCTATAAGGCAAGACTGGTTGCAAAAGGATATAAACAAATTCATGGCGTTGACTATGATGAAACCTTTTCACCAGTTGCAATGCTTAAATCTATTCGAATTTTACTTGCTATCGCTGCATATCATGATTATGAAATATGGCAAATGGATGTCAAAACTACTTTCCTTAATGGGAATCTTCTTGAGGATGTGTACATGACACAGCCTGAAGGATTTGACATACCAGAAGAAGCCCATAAGATATGTAAGCTACAAAGATCAATCTATGGATTGAAGCAAGCTTCCAGAAGCTGGAATCTTCGTTTTGATGAAACGGTAAAACAATATGGATTCATTAAGAACGAAGATGAGCCTTGTGTCTACAAGAAGGTTAGTGGGAGCATGATCGTGTTCCTGGTATTATATGTAGATGACATATTACTCATTGGAAACGATGTCCCTACCCTGCAACAAGTAAAGACTTGGTTGGGGAAATGCTTTTCTATGAAGGACCTAGGTGAAGCAGCCTATATATTAGGAATCAGAATCTATAGAGATAGATCACAAAAACTGCTTGGCCTAAGTCAGAGTACATACATAGACAAAGTGCTGAGACGCTTTAATATGCATGATTCCAAGAAAGGATTCATACCTATGCAACATGGCATGTGTCTATCAAAAACACAATCCCCTTCAACTAAGGAAGAAAGGGAACGCATGAATAAGATTCCATATGCATCTGCAATAGGATCTATCATGTATGCCATGTTATGTACTCGACCAGATGTCTCGTATGCTTTAAGTGCAACGAGTAAATACCAATCTGATCCTGGTGATGCCCATTGGGTAGCTGTTAAGAATATCCTTAAGTACTTGAGAAGGACTAAGGACTCATTCTTGATATATGGAGGTCAGGAAGAATTGGCTGTAATTGGTTACACCGATGCTAGCTTCTAGACAGACAAGGATGACTTTAGATCGCAATTTGGTTATGTGTTTTGCTTAAACGGTGGCGCTGTGAGCTGGAAAAGTTCAAAGCAAGATACAGTTGCTGATTCTACAACTGAGGCCGAGTATATTGCTGCCTTGAGTGCAGCAAAGGAAGCTGTTTGGATCAATAAACTTGGCATAGTCCCTAGCATTGTGGATCCCATTGGTCTCTATTATGATAACAATGGTGTTATCGCACAAACTAAGGAGCCTAGATCTCACCAACGATCCAAACACATACTTAGGCGTTGTGTGAAAATATGTAAAGTACCTACACTTGACAATGTTGCTAACCCACTGAGAAAGCCTCTTGCGCAGCAGAAGCATGATGGCCATACTAGATCAATGGGCATACGGGGTATGTCTGATTGGCTCTAGTGCTAGTGGGAGATTGTTGGTGTAAGCCCTAGAGGCCAATACTTTTGGTACTTGTATCGAATTATTTATTAATAATAAAAGGCATTTTCTTTATTATGGTTGATTAATAAAGTCCCTAGAATAGATAGTCCGTTTAATGTATTAAGTGTGACTTAATCATGAGAACACATTAAACATAAGGACACTATTCTTAAAGTATCCGTAGTCGAGCTTTAAATGTGAAGTGGGATAACATTAAAGCATTAAGACTATTATGTTTGTAGACTGATGATCACATCTCATGGATCATGGATAAAGAGTTATCAAGTCTTAAACATAGGTATGAATATTAGGAGTAATATTTATACCGGATTGACCCGCTATGAGAATACTATATAGAAAGTTATGCAAAGTGTCATAAGTTATTCTCATGGTGATAATAGTGTATACCACTCTTCGACCTGAAACCACTATGGATCCTAGATGTAGAGTCGAGTGCTTTATTGCTGATCCAACGTTGTCCGTAACTGGATAACCATAAAGGCAGTTGATAGGTACTCCACGAAGCATGCTGAGGGACATGAGTGTCCTAGATGGAATTTGCCAATCCTGCTTAACAGGATAAATGTCTATGGGCCCAATATTGAACTGGACAAGGGTGACATGGTCTATACCTTGTGTTCAATATAGACATAAGGGCAAAGGGGTAATTATACACATAATTATTATCACAGGAGGTTTTGTCAGATCACATGACATTTTCGTGACTTGGGTAGCAGTGATGTGTTGCTAGATACCGCTCACTATTTATTATGTTAAATGCATGATTTAATATAATTGCCAACGCCGCGAAAACCTATAGGGTCACACACAAAGGACGGATTGATGAGAGATAGAATAATTAAGGAACATCGTAAGGTACGGTGTACTTAAGAAGAATACGAAATATGGTAAAGTACCAAATACTTAAGTGATTTTGGCATATTCTGAGATATGGGCCAAAATGCACTTAAGTGGGCTTTTTGGCTTGAAGCCCACACAAGTGGTTCTATAAATAGAACCCCTTGGGTAGAAGCATTTACAACTCCAGACACCACAACTGAAGAGTTGGAATTTCGTATATCTCTCTCTCTCACTCAAAGCCTTCACTCACAAACAGCTAGCACTGCGATTGAAGGAATCCGTTCGTGTGGACTGAGTAGAGACGTTGTCATCGTTCAACGTTCGTGATCGCCCCGTGGATCTGTATCAAAGGTTGATCATTGTCAGAGATTTGGACCAAAGGTTTGAATCTCCACAAGAGGTAACGATTCTATCACTGATCATGCTCATTCGTAAGGATCATTAAAGGAGAAATTTTTAAATTCCGCTGCGCCTTGGATGGCAATTCTCCTTCACCTCGGATGTTGCCTTCGAATATATGATTTTGTCCCTCGATGACCCTTCGGTGTAGCCTACGGTTAAATGATGATGGTCCCTTCGAATGCTAAGGTATCCTCACAACTGTTGCCTTCAATGACCAATCAATGACCCTACGATGTCCCTTTTGCATCCAAGGGATAAAACTACTTACTTCTCAATAGTAAGGACAGTTTTACCCTCATAAGGATAGGAAATGCCTGTAAAGACCTTGGGTAGGTATAACTCTTAATTGCTTATCCACAACTTAAAAATACTTTTCACACCTCACATCTTTTCAAAACATCTTTTAGAAAATCACCATTTGGTATACATTCATGCTAGAATCATTACCGAGTTATATTTTTCTAAGCAACTTTCAAACCTAAACGAGATAACCACTTTGTATACATTCATACAAGAATCATTACAAAGTTAAATTCTCTTTTCAGAACATTTTCTGAATAATTCACAACCACTTTTTCCAGACAAACATAAGTGATCAAGCAATTAAGAGCCCATGGACAACGATGGATACAAAGGGTGCTAACACCTTCCCTTTGTATAATGTACCTCCCGAACCCAAAATCTAATTAAGGTCTTTCCTGTTCTTTTCCACCTTTCCTTATTGGATAAAAGAAAAGTCGGTGGCCACTCTTGCTAACCGCGACATTTGCGTTCCAAAGCAAAACACACAAAGTCAGTTCACCGTATGACAGAACTGGCGACTCTGCTGGGGACAACAGAGAGGTTACCTTTAAAAACAAGATCACTTATTTAAATTGTCTGATTTACTTTTAAGGGATTGCTTGGGTATTTTATGCTTCAGTGAAAGATCCTACACCCGGATCTAGTGTACCTTAGGTAAGTAGCAAAAGATCATCGCGACTATCCGGCGTATACCGGAATGGTCAAAATGATGGCTACGGTTAATGTGACACTTTGGATGTCCTGATGTTCCTCATGTTTACTTGAGGAAAAATTTGGCTTCTGCGTGGTGTCATCAAAGCATTAACCAGACCTTTAGAACCCTAATTGACTCATCCTAGCCATTAGAAAGTAGTGAGATAACTGACTTCGGTCCCGACTGGGGTTGGTTGATACTCGATACTACACTCTTTGAGATTGGACTTTAGGGAAGCTTCGGTCAACCACTTGGTGTTGCACTGAAGTGGACTTAAAGAAAGGTCAATGATTGGAGATCCTTTTAGAACCCGGTTACTATCCTAAGACAGGTTGAACCAACCCAAACTTCAGTGGGGAGGGTATTTACCTATGGAACTCATGCAAGCCTTAAAACCTAGGAGTTATTGTTGTGTGACTTGTTTGTGCTTGTTGTTTACTTAACATCACAACATCATAACATCATAACATCATAACATCATGGCATTGTACTAACCATTTCAAGGACTTAGGGATTTAGCTTTGCTCTGTTAAACAGGTTATGGCTTCCAGGAAGACCATCCGGATCAATCTTGTAGCGATCTCTCCTCAACTCAAGGATTTAGTGTCAGAACTTCCTGATCAGACTCAGTTCATCAAGAAACATGGTTCTCTCCTCAATTTGTTTACCACTGGTTTCCGAGAGGATATGATGAGGGTCCTATTCCAGTTCTTCGATCCTAAACATCATTGCTTCACATTCCCAGATTATCAGTTGGTACCCACGTTAGAAGAATTCTCCAGGATGCTTGGGATACCTATCCTTGATCAAACACCTTTCAGTGGTTTAGAAAAGATTCCGAAGTCTTAAGAAGTTGCCGCGACTTTACACATGACAAAGTCCGATATTGAAACCAATTGCATAACAAGAAGTGGAGTTAAGGGTTTACTTGCCAAGTTTCTGATAAATAAGGCCCGAGAATTTTTAAAGGATATGAATGTCCATGCTTTCGAAGATGTTCTAGCATTGCTAATCTATGGTTTGGTGCTATTCCCTAACCCAGACCAATTCGTAGACATGAATGCTATTAAGATATTTCTCACTCATAACCCTGTGCCTACCTTGCTCGGAGACATTCTGCATTCCCTTCACACTCGTACTATGAAAAGGCAGGGGACTCTCATGTGCTGCATACCTCTATTGTCTAGGTGGTTTATTTCACACCTTCCTCAATCAGTCTTGAAGAATGAGCAAAATCTGAAATGGTCTCAAAGGATAATGTCGCTCCCCCATTCAGACATTCGTTGGTGTCCTCATCTCGAAGGAAATGTTACCCTCATTGACCGTTGTGGAGAATTCTCTAATGTACCACTCCTGGGGATAAGAGGAGGTATTACTTATAACCCAGCTTTAGCCCTACGCCAGTTTGGTTATGCTCGAAGAGATGGTCCACATGAAAGAATTATTCAAGGCACTGTGTTTGACTACGACACCGATTTCCAAGGTCTCCGTCAGAGATTTGTACGAGCCTGGGGCATGGTGAAAAGAAGCACTTTAAGACAGAAAAATTCTATTCCTATGGAACCTTATCTCAGATGGGTACGCGCCAGAGCTCGTGAGCTTGTCATGCCATATCTTGCAGTCGGACCACTGATTGTTGAACCAGAAGTTGAGGGAGGTACTCCTCAGATCATTCCTTATCCAGATATGCCTACCGATGTTGAAGAACTGAAGAGATCCTGGATCCAGTTGAGAGAGGAAAGGGATACTTTTGAGACTCAGTTCGTTGCAGAAAGGAAGAAAGTGTTAGAACTTACCAGTCAGCTTAATGAGGAACGAAGACTCAATGCATATCTTTGCCCAAAAAGAAGTCGCCCCTGGGAGACTTGAGCTTTCATTGTATTTTTATTATTATTTCTTGTAATGAACAATGATTAAAGAAACTATTAATAAAAATTTCTCTCTTTTTGGTGGTTTACGCAAAGTTAAATTCCAAAAGTCCTTGAAAACATTTCATACATTGCATTGCATAACATAACATTGCATAACAGGTATTCTAAAGGATCAATGTTCTCACGGTCTTCATTGCAAACAGAAAAATGGACCTCGAATAAATCGTCAAAGATCTCCAGACTCGGAATGCTCAATTCCAGGAGTTGATCTTGAGCTTATCCAAAGGGCAGGAGGAACTTAAGGCTCTTTTGCTCGAAAAGAAGAAAGACAAGAAAGCTGTGAGTTACATCAACACGGGAAGAAGGCTTAAAAGACAGGCCGCGGGAGTCAAGTTTGGAATTCCGAATGATCCAGAAGAGGAGACGGAGAATGATTCAGAGGAGGAGAATGTTGATTTCTCCAACCCTGAGGATGACGATGAAGATTATGAAAATGAACAGTACTCTCCAAGAGATGATAAGTACAAGTTGCTGGAAGAACGTATGCTAGCCATGGAGGGTCAGAAGGCGCCCGGTCTGGATTTCGAAAGTTTGGGTCTGGTCTTCGATGTGACCATTCCTCGCAAATTCAAGATCCCCACTTTCACTAAGTACGATGGTGCGTCCTGTCCTCAGATGCATCTGAGAGCTTATGTGAGAAAGATTCAGCCGCATACCACTGATAGGAAGCTATGGATCCATTTCTTCCAAGAGAGTCTGTCTGGCACACAGTTGGAATGGTATTATCAGCTCGAGAGCTCTGACATCCGCACCTGGACTGATTTAGCAACAGCTTTCTATAAACAGTACCAGTATAACTCTGAACTAGCGCCTACTCGGCTACAGTTGCAGAATATGACTATGGGATCCAAAGAAAGCTTCAAAGAATATGCTCAGAAATGGAGAGATTTGGCTGGCAGAGTCAAACCCCCTATGACTGACCGAGAATTAGTGGACATGTTCATGGGCACACTGACTGGCCCATTCTACAGCCATCTACTGGGAAGTTCTTCATCAGGTTTCACTGAACTTATATTGACAGGCGAGCGTGTTGAAAGTGGCATCCGAAGTGGAAAGATACAGGCGGCTACCTCTGCAAGCACCAAAAGGTCCTATCAGGGGAGGAACGAATCAAATGCTGTGTACGGTCAAAAGGGTCGTAACAAGAAAAATCGTGACCATACCATTGGAGCGGTTACGATTGCAGCACCGCCATCTCAAAACTTCCAGCCCAAACAAGACAAGCCAAGAAGGCAGTTTACCAGGATCAATATGACCTTGGCACAGGCACTGCAGGGGATGCTAAAGGCAAATCTGATCACCCTCAGAGATCCTCCTACGAAACCCAACACTGCTTCTTCTCGTTATAATCCTAATGCCAGGTGTGCATATCACTCCGATAGCCCTGGGCATGATACAAACGATTGCTGGTCATTGAAGAATAAGGTTCAGGATATGATCGAAGCTGGAGAGATTGAATTTGAGCCTCCGGAGACTCCTAACGTCATCACTGCACCTATGCCTAACCATGACAAGACTGTTAATGCTGTGGATAACAATTCTCACATTTCTAATGTAGCTGATTTAGCATCTCCTCTCCTGATCATCAAGAAGAATTTAGTACAAGCTGGTTTATTTCCAGGCTGTGCTGAAAATTGCGATCTCTGCATACTCCGACCCAACGAGTGCTTGAAGTTGAGGAATGGTATTCAACGGCTGATGGATGATCGTACAATTCTCTTCGAAAAGATTCCTAAGGTGGAAAACCCTGTGGAAGAAATATCTGTGATTGCCAGGTCCAAAGGTCCAGTGAAGATTACCGCTACTAGAGTACCTGTGAAGATTACTGCTGAGCCCAAGGTAGCTCCCCTAATCATTACTGCACCTGGCCCAGTACCGTATTCCTCAAGCAAAGCCATTCCGTGGAATTATGGAGGTGATGTTTACATCCATGGCGTAAAGCAAGTTGGTAATTCTGCTAATCCTAATGACATCGTTGGGACTAGTAAAGTTACTCGAAGTGGAAGGATCTTCTCTCCAGAAATCTCACCTCCCGTCCCTGAAACTCGAGGCGAGGAACCAGTCAACCCTTCTCATTCAAAGACACCGGTCGAAGTTACTGCTGAAGATGTTGCCAAGCAGGAAGTGGAGGAAATGCTGAAAATCATCCGCAAGAGTGATTTCGATGTGGTAGAACAGCTGGGGCATACTCCGTCTAAGATCTCGATGTTATCCTTGTTATTATCTTCTGAATCTCATGCCAAAGCGTTGATAAAATTCTTGAAAACTGCTCATGTACCTCAGGAGACATCTGTCGATCAGTTCGAAAACTATGTTGCTAACCTGACTGTTGACAATGGCCTAGGCTTTTCCGATGCTGATCTGACACCAGCAGGAAAGAATCATAACAAAGCTCTGCACATCTCCATTGAGTGCAAGGGGATCACCTTGGCTCATGTGTTGATCGATAATGGCTCTTCTTTGAATGTGCTACCGAAAGCAGTACTCGATAAGCTTGACTGTAAGAGCATCGAATTGAAACCTAGTGATACTGTGGTGCGTGCGTACGACGGTGCGAAGGGTGTTGTCCATGGTGAAGTGGTTCTCCCTATCAAGATAGGACCTCAAGTCTTCAACACTACCTTTCACGTGATGAACATCCGTCCTGCCTATTCATGCTTGCTGGGACGCCCTTGGATCCACGGGGCAAGTGCCGTAGCTTCATCTCTCCATCAAAAGCTGAAATACCCAATAGAGGGTAAGATTGTCACTGTGTGTGGAGAAGAAGAGTATATTGTCAGTAGTGTGCAGGCCTTCAGATACGTCGAGATGGATGACGAGTTCGTCGAGACTCCTTCTCAGTCATTTGAAGTGGTCCCTCCGCCCAGTCCTGTCCTTAAGCCAACTCCCTTTGTGCCCAAGGCTATTCATGCTCCTCCTGCCATGATTTCTCTGAAGGACGCTCAAGCCGTGGTTGAAAATGGTGGTCGTACTGGTTGGGGTCAACTGATCAACGTGCCATACAAGTCTGACAAGTCTGGTCTGGGATTTAGCTCTGAAAGGATGGTCAAAGATCAGATTAATGCTGTAGAAGATGCTGATAGCGATTGCGACCTGGATAGCTGGATTTTCCCAACAATTGGTGACGGACTCAATAATTGGAAGGCTGAAGACACTATCCCGATTTCCTTTAGTCAGGAGTAATTGTTATTGTCTATTTTAGTATTGCAATTTTTTTTTTTAGTTTTTACAATTGAACTTCTTAAAGCATTGTGTCTATGCCCGGGGTACAATAGCTAATTTGTTAAGGGTTTTGTCATTTTCATAAGCATATTCACATTCAATAAATCAATGGACTTTTTGCATTCAAATATTGCACTCTTTATCTTTCCTGTCATCTTCCGAAAAAGCTATGTTTTCTTACACACACTCACGTAACGAATTGCAGATCCATACCCACTCTGGATCCTGTTGATAATAGTTCTGCTACTGTTCATTATGACTTTGAAAATCCGATCTACCAAGCCGAGGATGGAAGTGAGGAAGATTGTGAAGTACCTGGAGAACTTGCCAGACTGGTACTGCAAGAAGAAGAGACTATACAGCCGCATGAAGAGTCAATCGAAATTGTAAACCTGGGTACTGAAGTGGACAAGAAAGAAGTCAAAATAGGAGCAGGCTTGGAAAACAGTATTAAAGAAAGATTGATTCAGATGTTACATGACTATGTAGAGATTTTTGCTTGGTCTTATGAAGACAGGCCAGGATTGGATACTGATATAGTAGTGCATCGTTTGCCAACGAAGGAAGATTGTCGTCCTGTTAAGCAAAAGGTTCGCCGCATGCGTCCTGAAATGTCTGAGAAAATCAAAGCCGAGGTTATGAAACAATTTGATGCAGATTTTCTGGCTGTTACTTCTTATCCTCAATGGGTTGCTAATGTGGTACCGGTACCGAAGAAGGATGGTAAAGTGCGAATGTGCGTCGATTACAGAGATCTGAATAAAGCGAGTCCCAAAGATGACTTTCCACTTCCGCACATTGATGTTCTGGTAGATAACATCGCTCAACACAAAGTATTCTCCTTCATGGATGGATTCTCGGGTTATAACCAGATTAAGATGGCACCTGGAGACATGGAGAAAACTACGTTTGTGACGTAATGGGGCACTTTCTGTTACAAAGTAATGCCATTCGGTTTAAAGAACGCCGGGGCAACGTACCAGCGTGCTATGGTGGTTTTGTTCCATGATATGATTCATCATGAAATAGAAGTATATGTGGATGACATGATAGCCAGATCTCATACTGAAGAAGAACATCTCGATCATTTGTACAAATTGTTTGAGAGGTTGAAGAAATACAAGCTGAGATTGAACCCGAACAAATGCACCTTTGGAGTAAGATCCGGTAAACTCTTGGGATTTATTGTCAGTGGTAAAGGAATTGAGGTTGACCCGGCTAAGGCGAGAGCTATCCAAGAAATGCCAGTGCCTCGTACAGATAAGGAAGTCAGAGGTTTCTTGGGACGTTTGAATTACATCGCCCGGTTTATCTCCCATTTAACTGCTACCTGCAAACCCATCTTCAAACTACTGAGGAAGAATCAAGAGATGATATGGAATGACGAATGTCAAGAAGCTTTTGACAAAATCAAGAAGTATCTCCAGGAACCTCCGATCTTGATACCACCAGTTGAAGGAAGACCTCTAATCATGTATTTAACCGTGTTAGAAAGTTCAATGGGGTGCGTGTTGGGGCAACATGACGAGTCTGGTCGAAAAGAGCATGCCATAAACTACCTTAGCAAAAAGTTCACCGACTGTGAAACAAGATACTCACTGCTCGAGAGAACTTGCTGTGCTTTGGCCTGGGCTGCTCGCCGACTAAGACAGTATATGTTGAATCATACCACTTTGTTGATTTCTAGGATGGACCCTATCAAATACATATTTGAGAAACCTGCCCTCTCCGGAAGAATAGCAAGATGGCAGATGATTTTAACAGAGTATGATATCCAGTATACTACCCAAAAGGCAATCAAAGGAGGCGTGCTAGCTGATCATTTGGCTCATCAAGCGGTGGATGATTACCAGTCTATGAATTTTGAGTTCCCAGATGAAGATGTCATGCTTGTTACTGATTATGAAAAACCTGGACCGGATGAAGGACCCGAGCTGGGATCCCGATGGACTATGGTTTTTGATGGATCTTCTAATGCATTGGGCAATGGTGTTGGTGTTGTAATCATTTCTCCCAGGGGTGGCCATACGCCTTTCACTGCTAGACTATGTTTTGATTGCACCAATAATATGGCTGAGTATGAAGCGTGTATTTTGGGACTCAGAGCTGCTATAGACCTGCGAATCAAGTTTTTGAGTGTGTACGGAGACTCAGCATTAGTAATCAGTCAGATCAAAGGACAATGGGATACTAAACATCCGAATCTCATCCCTTATCGAGAGCGGGTGTTGACGTTAATCCCATACTTTGAAGAGATTACATTCGAACATATCCCACGAGAGGAGAATCAGTTGGCAGACGCCTTGGCCACCATGTCATCTATGTTTAGAGTCAGATGGGACAATGAAGCTCCCAGGATCACCATTGAACGACTAGATGAACCAGCGTATTGTTATGAACTTAACGCTGATGAAGTAGAAGAGAAACCTTGGTTCCACGAAGTAAAAAGATATTTAGAAGATCGGGAATACCCTGAAGGGGCGTCCATCAATGAAAGAAAATTCCTGAGGAAGTTCTTCGCTAAATTCTTTTTGAGTAATGGAGTATTATACAAACGTAATCAGGATTCGACTTTGCTTCGTTGTGTGGCTAAAAAGGAAGCAGAAAAGATTATGGAAGACATGCATGACGGTATTTTTGGGACTCATCCTAGTGGACATACAATGGCCAAGAAGATTCTGAGATCAGGGTATTATTGGTCTACCATGGAAACTGATTGCCACCATCACTCCAGAACTTGTCACAAGTGCCAGATCTATGCGGATAAAGTACATGTGCCTCCTGCGCCTTTAAACGTGTTGACAACCCCTTGGCCTTTTGCAATGTGGGGCATTGATATGATTGGAGAGATTAAACCTACGGCTTCTAATGGACATCGTTTCATCCTCGTTGCTATTGATTACTTTACAAAGTGGGTAGAGGCGGCTTCATTTGCTTCTGTCACCAAGAATGTGGTGGCACGGTTCATCAAGAATAGTCTCATTTGTCGGTATGGCGTCCCTGAAAGAATTATCACTGACAATGGTACTAATTTGAACAATAAGATGATTACTGAACTCTGCACACAGTTCAAAATAAAACACCATAACTCTTCTCCGTACCGGCCAAAGATGAACGGCGTCGTGGAGGCTGCTAATAAGAATATCAAGAAGATCATACAAAAGATGACAGTAACGTACAAAGACTGGCACGAGATGTTACCATTTGCTCTTCATGGTTATCTCACTTCAGTACGAACTTCGACAGGGGCAACTCCTTTCTCTTTAGTCTACGGAATGGAAGCCGTCTTACCTGTGGAAGTTCAGATTCCCTCTCTAAGAATCATGAAAGAGGCAGGTTTAGACGAGGATGAATGGATTCAGACTCGACTCGATCAGATAAATCTGATTGATGAAAAGAGACTTGCGGTTGTTTGTCATGGGCAGATATATCAGAAGCGCATGACCCAGGCATTCGACAAAAAGGTCAAGAGACAGGTGTATCAAATCGGCGAATTGGTGATAAAGCGTATCATTCTACCACAAGGTGATCCCAGGGGAAAATGGACTCCCACATACGAAGGGCCATTTGTAGTTAAGAAGGTATTCTCTGGTGGAGCCATGATGCTTGCTACGATGGATGGCGAAGACTTCCCACATCCCGTGAACGCAGACATAGTCAAAAAATACTACGCATAAAAGAGACCCGCTAGGTCGACGTACCTAGGCAAAAGTAAGGGCATCCCGGCGAACCAAAAGGGTTCGGGCAAAAATTAGGGATAAACATATAAAAATGTACACCCGGCAAGTCGAAAACCTGAAAAGGCGGCTTGGGCAAAAAAGGGTATCCTGGTGGACTGAAAACCTGAAAAGGCGGTCCAGGCAAAAATTAGGGATTAAAAGCGTATGACTATGTCCCGTTCTCAGACAGCTTTATCCAAGTTCAAGGGACTGAACAAGCCAATCAATTCTATCCGACAGCAGGAGATGAGACGCTTGAAGACATAATGACAGTAGTAGAATTAAAATCAATAGGACTTTTCCTTCATAGCTTTTCTTTATGTCCTCGACAATTTCCTCTTACTAGGATTTCTGTCTCCGTGTACACAAATTGCCTGTTTATAGGCCCTCTTTCAAATCAATATAATTTTATTTCCAAAAAGATGCTTTTGTTTTTACTTTTTCTGTTTTGTTTGCATAAACGTCCATTGATTTAATTTGAATTGATATGTGCATTTGAATATGATCGATGTGTACCAAGAATGCATGCATAAAATAGAAATAGCAATCACTACGAGACTTCAGGATCGAGGTGAAGGTCTAACCATGCTTTCCAATGAATCCGTTGCTAATTCTATTCCCCAGCAAAGCCAGTTATTCCCCAAAAGCAATTGGTATCACTAGACAGACTGGTCATCTCTTCCATCCCCAACCAGGCTCTGTCGAATATTTCTACCATCAGACAAGAATCAAGTATCCCCAGCTAAGAAAGGATCACCGATACCAGTATCTCCAACCAGAAGACTGAGATTTATTCCCCCAGTAGAGTCCTCGGGAAGAACTTTTCAGATGCATAATTCATTCATTACATCATTTCACAGCATACGCATGCATACATTGTTCGCATTTATTGTCGAAAGCATAAAACATCTCATGCATCATGATATGGCATGAAGCTAACTTTATTTTTCAGGTTAATTATCCGCCTAAGGATGGTATCTTTAAGCCCATCCCGGCCATTTATTGCAAATACAGCATCTACAAATACGATCAGATACAGTCTAACGTACGGTTCATTCTGATTCAGCTCAACATATGACTCCTTCCACTCAGATACGATCTAACGGACGATCCATTCTGACCTTTAACTACTCCAATACGGTCTAATTTACGACCCAGTTGGACCTTTCATTTCTCAGAGACTACCTAGCGTACGGTACATTCTGACGTGTAGCCTAGCATACGACTACCCCTCTCAGATACTGCCTAATGGAAGGCCCATTCTGCAACTCGGATACAGTCTAGCGTACGATCCAGTCTGGTATTTCATCCTCAACGGAGTCACCGGCCTGATGGACAACTCAAACTGCAACTCAGATACGATCTAGCGTACAATCCATTCTGATCTTGCATCCTCAACGGAGTCACACGCCTAATGAACAACTCACTCTACTATTCAGATACGGTCTAGCGTATGATCCATTCTGATCCCTTATCCCCAGCAGTGTATGACACACTCTGACTCCCCAGCGAAGTCGACAGCATAATGGATGACTCCTTACACGGTCTAGCGTATGACCCGGTGTGGCACCCATGTCTGCAAATTGGTCTAACGTACGACACAATCTGAAGCTCTCATCATCAAACTTCCTGGATGGCATCTTTAAGCCCATCTCCATCAAGGCTAATTCTAGTGTTCAATAATCTTCCACCTCCAGACCACGAATGGCATACAGGCCATCCTAACTCTCTCGGTTCAAGAATATTGAACAGGGGCAGCTGTCATACCCCAAAATTTGCCCATTAATCTTGCAAAACATTTCTCGAAGCACTCCAACTTATTCTGCAAGGCACTGACCTTAAAGGAACAAAAGCCCAGCTCACTACAGACCCAATCCAGAAAATGGCCCAAACTGGCCTGCTCGCTAGGCGAGCAACCCCTTCGCCTAGCGAACCTTCGCTACACGCTCGCCTAGCGAAGCTGGCGATATATCAGAATTTTTGGGCTTCATTCTGAGCCCGTTAGGTCACAACAAGAGCATTATAAATAGCCAAGCTTCAGTCACGAAAAGGGACAGACGAAGACAGACGGAAACCCTGGCATAGAAACCCTGGAGCTCAACTTAGAGTATTCCGAGTAAAAAAACCCTGAAGGCCGCTCATCCGCGCCGAAGCTACCACCGCCCAACTCCATCCGATACCAAGAGTGATCAGTCCTTTCAACATCGCCGCTCAGTTGCAAACAGGTTTGCGCATCACTACTGTTTTATGCTTTTAATCGGTAATCTCTACATACATAAGGCATCATGATTAAATTTTTGGATATGTAATTCGATTTCACATGTGAATTTAAGTATGCCTGAATATCTTGAATGTTTGTCCATGCTATTCCTGTAATTAAATGCCATAAAGTTCAGGGTTCCGGAGATCATGCTGCTATCAAATTCCAAACCCGTGGCCGCTCGCTAGCACATCGCTAAGCGAGCCTGTAGCGAGTACTCGCTAAGCCTTCGCTAGGCGAAGCAGGAGCGAACGAGACAGTGGCTGTTTTATTTCTTTTTTGTTCTACCTTATGTTTATCTAATTAAGATTCATTACAATTCTGCATTATTTGGCCTGACCCTATGACTGTTGTGTTTACTTTGTAGTGCAATTTTCAAATGTACTTTATCTCGATGCTCTAACCCGTGTGTTGAATTGTGTAAAGGCTTACATATTCCCGAGGAAACGGCCGGCTAGGTATTCCACCTTATGTGTGGGATACCCTTAGGGAGATGGATTCTGAATTACTTAATTTTAATGCGGAGATTCATCCTAAATTACCTAGCTGATTTTAATGTATTGATTTCATCAATTGTAACGTGGACCAAATTATCTAATCGGTTACGACTATCTAATTAATTGTAAAACTTTTCCGTTAAACATGCGATCTTGGACCTCTCTTTGTTACCCTACGATATTACGCATTATGGTCATGTCCCGCGAATGTGGGGATACCCTTAGCCAAGACCCTTCGATTAAATCATCATGTCCCTCTAAAATAAATCATAGTCCCTCGGATGTTGCCTTCGAATATATGATTTTGTCCCTCGATGACCCTTCGGTGTAGCCTACGGTTAAATGATGATGGTCCCTTCAAATGCTAAGGTATCCTCACAACTGTTGCCTTCAATGACCAATCAATGACCCTACGATGTCCCTTTTGCATCCAAGGGATAAAACTACTTACTTCTCAATAGTAAGGACAATTTTACCCTCATAAGGATAGGAAATGCCTGTAAAGACCTTGGGTAGGTATAACTCTTAATTGCTTATCCACAACTTAAAAATACTTTTCACACCTCACATCTTTTCAAAACATCTTTTAGAAAATCACCATTTGGTATACATTCATGCTAGAATCATTACCGAGTTATATTTTTCTAAACAACTTTCAAAACTAAACGAGATAACCACTTTGTATACATTCATACAAGAATCATTACAAAGTTAAATTCTCTTTTCAGAACATTTTCTGAATAATTCACAACCACTTTTTCCAGACAAACATAAGTGATCAAGCAATTAAGAGCCCATGGGCAACCATGGATACAAAGGGTGCTAACACCTTCCCTTTATATAATGTACCTCCCGAACCCAAAATCTAATTAAGGTCTTTCCTGTTCTTTTCCACCTTTCCTTATTGGATAAAAGAAAAGTCGGTGACGACTCTTGCTAACCGCGACATTTGCGTTCCAAAGCAAAACACACAAAGTCAGTTCACCGTATGACAGATGTCTATATATAATTGGCATCCTAAATGACTATAAGTATTTATGTCACTTGGTTGCATATAGTCAAAAAAATTGAAAGACAACTCGAGCTATATTGTGAAATAAGTCAGTTGAATAATGTTTCAACAACTATTTTATAAAGTTCATTGACTTATAAGTTGTTGTTGTTGAAGGATAGAACATATATATATAGAAACTTTATGCTAGTTGACTTACTAATCAAAGATTTGACAACTAGGTTCTTTAATATGGTTGTTGTCACTAATGATGTCTTAATTAGTGGGATTTTGTTAAACAAATTTTTGTTCTATTTTTGTGTTTATAAACAAATTTTGTTATGATTTTCTGCAAAAATAAAGTTTATGATGTTATTATTGTGACAACCGGTTCTATATCATTTGTGTAAATATTGAATTTGTAAACTTCAATTTGATCTCAATAAAGAATTCAGTTGGACCAGTTGAAAATATGCATGATTCAAAGATCACATTATATGTAATTTCCATGTCACTCATCCATATTGATTTGTGTCATCAAGTGCATCGATGTGGTGGTCGTCTGAGTTTTGTCATGTTATACGTCAGTGACAACAGCTGCGGTTGTCCCATTATTAATGTATGAGGTGGACCATATTGTAAAGTTGAAATCTAAAGATAAATAACATTTAGATGCATGCCTAAAGAATTATGATATAATTATTAAAATTATATTGTTCAAGTGGGAGATTGTTCGAATATTTTATAATTTAAATAATCCAATTATTATTATGTGAGCATATATATTTTAATTATATTAGTTATTTATCAAACTAAGAGTCTTAGTGGATTAAGTAGTCAAATAAATTAAAAGGCTAATTAGGTTTCTATTTAGTAATTAATTAATTAATTAATTAATTAATTGAATATGAGCTGAAATATTAGTGGATGTCAGGATGACCCATTTCGAAATAATGGGAACCGTAATTGGCCATCATCTTATATATAGGCTATGGTCTATCTCTTCTCCCTATCTGAAGAGTGTTTGAGGCATTAAGAGTATCGGTTAAGGAAGATCCACAAGCCAACAAGTGTTAGTCACTTGTCTCTACATTTTTTACATTTTAGGATTATCGTTATCAATACCTACAAAGCTTTCTTCTTAGATCCGTCAAGGTATTCCTATACTCAATAAATCAATATGTTGTAGATCATAAGGTTATGTGTATGCATGCTTATATGTTTGTTTTGCTTTCGCCTTAAATTATGATTATATATTTGACATTCTTATTTAAGCATGCATTGTATAAATTAATTATTAAATTAATTGTAACAAATCGCTCTTATGCGGAAAATTCTTAGATGAAAACAACCATAACAAATAGTTTTATACACAACCAATCATTATTCTTTTATTAATTAAAAAATAAAAATAATTTTCCCTCTCATTCATAATCACAATCATCTCATGAATCCAATTAAAAAACAAATTAAAATTTAAATAAATTTAAAATTTTCTCTCTTCTTATCGGGTATTTCTAAGAATATGGATTTAGGTAAGTTTCCATGCAAGTATTGGAATAGAAAAAATCTTAGGTAGACGCGAGCATAACAAATAGTTTTACACATAATCAATCATAATTTTTTTATTTATTAAAAAATAAAAACATTTTTTCTCTCTCCTTCATGATCACAACGGGTTTTTTACAAAAATAACCCAATTTTTCAAGGAAAATCCCAAAATACCCCTGGTTTAAAAAAAAAATCCCAAAATACCCCACTTTTAGGAGGAGTCGCCAATTCAATTGGAGACTCCTCCTAAAATGTATTTTTTGTCTTATAAATAGATGCTTTGTGTGACCAATTGTTCCACATCTCATATAATCATTTGGCTACCATGTTTGGTGTTCGTCGCCGATACGGTAAGGTGATTTATGCGAGAGACAAACCTCAAATGCTGATGCTGTTTTGGAACATCACCATGCTCGATCAACTGAAGAGGGAGCTGGTTGGTTGGTTAGATGGGAAAATACCAGAAGGGGAAAAAATCAGAAGTATTGAGAGGCTTGACAGTATCTTTGGTTGGGTGTGAATGAAGACTGATAAGGATGCTAGGAAAATGATGTTCGGTCGAGACGACATCAATTTGATTGTTGTAATCAGTTAGAAATATTTATGTTTTCAGATGTTTTGTACTAATGTTTGTTGTGAACCTCGTTGTAACAAGAACTTAATGATATATAATGATTGAATGTTACAGAAATACAATGTTACAAAAAGCTTATGACCTAGATGATGCTCCTCGATTGGGACAGTTGTTCTTGTTGTGTCCTGATTGACGACAGATACTACATAATCTTATCATTTTATCTGTGGAATCCATCTCTGTTCTTATACGTGTGTTGTTTGGCCTTCCTTTCTTCTTTCTACGCATCTTGTCATTGTGCCAAACAATATCTCCTTCATATGGAGGCCAGTAATCCTCCATTGGTAGTACTGAGAAGCTTTGAGTATATACATTCATGATGGTGTTGGCCTTGTACACATCAGATAAATGGTTGTAAGCGTTTTGACGAGTATAAGCGCATGCTGTTATGACATGGGAGCAAGGTATGCGGAAGGCCTGGAATTTTCCACAATCGCACCAACTTCTGTTTAGTCTAACAGCGTAGGCTAAATTTGGTCTCCCCTTGTTGTTGCCCATTGTTTCCTGGACGCTGAAATTTTGTCTATGACGGTCAAAGACTGTTACAGCGTGTGTGCTAGCTTTGATGGTCTCCTCTTTCATGACCTTCATGCAACACTCACTGAATACTTGCCCGCACATTAACACTGCACTCCATCTTTCACCTCTGGTTGCGAACATAGAAGCCAACCTAAAATAGGTTGATCTTACCAAGGCGGTTATCGGCAGATTTCGAATTCCTTTGAAAACCCCATTCATGCATTCCACAATGTTTGTTGTCATGTGGCCCCATCAACAACCTCTGTCAAATGCCCTTGTCCACTGTGTAATATCCCAAAATTTGCCCCCCTCATTCAGGCATTCATTTTTAGGTCATTTAGCATTTCATATTGCATTTCATCATGTCAATCAGAATCAGCTCCAAGAAGCTTGAATATTATCCAAGACACTTTGTGGGTTCTATTTGGGTGATCAGTCAACACAATGGAATGACGTGAGTTACTTCCAACATGTTCAAATGGGGTCTATTCACCATTCAAACGCTAATCTCGAAGGAGCAAAAAGCAGAGCCTAAGTTGTCATGCTCGCTAGGGGAGCAGCATGGTTCGCTAAGCGAAGCTGAACTGTCATGCTCGCTAGGCGAGCAAATCCTTCGCTAGGCGAAGCGCACGCGTTTTCAGAATATAACAGAAAGTCATGGGCTTGAGTTGCTCTCATTTGAGCCCACAAAGTCACGAAAATCAGGTTATAAATTCTAGACTTCTACCTCCCAAAAAACCCTGGAAAAAATAGTGAGAGAAGAGCTAACAGAGTTCAGAGCAGCCTCCAGACACTGAAGAGAACCCATCTGCAAGGAACCAATTCCCTCTCACATAAACCCTAAGATTGTTTTGCAAACCCAAGGGTGCAATTCAATTTCACTCGATCTCTCCAGTCAGATTTGCCTTATTCCCATCACTTTATGCTTCTAATTTGAATACTCTGAATGTATGAGGTATTATCGTGAGGTTTTGCATGCGGGTTTAGATATGCATGAATGTGTAAAATAATGCTTTGAATGTTGCATCACTTGATTTCGAAAAGGGATACCATAGGGTTTGGAGTCCCTAAAATCGTACTGTTATCAATGGGAAATCCAGAACCCACAGGCGTTCGCTAGCACCATCGCTAGGCGAGCCTGCAGCGAAGCTTCGCTAAGCCCTCGCTAGGCGAAACAGCAGCGATCGCGACAGCAGTTGCTTTTCCTGTTTGCTTTAATCTGTTTTGTGTTTGTCATGGCATTGTTTTCTCCTAATTCCATCCTGTTACTCTAACCTGTTTGTTGAGTTTTTGTGAGGGCTCACATGACCCCTGAAAGGATAGCTTGCTTGGCATTCCACTTTATTTGTGGGATACCACTTGGAGGTTTATTCCGATTACCTGTACTGACGCACTTTCTTTGGTGGTTCCAGCTTGAGAGATCTCTGGGTTTCTTGTCTCTGTAATTGTTATTACTTCGGATTTTTATCCGTGTGGTAGATCTCTTGATCCCTTTATCTTCCCCGCATTTTACCGCTTACTTAGCTGGAAGACCTCAATAGGAGGCAATGTTTTCTTTTGTTTGTTTACTTTTGTGCCCAAATGTCGCATCCTGCGAAAAATCAACCGGCGAGCTAAAAATAAAAACACAACACAGAGTCGCCACTGCGCGTTATTTATCCCAAGATAGGGAAAGGAAACGCTCAGAGAAACCTGGAAAGGAAATGGTCTTGCGACCAAAGAGAAAGGGTAAGGGAGTCGGTTACGCAAGGGGAAGGTATTAGCACCCCTCACGTCCGTCGTACTCGACGGGATCCACGTTCTAAAATAAAGAAAAGGTTGCTAAACATCACACACACACGGGGAACGCAGGTGGGGTTAAGAGAAGGGAGCTCGATAAGACGTCGCGTCTTATGCCTACATATCTTGTCTGGAACAAGAATCAGAGCCACTGTAGTTCGGCTTACGCACGCCAAACAACACAAAACATACAAACAAGCAAGGGTGGCAAACATGGAGCCCGACAACCACTGGATGGAATTACGTCGGCATCCGAACCAAAACACACTCAAAACGGCAAACGTGGAGCCCGACAGCCAATTACTGGACTTACGTCGGCATCCGAACCAAACACACACAAAACGGCAAACGTGGAGCCCGACAGCCAATTACTGGACTTACGTCGGCATCCGAACCAAAACACACTCAAAAGGGCAAACGTGGAGCCCGACAGCCAATCACTGGGCTTACGTCAGCATCCGGACCCAAACACACAGTCAGATAACAAGTAAACACACGCAAAAAAGAAAAAGGTTGCCCGGAGTGGTCTCGCACGACCACCTGCCTACATACCTCGTCTGGAACAAGGATCAGGGCGATGTAGTTCCCCTGAAAGGGACTGAATTGCTAGCCAGAAACCAGGGAAAGACACACTACTAGGGAGCTGGACTCGAGCCTAGTGTTGTCATGCATCGTTTACCCTAAGTTCGGTTTTCTATCCTGCTTGCATAAGCAAACTACTCCTATCCAGGAAAGAAGCAAGCACACAAGCATACAGAATAATTCAAGCATACATCCAATGAGAACGAGCATCTCAAACAGATATCCACATAACACGCACTATAACCAAACAAGTGGCTCACACAATAGGTTTGACTGCCTCAGCAAGTCATCTGTACGGGCTGTGTTTGCTCTTAACCTTGCCATTACGAGGCTAAGGTGAAGCAGATGAAAGGATGAAGTGAGGATCAGACCTCACAGCTCTTATCCCTAACCAGGGAGAGCTTCTGACAAATGAGCATGGGTCCAGAATGGGGGAACCCTTTTATACTCAGAGACTCTGACACAATGTGCACTGCACAAGATCTTGGGCTTGTGATCTCAATGCTACAACCATGTAATGGGAGCAAGGAGAAGACTCACAGAATAGTGGGGGATAGATTGCTTATCCCTAACTTCCACCAATTGCCTCTTTTAGAGGACTTTCACCTGCTTGGCACGAAAAATAAACAACCACAATCATTGCCTCTTAAGGAGGACTTCAGACAGTTTGCCCGGTCAAATAACAGATCGGGTCTCCAGACTACATGAAGTTAGGAAGTTATACCTCAATGCAAGTTTGCTTAAGCAAAGCAAAGCAAAAGTTCACAAGGAACTGAGCAACTAAAAGTACCTGGAAACAGTCAAACACAGTTAGTACTCAGACATACAAAAATAAACAGCAAGTATTAATCAGTCAGACTATACAAACTAATGCACAACAAAGGCAAGCTATGAGCTCAAGCCCAAACTTCACAACCTACAAAACAAAGTTATGTTAGTGTACAAACATCAAACAACATCAATTGAATTGACTTGGATCATTCTCCATATACATTGCACCTTTTCATCCTGAAAAATCAATCAAATGTTAGCAACTAGACCACTAGGCCAAGCCTAGGGTCCAAAGGTGACAAAAATTCCTAAACAGCAAGGTATCTCTAACCAAACTCAAATTAATGTCAAACAAAAGCCAACACAATTAATCCCATGTCCATATCATTCATTATATTCATTCCATGCACAAAACAATTCAAACTAGTTCAAATGAAGCACCAAACATCCAAACAGAACTATTGCATTCAATTCCATATCAAAACAGTTCCAAAAATCCCCAAATAAATTATACCTAAACAACACATGTTCAAGGTCTAGCATGTCAAATTTTAGCTTAATTGGACAAATGGAACCATGTCAATGAAAATCAACAAAAACAGACACAATTACATGCTCCAAATCACAACATCAACACATGCTTCCACTTCAAAAATTCATAACTCAATGAAAACAGTAAAGAAATGAGTGAGACCAAAACAGGGATGTCACATCATGTGTCCACAACAAGCATATTAAATTTCATGATCATTCAATACCATATGAGCATTTCACAAGGATATTTCAAACACATGTCACACAAGCTTGCACATTTGACCAACAGAGATGAAAAATAGCAATCAAATTGAAAATGCCACATAAAATTCCACAAAAATTCACATAGCATCTTAACATGTTAATGAACATCCATGCAAAATTTCACATCATTTCACCAAGTATAGGTCACTCAAATAAATCCAGCAAGTTGACATAATGAGGTGTGACACAAATTGTCACACCTAGGTTCAAAAATTCATAACTCAATGACCAGGTATCAAAAACTCATGAAATTTACATGTAAACAAACATCAGCCAGTCCACAATTATCACAAAAATTTTCAAGCATTCATTTTAGGATATGAGAATTTCATGAACAAAATGGCACAAGGTATCAAACATAGCACATGTTAAAGAACCCTAGGTCAAATATAATTCACACCATGCACAACTTTGACCAATAGGTCAAAAAACATCTACAGTCAACAAGGAAGTCAAAGAAAAAAATTCCTATATTTTTCTGAATTTTCTATGATTTTTTATGAATTTTTTAACATGTTAATGATTTTTTAAGAATTTTAATGAATTAAATTAATTAATTAAAATTAGTAATGGCATTCTAGTAAATATGTGGCGCGGGAGCGGGAAACACTTCATTCAAAAATTCAAACGGATTCAAAGATCAAACAAGCATTTTGTCCAGAAAATTCATCGTCTTCCCCAGAACTCCTCAAGAACGCGTGAATCTCAAACCATCACCAAAATGGACAAGTGGATAACCGTTCGAACCGTCTGAACATGCACAATCCAAATATCCACTTAATTCAACCTAATTATTCCTAAATTTTGCAAATCGAGCGAGTTAGGGTTTTGGTTCATATCTTCAATTCAAGATTTCTCAGCCTACAGTCATCTATTTGCAAAACTACAAACATCACCATGATCTACATGACATACACTTTAAAACGCACATAAGCATTAAGCATATCTTGAGATTCGTAAAAATGCAAAACCTGGCAATGGCAGTGTTGAATTGATGAGCTCTGCGTGTGTTAGCTTCAAACAGTTGTAGCATGAGCTTGTGGAAGTGAGATGCCAAGCTTAGATTCAATTGATTCCACTCCTAATGTTTGAATTCAAGATTCACCATTGATGATGCCATCTTGTACAGTTGAGTTTCGCGCGGTTTTGGATGTTGAAATGCAAAAACAGATGGAGCATATGATGATTGGAGATTGATGCAACAAGAATTTCCAAGATTGATCAAGAATTGATGAAGTTCTTTGGATTTGAAGGTTTTGTGTTCTTGAGGGAATTGAGAGAATTGGAGAGTTTTCAGATCTGGTTTTGGAATGTGTGAGTTTCTGTTATGATTTGGAAGTGATTAGGAATTTATATGACACCTTAATCCAAGCTTAATCACACTCATTAGCCAAATGGAAGGTGTTAGTGAAAATGGTTAATTTCAAGTAAGGGCAAAATTGGAATTTCCCATGCCAGCTCATTGCCACCTCATGGACAGCTCACACACTCTCTAAATGACATGTGTGAGCTGTTGCAACTTGTTTCACTCTCATTGGATGTGTATTTTGGAAATTCACTACGTGATGGTTATGCATCCAATTTTGCCATTTCATTTTACAAGTCAAATTCCAAACCACAAGGCCTAGGCATGTAATGATGATTCCAACAAATTTCAAATACCATTTATGAGGTGTTGCAAAAATCCCCACTCAAAAATTCCAATTATTTCACAAGTTGGACAATTTTGCCCCTGGTCCATTTTAACTGTCCAGTTGAAATTTGACTTTTTGCATTGGCCACTTTTGAAGAAATCCAACTATGCACCATGAAAGTAAATGTCAAATGGAGTTTGTGCATATAAAGAACTTCCAATTTGGACAATCCATGTGGAAATTATGGCCTCCTGATTATGGGTCATTTCTGAAATTCACTGAGCCATAACTTGACAACCATACATGGGATTTTCAAGTTCTTGGACTTTTTGGAAAGGTGAGAACAAGATCTACAACTTTCATGTTGAATAATTTTTCATTTGAAGCTTCCTTGGACACGTGGTCTTGAGGTCAAAAACTTTCCATTTTGGAAACTTCCATTACAAGTCACTTTCTATTTTTGGCAGTTTTTGTCCTGACTTGATTTTCTCCATTCTTGAGCTTTGAGATGTCATATAACACTTGTCCCAACATGAATGAAGTGCATCCAACTCATTTCCACCTCCAAATCCATCAGATCATGTATAGTTGACCACAGTTGACTTTTTCATCTGATAGATGAATCTGGCAATGCATAGATCAATCTGAGCTCCAATCTTCAACTGAAATGGCTCAAGGGTGAAACCCTAGCCTCAATTAGCTCAATATAATCATAGAATGAACCCCACAACCATCATAAACCCCATCTCCTGATTATGCTCTGACTGGCCCAATGCAACTGATTAGGGTTGACCAGTGGTCAAAACCCTAATCTCAAGAAATCTTCTTCAATCTTCTGATGACATCCAATCATGATGATGATGATGTATCACTTCAATCAAGATGAAGACCAATATCCTTGGAGAATCATAAAACCCTAATTCACAGCCCAATCCTCAGATGGCCCATGATCAGTCAATAAACCCTAGGCTCGCACTTGGACTTCCTCATCTTCTGATCAAGACTTGAGAGGATGACTTGCACAATGTAACCACATGATATGCAATATGCAATGCCTAATGACCTAAAAATGATATGTACAATGTTAATGCTAGTCCCAAGAGAGGAGGGCAAATTTTGAGGTGTTACAGCTGCCCCTATTCAATCCACTGTGAACCTGTCGATATGAATAGCCTCGGCTTTCAGATGATCAGGATGAAGAGTGATTGAATACCAAGAACAGACGAACAATTTGCACTCTGATGGGATAATAATTAACAACGCCTGTCAGCATCGGCGAAGAAACAAACTCGAAACGTCGACCTGGGTACCAAAATAAATGGTAACACAGGGATAACCATGGTCTGATCACCACACATCCACGCGGGATTATCATTCTCTCTTCTTTTTATGCTTTTCTTGAACCCCAAAATTTTCCTCTGTGTTTTTTTTTTCTTGGCCTGAACACCACTTTGGTCTGAACACCTCTTCGGTCTGGATACCACTTCGGTCTGGATACCGGGAAACTGGCCGGATTGTCGCAAGCTGCATCGATCTAATCATCGTGAGCTTCTTCGATCTGGAAATCGGAAACTGGCCGGATTGCCACAAGTTCTTCATCCTGACTGTTGAGAACCTCTTCGATCTGGAAATCGGAAACTGGCCGGAGTGCCACAAGTTCTTCGTCCTGATGGTTGAGAACTTCTTCGATCTGGAAATCGGAAATTGGCCGGAGTGCCACAAGTTCTTCGTCCTGACTGTTGAGAACCTCTTCGATCTGGAAATCGGAAACTGGCCGGAATGCCACAAGTTCTTCGTCCTGACTGTTGAGAACCTCTTCGATCTGGAAATCGGAAACTGGCCGGAGTGCCACAAGTTCTTCGTCCTGATGGTTGAGAACTTCTTCGATCTGGAAATCGGAAATTGGCCGGAGTGCCACAAGTTCTTCGTCCTGACTGTTGAGAACCTTTTCGATCTGGAAATCGGAAACTGGCCGGAATGCCACAAGTTCTTCGTCCTAACTGTTGAGAACCTCTTCGATCTGGAAATCGGAAACTGGCCGGAATGCCACAAGCTCTTCGTCCTGATGTTGAGAACCTCTTCGATCTGGAAATCGGAAACTGGCCGGAATGCCACAAGCTCTTCGTCCTGACTGTTGAGAACCTCTTCGATCTGGAAATCGGAAACTGGCCGGAATGCCACAAGCTCTTCGTCCTGACTGTTGAGAACCTCTTCGATCTGGAAATCGGAAACTGGCCGGAGTGCCACAACGACCCCTGCTGAGGATGACAAGCCCTGAGCCGACTGCTCTCTATTCAACCCTGGCAGACAAACACTTCGCGTTTAGCTGGGGATTATCTTCTTTCTTGTTTTTCTTTTTGGACCCCGAAACTTTCTTGATTAACATTCCCATCTCTGCTCGACAGAAACTTACCCTCCAGTATCGTACTACTGGGGAATATCCTTGATTAAAGCCATGATGCTAGACTCCTCGGAGTAACACCTTCACTGTCTGATATAACCAATCCTCAAACGGTAACCACGGCTTGAATCGCGCTGATCGCGTAACGTCCTCTGATTTTATCTCCATCTCTGTCCGACGGAAACATTTCCTCCAATATCGCACTACTGGGGAACATTGCTGATCTGACGTTGTGATGCTAAACTCCACAGAGTAACATCTTCGCTTTCTGGCACCACCACCTCTCAAACGGTAACCACGGCTTGAGACTAGCTCTATGCTTGCAACAATGATGCATGATCTTTTTCTGCGTAATGCTCCATAATTATGGAAATGCTACGCGATTTATTATTTTTTTATGCAGTATGCTATGCTTATTCTACATGATGAATGCATAAAAAGTATCCCCCTCAAGGGATTCTTCTGGGAAGCACGAGACACTCTGCTGAGGAACTCGCCATTGCTCCGATCTCCACCCTGCTGGGGAATAACACTGCTGCTGTGAAAAGGTAACCCTTGCTGGGGAAGAACCTCCTTTGCACCCAATCCGCTCGGGAAACTGCTGGGGATAAGCACCACCAACACTCTGTGGGGATACAACAGTTTTTGACTTGCTGGGGATATCAATCCCGACTCTGCTTTGAGAACCCTCACAGATACCTGACGATTTTACTGGGGAAATGCTCACAAAGAACTCCGCTGGGGAAATAGCAATCTCCAGGCTTGTCAACTGGGGGAAGCATCAATCTGACACCTGCTGGGGATAATCATCTTGACCCTGCTAGGGAACCGCATACCACTCCGCTGGGGACAACCCATGCAATCCATAGGTAGAATCAGCTCAGCTGGGGATGCAAAATCCGTCTGCTACGGAAACTTGTCCAATCCACTGGTAGGATGAACACTGCTGGAGATATATTTCATTGAAACCCGCTCCACTCGGGGAGTAGCAACCTTCAGACCTGGCTGCTGAGGAAACACCGATCTGACACCTGCTGGGGATAACCATCCTGACCTTGCTAGGGAAGCGAATACCACTCCGCTGGGGACAACCCATGCAATCCATAGATAGCATCAACTCAGCTGGGGATGCAAAAATCAGTCTGCTATGGAAACTCGTCCAATCCACTGGTAGGATGAACACTGCTGGAGATATATTTCATTGAAACCCGCTCCACTCGGGGAATAGCAACCTTCAGACCTGGCTGCTGAGGAAACATCGTTTACCTGCCAAGGATAATCATCCTGACTCGGCTGTGGAAATCACAGACTTTGGATCTGCTGGGGAAGTTGGTCCTTTAATTCTGCTTGGGGACCTAACTGGGGAAATGAGAAAAGTTGGTTCTGAACACCTGTCGACTCGTCGAACCACGGTATCCACCTCCAATACTCGCATCGACTTTCCACTTTTGAGAATTCCCAGACTCGTCTGGACCTTTTCTGCTCCATCATCTTATATTCCAAGTCGCTCCGCGCTCGACGAGAGACGTACTCCTGGGATTTATACATAATTTCGATTTTCCGACTTTGAAGAGTCTTCTTGACTAATTTCAAAGGTCATCGGACGTCTCGTCGTCTCTTCATCGTCCCTCTACCCATTCATCTCTGGTCAGACTCTGCGGGGAATTTTACAGACTTTCCAATCTTCCGATTTTGAAGAGTCTTCTTGATTATCATCAAGGATCGTCGTACGCCTCAACGTCACTTCGTCGTCCCTTCATACATTCATTCCTGAGCGAACTCTCTGGGAATTTATTACAAAGCTTCCACATCACAACCTGCAAGTGAGTGAAAATATCCAACAGTACCTGCAAAACAGACCGTCAGATAAAACCGTGCCCCAGGCGTGTCAAGATTTCAACACTTGGGCCACTCAAACTTCCGAATAAGATTTCAAGCTTTCAATCTTATAAACATGCATTGGAAGGAACCTGTATGTCTTAAAATGCAAGATTCTTTACCAAAAATAATCGGATGTTTTTGCAATCAAAGCGGTAATGAAAAACAAAAACAAAATTATTTGACTGAATATGCATTTTATTGATTGAAAAAGTGTGGCTCAAATGAGCAATACAAAGGAAGCAATTCCTGAAAAGAGGTAATTGCACAAAAGGAAAAATCTATCCTAATGGCAATGTGAAACCCGTGATCTCATCGAGTTCCAACTCAGTTACACTCCCTATGTCCTCAGACTTTCCGTGCTTTCTGCCTTCTGAACAAGACGTTTCTGATCGATCCCTACCGGGTATTATCCATGATGCTTTAACCAAAGCGCACACGATCATGCTGGACGCAGTTGTTCGTTTCGATCCCTCTTTTGCCTGGACCGCCCTTTCGGGTTTTCAGTCCACCGGGATACCCTTTTTTGCCCAAGTCGCCTTTTCAGGTTTTCGACTTGCCGGGTGTACAGTTTTTCATTTTATCCCTAATTTTAGCCCGAACCTTTCTTTCTGTTTTTGGTTCGCCGGGATGCCCATTTTTGCCTGGACTATTTTCTTCTTTTCGTCTAGCGGGTCAATTATACGAAGTATTTTTTAACTGCGTCCGCATTCACAGGGGATGGAAAGTCTTCGCCATCCATGGTCGTTAGCAATAAGGCTCCACCAGAGAAAACCTTCTTGACCACGAATGGACCTTCATAATTCGGTGTCCATTTGCCCCTTCAATCGTTTTGAGAAGGAAGGATCCTTTTCAGCACCATATCACCCACGTGATACACCCGAGGTCGTACCTTCTTGTCAAAAGCACGCTTCACCCTTTGCTGGTATAGCTGCCCATGACAGATGGCTGCTAGCCTCTTTTCTTCTATCAGGCTCAACTCTTCATACCGGGTCCTTACCCATTCAGCCTCTTGCAACTTTACGTCCATCAGGACTCTCAAAGAGGGAATCTGAACCTCGACAGGTAATACCGCCTCCATCCCATATACCAATGAGAAAGGAGTTGCTCCAGTAGATGTATGCACTGACGTTCAATACTCATGCAATGCAAACGGCAACATCTCATGCCAGTCTCTGTAGGTTACCACCCTTTTCTGCACAATCACACCATCGGTGTATTCCAACGTTATCCGGGCAACGAAAGCTTATCCGCCTTAACCTCCCCATCAGGCATCAGAATCCGTTCGGATTCAGGGTCAGGCCCCTCCTCCGGGATCGGCTACTCTCAATCTTTCGATTAGAGCACCTCGAGATGTCCTCATCAGGGAACTCAAACCTCATCGGTTGATAATCCTCAATGGGTTGCAGAGAGATGTAATCAGGCAATACACCCCTTGATTGCTTTCTGAGAGTGTATCGAATATCGTATTCAATCAAAATCATTGGCCCTTTCGCAACCCGTCCGGTCATTGCTGGCTTTTTCAGAAATCTACCTGATCAGATCCATCTCGAAATCCACAAAGTGGCATGAATCAGCATACTGTCTCAGTCGGCGAGCAGCCTATGCCAAAGTACATCAAGTTTTCTCGAACAGTGAATGTATTGTTTCACAGTCGATAAACTTTTTGCTAAGGTAAATTGCATGCTCTTTTCGACAAGACTCGTCATGCTGACCCAATACACCTCGTAGACCCCTCGAAGGCCGTCAAGTATCAGATTAACAATTTCTCTTCATAGGGAGGCAACAGAATCAGAGGCTCCTGCAACTTATTCTTTTGTTTTTCGATGCCCCTTGGCAATCATTATTTCGCCTGACCGTTTGATCCTTTTTTTCAATATCTTGAATATAGGTTCGCACGTGGCTGTTAGATGAGATGTGAACCATGACAGGTAGTTCAATCTATCTATGAAACCACGAACCCCTCCTTTATGTTCTCGGTTCAGGCGTTTCTCTTATTGTTCTTTTTTTTTTTTTTTTTTTTTTTTTTTTTTTTTTTTTGCAGGATGAACCTCGATTCCTCCCTTACAATGAACCCCAACATCTTACCGGACCGCACTCTGATAGTGCACTCATTCGAATTCAACCTCAGTTTGAATTGTCTCAACTGGTCAAACGACCTGCCCCGGTCTGCCAGATGCCCCTCTCCTGTTTGGGACTTTGCTATCATGTCATAGCATAGCATTCGATTTCATGACGAATCATGTCATGAAACAAAGTCACCATGGCTCTCTGATACAGGCACTGGCGTTCTGCTTCTTTAGAGGACGGTCTTCTTTCCATGGCAGCTTGTGCACAACGACATTGGTACTTGACCCTGGCATATCCTGACATGACCAGGCGAAGGTATCCACATGTCCCTTCAATAGGACTACCGTTCTGCTCTCGACTCGCCTCTGAAGCGGCCCCAATTTTCCTATTTCCTTCCTGACCTCGGCGGTGCTTGGAATAACAATCTCAACCCGCTTCACGTGCGGCTGAATCGCCTTCTCCTCTTGTTTTGACAACCTGGTTAATTCCAGCAGATCACAATCTTCTTCGTCTTCTTCTTCAGCAAGATAGATCGGTTTGTCGAAGTCATATGAGGTGTAACCAAATTGTTATCAACGAGATCCGGAGAATTATTTTTGAAGTTGGGAACGAGACAAATCAAAAAGAGAAAAAAAATGAAAAATAAACATTGCCATTTTTATTTGTTTTTAAACTGCAAAAATAAATGAAAAACAGGGAACACTGCTTTTTGACTGAAAAACATCCATTTATTAACGATGCAGAAAATGCAAATTTATGAACATGAGGTGGCCCTTACAATGGACCATTACGTGTCGGGCAACACGTAAGGCTTTCATGCATATAAACTGAAAACAAGAAATTATTACTCTTTAGGATGAGTGACAGTGCTGATCTTTTTAAGCAGTTCCCTGCCACGCACGATTTTATCCAGGACTCAAGTTCACAGTCACTGTCAGTCTCTTCCCCCACCGTATAGGCGTGATCTGAATCTTCAGCAATTGCATTCACCATCACCTGACCATGCGCCGACATGGGATTAGCATTAACATCTGACAATAGTGAAAAATGGAGGGCCTTGGACTCCACCAGGTCTTGGACAGTATGCTTAAAGGCTCTACAACCCTCAATGTTATGCCCAGGTGCACCAGAATGAAATTCACACCTGGCGTTCTCATTATAGTTAGGTGGCCTCTGATCTGATCTCACTGGAGCTAACATCCTTGGCTGAACCATCCCAAGATCCATCAACTTTTTAAACAGAGCAGCATATGGCATGGGTGGCTTGTCAAAATGTCGATCAACCCCTTTTCCTTTCACTTGGCTCCCAGCTCCCTGTATCTTCTGTGGGGTTGGCTGAGGTTGCTGTCGGATTAACTGACTGTTTACCAGCAGGGATGGTTACTACAGCAGTGTGCTGGTAGTAACGACCCCTACCGTGTCCTCTCTGGGCGTACACAGCACTCGATTCACCCTCATCCTTGTGCTGGTCATTACCAAAGGATTTCTTCGGTCCAGATGACGAAGCGTTTCCTTGCATGTTCCCCATCTTCAGCCAGTCTTCAATCCTCCCCACCTTTTCGGCAATTACTTTCTGCCCCAAGGCGAACTCTTGCATGACATGAATCAGCTCTCCCATCTTCTCTTTCAGCTCGAGAACGTCGGCGTTGGACGGATTCATCATTCCTGTGTCAATCAAACAGGTTAGAAACTGACACCTGCAAAATAGAAAACAAGTTATTATGCATGAATGCAATGTCCATCCACATGAGGAACACTTTGTCTCTCGATCCTGGCTTCATTGAGGCAAATAATAATCCGACAGCAATATTCTGACATTCAGCATTTGACTTCCCCGTTCATATCAGAGATATATGATTTAGCATGAATACCCCAATCACGTGTGTGCTTGTGTGAGTGCATACGGTAAGGCAAATAAAGCTTGAAGATCAACCACTGAATGAAAAATACCATCACATAGCCAAAAGTGCACAATAAGTGCCATAGTCATACATCAAACCAGATAGAATTCAAATACAATCCTCCAGAATCAGGAAAGAAATACAAGCAAGTAGATTCCGTCAACAAGCCTGACGGTAATCCAATACAAATGAAAGATCTAGCTGGATGAGGGTTCCACAGATGGCCCTATATCATCAACCATCTTCGCGGACTCTGCGGCGAACCTGAGCTCGATATTCTCCTGCTGTAATCTCCCCACCTCCTTCTGGTGAATCTTCATCTGCCTGAAGTAGTGATCTCTCTCAGCAATGTAATGATCTCTCTCGGCGATGATCTTCGCTTTCTCTGCTTCCCACTCTGTAGCAAGGCTCCGGGCTCTAGCATCTCTCTGATCCTTCACGAGAATCTGCCTCCTCTTCTCATCTTCAATGACTTTTGAAGCTCTAGCCAATCTCTCTTTGGTGATGTCATGCTCGCTGGTAGAGGACGCTAAGGCCTGATTAACCTTCCCATAGTAGGCGGTATCCATCTCAAAGCGCTTGACTTCCAAAGCATGTTGCTTGTCTTGGTCTTCCATCTTCACTTTGATCTCTTGGTTGGACGTCTGAATCCGAGCAACAGTCATCTCCAAATCCGCTTTCTCTGTAAGCAACTGATCTCTGGCCCTCTTCATCTCGAGGAATTCTTCCATACTGACAGAAGAACTTGGACCCTCAATCCTAGGACACCCAAGATCACCTCCAGGAAATGGTAGAAGTGTGAGCTCTATCCTCTTCCGCAACCAATCCTCGAATAGAGGAAAATACCGACTGTTGACTTTGCCAAACGGAACCTTGCCCTTTCTCTGGATGTTGCGCCATGCCCCAGACACCTGCACCAGCTTGGCCTGATCGCCCTCAGCTGAGAAGTAAAAGGACTCCTGAATCTCCCGCTCGAGAGGAGGAACCTCCATGGCAAACCCCATCTGTCTCCTAAGAAGCGTCGGGTTGTAATTAATGCAACCCTGAACACCTATGAGAGGCACATTGGGAAATCTCCCACAACTATATATGAAATCCCGGCCTGCCAAACCGTTATGAGTCCATGCAATGTCATCAGCCCGCAAACCCATCAACCTGAAGGACCACTTGACCGAAGGATCAAGATGAGCAAAAGCACCTCTAGAAGGCAAATACCCCATAAACCACCTGAAGAGCAGCTGAGCACAGCACCTGATCAAACCCCCACGCCGCTTCTCGTTTCTGTTATGAACCGAGTAATAGACATCTCCGATCAGAGTAGGAATAGGGTTCCTCTGTATGAACAATCTGATAGCATTATGGTCTACAAAGTTCTTCTGATTAGGAAACAGAACTATCCCATAAATGCTCACAGCAATCAGAGCGCAAACCGTCTTCCAATTACCCATAGCAGCATGCTCCTTGGCATTAGCTTCCAAGAAACTCAAATGAAATCCAGGTAATTTCCCCTTTTCCTTCAAACCTTCCTTGACCATTTCCGGACTCAAATAAAGAGCACGAGAAATCCCAAGGACGTCAGGCTCTCCTCTAATAGCACAGAAAGGAATCTGATCTCGGATCGGAATACCCAGCATACTAGCATAGTCCTCCATCAGAGGTCCCAACAGATAATCCGGGAATACAAAGCATCTCAGCCCCGGGTCATAGAACTGGAGAAGAGTATGAATGGCGCTCCTGTCACTGTCACTGAGTCGGAAAACCATCTTCAGGATACTACCGTATGCCTCTCTGAACATCCCCACATGGTCGGGTGTAATCAATGCTATCATATCTCTCAACTCATCAATCTCTGGGTTGAAGAAACTGTAGGCAACGTTGTCTTTCAAACCGGTCCTCATATCTCAGCAGAAAGTCTCTCAACCAGGATCTCGATCAAAAAATGTCCCTGCATATGGATAAACATGTGTTAGATGCAGGTAAATGCAAAATGTAATGATGCTGATGAATGAATGCAATGCATTGCCATCCTCCAAGCCGTCTGATCATCTGCACTGAAACCTGGTTTCTGAACTGATCATAACCATCTGAGGGAACATGTAACCACAAATCCAACTCAAGGGTTCCGAAATAAACGGAAGACAGATACATCATCATCATCATCATCAAACCATCTCTGAGCAGATACCCAAAACCATCTGAATCGGCCCGGGGAATCCTGAAATAAACGGATCCCCACTGATAAATAACACGGCCCGGGGAATCCCGAAATAAACGGATCCCCACTGATAAATATCACGGACAGCACTCCGGCGTCACGGCAAAAAAAATGGCCATAAATCCGACTTATAAATAGGACCCACGGAACAAAAGTCACCATCTGAGTCACCATCTGAACATGCATCTGAAAGAATCACCCTCCCCTCACAGGTAAATTCTAAACAGGTTATCCTAAGGCGGATAATAGTCTCGACAATCGGGCGGAGATACTCAATGGGTTTGCCCTTTCGGGTGTGCCATTGTAGCTCTCCTGAGATCGTCTAAACCAAAGATCCGGGAAATGATCGGTCACCAGAGTCAATAGTTCAGATGAAGTAACTCAACCAAAGTGAAATATTCCACAATGGAAAGCACTATCAAATGAACCTCGTCCGGCTTGTGGTATGTCACGTTACAACATCATGCTGATTTAGCAAATGAGGAACGTGAGACCCACACTAATCCTAGGTGTGTACTCGGGCCTGGGTTTTAGCCCCACTCAGAACACCCACCCCAAAACAGAGGAACCACCTGCACAGAGGACGACAACAACATGATAGTATGATGCATGCAGACATTAATGCAAATATAGATACACACTGGTTAGAATAATAAATGCAATAAATAAAACACAATAAGCAACCCCAAACCAATCCTAAAACGCTAGGAAGGACTCGCTTAGGGACGATGGACCAGCACAGGTCTACACCGCTATCTCCCCAGCAGAGTCGCCAGCTGTCGCATCCTGCGAAAAATCAACCGGCGAGCTAAAAATAAAAACACAACACAGAGCCGCCACTGCGCGTTATTTATCCCAAGATAGGGAAAGGAAACGCTCAGAGAAACCTGGAAAGGAAATGGTCTTGCGACCAAAGAGAAAGGGTAAGGGAGTCGGTTACGCAAGGGGAAGGTATTAGCACCCCTCACGTCCGTCGTACTCGACGGGATCCACGTTCTAAAATAAAGAAAAGGTTGCTAAACATCACACACACACGGGGAACGCAGGTGGGGTTAAGAGAAGGGAGCTCGATAAGACGTCGCGTCTTATGCCTACATATCTTGTCTGGAACAAGAATCAGAGCCACTGTAGTTCGGCTTACGCACGCCAAACAACACAAAACATACAAACAAGCAAGGGTGGCAAACATGGAGCCCGACAACCACTGGATGGAATTACGTCGGCATCCGAACCAAAACACACTCAAAACGGCAAACGTGGAGCCCGACAGCCAATTACTGGACTTACGTCGGCATCCGAACCAAACACACACAAAACGGCAAACGTGGAGCCCGACAGCCAATTACTGGACTTACGTCGGCATCCGAACCAAAACACACTCAAAAGGGCAAACGTGGAGCCCGACAGCCAATCACTGGGCTTACGTCAGCATCCGGACCCAAACACACAGTCAGATAACAAGTAAACACACGCAAAAAAGAAAAAGGTTGCCCGGAGTGGTCTCGCACGACTACCTGCCTACATACCTCGTCTGGAACAAGGATCAGGGCGATGTAGTTCCCCTGAAAGGGACTGAATTGCTAGCCAGAAACCAGGGAAAGACACACTACTAGGGAGCTGGACTCGAGCCTAGTGTTGTCATGCATCGTTTACCCTAAGTTCGGTTTTCTATCCTGCTTGCATAAGCAAACTACTCCTATCCAGGAAAGAAGCAAGCACACAAGCATACAGAATAATTCAAGCATACATCCAATGAGAACGAGCATCTCAAACAGATATCCACATAACACGCACTATAACCAAACAAGTGGCTCACACAATAGGTTTGACTGCCTCAGCAAGTCGTCTGTACGGGCTGTGTTTGCTCTTAACCTTGCCATTACGAGGCTAAGGTGAAGCAGATGAAAGGATGAAGTGAGGATCAGACCTCACAGCTCTTATCCCTAACCAGGGAGAGCTTCTGACAAATGAGCATGGGTCCAGAATGGGGGAACCCTTCTATACTCAGAGACTCTGACACAATGTGCACTGCACAAGATCTTGGGCTTGTGATCTCAATGCTACAACCATGTAATGGGAGCAAGGAGAAGACTCACAGAATAGTGGGGGATAGATTGCTTATCCCTAACTTCCACCAATTGCCTCTTTTAGAGGACTTTCACCTGCTTGGCACGAAAAATAAACAACCACAATCATTGCCTCTTAAGGAGGACTTCAGACAGTTTGCCCGGTCAAATAACAGACCGGGTCTCCAGACTACATGAAGTTAGGAAGTTATACCTCAATGCAAGTTTGCTTAAGCAAAGCAAAGCAAAAGTTCACAAGGAACTGAGCAACTAAAAGTACCTGGAAACAGTCAAACACAGTTAGTACTCAGACATACAAAAATAAACAGCAAGTATTAATCAGTCAGACTATACAAACTAATGCACAACAAAGGCAAGCTATGAGCTCAAGCCCAAACTTCACAACCTACAAAACAAAGTTATGTTAGTGTACAAACATCAAACAACATCAATTGAATTGACTTGGATCATTCTCCATATACATTGCACCTTTTCATCCTGAAAAATCAATCAAATGTTAGCAACTAGACCACTAGGCCAAGCCTAGGGTCCAAAGGTGACAAAAATTCCTAAACATCAAGGTATCTCTAACCAAACTCAAATTAATGTCAAACAAAAGCCAACACAATTAATCCCATGTCCATATCATTCATTATATTCATTCCATGCACAAAACAATTCAAACTAGTTCAAATGAAGCACCAAACATCCAAACAGAACTATTGCATTCAATTCCATATCAAAACAGTTCCAAAAATCCCCAAATAAATTATACCTAAACAGCACATGTTCAAGGTCTAGCATGTCAAATTTTAGCTTAATTGGACAAATGGAACCATGTCAATGAAAATCAACAAAAACAGACACAATTACATGCTCCAAATCACAACATCAACACATGCTTCCACTTCAAAAATTCATAACTCAATGAAAACAGTAAAGAAATGAGTGAGACCAAAACAGGGATGTCACGTCATGTGTCCACAACAAGCATATTAAATTTCATGATCATTCAATACCATATGAGCATTTCACAAGGATATTTCAAACACATGTCACACAAGCTTGCACATTTGACCAACAGAGATGAAAAATAGCAATCAAATTGAAAATGCCACATAAAATTCCACAAAAATTCACATAGCATCTTAACATGTTAATGAACATCCATGCAAAATTTCACATCATTTCACCAAGTATAGGTCACTCAAATAAATCCAGCAAGTTGACATAATGAGGTGTGACACAAATTGTCACACCTAGGTTCAAAAATTCATAACTCAATGACCAGGTATCAAAAACTCATGAAATTTACATGTAAACAAACATCAGCCAGTCCACAATTATCACAAAAATTTTCAAGCATTCATTTTAGGATATGAGAATTTCATGAACAAAATGGCACAAGGTATCAAACATAGCACATGTTAAAGAACCCTAGGTCAAATATAATTCACACCATGCACAACTTTGACCAATAGGTCAAAAAACATCTACAGTCAACAAGGAAGTCAAAGAAAAAAATTCCTATATTTTTCTGAATTTTCTATGATTTTTTATGAATTTTTTAACATGTTAATGATTTTTTAAGAATTTTAATGAATTAAATTAATTAATTAAAATTAGTAATGGCATTCTGGTAAATATGTGGCGCGGGAGCGGGAAACACTTCATTCAAAAATTCAAACGGATTCAAAGATCAAACAAGCATTTTGTCCAGAAAATTCATCGTCTTCCCCAGAACTCCTCAAGAACGCGTGAATCTCAAACCATCACCAAAATGGACAAGTGGATAACCGTTCGAACCGTCTGAACATGCACAATCCAAATATCCACTTAATTCAACCTAATTATTCCTAAATTTTGCAAATCGAGCGAGTTAGGGTTTTGGTTCATATCTTCAATTCAAGATTTCTCAGCCTACAGTCATCTATTTGCAAAACTACAAACATCACCATGATCTACATGACATACACTTTAAAACGCACATAAGCATTAAGCATATCTTGAGATTCGTAAAAATGCAAAACCTGGCAATGGCAGTGTTGAATTGATGAGCTCTGCGTGTGTTAGCTTCAAACAGTTGTAGCATGAGCTTGTGGAAGTGAGATGCCAAGCTTAGATTCAATTGATTCCACTCCTAATGTTTGAATTCAAGATTCACCATTGATGATGCCATCTTGTACAGTTGAGTTTCGCGCGGTTTTGGATGTTGAAATGCAAAAACAGATGGAGCATATGATGATTGGAGATTGATGCAACAAGAATTTCCAAGATTGATCAAGAATTGATGAAGTTCTTTGGATTTGAAGGTTTTGTGTTCTTGAGGGAATTGAGAGAATTGGAGAGTTTTCAGATCTGGTTTTGGAATGTGTGAGTTTCTGTTATGATTTGGAAGTGATTAGGAATTTATATGACACCTTAATCCAAGCTTAATCACACTCATTAGCCAAATGGAAGGTGTTAGTGAAAATGGTTAATTTCAAGTAAGGGCAAAATTGGAATTTCCCATGCCAGCTCATTGCCACCTCATGGACAGCTCACACACTCTCTAAATGACATGTGTGAGCTGTTGCAACTTGTTTCACTCTCATTGGATGTGTATTTTGGAAATTCACTACGTGATGGTTATGCATCCAATTTTGCCATTTCATTTTACAAGTCAAATTCCAAACCACAAGGCCTAGGCATGTAATGATGATTCCAACAAATTTCAAATACCATTTATGAGGTGTTGCAAAAATCCCCACTCAAAAATTCCAATTATTTCACAAGTTGGACAATTTTGCCCCTGGTCCATTTTAACTGTCCAGTTGAAATTTGACTTTTTGCATTGGCCACTTTTGAAGAAATCCAACTATGCACCATGAAAGTAAATGTCAAATGGAGTTTGTGCATATAAAGAACTTCCAATTTGGACAATCCATGTGGAAATTATGGCCTCCTGATTATGGGTCATTTCTGAAATTCACTGAGCCATAACTTGACAACCATACATGGGATTTTCAAGTTCTTGGACTTTTTGGAAAGGTGAGAACAAGATCTACAACTTTCATGTTGAATAATTTTTCATTTGAAGCTTCCTTGGACACGTGGTCTTGAGGTCAAAAACTTTCCATTTTTGGAAACTTCCATTACAAGTCACTTTCTATTTTTGGCAGTTTTTGTCCTGACTTGATTTTCTCCATTCTTGAGCTTTGAGATGTCATATAACACTTGTCCCAACATGAATGAAGTGCATCCAACTCATTTCCACCTCCAAATCCATCAGATCATGTATAGTTGACCACAGTTGACTTTTTCATCTGATAGATGAATCTGGCAATGCATAGATCAATCTGAGCTCCAATCTTCAACTGAAATGGCTCAAGGGTGAAACCCTAGCCTCAATTAGCTCAATATAATCATAGAATGAACCCCACAACCATCATAAACCCCATCTTCTGATTATGCTATGACTGGCCCAATGCAACTGATTAGGGTTGACCAGTGGTCAAAACCCTAATCTCAAGAAATCTTCTTCAATCTTCTGATGACATCCAATCATGATGATGATGATGTATCACTTCAATCAAGATGAAGACCAATATCCTTGGAGAATCATAAAACCCTAATTCACAGCCCAATCCTCAGATGGCCCATGATCAGTCATTAAACCCTAGGCTCGCACTTGGACTTCCTCATCTTCTGATCAAGACTTGAGAGGATGACTTGCACAATGTAACCACATGATATGCAATATGCAATGCCTAATGACCTAAAAATGATATGTACAATGTTAATGCTAGTCCCAAGAGAGGAGGGCAAATTTTGAGGTGTTACACCAAAGACCTCCATAAAGAGGCAATTGACGGATAAAAGGGATTAATAGTCAATCCCCCGTTATTCAGTGTGTCATTCTTTATGCTTGCACTACGTGTCGACGCTTCAGAACAAAAGCCCAAGATCTTTTGTCCGGTCAGTCAGTGGAGAGGGTTCCACCTTTCTGAATCCCCACTTTTTGTCATGAGCTCACCCTGTCCAGGGTTAAGAGCTATGAGGTCTTATCCTCATTACCCTTTTGATCTGCTCATCCTGACGTTCAATGTTAGTGGTTAAGAGCCCATTTGATTACCTTTCTATGGCTTGTTTGTCGAGGTTGATATGACCCCTCTTGATTAAAGCCCTACCCATGTATGTTTGAGCCCCCCTGTTGGCGCGTTTATTTTAAGATACATGTTTTGTGTGGTGTGATCGTTTCCCCATAAGATTGCTAGGCTTCGTATAATCTCCCGTTTGCATGTCAATTAAGGTAGCACTGTTCCTTCGTCTAGGACTTCCTTTTGCATGAGCATTCCTAAAACACAAACAAACTCATTGATTTTTCTTCTCCTAAGAACACGTTAACTCCTTCTACTACAGGCGAGTGAGTCTCCAAAGGTCGAGCATCCGGTAGATTGCGTTGTAACGTCGTTCATCCAAACCCTTAACCCGTAGTTAGCCGAACTACAGCTTGCTCTGATTCTCATTCCAGATGAGATACGTAGGCATAAGACGCGATGTCTTAGCGAGCACACTCCTTCTTAACCCCTAGGTAGCCGAGCTACGAAGACTCTGATTCTCATATTCAGATGAGATACATATGCAGTGGATGCGACATCCGTGCGAGTCATTTTCTTTTGACCCCTCTTTTGGTAAATAGTACATTAGATAAACCCACACCCTTTAGACAAGAACAACAAAAGTGGATCCCGTAGAGTAATACGGATGCGTAGGGGTGCTAATACCTTCCCTTCACATAATCGGCTCCCGAACCCAAGATTTGGTTGCGAGACCTTGTCTTTTCCTTTCCTTTTTCCAGGTTTACTTCGAGCGTTTCCTTTCCCTCCTTTGGGATAAATAACGCACGGTGGCGACTCTTCTGTCATTTCTTCCTCACCGGTTGTTTTTTTCGCATTCCTTTTTTCAGGTTGCGACAGCTGGCAACTCTGCTGGGGACCTTATATTCCCTAGTGGGCCTTTCCTAGCGTTTGTTTGTTTATTGTCTATTGTGTGTTATTTATTTATTGCTTTGCATACTTATCTGCTTGCATTACATCCTATGTGCGCTTTACTGTTTCATGTATACTGTGCTGGTTGTGTTTCTGTTTTGCTGTCGGGTGGGAGTCACAAGAGGTAAAAGGCCCAATACACAGGCTATGAGCGAACTTTAGGACACCTAGGAATAAAGTGATTCATGGGAAGCGGGTGGTATGGCGCCACTTATCGGAACATGGTATCACGAGCAGTTCAGATTCTGATGGGGTATTATCGTTGCATACACCTGGTGTGCATATGATGATATTTTTGAAAGGATTGTTTATCCTGCGTTTCTCTTGACCCTACCCTGGCCTAGATTACACCCGTGAGTGGGGCGGGAATGAATCATTTACAGGTACTGAAGGCGACTTATCCTGTTGGTGACTTTTGTTCGGTTCTTGTTGGTGACCGTTGGTTCAGAAGTATGAGTTCTAAGTTGACGCATGTGTTCTATGGTTCCCGGTTCCGAATTCATGCTGAAGTTCTGATCCTGCGCCTTGTGATACACAGCCAACCAGTCATTGTTTCATCATTTTGCATTCATTTTGCATTGCATCACATCATTTTGTATTCATATCATTTAACACATGTTTATCCATTACTAGGGGTTTACATCTTCTTCTTGATTCCAGTCGGGGTTTTCTTCTTACATTGTTTATCAAATGTGAGACTGGAATCAAGGGGGTAGAATGCCCTTTGGAATGGATAAACATGTCATTACATTTGCATATCCATCAGCATATCTTGCATAACAGGTACCGCCGCAGTGTTCTCAATTGTTTGGTGTTCCACTAGCAGGATAGTTGACTCGGGCATTCACCGGTACGGTACCCGCAGAAATCAACAGAGAGCAATGGAGAGCCTACAAGCAGAGCTCGCCGAGATGAAGATCCGCATGAACCAATTCATGGATGTAGTTCAAGGGATGGCTCAGGGACAGCAAGAGCTCAGACAGATGATGCAGAGGAATCCCGCCACTACTCAACCAGAGACGTTGACTGACCCTCCAGCTAGAGAGGTTAACGGACCCAGTGGACCGGGGCCTACCCCGATCCTACATGTCACCTCCGGTCAACAACCCGTCCATGATGACCAGGAGGATCAGTTCCCCTTGCTTCAGGAGGACTTTGGTATGAGTCATGGTGTGGACCCTATGTTTCGGAGACTAGAGGAGAGGTTGAAAGCTGTGGAAGGACAGAATCCTCTGGGAGTAGACGTTACTGACTTGGGATTGGTCCCAGGCGTGAGGGTGCCACCGAAATTCAAGGTCCCGATATTTGACAAATACAGTGGCAGCTCTTGCCCCAAGACCCATGTGCAAGCCTATTTCCGTAAAATGATTGCATACTCTGACGATGAAAAGTTGCTTATGTACTTCTTCCAGGATAGCCTAGCTAGGGCATCCCTGGAATGGTATATGAGGCTGGACAGAGCCCACATCCGCTGCTGGAGGGATTTGGCTGAGGCTTTCGTGAAGCAGTATCAGTATAATGCAGACATGGCTCCAGACAGAACTCAACTTCAGAATCTGTCTCTTAAAAGCAATGAGTGCTTCAGGGAATATGCTCAACGCTGGAGAGAGACAACTTCCTGTGTTCAACCTCCTATGTTGGAGAAGGAAATGGCTAATATGTTCATGAACACTCTGCCAGGACCTTACTTGGAGCGCCTGGTGGGTTGCAATGCCTCCAACTTTGCTGATGTAGTCTCTACCGGAGAGAGAGTGGAGAATTACCTGAAGACATACAAGATCCAGAGTGGATGTGGATCTTCATCAGGGGTGAAGAAGCCGTTCATTCAGGGACAGAAGAGGAGAGAAGGGGATGCAAGTGCCATATCTTCTTATCAGAACAGGGGTAACAGGAGGAATGACTTTCAGAACTATCATCAACAACCGTATGTTGCGGCTATGACCATTCCAGCTGCAGCACCACTACAACAACAACAACCACAACGTCAGCAAACTCAGTACCAACAACAGCAACAGGGTAACAGACCCGCCTATCAACAGAGGCAAAGGACGATGGACCGGCGTTTCGACACTCTTCCAATGTCGTACGCTCAGTTGCTTTCTAGTCTTCAACAACTACAACTTCTGCAGTTACGCACTCTGGCTCCTCTTGTCGGTAGGCTTCTGGCGGGTTACGACGCCAACGCTAGGTGTAACTTCCACTCTGGGGCACCTGGCCACGATATTGAGAACTGCAAAGCATTTTTGCACGTAGTTCAGGACCTCATAGATTCAAAGGCTATCGACCTTGCACCGGCTCCTAATATCGTCAACAATCCCATGCCACAACATGGTGGGGCAAATGTTAACATGGTTGAAGGAGAAGCCAAATCATATGGCCAGGTCTCTGCGGTCAACGATGAAGATGGGGATAGTGATTGCGACATCGATAACTGGGTGCGCCCGAGGATCCCGGGTGAAGTCATCAACAATTGGTCTTCTGAGGAGATTGTCCAAGTCACTTTTCTGGAGGAGTAATTTTCTTTGTTTATTCATGCATATCCAAGTCTTACGTTCCGCCCAGGGCGTAATGACTCTTTGTAGGGCTCATCTATGTGGATACTTGCATTTTTTATCATAAATAAAGGACGTCTTTTTGCATTCAAATATTTTGTTCACTGTCTTTCTATTTTCGCAGTTTTCAAAAACAAAAAAATCAAAATAAAAATACATTTGGCAATGTTTAGTTTAGTTTTCACTCCTTGTTCACACTCATAAGCACATACCATCACGCATGCAGATGCACACCACCGGATCTTATTGATAACGGTTCTGCTATGGCTCGCTTCGACTTTGAAAATCCAATCTTTCAAGCTGAAGAAGAGGGTGATGAAGACTGTGAACTCCCTGAAGAACTTACCAGGTTATTAAAACAGGAGGAAAAGGTCATTCAACCGCATCAAGAGTCTACTGAAGTGATTAATCTCGGCACCGAGGACGCCAAAAGAGAAATCAAGATAGGGGATGCTTTGGAAGATAAGGTGAAGAAGGAGCTGATTGAATTGCTGCGAGAGTATGTTGACATCTTTGCTTGGTCTTATCAGGACATGCCAGGGCTTGACACAGACATCGTGGTACATCGTTTGCCTCTCAAAGAGGATTGTCCTCCGGTCAAGCAGAAGCTCAGAAGAACGAGACCAGAGATGGCTGTCAAGATAAAGGAAGAAGTGCAAAAACAGTTGGATGCAGGGTTTCTAGCAGTTACAAATTACCCGCCATGGGTTGCAAATATTGTTCCAGTACCTAAGAAGGATGGAAAGGTACGGATGTGTGTTGACTACCGGGATCTGAACAGAGCTAGCCCTAAAGATGATTTCCCATTACCTCACATTGACATTTTGGTGGATAACACGGCTCAGTTCTCGGTATTCTCCTTCATGGATGGCTTTTCTGGCTATAATCAAATTAAGATGGCACCAGAAGACATGGAGAAGACAACATTCATAACCCCATGGGGCACCTTCTGCTACAAGGTGATACCGTTTGGCCTGGAAAATGCTGGGGCAACATATCAACGAGCTATGGTGACTCTTTTCCAAGATATGATTCATCATGAAATCGAGGTTTATGTTGATGATATGATTGCCAAATCTCAGACGGAAGAAGAACATCTGGTGAATTTGCAGAAACTGTTTGAGCGTTTGAGGAAATTCAAGCTGAGGCTTAATCCGAACAAGTGTACTTTCGGGGTGAGGTCTGGAAAACTGTTGGGTTTTATTGTTAGTGAAAAAGGGATCGAGGTGGATCCGGCCAAAATAAAAGCGATACAGGAAATGCCTGAGCCAAGAACAGAAAAACAAGTCCGGGGTTTCTTAGGAAGGTTGAACTACATTACAAGGTTCATCTCTCACCTAACGGCCACGTGTGAGCCAATATTCAAATTGTTGAGAAAATATCAGGCTATCAGGTGGAATGATGATTGTCAAAGGGCTTTCGAGAAGACAAAAGAGTATTTACAGAATCCTCCTATCCTCATGCCTCCAGTCCCAGGGAGACCGCTAATTATGTATTTGATAGTACTTGACAATTCTATGGGTTGTGTTCTCGATCAACACGACGAAACAGGTAGGAAAGAGCATGCCATCTACTACCTAAGTAAGAAATTCACAGACTGCGAGTCAAGATACTCAATGCTTGAAAAGACATGTTATGCACTTGCATGGGCTGCTAAGCGTTTGAGACAATACATGCTGTCTCACGCAACCTTACTGATCTCCAAGATGGATCCAGTCAAGTATATATTCGAGAAGCCAGCTTTCACCGGAAGGGTTGCTCGTTGGCAAATGGTACTGATAGAGTACGATATCCAATATACGTCCCAGAAAGCCATCAAGGGGAGTATTCTGTCAGACTATCTTGCTCAGCAGCCGATTGATGATTATGAGCCGATGAAGTTTGATTTTCCGGATGAAGACATCATGTTCCTCAAGATGAAAGACTGCGAAGAGTCAGTTGTTGAGGAGGGACCTGACCCAGACGAAAAATGGACTTTGTTGTTTGATGGGGCTGCCAATGCCAGAGGAAGTGGAATTGGTGTTGTCATTACTACTTCGAAAGGTGCCCACATGCCTTTCACCGCTCGTCTGACTTTTGAGTGCACCAATAATGAAGCTGAGTATGAAGCCTGCATCTTGGGTATTGAGAAAGCCGTTGATTTGAGAATCAAGACTCTGGACATCTTCGGAGATTCAGCTCTAGTGATCAATCAAGTGAATGGTGATTGGAATACTCTCCAGCCTAATCTGGTCCCTTACAGAGATTACACGAGAAGATTGTTGACTTTCTTCACAACAGTGAAGTTGTATCATATACCTCGGGATGAGAATCAGATGGCAGATTCTCTTGCCACTCTATCCTCCATGATTAACGTGATTCGGTGGAACCACGCTCCCAGGATCGATGTGATGCGCCTCGACAGGGCCGCGTATGTGTTTGTTGCTGAACTGGTAGTTGACGACAAGCTTTGGTATCACGACATCAAGTGCTTTCTGAAGAATCAAGAGTACCTTGCAGGGGCATCCAACAATGATAGAAAGACTTTGAGGAGATTGTGCAGCCAATTTCTTCTTGAACAAAGACGATGTGCTGTATAAGAGGAACTTCGACATGGTTTTGCTCAGATGCGTGGATAGACACGAAGCAGACATGTTAATGCAGGAAGTTCATGAAGGCTCCTTCGGTACTCATGCCGGCGGACATGCAATGGCTAAGAAATTGTTGAGAGCGGGTTATTACTGGATGACCATGGAATCTGATTGTTTCAAATATGCTCGGAAGTTTCATAAATGCCAGATCTATGCTGATAAGGTACATGTGCCGCCAAATCCTTTGAATGTGATGTCTTCGCCGTGGCCGTTTGCTATGTGGGGCATTGATATGATTGGAAATATTGAGCTTAATGCCTCCAATGGGCATCATTTCATCCTTGTTGCCATTGACTATTTCACCAAGTGGGTCGAAGCAGCGTCGTTTACGAATGTCACCAGACATGTGGTTGCCCGATTCATTAAGAAAGAAATCATTTGTCGCTATGGGATTCCCGAAAGAATCATTACTGATAATGGTTCTAATCTCAATAATAGAATGATGAAGGAGTTGTGCCAGAACTTCAACATTCAACATCACAATTCTTCCCCTTGTCGCCCTAAGATGAACGGTGTTGTTGAGGCAGCAAATAAGAACATAAAGAAGATTGTGCAGAAGATGGTCGTCACGTACAGAGATTGGCATGAGATGTTACCCTTCGCCTTGCATGGGTACCGTACTTCAGTACGTACATCGACCGGGGCAACCCTTACTCCCTTGTGTATGGTATGGAAGCAGTCCTACCTGTTGAAGTGGAGATTCCTTCTCTAAGAGTCATGTTGGATGTCAAGTTAGACGAAGCTGAATGGATTCAGACAAGGTTCAATGAGTTGAGTCTTATCGAGGAGAAGCGAATGGCAGCCATTTGTCATGGGCAGTTGTATCAGAGTCGGATGAAGAGAGCCTTTGATCGGAAAGTGCGTCCTCGATGCTTCCGAGTCGGAGATTTAGTGTTGAAAAGGATTCTTCCTCCTCAGACAGATCACAGGGGCAAGTGGACTCCTAACTATGATGGACCGTATATTGTCACCAAGGTTTTTGACGGTGGAGCCTTAGTGCTTGCAACTATGGATGGTGAAAACTTTGCTTCCCCTGTGAACTCAGACGCAGTTAAAAAAAATACTTCGCATAGAATAGACCCGCTGGACAGTAAAAAGAATAGTCCAGGCAAAAAATGGGCATCCCGACGAACCAAGAAAATGAAAAGGTTCGGGCAAAAATTAGGGATTAAAAATGAAAAGATTGTACACCCGGTAAGCTGAAAACCTGAAAAGGCAACTTAGGCAAAAAGGGGTATCCCGGTGGATTGAAAACCCGAAAAGGGCGATCCAGGCAAAAGTTAGGGATTAAGCGAATGACTGCGTTCTAAGTAGTTCTGAATCTCATCCCACATCGATAACTGGAAACTTTCGAAGGGTAGGAAACATTCCAATCACTCTTTTCGAAAAGCTGATCATCTGGAGGATCTTGAAGACAAGCGAATCATAGTAGAATTGGAACCCGATAGGAATCCATTTCACATTGCCATTAGATTAATTTCTGTTTTTTATCTTTTGTGCGATTACCTCTTTCCAGGGATTGCTTCCTGATGTAAATGCCTATTCAGAGGCCACTCAATCAATAAAATCATGTTATTCAGTACATCACTATGTTCATTTTCATTTTTACTGTTTTGTTTGCAAAAATGACGTCCGAATTTTTGATAAACATTGCATCATGAAACATAAGGGCTTTACACGTACATGCTTAATAAACATTTAAAATTGCTGTAAATTTTAAGTGCTTTAGATTGTCTATTCAGAACAGGTACACTCGGGGCATTTCCTTAAGATACCCGCAGACGGTTGCGGATGTTTTGCTTCAACAATTAGTACCTTATCCCTGCAGAGCTGGTCCGAGCATTGGATTCTTCAATCCCCAGCAGACTCTCACTACTGTGCTCCCCCAAGCGGTTGTTTCAGAATATACACTCCCCAGTAGAGTTGACAGTGCCAGACTATATATCCCTAGCGGAGTTGACAGTGCCAGACTGTATCTTCCCAGCAGAAGCGGCTGCTCCTCAGAGTTCGATGCTAGATCGATGATCTCGACGCCAGATCCATGATCCCCCTCCTTGAAGCAGAATCTTGGTACCGTATCAGTGTTTGCGCCCCTGGCTGAGTCGTCTCTCTCGCAGATTATGGTTGCCAGAACCACTGTCGCTTTCCTCAACATCAAGTTCTCAATGCCATTCTTTCCCCAGTCAGAGTCTCGGTATTTTGTTATTTGCCAGAACACCGTGTGGCGGGTCATTTCCCCACATAGTTCTTTGTGTTGTGCATCTCCAACAACATTGCCAGGATCTAGAAGATTGTGATAATTTCCCCAGCAGAATTCCTTGCCTCGACTTGACATTCTACCCAGCATTTCGCATCCCTGCATGTAGAATCATATTGCATTGCATCCTTCCAAATTGCGTAGCATTTCCATTTTCATGGAGCATTACGCCATTGAAAAATTCAAACATACGCATATAAAGCATAAGGCATTCTCGGTATCCCAAGTGATAAGCCAAAAGTTGTTTCCAGTACTCAGACTGAAGATTGTTCATGACTTATCTTTATTATTCCCAACAGAGGCCGTTGGCCCACGCGCCGCCTCAATTATCATCTTCCCTATTCCTGTCGATGCTGACAGGCATGAAGTTTTCCGGTATCCAGACCGAAGTGGCATTCAGGCCAGTTTTCCGGTATTCAGACCGAAGTGGCATTCAGGCCAAGTTTCCGGTATTCAGACCGAAGTGGCGTTCAGGCCAATTTCCCGATGTTCAGATCGAAGAAGTTTCCGACGTTCAGGTCGACGCAACTTGTGGCATTCCGGCCAAGTTTCCGGTATTCAGACCAAAGTGGCATTCAGGCCAGCTTTTCCGGTATTCAGACCGAAGTGGCATTCAGGCCAGTTTTTTGATATTCAGATCGAAGAAGTTTTCGACGTTCAGGTCGACGCAGCTTGTGGCATTCAGGCCAGTTTTTCGGGTACTCAGACCAAAGTGGCATTCAGGCCAGCCTCTCGGTGTTCAGACCAATATTAATAATCTCATATCTTCCGATGCTCCGATCGAAGCCATTTCCGGTATTCAGACTGATGAGCGGTATTCAGGCCATGGTTATTTCTGTGTTACCATTTATTTTGGTATTCGGGTTAACATCCTTGTCTCGGTATTCAGACCGACTCTCACCGTACCAGACGGATTCTTCTTTCAAGACCACCTTTTTGCCGATTCTGACAGGCATTGTTACTTCACTTCACTTCAGTGCAATTTTTCAGGTTTATTGTATTCAATCCCTTGATACCTCGAAAGTGCGAAAGCCACTGCTATCTTCTTTTTGGGTCTCTAGTTGATTGAATAGGGGCATCTGTAATACCCCAAAATTTGCCCCCCTCATTCAGGCATTCATTTTTAGGTCATTTAGCATTTCATATTGCATTTCATCATGTCAATCAGAATCAGCTCCAAGAAGCTTGAATATTATCCAAGACACTTTGTGGGTTCTATTTGGGTGATCAGTCAACACAAGGGAATGACGTGACTTACTTCCAACATGTTCAAATGGGGTCTATTCACCATTCAAACGCTAATCTCGAAGGAGCAAAAAGCAGAGCCTGAGCTGTCATGCTCGCTAGGCGAGCAGCATGGTTCGCTAAGCGAAGCTGAATTGTCATGCTCGCTAGGCGAAGCGCATGCGTTTTCATAATATAACAGAAAGTCATGGGCTTGAGTTGCTCTCATTTGAGCCCACAAAGTCACGAAAATCAGGTTATAAATTCTAGACTTCCACCTCCCAAAAAACCCTGGAAAAAATAGTGAGAGAAGAGCTAACAGAGTTCAGAGCAGCCTCCGGACACTGAAGAGAACCCATCTTCAAGGAACCAATTCCCTCTCACATAAACCCTAAGATTGTTTTGCAAACCCAAGGGTGCAATTCAATTTCACTCGATCTCTCCAATCAGGTTTGCCTTATTCCCATCACTTTATGCTTCTAATTTGAATACTCTGAATGTATGAGGTATTATCGTGAGGTTTTTCATGCGGGTTTAGATATGCATGAATATGTAAAATAATGATTTGAATGTCTGATCACTTGGTTTCGAAAAGGGATACCATAGGGTTTGGAGTCCCTAAAATCGTACCGTTATCAATGGGAAATCCAGAACCCGCAGGCGTTCGCTAGCACCATCGCTAGGCGAGCCTGCAACGAAGCTTCGCTAAGCCCTCGCTAGGCGAAACAACAGCGATCGCGACAGTAGTTGCTTTTCCTGTTTGCTTTAATCTGTTTTGTGTTTGTCATGGCATTGTTTTCTCCTGATTCCATCATGTTACCCTAACCTGTTTGTTGAGTTTTTGTGAGGGCTCACATGACCCCTGAAAGGATAGCTTGCTTGGCATTCCACTTTATTTGTGGGATACCACTTGGAGGTTTATTCCGATTACCTGTACTGACGCGCTTTCTTTGGTGGTTCCAGCTTGAGAGATCTCTGGGTTTCTTGTCTTTGTAGTTGTTATTACTTCAGATTTTTATCCGTGTGGTAGATCTCTTGATCCCTTTATCTTTCCCGCATTTTACCACTTTCTTAGCTGGAAGACCTCAATAGGAGACAATGTTTTCTTTTGTTTGTTTACTTTTGTGCCCAAAGACCTTCATAAAGAGGCAATTGACGGATAAAAGGGATTAATAGTCAATCCCCCGTTATTCAGTGTGTCGTTCTTTATGCTCGCACTACGTGTCGATGCTTCAGAACAAAAGCCTGAGATCTTTTGTCCGGTCAGTCAGTGGAGAGGGTTCCACCTTTCTGAATCCCCACTTTTTGTCATGAGCTCACCCTGTCCAGGGTTAAGAGCTATGAGGTCTTATCCTCATTACCCTTTTGATCTGCTCACCCTGACGTTCAATGTCAGTGGTTTAGAGCCCATTTGATTACCTTTCTATGGCTTGTTTGTCGAGGTTGATATGACCCCTCTTGACTAAAGCCCTACCCATGTATGTTTGAGCCCCCCTGTTGGCGCGTTTATTTTAAGATACATGTTTTGTGTGGTGTGAACGTTTCCCCATAAGATTGCTAGGCTTCGTATAATCTCCCGTTTGCATGTCAATTAAGGTAGCACTGTTCCTTCGTCTAGGACTTCCTTTTGCATGAGCATTCCTAAAACACAAACAAACTCATTGATTTTTCTTCTCCTAAGAACACGTTAACTCCTTCTACTACAGGCGAGTGAGTCTCCAAAGGTCGAGCATCCGGTAGATTGCGTAGTAACGTCGTTCATCCAAACCCTTAACCCGTAGTTAGCCGAACTACGGCTTGCTCTGATTCTCATTCCAGATGAGATACGTAGGCATAAGACGCGATGTCTTAGCGAGCACACTCCTCCTTAACCCCTAGGTAGCCGAGCTACGAAGACTCTGATTCTCATATTCAGATGAGATACGTATGCAGTGGATGCGACATCCGTGCGAGTCATTTTCTTTTGACCCCTCTTTTGGTAAATAGTACATTAGATAAACCCACACCCTTTAGACAAGAACAAAAAAAGTGGATCCCGTAGAGTACTACGGATGCGTAGGGGTGCTAATACCTTCCCTTCGCATAATCGGCTCCCGAACCCAAGATTTGGTTGCGAGACCTTGTCTTTTCCTTTCCTTTTTCTAGGTTTACTTCGAGCGTTTCCTTTCCCTACTTTGGGATAAATAACGCACGGTGACGACTCTTCTGTCATTTCTTCCTCGCCGATTGTTTTTTTCGCATTCCTTTTTTTCAGGTTGCGACACACTGCTCTACTGGTATGTTATTTATCCATCTCCTTGCATCTTCATTAGACAGTCTAATTTCATCACGATAATATTGAAATGGCGGTTGAGTTAAAACATACCCAGCATTCACCACCTTCTTGCGAAGATTCTTATCTTTTATAGCACATATGAAGTTTTGTGCAATGTGTCTGATACAATAGACATCTGTAGAAGGAGGATCATGCCATCCGTTGCCATGGTTGTTGTAGGCACTCTCAATGGCAGCATGTCTATCAGAAATCAAACAGAGATTGGCTTGTGGAGCCACATGCGTTCTGAGATGTCGAAGAAAGAAACCCCATCCACCAGCCGTTTCACCTTCAACAAGAGCAAAGGCAATGGGAAAGACATTGTTGTTGCCGTCTTGTGCAACCGCCATGAGAAAAGTACCCTTGTATTTTCCGTATAACCAAGTGCCATCAATTTGAATAATAGGTTTGAAGAATGCGAAACCTTTGATGCACAGGTCAAATTCCCAAAAGAGACAGTGAAATATTCTATTACCTGTAGCACAGGTTCCGTCTGGCATCATTGTTGGCACTGTCTCCATAATTGCCACAGTTCCTGGGACATATGTTTTTAGTGCCCATAAAAACCGTGGCAATTCCTTGAATGAATCCTCCCAGTTGCCTAAAACCTGTTCAACAACCTTTGTCCTCGCAATCCAGGCTTTCTTGTAAGATGGAGTATAATTATATGTTGTTCTGATATGGGATATAATTATACTCACCTTCACTGATGGGTCTTTATTAACCAACGGCAGAATGTCTTGACATATCAAAGCTGCGCTTAGTTTACGGTGATCTCGTTCAACGTTAGTTGCAATGCAACTGTGCGGTGGGTCTATTGAAGCGATCTCCCAAGAGTCGTTTTTCTTCTTGTAAGACGCAGCCAAACGAAACTTACAAAGCATGTTACGACATTCGATAATATACCTTCTAGAATCAGTGTGTTTCACTGTTGGATACGGATTATAGAAAACACTGTTGGATGTTTCATCATCGTGAAGATCCATATTTATCATATGTTGAGGCGGATTGTAGACATGACTAGGAGGTATTGGTGGTGGTTGATCATCATCTTCATCGTCGTTGTTCAGCATGTGATCAACCTGTATCTCGGTCTCCTCTTCTTCTTCATCAACAACATCTGCTACTGCTTTTGCTTCTAGGTTGAGTTCATCTGACCATTGTGGATCATCTTCACCAACTTCATCCTGATCGGTTAGTTGAGATTGTTGAGATGGTATACATGGTTGAAGAGTAATGTACAACTTGATACAGTTGCAGCCTGAATGTTCATGACTAATAAACATGTATTCAACATCTTCATCCTCTCGTACCTTAAGGGGGAAATACTTGCATTGACCATTCTCAAAAAATATTGGATTTTGATATGTGATCTTTGACACAATACCCGATCCTATAAAGGATTGTATTCTTTTTTTTCAAATGCAAGAAGGTTGCATTTCTCTTTATCGTGATTCTAATGGTATCAGTGTTTCGAAAATAAAAACCATGTAGCTCAGACTCGAATGTTTCACCGTTGTAGTGAACGTTGACACTGTATAATGATGAAGATGACATTGTGCAAATGAAAACTATTTTCTTACTGCAGATGAATATAAGTGAAGTGTCTTGGATGTTGATAATAAGAGACTTAAATAGATGAGTGAAGTGTCTCACATGCTAGCTAGTTCGGAGTGACGTGTCAGACAGGCAAGCTAGTCTAAGATGACGTGTCAAACATGCAAGATAGTCTGAGATGATGTGTCAACCATGCGAGCTATCAAGAAGTGACTTATTCAGCATGCAGGAGACAAGACAGCCACGTGTCAGACATGCAGACACACACTCCAAATGGATTGGCGCCTCCACTGATTCCTTGCACATGGGCGCCAATTCAAGTGGAGACACCATGCATTCAAACCTCAAAACCAAGCAATCAGACCTAGGTCTTGCATGCATGTCCATATGGAGGCGCCAATTTGAATGGTGACCCCTCTTAAAGGTTGTACATGGTCGCCAATTCAAGTGGAGACACCATGCAAGCACAACTTTTCATGCTCCCATCCATTTGCCTATAAATACATCCACTCCCTCAACACTTCTTCCACACCATCACTCTTACTACTTCCTCTACAATACTTCTTCTACAATTTCATATTCAACAACTTCTTCTAGTTTTATCTACACCAACCCCCCAATAAAATGTCTATCCTCACAATGGGCGAAGCACATAGAGGAACGGTTGCAAACATCGCAACATATGTAAGTTTTTTCTTTTGTTAACTTTTTATCTTTCATCTTCACTAACCCCATTTTATTTTGACATACCAACTTAGTCAAGTTTTTTATTCTTTCTTTTATAGGATGTATCAAGGTTTCGAACTCGGGTCCACGAACATGTCCATATGGACCCGATGATTCAACCTTATGTTGAACTCGCCGGTTTTGGTCACATTAGCAAGATTTTGTCTTGGTCCATAGATAACAAATTCATTCTAGCCTTATGCAAAAGATGGAGACCAGAGACACACACATTTTGGTTCCCAACCGGTGAGTGTACCGTGACGTTAGAAGACGTCTACATGCTTTTAGAACTACCCATTGAAGGCAAGGCTGTTAATGGTAAGACCAACTATGCAAATTCAATTTGCATGGAGCTCTTAGACACTGATTTGTTAGATGATAATGCTAGAGGTCAAGGTATACTACTCTCAAGCCTTAAGTCATACTATAATAGTTTATACTTAGATGAGCATTCTACCGAAGATGCTCGAATAATAAAAACTAGGTGTTACATTATGTTGTTAATTCGATCGTTTTTATTTCCCGAAGGTAGTGGTTCTAGCATGCATATTATGTACTTACCTCTACTTAGACATGTAGATAGAATAGGAAGTTACAGTTGGGGATCTGCTTGTCTAGCCTATCTCTATAGCTCCTTGTGCAAAAACTCCCACAAAGACACATCTACATTTTCTGGATGTACTGTTTTGCTACAAGCATGGGGTTGGTCAAGACTACCGTCTCTAACACCGGTCAATAACAACCCTTTCACTTTTCCATATGCACAAAAGTAAGTTGTTTAAATTGCTATATCTTTACTTACTTCCTTAAAGTTTATTACCTCAAACTATTTTTTTTTGACTTTTTGGTGTAGATAGTCAGCACGTGATATGAGTTACAACAGATGTCCGAGACACTGTATTACTCAGTATCGCAACCTGTTGGATCACCTTCGACCGACAGACGTAAGCAAAATAACTTAATTATTTCGTTATATTTTGTTAACTTTTTCTACATTCATTATAATCCTATCTTCTTTCACATTTCAGTTCATTTGGCGTCCATACCTTAATTTGGATCATGACCATGAGGTCAACGCTGAAGACGCAGCCGTATGGACTGCATGCACACCGATAATACAGTTCACAACTGTGGAGATGCACAACACCGATCGTGTGAAGCTGCAGTTCGGTATGGTCCATAATATCCCAGATCCCCCAGCTAACCTAGGAGAATGGCATCTGCGTAAAGTTAACGACCAATGGAACTTAAATCCATGGCAAAGCTTCGCAAGATCGGAGTGTCGTAAATGAAAGCACCGTCATGACCATGTCTTAACTGACGCGGTCATGCCAACTGAGGTAAAACCAAGTCGTACTTATATGGCTTAGTACAGATCGGTTGGTTTCCAATTTATCGCCGAAGATATGTACCTATACGACCCACGCCAGGCAACTTACACACAAGAAGGATCAACATCTAACCCCCAACAACATTCTCAGCCCGGTTACTCACAACCCCTTATCCGTCACACTTTCCGTTCCATAAACATACAAACATACAACCAAAACATGCCATTCACCCAACCCCAATACCAAGAGCATACCCCATACCACCACCAACAAATTGACCATCAACCTGAGACCCAACATCGCTTCGCACCCACACCATCACCCTACCAAAGTCGCCTTAGCCAAAACACCAACCGCCCCTCCTCCTACCGTAGCCAAGAAACCCAAACATCACAAAACCAAAACATCTAATAACCTTATCTCTACCAAACACCCCAACAACCTTTCCAACCTTTCCTCTACGCATCCTTCACACCCATGTCTCCCTTCAACCGTCCTGGTCACCCATCCATGAGTCAACCACATCCCAACTTCTCTGGCATGGGTCATGAGCTCAGCTACGGCGGTACACCATCAATGCATACTGAAGACTATGCTGACTTGTCTGAATACCTCAACGGACCTTCTCCTGTAGTTGGTAGTGACGCTTCTGGCCCCTCAAATGATCAAACACCGGTGCAGAATTGTCAACATGGGTTAGAGCTAAGGGTTAGGGTAGCTAGAAGATGTGGGACCGGAGGTCGGTTAGGTGATCCCGGTCATCACCATTAGGTTTCTTTGTGTAAACTCCAAACTTTATTAATATCAAGTCGTATTATATCAAATTTATCTTTCATTTATACCATAAAACACAAAAAAAAATGCATTTTAGGAGGAGTCTCCAATTGAATTGGCGACTCCTCTTAAAACCTACACATAGGCGCCAATTGGATTGGCTAGGGCACCTGCCCTAGCCAATCCAATTGGCGCCTCTATTCAAGTTTTAAGAGGAGTCTCCAATTCAATTGGCGACTCCTCCTAAAAGTGGGGTATTTTGGGATTTTTTTTGAAACTAGGGATATTTGGGGATTTTCCTTGTAAAAGTGGATTATTTTGGTAAAAAACCGATCACAACCACCCACGAATACAATTAAAAAACAAATTATATTTAAAAAAAAATTAAAATTTCTTTCTTCTTATAGGATGTTTCTATAAATATAAATTTATGTATGTTTCCAGGTAAGTATTTCTCATTGGAATAAATCACCAATAAGAATTTGATACCAAGACAGAAATTGTTGGGTATGGCCATAGAAATTGTCAAGAGCGAGGGACAGGAGACCCTCGCACCTACCTTTAGTTTGGCCGTAACATAGTTTCTACCCAACTGTTTACTATGTTTTCCTCTTAACCTTTTTTTTTCCGTAAATTTTATCAAAATTTGATAAACAAAATATAAACTTAAACGTGTGTAGATCTTCAACAGCACATACTCCTTATCATCGTGTTTGGATTCTCTATAAGCCACGACACTATTTTGTTCTTACTGGATTCATTCCCTTATCATAACAAAGTTCACAGAAATCAAGTAAAAGCACTGTTGCAGAAATCTCTTAATTTAAATTACAATTATCTTCTAATATGCTATATAACCTATGATGCTAATATAAACATGCATAAAGTTACACACACAATCTCAAATCTCATCATGTTCATTATACTCATCATATAAAGCAACAGTTTCACTTTTACACACTCTCTCTCTCAGTTATCATAAGTCTTGCACTCATCAGTCTCCGAGTTATCCTTACAGTAATCCTCCAACGGGTCAGACTCCTTCTTCCTATCCCTTGCATGGCTCGCCGCCGCGCTCAGTTCCTCCACCTCATCCCACGCCGCCACGCATTCTCCACTAACTGGATCATCAACACACGTCTCTTGCGCGCTCTTTATGCTCTCCTCCACCTTCTTCGATATTTGTTCTGGTGCAGCACGAACAGGTTGAACTATCTTCATCCTACCTGATCCAGTTAAGGTTTGGCGTGTTGAGAGCGACGATGCTGAGGAGATCTTGATGGTTTGTGGAAATCCCGGTGAGTTGAAGAGAAGCCTAGGGTTTGAGAGACTTAGACCACTTATTGTTGCCATATTTTCTTCTTCCCTAGTTATGATGATGGTTGCTTTGTTTTTCTGTGTTGAGCGGTTTTGGGATGATATCTATGGAGAGTTGGATAAGGATCAGAGATTGAGTGAAGAGATTTTACTAGGATACATATACTTGGCTTCATGCGGATTTTTGTTCACATATTTCTTATCGGGTTTTAACCAATTCTTATCTTATACGTGTGTTCTTATGATAATTTGACACATTATTTTTCAAAAGTTAAAGAAAACTTTATTAAACATGACCTACATATGTCACGAGAGAATTTCTTAATGCACACTACTTATACACCACGCAAATATAAAATATCCTTCAATTTTTAAAGATGTATCATCGTACGGATCCAATACACATTCAATATAGATTATTCTGAGTGATGTCGTATAAGTTGGATTTTTTTTAATATTGAAGATGCATATCTAGTAGATATTCGTATATGTATTTTTGTAACGTTTACACCCTAGTAGCAGAAGCAGACACCAAAAACATGTAATTTGACAAAATAAAATTAGCATTCATAAAATAAAATAAGCATTACATATATGATTTTAATATAAAATGAAACATTACACTTAAATAGCCAGGTGAACGCTTCAACATTTTCACAACATCTTCGACCGATTTTGAAATCGTCACTTCTAACTTGAGCGGAACTTTTGTTTCGAAACGGAAATATGTATTCCACATAGCCCTTACATCTGCATTTCTCTTGAGCTCAAAGTTGTTGAACTCAATCTTCCTTCCATTGTCAATTTACGGTGAATGGTACTCGAACTTCATAGTTCTTCGATTGTCTCCGTAAGGTAGGAAACTATGGATTTCGTATTTAATATCTGCAAGATATGTGTACTCGTTGAGCTTAAAATTTCGCCAGGGTGTTGCGCTAGAGAAGGAGACATTTGCGACATACCAGTTGTTGTTTATTTGTGATATTTGAGACATTTTCAGTATGTGTGATATAAAAAACAAGAGCAACTTAATTTATAGAAGTTGTAGACAAATGTGGACCATTCAAAACCTGAGATGCTGATTCTGGAGATATATATTTGATTCTGCACCCTATTATCGTGTTTCGTAGATGCATATCTGAAACCTCTCTTGAACATGCACAAAACAAAATCTTTAAAAATAGAACTTAATTGAAGACATTTTTTGAGAAATGAACAAATGTTATGGGAAAGATAAAAAAAAGTATTAACATATTAAGAAATTGAATATATTACACTTCATTAATATTAATACAAATTACATACTTATTTGTCCGGCTAAACATGAAATTAAAACAAATCGAAATATTTGTCGCAAACTAAATCTATGAGTGATACTCTCTTTGAATGGAATCTTTGGTTGAGGCGTGTAGAAGGTGGTTTGCTAATGCGAGCTTCTTTGAAAACATTTTTTTTTGAGATTTTGGAGTTGGTGAGTCCGGAAAAACTTTGTCAACATGTTCAAAATACGAAGGAGACCGCATCATTGACTTGTCACTCGATGTAGGCTTGAGCTTCTTCATAGCACCTTTTGGTTTTACCGGTTGAGAGGATGGTTTCAAGTCGGTGATTTCCGAATAAGTAATTTTCCTCAATTTTCTTTGATGTGGAGTTTCATGTTGTCATTGGCTTTCAAAAATCTCTCTTGTATCACTTCTCATTCACTCAATATAGATATATTCGATTTACCATCTTTCATGACACCATCATCATCAAACCTAAGCCTCTTCTAGTGAGTGCAAACCTCATACATTCTTATTGGGCTACCAAGTTTCACCTTTTTTGCAATAAAACTAGCACATGGGAAACCATATGTTTTCACAATTGTGCATCCACACTTTGTGTTATCGTAGCCTACATTATCAACTTGTTTAGCCTCGTGAAAAATATAATTCAAATCCGCTCGAAATATGTTGCTGACCAACTGAGAATAAAGATTGTTGTCTTTAAATATGTGTTCCAAAACTGTGATGCTCAGAACAAATGATGTATGTATGTCATTATGTTGGTTCTAAATCATTTGGTTCACAGAGTCTCAATCTCTACATAAATCGCCCTTACTATTTTTCAACCAATTCTTCAATGTAGCATGGGCAGACTCAACTTGGTTAGTTATTATATTCCAAGGTGTCTAACCTTATTAGTCTAAGCACAAACAATTTTCTCCTTCGCCTGGTCAAGAATTGTGCTTTCGACATATTGCAATAAATCAGGATAGGTTTCATACACTTTCCTGAAATGCATAACGAAATCGACATAGAATTCTTTTGTGGAAGACATTACTATATGATTCCTTGCATCCATAATTTTTTCCACAACCACACCCGCTTTCATCATTTTTCCATTTTCGGACTATATTTGTTTCGTCTCTACCGTGAGTTTAACTCGACTTCTTACATTCTTTGTTATGTGATATCTACAAAGTAATGCATAAGAAGTAGGAAATACATTTGCAATCGAATTCATCAAGACGGTATCACGTTTGGTACAATCACTTTAGTCATCTCTTCTTGGTCCTTCAACATTGCCCAACACACCTCTAAGGCCCAAGTAACATTCTTCTCTTTTTCGCTCTCTAGAAATGAAAACCCGGAAGAATAGGTCTTCTCAGTTGAGATAACATCAACCATCTCCAATAATGAAAGTCTATACTTAATGGTCTTGTATGTTGAATCAAGTATAAGCATAGTAGGAAACATGTTGAACAACTTGATAGAATTAGGATGAGTTAAAAATATATATCTAATGGTAACTCCATCCTCGCATGCTCGGTGCCTAGACACATAATTGTTATCATCCAAGAATTTTAACAATTGTTTCATTTCATTTATATCCCCCTTAAGTGCATTGTTAGTTTGATACCGAATATTATACACTTGCTTGAAATTTGAGATATTTTCCAGTCTTTTACGTTTCCAAGTTGCAAGTATATTTTTCGGGGACAAATTTGAGATTCAGACTCTTGCACATTTTTAAATTGGTTGCCAACATCTACCGCCTTCAAAACAACACATTTGTCATTCAGAGACACAACTTTTTTGGGGAAAACATTGAGGTGCACCATGTCTAATGAAAATAATTACCACTGAATAATAAATAAGTGCTAATGATGTAAATAGAGCTAAAAAAATCAACACGGGTCTGATACTAGAAATGCATTTTTGAATAAGCTCATACTCGTTCTAGAGATACATTTCCCGAAAAATGCTAGTTTTTTAGACAAAAAACAAGATTAATATGAGCAATGAGGCTTAAAATAAACAATCTTTACTTGGAATTCCAACTTTTTTTGCTCCATTTGATGTGATGAAAACAAGATTGGAGATTTGGAGTGAAATATGGATTGAGAATGAAAGGGTTTTTGGTGAGGGTTTTGAGTGAAAACAAGAATGGGTATGTGATTATGCAGTTCTATTTTTTATCAAATTATTTCGGAGATGTATCTCCGAAAATAAAATTTCAAAAGCATGCCCCAAACTTAGATGCATCTCCAGAAAGTCCACTGGGCTGATCAACTATCAACATATTTGCTGAAATATTTTGGAGATGTATCTCCAATTTTTTTTTAGTATTCATCTAGGATGACACTCATTTGATGCGTCAGAACATTGGTGTATGGTGCGTCCGGAGATGCATCTCTGGAAACTGGGGAAATTTTAGTATTTTTACATTGTGTGTAAGTAACATATATGGTGCATTAAGAAATTCTCTTGAAACCATGAGAAGATACATATATCATATATCATGGTATTGTGTGGAAACTTGGCATTTTTTACTTCCTTTGGAAGATGTATTGGTTCAAGGATCCATGCTTGTGAATAGAGGGTTGAGTGTTCTCCAAAGAATGACTTAAATAATTGAAAAGCAAAAGCAATACTAACTTCTAATCAACTAACATTTGACTAACATTTAATTTCAAGTCATTTACCTTTTGCACTTTAAATTCAAGTCTTTATTCATTTGCCATTATTCATACCATTTAACTTGTTTACTTGATTTCCATTTTCACTTTGCTCACTCGAGTCATATCTTGTGATTACATTGTGATTATATATACTTGTTTGTGTATTTTGTTTGGGTTTACGGTCTTTTGACCTTAATGTACATAATAACAAGAAAAACTCTAAAAAAGGATTTATGTGGACTATTGGATTTGATCTGAGACATTGGACTTAGGATTAGGCAATACTCCCTATGCAAAAGGACTTGGCCAATGCCAACTTTTTTGAAACCAAGTGCTTGTGAAGAAAACTTTCATCTGATGCATGTATTGAGACCCCTTTTGAGTTCATCTGCTACATGGTCTTGATGAAGTTGTTACTTTGAACCTGTGTCTAATGCATATCTCTAAGTCATTCAAGGAGTATGTCATCTGATACGTGGGAGATTATGAAGAAGATCATGGCGTTGCTAAGCTTGGATGTGGCTATCTTTATTTGATGCCTTGTTTTTCACCTTGCTATTATGTGTATTGACATTGCTTGATTCTAAAGTCCAAGGGAAATTGGGTTTCTATATGACATTCTTGTCTATTGGATTGCATCCAATTAGTCAGATCTTTTCAACTCTTAACTTTTAATTTTTTTCTTAGGATTAGTCTCTTCATCTCCTCCCACCTTCTTTAATTTCAAATCTCTCACTCCTTTTAAAATCTTCTTTGCTTGTGTTTTTTTTCTAAACTCAGACTTTGTTGCAAATTCGAAACTTTGGCCTTATGCCATTGTATTTTCAAACTCTTTTCTTAATCCAATTTGTAAATGAACTTAACTATACTTGACTTAAAATTTCAAAAGACAAAAAGAACTAACACTTATTCAAACCTTTTTAGGCCTTTTGTGCCTTTGTTAAACTTAAATTTTTGTTAAAAGCAACTCATTCACTTTGAAATTGTTACCACGAACTACGAGGTTTTGATCCCTCATTTTATGTTGGTACGTAGGCACAAGTCCGAAGGTCTTGTCAAACACAAAAATATAATTAATGAATTCTTTTCTCGTCCCCACACTTTATTTATTGCAAACATCATTTTATACCAAAACACATGTACACACAAAAATGGCTCTCTAGGAGTACCTAGGACACTTTGGGTGCTAACACCTTCCCTCTGTGTAACCAACCCCTTACCTGTAATCTCTGGCATTTTATTAGTTTTGATTTGAAAACTTCTTATCTTTGGGTTTTGTTCGTACTTTTCCCTTTTCCCTTAGAAATAATAAAAGCGCGATGGCCACTCTGGTTTATTTGACGTTAAGTTTATCCATAGCTTAATGGTCATGAATTTACCGCTACAAAAAAATTAAGTGGCGACTCTTCCTCCCATTTTGCTAATTGTCAATCATATGTTAACTTTCCCATTTTGCTAATTGTCAATCATATGTTAACTTGGGGTTAGGGTTTGTGATATAATGTGCTCGATCTGTAGGTTTGAGACGTTTTTTGATTGATTCAAGTGAGGATTCATCACCAGAGAAGGTTTTTAGGTTAGGTTGGTGTGATTCGTTTTTAGATTTGATGAGTTATGGAAAGATCTGTGTTCTTTGTTTTTAAACCTTTTTGATCTGATTTTCTTTAGAATTGGGTTTTGTTTCTTGTTCATATATATATATATATATATATATATATATATATATATATATATATATATATATATATATATATATAGAGAGAGAGAGAGAGAGAGAGAGAGAGAGAGAGAGAGACTAAGAAGAGGAATCTGAGCCTCACGTGGGAAAGGTTAGTTTTAATCCTTTTTCCCGTCACTGAGTGCAAACACATAGTCATATACAGAACACTGGATGTACTTACAAGGATGTTTAACTCAGGGACCCCTACATGTGTCCTCATGCAACTTACCCTATGTCACTGATTCATGGTCACATAATGCATAGTCATTTAATCTTGTGGATTGGGTTGAGTCAACCCTGGTTGACTCCCCTTTCCATCTTTGACCAACGTAATAGGCCTTATCTTGGGGCTGGGTCTGATTTTGCACCCCTTTCTTCTTGTTTTTGCAGCCTAATTTTTGTTTACTATATTTTTTTTGTTGGATCATACTTGGGCCACATGTCAGTATTGTTTATAATCCCATATTTTATTCCTGCATCCCTATCACTTATTTTGTGTTATTATTATTATTTACTTCAATTATCATAATCAAGTAATTAATTAATTAAATAATATTAATAATAAATAATAATTAGCAATAATTGGGTAAAAATTATTTTCTCACAATAAAAATCTTAATTTTATTTGTTTTATTATTATTAGTCCAATTTATTTATTTATTTAATTATTGAAATTAAATAAATGAATGAATACTAATGATAATAAATAAATAAATCATTAAACAATATTTTCAAATGCAATTAAAAATCCTTGGTCCAACGGCAAATGGATTTTCAAAACCTTGGTCCAATGTCACGTGACTTTTCAAAAAACTCATTTATTTTGATTAATCTCGATTCAACGAAAATTAAAACCTCCATCAATATCGAGTTCATCAAATGAAAAATACTTAACTATTATCAAACATCTTTTCATAAAGAATGAAAAAGGAAATGATGTAGTGCTTACTATTCTTGTCCTCGAATGTTTAGATGCAAATTTCTTAATTCGACCATTCAAACAATCGTCATTCGTTGAAAACCATCAATCTGATTCACTTCAAATCTTTTCATCATTTCTTTCGAAACGAAAATCAAACCTCAATCAACATCGAGCATATTTCTCCAATTCAAATTAAAACACTTAATCATTCTTAAACATCATTTCACAAAGGGTGAAAAAGGAAATAGTCTAGTACCTACTATTCTTTTCCCTGATTATCTGGATACGAGTTTCCTAATTCAACCATTCAAAAAATCATCATCCATTAAAAACTTCTAATCCATTTCACCTCAAACCACTTTCGTAATTAAATCTTAAGCGAACTTATTTTCACAATAACCTGGACAAAAAGGAAATGGTCTAGTGCCTACTATTCTTTTCCTTAAATACTTGAGTACGAGTTGCCTAATTTGACCATTCGAGTATTCGACGTCTATTCAAAATACACTAACAATATCTAATCCTTTTGTAATTAAGGATTAAAAAGAAAATGGTTTAGTTCCTACTGTTCTTTTCCCCAATTGTTTGGATACGATTTTCCTAACTCGACCATTCGAGCAATTGTCATCCATCCAAAAACATTCTAACACATCAAGCTTATTTTCTCGCCCACGTGCGATCAAAAAAATTTAAAATAAAACATTGTTTAGTCTATTCTACCATGATGCAAACCAGCGCTTAAGCCTCTCCACGAGCATACAAGCCAAACATGTAATCGCTAGAGTGCGATCTAAACACTTGTTCAGTAAAACCAACCAACCAACCAATATATAGTTTTCCGCGAAGAATTATGTAGCTTCGAATTCCTTATTATACTCGAGGATACGTAGGAGCGAGACCCGCAATCTCGTCAAACACCCTAATAAAAACCTTTTTCTGACCCTAGTTATTTTCCTTTTGCACTTTTTTATCACTCGAAGAAAATAATGAACATAAGCTAATATTCAATCGTAAATTTAACTAAAAGGTTCCTGTTTAGTACAACGGACGTGAGGGATGCTAATACCTTCCCCTTGCATAATCGACTCCCAAACCCGAATTTGATTGTGACGACCATCTTCCTTTTCTTTTAAGGGTTTTATCGATATTTTCTCTTTCCTCATTTGAAATAAATAAAATTCGGTGGTGACTTTGTTCAATCATTTCAGTGAGCGCGTGAACACTCACGAGACTTGTATTTTTTGAGACGCGACAACTAGCGACTCTGCTTGGAATTTGCTCCTGCAAGAGAGAGTCAAGCCTAATTTAGTTAACTTTGCGATTAAATTGATTAACTTTGCTAATTTTTTTCTTCCATCCGCTTTATTTTATTGTGTGATATATGTTCCTGTTGATGCTATTGTGTGATATATGTTCCTGTTGATGCTATTGTGTGATATCTATTACATAAACGTATTTGTTATATTTAATTTTGGTCTTAATTTAAATTAATTTTTATGTACTAAGTTTTGTGATATGCATTTGTGTATAATAATTTAATTTTGCATTAAATATGTGATAAATGTGACACAATTAATATATAATCATATAAAATGAATATCAATGAAATAAACACATAAATATGAAGAGTTCCCTCTTACATAAATATGCTTTTTTAAAGTTATAGTCTTGGTGGTTGAAAACTTTAAGAGCCATGGGTAAAACATATGTTGACCAAAGTGATAAAATAGATCAAAGTGAACAAATGAAGCAAATTTGGACCCTATATGTACAAACATTTGCGGGAGAATTCTGGGTGTCGACAATCACCACCAACGTGTGATCCATTCATTATGTACTACATAAATTATAGTGTTATATTTGTCAAAATCCTAGACTAGGACGCCCTTGCTCTACATTGTTGTCGCTCGAGCGGGATCTAAGAGACTCGCCTAATGGGGCCCTCGAACGTGGGGGTCAAGTAAGAGGAAGTCTTTATTGACTCCTAAAATATAGGTGGTCAATAACCTCCCCTTATAAGAGGGAAGAGGTTAAGACCACGTATGTAGAGACAACCCTAGGTTCGAGAGACCCCTATAAATACATCACCCCTCAAGAGGATCAGAGACAGATTCTAAGTCATAGACACCCTGCACAACTAAAAGAGCACAATGCTCGTTACCACGATTAACCTAATCGTTCGCTTGCAATCCTAGTAGCGCCGACAACCAATAAGGTCTCTCAACTCACGCGAGTTAGTCCCTCAAATAGCCTCAAACACTGCCATACAGTGCTCCTCGCCGCTATGAGAAATCCTTTACCACCAAAAGGTGTTATACACCTACTAAGGCCTCTGAGTTTCTCTGCCCTTGCTTGGAGAACATGCACACCTGTACTTTTTGACCAGTACATTGGCACCCATCGTGGGGCCTTAGTAAAACTATCACGGGAAACACCTTTTCTCATCACCATCATCTTTCCCAATGTAATCATTCATTCCTCCATTTAGTCACCCTTAACTATGGTTGTTAGAAGAGCTTCATCCCCTATGCAGGAAGGCACCAACGGTAGTGGTGATGTTGACGCTATGGTCGAGATGCGCGCCTCCATGGAAGAACTACAATGTCATAATCAGATGTTGTAAGATGACGTCCATAACATCATACAGTGCTAGAAAAAGGTTAATCCTCTGGAAGAGGTGGAACTGCTAGATCCCTAAGCATTCTCAGACGAAATATGGGGGACGCCTATTCCTAAGGGTTTCAAACCTCCATCCTTGGCCAACTTTGACGAGCGCAACGATCCCTATGAGCATGTAGCCTCCATCAACATGCAAATGGCTAATATATGAGCGTCAGACTCTCTAAAATGCAAGTTTTATCATGAACTTTCATAGATGTCACCCTCAGATGGTACATAGGTCTTCCCCGTACTTCCAATAATAGTTACCAAGAGATGGTACACCAGTCCGTCGCTAGTCGCCATAGGAAGATATTCACCACTAACATGTTTAACATTCGCCAAGGTCATTTGGAATCGCTGAGGGACTACCTCACCCGCGTCAACGAAGCTACCATCTGGGTCGTCTTTCTAAACTAAGAATTGTTCGTGGGGGCGTTCTGTAGGATCCCAATTTTGGCCCTAAGGTCCCTCATGGCATCATATCATATCATATCATTGCCTCAAGGATCATTGTGCACCTTGCCTCCCTCTTTGTGGGTGGGTTATCTTGTGAGTGTGGTTCTTGATCACCAAGCATGTTTTGCATTTGTATATCATTGCTTTTCATTTGTTTACTAACCAAAAGTACAAAAATATTGTCATCTAACCTTGTTACTTGCAGATGAAGCAACACTAGGTCAGGACAGTCAAAATCATTCATTAAGCCATAGATGGTGGCCATTCTTGAGAATTTGGGCACCATGATCATTCATCAGAGGTTCATATGAGTTGTGATATCATTTTGAATCAAGATCTCTAGTGGTAGAGGCCTGAAATTCATCAGAACATGGCTCAGTCAACCAAAACCCTAGCAAAGTCAATTGTGGTCAACTGTGTATTTAATCAGGGATTTGATGATGGGAGATGGTTGGAGAGGTCTCATTCATGTCCATAAAAGTCTCATATAACATGTCAAACATCATCATTGAGGAATTTGAGGTCAGACAAGAATTTTCCAAAAATAGTAAGTGACCTGTAATTTCAAACTGCCAAAAATGGAAAGGTCTTCTCCTCAACTTTACATCATTAATCAAGCTTCAAATCAAATTTTGTCCAACATGAAAGTTGAAGATCTTGCTCTTACCTTTCCAAAAAGTCCAAGAACACCCATTTCTCATTTGTGGTTGGCAAGTTATGATCAAGTCATTGGCAATGGATTTTGAACTTCAAGGAGGCATAACTTTTGAACCAAAAGGCCAATTCATGTGGTTCTTTTTGGAGCAATCTCCATTTGACATGCTCTATCATAATCATTCATTACATTTCATCAAAAATCATCACACAAAAAGCGCATTTTTCACTTGACTTCATTTTAAATTTTGGAGGGAAAAGGTGATTTTGAAAAGTATGCATGATTTTCACTCCAAACCAATTGCAATTGCCTTAAAACAAAATTTTGGACTTGCTGCAAGGGAATTTACACTATTCCATTGGCCACATATGCATAAGGGTGATTTTGGCATTTTGGCATAAACCATCATTTTCACTAATCCATTGCATTTGGCTTAATCATGTTTAGCTAGCTTGATTAACAGGAAGTATAAAACCCTAATCATAACAGAATTCTGCATCAACAATTTCACAATTTCAGATCCAAACACTTTTCATCTCAAATTCTCTCAAATTTCTTCAACTTTTTTCATCGAATTTCATCATTCCTTTTGCTTGTTCTTGTGCTAATCATCATCTGCAGGAAGTATTGAAGATCTGTTGAAGCAAATATTGGAGAATTCTTGAAGAATTAGAACTGTTGAAGCTTGAACATTCACATGGCAGTTGGAAATTTCATCGAAATCAAGCTGTGTTGAGCTGAAGTCTTGCTTCCATACATTCATCCAAGCAACATAGAAGATCTGTTTCACTTTTTCAGACCTTGATTCACACGATTCCAACACTGCATCTTCATTGAGGTAAAAATTCGAATGCTCCATTTCTTGCAATTGTCATGTGGTTCTTATAGATCTTGAAACGTAGAGCATTCTGCAACTTAGATCGTGAAATTTCATTAGGTTTTGAGCAAGTTATGTGGATTTGAATATTGGATGTTGAAACTTCTTTGGATCGATTCTTTTGCCATGCGTAGAATTAGGACGAATCAATGCTAGATTAGTGATGTATGATGAAGGATGATTCGAATGATATGCGTTTTATCCATTTCTGTGAGGTTTGGATCTTGGTGATGAAGAACAGTATGAACACGCATGAACATTAGGTTTTCCAATTTCCAGAATGTTTTTGATCCGCCTGGCTTTGTTTTGCATGTTTTCTGGTGTTTGTGAGCCATGCCACCATTCGCAGCGTGACACCTCACTTAATGAAACGGTGCGTTTCATTAAGTGAGCGCTAAGTTTAAAAGTTAACGCGATTCGATTCCGCTCCACAGCATTTCTTCATATGGCTTTTTGCATTTTTTTACCTTAGGCTTCACATGTTACATGCTTCCTTCCATGCATTTTTTTTTTATTTTTCATCACATTAAAAAATCCATAACTCATAAAATAATCATCCAATTGACATACAATTTTTTGTGAAATGTTCATCGTCATGTCTACTTTTTTTTGGATATTTTTTCCAGATTTGTGCACGGGTGGATTTTTAAATTGCCTAGGGATTGTTCTTGCATGCCATTTCTTGCACATTGCTTACCATTTTGCTTGTGAAATCATGATGCTTGATCCAATGAATATGAAAATTTACATGCAAAATCTAGACTCATTCCTGAGCATTTTGGCTTTGAGTTTGCTATTTTTGCATTTATGGATTGTGAGATATGATGTGATCAATATAGGTGTGACAATGTGTGTCACACCATTTCTTGTCCATGTTGCTGATTTTGTTTACCATATCATATGAACTTCAAATAATCTTAATTTTTTCATGTTGACTCTTCTGGACGTTAGGTTTGAGCATGATTTTTTGTAGAATTTTCAGATCCATTTCCAATTTGTTTGATATTTTTCTTTGCTGTTTGGTCATAATTGGACTTTTGTTGAGAGTTGAACTTCCATGATTTGTGAAATTCTTATGCCTTATCACATGAGCCTGAAAATTTGTACATTGATTGTTGACATGTTGAAGTTCATTTTGGCTTTGGTTTGGTTCATTTATCTTATGTCATTTCTGTTTTAGGATTGCCTTAAGTTGATGCACCATTTGTGACCTTGTTTGAGCTTGTTTTTGCATACTTTGACTTGTTGATTTTAATTGACATACTTCCACTTACCCAAATGCTATGATTTTTGGTGTGCTGATCCTTTGATATGTTAAGTTTAGACATTATTTTTCTTGGAATTTATTGAGTCATGTTTGATTTGATTTGAAGTGTGTTCATTCTGTTTGCTCCAATGTGATTCCAACTTGCATGATTGACATGATTTGCTTAAGAAATGGATTTGGTGCATAGTTTTGACATGAGACCAATTGGACTTTGTTTTTAATTGATTAATCTTGGTTTTGGTCAATTTTCATGTTCTGTTTTAAATTTTTCCTTATCTTTGACCCTAGGCTTTGGCCTAAGGGTTTGCTTCTCATGTTTGAGTTTGATTTTCTGGTTGAAGAAGCAATTGCTTTAGGAAGATTAATTCAAGTTGATTGAGTTTGGTTTATTTGATTGTTATGGAATAACTTGGTTTGTTTTGTAGGATGCCTCTAGCTCATTTGCTTTGAGCTTGTGCTTTGCACATGTGATTGATTGTGTTGACTGTTGGCTCTTATCTTGTCTGTTTTGACTTTGTGATTGGTATACTGATTATATTTGATTGATTTCAGGTACATTAGTTGCTATAGTTCCTTTGTGAACTTGCTTTTGATTTGCTTGATAGCTTAAGCATTGAGGTATAACATCTCTTCTTCATGTAGTCTGGAAGACCTGGCCTGTTACTTGGCCAGGCACCTGTCTGAAGTCCTCCTTAAGAGGCAATGTTTGTGATTGTTTATCTTTGTCCCCAAGCAGGAAAAGACCTTTTGATAAGGCAATTGGTAGATAGAAGAGATGTGTAGTCCATCTCCTACTATTATGTGTGTCTTCCCTTTGCTCACATTACATGTTGTAGCATTGTGGATCTTAACCCAAGATCTATCGAGTCATTAACTTGTGGAGAGAGTTCCAACTTTCTGAACTCCCACACCTTCTGATATTCAATGCTCTCCCTGACCAGGGATAAGAGCAATGAGGCACACCCCTCATATCCTTTCATCTGCTTCACCTTAACTCTCAATGTTAAGGTTAAGAGCACCACTTACCCCATTCCAGTTGACTTTAAAGTCTAACCCTTGCTTGAGCCTAATTGCTTGGATATAGTGTGTGCTAAATGACTTTGTTTGATTGATTGCTTAGTTCATTTGTACATGTTTGCTTGTTTGACTTTGTGCACTTATCATCATTAATTGTTCATTATTGCATGATCATCATTTCATATCTTTGTGATCCATCTTTGGTTTGCCCATTGAGGACAACAGTAAGTCCATTCATTGGCCACTGTTCCTATGATTTGGAAGGGATAGAGTGTAAGACCATTTCATTTGGCTACTTATGTCCATTGCTTAGTGTTTGTTTGTTTGTTGTATGTGAGGATGCAATTGTAAGACCATGTTGTTGGCTTTTGTATTCCTATGATCATCTGTTGGAGATTAGAGTAAGTCCAGATAGATTGGCATCTGACATCCAAGTTTGGTTTTACTTTGAGGAGGTTAGAGTAAGCCCATATATTGGCATCTGATATCCAAGTTTTGTTTTGCTTTAGGAGGTTGGAATAAGTCCATTTATTGGCATCTGACATCCCTGTTTGTTTTAGGAGACTGGTGTAAATCCATCTATTGGTATCCGGTATCCACCTTTGTTGTGAGATTGGAGTAAGCCCAGCAATTGGCTTCCGGTATCATTTGTTTGCTTATTTGTTATTGCTCATTTGCCTATTCCTAAGGACACACTTGAATCATCTTCTATATGATCTCAAGAGGTGAACCTTTCTGAGAAGTTTTACACTCCATTATCCATTCACCCTCTTTGTCCTAAACCTTTTCACATTGTTAATTCAAAAAACTTTGATACTATTGTGCAAACATCTTCATGTCTTTTCAAATTAGAAACCTAGACCCTAAGTCCTTGACTTTTCAAACTCCATTTCATAATACTTCTTTGAATCAATCCTAATCATACTTTGACCATATTTTGTGAATACTCATAATCAATTAACTTCACCCATTCAATTGTTTTGTGGCTTTGTCCATTGTTAACATGTTTTTTCATACATTAGCCGTAGGTTTCAATTACCATAGTGGTTGATGTAAATCTTACCTTATCCTTAGTGAGTTGATTGTAAGTCTTCCATACTTATTATAGGGCTAACCCCTCACTAGTATGTTGAAGTCGTCCTCGCATGGTGGATTGTTGATTCAGGTTGAGTTTTCTCCCATTGGTAATGAAAAGCCTTAGTGCTCTTGTTTTAAAATGAATTCACTAATTTTTGGAAATCTTTTAGCCGAACTACACCATTTTGATCCTTACCTTTGATGGAAGGTACGTAGGCAACGGGTTCATCCGTTCAAACACAAAAACAATAAAAATTGTACATTCTTTTCTCATCTTCCCCAATCATGTTTGCACAATATGTCATAAACAAATAAACATTTTTATACAACAAGTGTGAAAAGGGCTCCCTAGGAGTACCTAGGACGTTTTGGGTGCCTAACACCTTCCCATTGCGTAATTTACCCCTTACCCAGATTCTCTGATCTTTTTATTAGTTTTCTACGTGTAAAACTTCTTAGGCTTTTGTTCGCTTTTTAGCCATTCCTTAGGATAAATAAAAGTGCGGTGGCGACTCGATTCTTTGTATGCTTTGCTTTTGATTTAGTCAATAAATCATAAAGTGACGAATACACCGCTACACGTTCCAAAATGGATTGAAGTCGGGACACTTCAATTAGTCCCTCGCCCAAAAGCAGACACTTACATTAGTCGTGGTAGTTGCCAAGGCTAAGTGTTACATCGAAGGCAAGGAAAGCAACAATGAAGAAAGCTTGCAACGTCAAAGAGCGTGTCCCCGATGTAACACCCCTTTTTATACCCCAAAATACTTAACATATAATCAGAGTGAATAAAACACGCATATAAACAAAAGGGCGTCACATCGACGTTTTCAAAAACTAAAAGCTTTCAAAAACCAACATCATTCATCATCAATATACAATACACCTGGTCATTTAAAATAACACATTTCAAATATCATGAATATACAAGAATATGCGTTCGCAGTGGAAAATAATGAATACTCATGTATTTCATAAAATGATCCATGTCACATACCATGATCGTCTCTCAATAATCTCCTCAAGATAAAATAAACCATATCCAGAATATTTGGCACTATGGCCTCTCAAACAGCAAATGCAATTATACATGTTCACAAGTAATAACATAATACATATCCAAATAAGACATGAGTCCAATACTACTAATCTACCCCGTGTTACATGACCAGAGCATTGACTCACTACCTAGTCTCTAAACCAAAACACGGAAACTCTCCGGCTGAATCTCGAGTGAGCCACCGTCTACTTACTTCAGCAATACTACTCTTGAATATCTGCACGATGCCCATGTAAAGGCAACATTCAAACAGAAGGGTGAGAATTCAAATCATTATGAAGAAGTATAATAAAGCACAATGATTAATTCAACAATTAACGGAATTCATCACACCTTGTATAACCATGTAAATAATACTAACCAACATTTATTTCACATGTTTCAAACATCCATCAAAACTCAAGGAGTATAATATTAAAATCCAATACCATATTCCCAAATATACACATAACTACAATTATCACATAATCACATATTTTGCCAAGTTATGTATCCAAACATCACCAAAATTCAATTACCATATCTCATATACACATCACAATCACATCAATGCATACATTCAATTATCACATAACTCTAATGTGACTCAATGCAAGACATGTGACTCTATGCATGTGGTACCGCAATGTGAACCCAACGTTTCACCGCTTTCCGATTCAATATCTAGAATCCAAGCCACGCTTCCGATCCGGACAAGATCAAAGCCACTATGTCTATTTCCAATTAAGGATCAACGTCTGCTACGCCTATTCCCATTTAAGGATCAACGTCTATCACCATGTGAACCCACAGTTTCACCGCTTTCCGATTCAATATCTAGAATCCAAGCCACTACGTCTATTTCTAATTAAGGATCAACGTCTGCTACACCTATTTCCAATTAATGATCAACGTCTATTACCATGTGAACCCACAGTTTCACCGCTTTCACCATAAAGTCGACCATGCCATGAATGAATGTACAAATATCAACAACATATGCAATTAAGATCATCTCTACCATCTTAACATTCCACATATCACCATAATTCAACTCTATGAATTATCCACCAATGGTACATATACACATTCATAACAAATATACTATTCACATATATAAGCTAATTATCAAATACGCACACTTAGATTTCATTTCAAAATGATTACAACATTTAAAATCCTCAATTTTCCCTTTTTCAACAGCAAGTAACCGGTTAACGTATTTTGGGTAACCCGTTACTCAGTTTAACAGAATTCAATTCCTAGGCAGATTTTTAACTAAGTAACCAGTTAACGTATTTGGGGTAACCGGTTATCCTGAAAACAGAATACAATTCTGGGTAGATTTTTAAGTAAGTAACCGGTTAACGCTTTTAGAGTAACCTGTTACTCAGTTTACAGAATTCAATATTGGGCAGATTTTCAACATGGTAACCGGTTAACGCTTTTAGAGTAACCCGTTACTCAGTTTTATTGGGCAGATTTTCAACATGGTAACCGGTTAACGCTTTTAGAGTAACTGGTTACTCAGTAAACAGAATTAAATTCCTGGCTCATGTTTTGCATGTAATCGGTTAACACCTTTGGGGTAACCGGTTACTCAGCCTAAAACTGGAATTTTTCTTAACGTTACCTGTATGTAATGGAATTTAATAAAATAAGTGGCTTCTCAATCTATCACTCAATTCCATCCATATATCCATTCCAAACGCAATTAATCATCACAAATCAAAGATTACTCATCAAAACCTAACAATTCCCAAAACCATAAAAAATTAGGGATTTCAACCTAAACATATTTCTACCCATTGACCTAATTATACTAACCCATAATAATAAGGATTCTCCCCCTTACCTCTTCAATTTTCTGGAAACCTTAGTTTCTCTCTTGTTCTTCCCCTCTTCTCCTTACTTTTCCTCTTTTCTTTCTCTGTTGCCGTCAAATGACCAAATGAATCCTACTTCTCGCTCTCCTCACCTCTTACTATTCTAGTATTATATTTGGGCTTAAAGAATGATACCTCTAATTTAATTATTAGGCCCAATAAGACCTAGTATTATAATATCTCTATTTAGTTCAAATAAATTAAACCAACACAGTATACACACCAAGTTAATTAATATAATCAATTATTATACTACCTAACAACCAATTAATTAAGTAACACTCCAAATAAATAAAATAAAATATAATAATAATAATATAAGAAATAAATACTAAAATTGGGTTGTTACACCCGACATCGAGAGTTCACATCCTCCAAGGAAAAATAGTTACACTTCGCCTGTGATGGACAAATCCATGTTTAAAAGAGTGGGGAAAACAGTGGAAAGTTTCACGCCTCTGAATATCCACCGAGAACAAATATGACACGAGGTACTCCACCTACACAACATCCCAACAACGTCTACTCTTAAGGCCGAAGTGATGTGATATGAACCTAAAAGGGGGTGCAAGTTCCATATAGTCAAGGGACATCATACCAAGGACTGCTATCAGCTCAAGAAAGAAATATAAAAGTTGATACAGGAGGGGTACCTCTAGAAATATGTGAAGGGAGATCCCTCCAACCTGGCAAAGAGACTAACATGCACGGACGAAAAGGTGTTGGAAGCCCCAGTGCAAAAAAATACAAAGGAACATCTCAAGCGAGGACAGTAAAGCGGAACGTCATATGCTCAACACCATAGCAGGAGGATTCTCCGAAGGCGAGGAAACTAGCTCAGCCCTCAAAAGGTATGCCCCCCAAATTTTGAACGTAGAAAACCTATTTGAGGTCAAGAGTAAGAAAACACCAGAAGTCATGATTGTCTTCTCATAAAAAGATGTGTTTGGCATCCATCCCCACAACGATGACCTCATGGTCATGGCAGTCAAGTGCGAGGAATGTAATATTAAGAGAATTTTGGTAGATCAAGGAACTTCCTCCGACATACTGTATTGGGACGCATTCGAGAGATTGTGTCTCGATCCCGAAGACTTGAAGCCTTTCAAAGGGTCACTGGTAAGATTTTTAGGGGAGAAAGTCCAAGTGAAGGGGTACCTAACCCCGCTGATTATATTTTGAAAGCAAGACCAGGCCAAAGAAATAAAGGTTAAGTATCTAGTCGTTGACGCCCCATATTCGTATAATATGATTATCGGGCACCCAACCTTTAACCGATTGGGAGTCACTTTATCTACATTGTAAGTATGCAGGAAGTATTTGTTCCCTGATGGGCGAGTAGGAGTCGTCCGATGGGACTAGGAGATCGCCAGGAAATGTTACGAAGAAAGCCTCAAGTTAAAGAGAGTGCACTTTCTATGCGTAAGGGTAAAGAATGCCATATATAGGATGGATAATCTCGCCCGATGAGGTGGGCGAGAGCGAGGAAGCTTCCCATCCGACACCGCAAGACGATGAAGCCTGAAAGCAGGAAGGGATGTCTTCTTCTTTTTTTTGAATCACTAATGTAGTCATTTTGTTTTTGTTATTCATTTAATTGGTTGATAGTTTTACACAGGAAAGCATTAAAACCCTGCCAATTATAAGGACAACCTATTTGTTGAGGTGCACCCTTTTTCTTCTTTGTCTTCCCGAGCAAGGGATTTTAATGAGTCATCCCATATTTATTTATCTATATCTATTTGTAATTCCATATCTATGCAGAAAATCCATTTTCAAGATAAAGCCTCTCATAGATGCAATACATATGTCGGATCCCCAAGATTGAATCCTTACCGCCCATATAGGTCATTCCATATGCTAGATCCCCAAGATGGGATCCTTATCGTCCATAGTGGAAAATTACATATATTGGATTTTTAAGATGGGATCCTCGTCGTCCATAGAGGCACTTACATATTTTGGATCCCCAAGATGGGATCCTTATTGTCCATAGTGACAAATTACATATGCTGGATTCTCAAGATAGGGTCCTTACCGCCCATAGAGACAATTACATATGATGATGGTTGTAATTAAATATTAACAGTTGATTTTGCAACTAATTTGACATTTTTGGTCTCTATATCAAAGTTCCTTGGTCAAACAACACCATACCTAAATGCATTTACAACAGGACAAGTAGCAGCATATAAGATGTTTGAGACAATCAAAGATGGAAAACCAAAAATTGATGCTTATGACACAAATGGTACTTCTCAGAAGACACAAATGGAGATATTGAACTCAAAGACGTTTACTTTAGATACCCTACAAGGCCAGATGTGTATATATTTGTTGGATTCTCATTCTGTATTCCAAGTGGTACAACTGCTTCTTCAGTTGGTCAAAGTGGTGGTTGAAAGTCAACTATAATTATTTTATTAGAAAGATCATATGATCCTCAAGGTGGACAGTACTTATAGATAGTGTCAACTGGAAGAATTTCAAGTTAAAAGGATAAGAGAACAGATTGGTCATGTTGGTCAAGAACCTGTTTTGTTTACGGCTAGTAAAGAACAAGTTTATGTATGTGTATAAACACATTTGATTTAACACAACAAAATGGAATACAATAAGAGAAAACATATGAACAGAATTGAAAATAGAACCATTGCAATAACATTTTAATCTTTTAGAATAACACCCAACTTTACAAATGCATCTCATTTTCTTGTATTCCGCGCTCAACAAATCTTAACATCAGGTTATCGGCCTCCGCCGATTTACCGTCTAACATAAGTTTCTTGCTCACTTTCTCACACAATTTTAAATCGGGAATCAAGTTTCGTCTAAACATTTGACAAGCCACTTTATACGCTGATATAGCAATCCCTTTATTCAAATAGCTTTCCATCAGAACATGGCATGTTTTCGCATCAAGTTTTGATGCTGTTCTCAAAACCTTCCCTAGTAGCTTCTCAGCCTCCTCAAAGTTTCCGAAATCACAAAGCTTCTCAATAACTTGATTGTATACTGTTCTAAATGGCTGCCTAGCAAGCATTTTTTCCAACAATTTCATCATATCATCTACTCGTCGCCATTGGCAAAAACGGTGAATGACTGCTCTGTATGTTACAGGAGTTGGATCAAAACCGTTGCCTAGCATTTTTACTATTAACTTGGAAGCCTCATCCAACCTACCTTTCTTCCCCAATGCATCAAATAATGTTGTGTATGTGATGGCATCAGGATGTTTATTGCTTAAATACATGTCGTCTAGCACCGATAGAGCTGCGTCCAAGTCACCAATCTGACAGAAACCGTAAATTACGGCGGTGAAGTTTACCACATTAACAGCACAACCCTTATGCAGACATTCTTCTAAGAATTTTTTAGCTTCTACTACATTCTGATTTTTACATAGCGACTGTATTAGCAAGTTAATTTCAACTGGATTTGGGAGAAAACCTTTTCCGATCATTTCTCTAATCAAATCACATGCCTCGGACAATTTTCCCTCCCTACGGAGTCCGTGCATCACAGCGCTATATGTGATGGCATTTGGGGTCCACCAATGCTCCTCACTTACACGTATCATCTCCCTAGCCTCTAATGACTTTCCATTGTGACAAAGGCCATTCAACAATGCTGTATATGTCACGGTATTCGGTTTGCATCCGTGTTTGTACATCTGCTGCAGCATCTTTTTCGCTTCATCTATCTTCCCCACGCGACAAAATCCATCAATAATAGCAGTATACGTCACTACATCAGGATCACAACCCTTCGCATGCATATCGATCACTAAACTCTTTGCCTCGTCTATCCTCCTTTTTTTACAAAACGAGTCAACTACCGCACTATACCCAACCTTATCAATGTGGAAACCCGTGTCTTCTGCTTCCCTTAGGAAAGCAAGAGCATCATCGGCATGTCCATGCTTTGAAAGCGCATGGATTAGTGTATTATATGTAACCTGATCTGGTATTAAATTACTATTTCGAACCATATTCTCCATTAAACGCTTCACTTCTTCAACTTTTCTATCCTTACATAGGAAACCCATCACAGTATAGTAACTAACTTTATCCGGAGGACATCCCTTAGATGGCATTTCCGCAATAAGCTTCAGTGCATCATCAATCCGATGTAAATCACAGTAACCTTTGATCAAACAGTTATAACTGACAATATCAGGTTCGATTCCGGCCACCTGCATCCGTTCCAAGAATCTTAACGCTTTTTCCAATTTAGCGCCCTTTACCAAAACATAGATAGCAGTGTTACATATCGATAAATCCAGTTCGACTCCAGCTTTCTGCATCAATGTCAGAAGCTGTAACGCATTCCTCAACTTCCCTGCACGGCTATAAGACACCATCACATAGCCAAAAGCCTCAGGAGAACACTCAATTCCTCGGCGAGTCAAAAGCCGCAGAACCCGCCTCGCACCTTGACACAATTTAGTCTTGCTAAGAATATCTAGCATTGTATAGTACACAACAGTATCATGTCTGTAACGCCATTGCCGATCCGCCCAGTAAAAAAAACTCAAAGCAATCCTTTCATCTTCTTGAGACCGCAAAACAGCACAAACAAGTTTCGGTTTGAGACTCCTTAATAAATGCCTCAAATTACCTTCAAATTTAGGGTTCCAACTTGACCTAATCGTAATTAACCTACGAACTTCCCTAACCAACGGGTGTCGAAAGTCACTCTCACCAATTTCAAATCTTGCAATACTTTCTCTGGGTTTGTTATCATTTCCATGAAAAGAACCAATAATCTCAAGACTCTCATCAAGTTCTTCACCTTCCTCTTCAATTTCTTCATCATCTTCTTCTACATTATCATTAACACTTGCAGCAAAACCTAATTCTTCAGAAAACTCATAACCCACTTTCCCAAACCCATCATTGAAATTCTCATTGTTGCATTTACCCTCACTAGTGGTTGAATAAGCACCCAAAACAGAATGAAGATTCAAAGCAATACATGGCGAATGATTAACACAGAACTGAGAAGCTAAAGCCTTTCCAAATAGATAACGGTTCAATCTCAGGATTGCCATCAACAACAACAAAAAGGTATATCGATGTGCTACTTACGGGGACAACAACGATACCCACATCTTAATTTCATCAACAATGGTTACGAGTTTATTGAAATTTCGAAATTTACCTCAAAGCGATAGTGAAATCAACTTCCAAGGCTTAACCTTTCGTTCTAATGTGTCTGACTTTTAGGTTGATGTCGGCTTCAAAAATGGGGTTATGGGTTTCTTCAACAAAAAAAATCAAATGGTATTCTTGTAATTTGCTTATTTTTCTTTTTAACAAATAAATTTAATTGGTTTTTTATTTATAGACTCAACAGTTTTATCGGATTGCGATTTTGTAGTGTACAAAATGTTTGACAATTAAGAATCTAACACGAAAATAAAATAAGTATAATAGAGGTGGGGATGTTGCGGTGGATATGTATATGGTAAGATTCGACAAAATAAAATTCGAAATAAAAATATTAGAGAGAGTATCGGAGTAGTGTCTATTGTGGAGAAGATAGTGGAAAATAGATTGTGCGATTTGGGCAAGTAGTGAGAATACCACTAGATTATGTAGCAAGAAAGATTATAAAATAAGTTACTAAGAAAGATTTCTAAGTTAATGATTTGGATAGAAACATGGTCATTAATAAATTATTATTGAGAAAGTTAACTCATATAATTGTTTACCGTGAAATTTAGTAAACAAAGACAAGTTTGATTTTATTTAAGGGATTAAACTCGAAAATATTCATTAATAGATTTGTACCAGAATTGTATGTTTTGAGAGATTTTGATAATGAACATCAATAATTGAATGAAAAATAATGCAGTAAAATGACGGGGTAAAAAGGAAAACTTAAAGGAAAAAGTTAATTTTATAAATGGAACACAGAGACATACATTGAAAACTTGTTTCTCACTTTCACATTTGGATATTTTGAGTGTGTAATGTGTAAAATTGCGAACCTCTAAAACTATAAAGAGCACTACTTATATACTAGTCCTAACATAACTGTCTACAACGGTCGACTTAGCAAAGCTTGACACTTCTTTCTCTTCATGCATCTTTTGTCTTTGACAAATTTCCACGTGTTCTTGAATAATTGTATGATCTTATCAATATTATTCGATAAAAGCATAATAGCCACTAAGTATTTTAACTCAACCAGAATCTTTAATGGACATCTCGACCAATTTTCCCAACCTCCTCCGACAGGAAATTATCATCAAATGGTTGTGGTCTTCTGGTCGAAAATGACCATTTCGACTATGAGTGCAACCTTAAATATTTGTAATAACCAGATTCGACCTTGAATCCTCACTTTTATTATCTGTGTCAAAAATATGAGGTAACAAATTGCCCCATAAATTTCGATCACACAAGTGTCGAAAGGGAGAAATGTGGCATTTTTGAACACTTTTCGACACTGTTCAAATCAGTCTGTTGGCGTTATTGACATCATTGCGCCTTTTCAAAAAACGTCCGCTCAACATGGTTTTTTGCAATAAAACCATCATGACTCCTACTTCCTAGGAGAGTGGACAATAACTTCCCTAGCCAACTAACGTTTCCACTACCTGAAGAGGAATCGTCTTCAACTGCCACGCAAACGCCAATTGTTGGATGATTACCCACTACTATTCTTTATAAGTACCAGACTCAACTTTTCATTTCATTTCTTCCAACTTCAAGCTTTTGCACGCGTTAGTCTTTTTACTCAGCCATTTTTTTTTTCAAAATGCTTTAAGAAAAGAAACAATGGTTGCTTTTACAGTTTCTACACTAGTTACCGGCAAGAACTCAGTTGCATTTGTGATTCTGGCATCAAAGGAGGAAAAAGGAAGAGATTTTGTGCCTGAACCACTGCTTTCTAAGGAGAAAATCTTTGTCTGGGCCAAACATGTACTAATTCTGTTTTCTCTTTCTGATAAAATCCTTGCATTTCTAGGCCAATTTCCCACTTTCAAATCACACTCTGGGAAAGTAAAATGTTTCTTTCCTTGCTATCCTATTACCATGCCTTATGCGTTCGAAGAACGTGCTCTTGACCTGAATTTTATGGAAACGTCTACGCGTGTTTTTAGATCAGCACACCCACCCCAAAATAAAGATTACCTTGCATGGCTTGACAAAGTTCAAAACAAAAGGAAAGAACAATAGGAAAACATATACATTTTAGACGTAATTCAACTATCTAGAACCGGTCCTAAGTATAACCATGTTATGTTGCTTGCTTCGATATTCTTTTGGGAAGGTTCAACAAACACATTCCATCTCCGGTGTGGGATCGTTACACCGACTTTGTTCGACGTAACAGCTATCACTGGGCTTCGACCCACGGGTGAAACCTTCACCCCTACACTGGAAATTGTTAACAAATTCGTCTTTGATCAATACAACTTCAAAATTTACACCACTAACCATCATAACACCACCAGATAAAAGGCATCCCACCAATAGCACATCACTTTCCTGACCCTTTGACTTTCCTACTACTTTTTTTGCTCAAGTTCTTTGCAAATAGCAAAAAATTACGTTCCTTTAGGAATTAACTCAATGAGGGTCGAAAGGTATCTCTTGGTCAGTTGCTTCTAATCACCCTATATCAATCAATAGGTACTCCTTCTCATAAGCTAAAACACCTCCCTGAGACCAATAAAAAGTACCTCCCTTTTGGCCTCATGTGGCTTTTACAACTTTGGTTGAATGCTACATTCAAACCAAAATTAGAGATAACCATTTCGAAGGCTCCGATGGAAGAAAATGAGGCTAGGAGTATCGAAGGCACTCGAGTTGCTTAGGTACCCCATACGACACTCCTTCACAAATAACATTCATGAAGTACATCAATTTGTTTCTCGACTCCAAAACTTTCATTTAGACTATGGCACCCTTCGTAGATCAATGTGTTGGCTCTAGCTGGTTCTCAAACAGGTTCCTTGGTGTAACCCCTTCCTCTGCCGCAATATTGAATGTTGTTTGGGTAGTTTTTTCAACCCCTACACTCCTATCTACTCGCACCGAGACAGGGTCGACTAATTTTGGGTTTATTAGTTATCAGCCTAACTTAGTGGCAATGCAATTTGGTTTTAGCCAAATGTTGCCAAAATCTCTCTACACCTGGGAGAATGACATCTGCGGGTTGGAGATAAACAATTTTGTTCAAGAGTACGGATATTACATGTAATTCCAACATTAACAAGTTCTCGAACAAACCCACATTCCAATTTCAACCTTCCTTCTACTCCAAAATGGAGTTTGATGATTGATGGTGGAAATACTTCCAGAGTAACTTTTCTGAAGAAAATTTTCGCAAAAGACTTACGACTGGCTTCTCCAACTTGCAGGAAAACCTTGAGAAAAAAACAGGTACACAACAACAAAAATGCCTTCACATCAAAGAGAAAGAGACAAAGGAACCTGAGGTATTACTTGTGTAAGACCCCAATTTTGTCCCTAAGATCCCTCATGGCATCATAACATTGCATTTGCAAAGCCTCAAGGATCATGAGCATCTTGGTTCCCTTTGCCTTTGGGTGGGGTCCCTTGTGAGTGGTTTGAGATCACCAAGCATGATTGAATTGTATATTATTGCTTTTCTCATTTTTATTCACTAACCAAAAGCACAAAATATGTCACTAACATTTCTTGTTTGTAGCTTGAGCAATCACAAGGTCAAGAGCTTCAAGGAGATCCTTTGTGCAAAGATATGGCCAAGAGAAGATGATAGCAAGCATGGTAATGGTTCCCAAAGCTATAATCCATCAAATATGCCTCCCTAGCATCTCAATTCATCATTTTGATCAAATCAAGTCAAAGAGTTTGAGGGATTGCTTCTCAAGGAAGCCCTAATTCATCTGTGTACCACAATGCCTTGCTCATGAAGCAACCTCAGCCCATGGTCAAATACAACCAAGTTAAGTCCTTTAATTCATCATTTAATGCATATTTGAACTTATTTGAGTGTCCTCAATCATCAATTCATCAAGGTATGAGTTGTGGACTTGAGAAGTTGGTCAGTCAATTCATCTGACTATTTTGAAATGCACTGAGACCTAACTTTCTATGTGTTGGTAAAATGGAGATGATTCCAAAATAAAACATGTTCTTAAGGACAATATGAACAACTTTCATGTTCATCAAAAATTGATTTGAAGCTTTTAAGGTCATCATCCATTCCAAAATATTATAGGTCATTTTGACTGAAACCCTAATTTAGGGTCAACTTCCCAAGAACATAACTCATTCATTTTTTATGATTTTGAGGTGGGATCAAATGCATTGGAAATATTAATATGTCTACTTCAGATTTTATGTTGAACAAAATTTCAAAATATCAAAAGAAATACATGTGATAATGCAAAACATTATAGGTCACTTTGGACCAAATGCATTGAAAGGCAAAAAAGTCCAACTTCAAGTGCCCATAACTTCTTCATAAAAAATCCAAATGATTCAAATTTTAAGCCCATTTTGATTGTCTTGAAAAGATCTACAACTTTGATGTTGGAGGTGTTTTCATTTGAGGCTTGCATCATCAAAACAGAGGGGCTTGAACATTGGCCAAATTTGGAAACCTCACCTTTGCATGTTTTGCACCTTACACTTTAAATTCAAATTTCACTAATTTCCACATTCCAAATGGATTTTTTCTCAACATAACATTTGTTCCTTACATCAAGACCTTTCCAACCATTACCCACAAGGCTATGTTTCATTTTGATAAGAGGCATTTTCGAAGAAAGGAAGATTATGTGCATTTTTGGAAAACCATGTTAAATCTCCATGCACAAGCCATTGCAACTCAGAGTACACGTCCATTTCAATTTGGTATGATATCAGCTTGCATTTGCACTTGATTTTGGGCCTCACATGCGCCTGTACAAGCCCATGCATGGAGGACCCAATTCTCATGCACACGGATTTCTCATTGGCTTGCATCATGCTTGGCTATAAATAGAAGCTCCATTCCTCTTCAAAATTCAACCTAATGGTGCCTGAAACCCTGCTGAAGTGATTCCCCAACCTCTCACTAAAGGAACAATCTCAATTTTCTCTCAAATTTCAGATCTGAATTTTGATCTCCTCGATTGGAATTCTAGATCCAAAGTTCCTAGACCTATCTCATATGATCCATTGAACTTTTGTTTGGCCAAAGGAAGCAAGGAAGCAAGCTCAGATCTCCACAACTCAAAGGTTCTCCTCAACTGGTTTTTTTCTTCGAAACTCACTATTCCTTGATCTATTTGCTTGGCTATTGTGTTGTCTGAAGTCCTCTCTATAGAGGCATCATTGTTGTATGCTCAATTTTCAAAATCAAGCAAGTTCATGATGAACACCATCAAACTTTCATCTTTGATTTCTCTCTTAATAGGAATCTAGAGTGGAAGTGAGTGGTATAGGAGTGATGTACATCACTTCCTCTTTCGATTGATGCCTGGATCGTGTGTTTTGGTGCACATTTGCTCTTCTGCAAATTTGAGCTCTCACCGGAGCTAGCCGGAGAAGACGGTGGCGCTGGCCACCGTCTGGTCTCCAGATCCAATCGTGACCATCCATTTCTATTTCCAGATCTAATCCTGGTTGTCCAATGTTATGACTTTGTTTTAATGTTTGTGTGGCGCATTGACTTGGATGTATGGTGGAAGCGCGCTTTTGGAGCGTTTGATCAGCCACGTCAATTAATGAGGCTTGATCAGACGCTCCTTGTTTTTTTTTATTTTTCTAATTTCTGTTTTAATTTCTTTTATTTCCTTTATTTTCAAAAATTCATAACTTCTTCATTTTAATTCCAAAAAATATGGGACCAATTGCATTCTTCTCCATTTTTATTCTAGTTTCTAAAAATGATTTTTAATATTTTTTATTTTTTCATTTGATATTTTTTGTGATTTTTCTCTTTTCTGGTTATTTTTAATTCATTTTAAATAGTTTTTGATATTCAAAAAATACAAAAATATTTTCCTAACCTATTTGAATGATGATGGATCTATGAAAAATATTCTCATCAATTTTTTAATTGATTTGAGATTTATTTGAGATTTTAGTTCAATTAGGTTAGTTTTATTCATTTTTAATTGATTAAAAATAGTTTCTGACTTTTAAAAATGCTGAAATTTTTTGTCAAACTTTGTTTGACCTTCTTGAACTTAGGATAAATCACTTGGACTTTTCAAAGTTGATTTGAAGTGATTTTGAAGTTTGACCTTTCTTTAATATTTTAATTCAAGTTTAATTTTAAATATTAAAAATGCCAAAAATATTTTGTTCATTTCTTGACCTCCAATCTTCATCTCACTTCTGTTTTTGAGTGTTTGACCATGATCCTCAATGTCATTGGTCAAAATTTGTTGATTGGTACATGCCATTTCATTTAATGCACTTTATTCCTTTTATTTTCTATTTTCCATTTCCATTATTCATCTTCTTCTTCTTCTTCTTTTTCCTTTTTGATCAATGAGTTGAAGGTTGATAAGTTAGCATTGATTATGGAGACTTAATCTTTCTTGATCCAAATCTAATTCATCTTGATCAATTGATCAAGTGAATGGCTTTGCATTAAGGATAGGTTGCTTCCTAAATCATGCAAAAGACTTAAACCAATACAAGATCAATTCTCTTTTTCTTTTGGCATGGCAAGTTGTTGGAACTTGATTCACTAATCAAGACTTCTAACTTGTGTTGTTGCTTACATTATTATTGACCGGCCTCAGATAGTTGTGACTTCTATATAAGTCCAATTACGATTGCTTAACATAGCGCTAAATTTGCCTTATGGCACACTAACTACTGACCACTAACCATTAACATTTACTTTTTGCATTTTACATTTATGCAATTTATCATTTTTGTACATATTATTCATTTGCTTTTTCCTTTGCTCATTGGAGCACATGTTTACGTTAATGCCATTTGCCTTTTGCTCACTTGAGCATTATAATTGTGTATATATCTCTTGTGCTTGTGTTTGTCTGTTTGATTGTGAACCAAATGCAAAGAATTGGACAAAATGGACTTAGACTTTAGGACTTTACCCAAGCAAATGGAGTTTGAAGAGCAACTAAGCCTCATGCCTTTAGAGTGCTTAAATGTCAAACAACAACTAGGCCTCATGCCTTTAGAATGCTTAAAGCTTGAAGATGAACATTAAAAGGACCATATTTTAAACTCCCTCTTGTCCATTCTTTGATTGTTAATAGAACTTTTTGATGTGTGTGCTTTCTTGTGCTAGGGATTCTAACTTGAGCTACATTGAGGAACCATTACCATGAGCTTCTAAGAGAGAGGAATCTAAGATGCCTTGAGGAGCCTTATCCAAGAATTCATTGATTGTTGATTGCTTGAGTTTATGCTTGTGATTGCTTATTCCAAAGGATGGGAGCTACTTGGATCATCAATATGATCTCAAGAGAGGAACTCCTTTTGTGGTTTTGTTTCTTTTCCCTTACCTCTTGTATGCTTAGGACTTTAGCCTTTCTTCTTCTTCTCTCCACTCTAACCCAAGCCAAAACCTTTTGTGCAAACATTTAACACTTGTTTTCAACATTAGAAACCTAAGCCTTATGCTTTTGATTTTTAAACCTTCTTTTCATAATACTTATTTTGAATTGAACCTTTTAATCCACTTTGACCATATTTTGTAAATACTTTCATTGGTAAATATAACACATTCAAATACTTTTTTGTGGTTTCAATGGCCACTAACTTAATCAAACTTTTCATAACCTTTAGCTATTAGGTTTGAGTTATCCTTGAGGTAGATATAATACTCACCTATATCCTTAGTGATGGACAATGAGTCTTCCATGCTTATTATAGGGTTAACCCCTCACTAGCATATTAAAGTTATCCTCACATGGTGGATTTGTGGTTTTAGGTTGAGTTTTCTCCCTTGGATAACAAAAGACCTTAAGGCTTTTGGACCAATCAATCCACTCACTCATTTTGAGATTTTTACCCCGAACTACGAGGTTTTGATCATAATCTTTTTTAAGATGGTACGTAGGCAATGGGTTTATCCATTCAAACACAAAATGTAAATAAACTTGTATATTCTTTTCTCATCTCTTCAATCATGTTTGCACAAATAAATTTTTCACAAAAATACCAACCTTACAACAAATATGAAAAGGGCTCCCTAGGAGTACCTAGGATGTTTTGGGTGCTTAAAACCTTCCCATTGCATAACCAACCCCCTTACCCAGATCTCTGACATTTTTACTAATTTTTGATTTGATAAAACTTCTAGGTTTTTGTTCGCTTTCTAACCATTCCTTTGGATAAATAGAAGTGCGGTGGCGACTCGACTTGTATGGTTTACCTTGGATTTAGTCAATATCTCCAATGGTAGCGAATACCCCGCTACAGAAAAGTGGCGACTCTGCTGGGGATAAATTTGCCTAGTGGGTTTTGCCTACTTTTCATATTTTGTTGTATTGTTTTGTATATTATTTTGTGGCATATTTTTTGTGCAATTTGGGATTACTGTATTGTATGTAATGATTGAATTGCTTGCATATTAATTCCTTGTGTGCTTAGTGATCTTTGTGAGATGAGTTCTATACCCGAACTCGAGTGCACTTAGGATAGGAGAATGGTATAGTCTTGTTGACTTGTGTGGAGTTATTCCTTAGCAAGTTGACTTGCAAGTCCATTCACTTGGTGGAGGCCATGTTGGGATCAATAATGTCACACAAGTAAGTTGTGGTTAGACATTACTCTTTCCAATATAGACCTTAGAAGTCAAGGACCTTAGTTTACCAAGCCCATCTTGGCCTATTCTTAGGATGTAGTGCGAAAGTCGTTCAAGTGTGAGATTTGATACGATTAGTACACGATACTACACTCATAAGAGTCTCTCTTGAGAATATTTTTGGAATACGAGTAGTCGTTTCTCCGATAATATCCGAAAGATGGGATGACGACTATGGGAACCTCTTGTAGAACATGTTTGGCAGGTTTAAACCCTAGTACACTCCCTTTTGGGTGGTTCTTAACCAAGGCTCCATGCTCGTGACTTGCAACAAACCCTTGATTCGTGGTTGATCTGTTCATGTATCCTTAATATCAATGGAACTTGGGTGTTGATAAGGTGTAAACCATAATCCACCAAAATGGACGATTGATATTAAGGATAATATGATCCATCCCATGACCTTTGTTTGGTGTGCTTTGTTTGATTCTTGAGTGTGATTGTTGCATTCATGCATTCATGCATTCATGCACCCATTTGCATCCATATCATCAAAATAATAAGAAAGTTTTCAAGGAACTTAAGAGGTCTATTTGCAAAAAAAATCCAGACATGGAAAAACAAAGAAGGAATACAAAGAAGTACAGCTTCAGACAACCAGACTTGAAAGAGTTAAGGAATTTGACATCCTATGTACTAGATCCCTTGGGTTTCAAAGCTCGTTTTGGGAAGCTTCTTCCTCTTCTGACTACTCAGGTGGATGAAGGATTGATGAGCGTATTGGTGCAGTTTTATGATCCTTTGTATCGTTGCTTCATGTTTCCGGATTTCCAGCTTTTGCCTACGCTTGAGGAGTATGCTTATCTTGTGGGTATACCTATCTTGGATCAGTTGCCGTTCAGTGGCTTGGAAAGTGTTCCTACTTCTCGAGAGATAGCTGACATGTTACATATAGATGAGTCTCTAGTTGGTGCTCACATGGCTACCAAAGGTGGAATTCAAGGTCTCCCTTCTGAGTTCCTCATTGCTCAAGCTACTATCTATGGGAAGGCCATGAGTGAGGACGCCTTTGAGGCCATATTTGTACTTCTCATCTATGGGTTAGTGTTATTCCCCAACATCGACAAGTTTGTGGATGTGAACGCCATTAGGATTTTCTCTACTCTTAATCATGTTCCGACTATGTTGGGTGACACTTATTTTTCTTTGCATATGAGGAATGCAAAGGGTGGTGGCGCCATTGTGTGTTGTTTGCCTCTGTTGTATAAGTGGTTTATTTCTCACTTACCTCAGACGGTCGCTTTCAAGGAGAACAAAGGATGTCTACGGTGGTCCACGAGACTTATGTCTCTCACTAATGATGATATCTCTTGGTACAATCGTGTGTATGATGGTGTGTAGATTATTGACTCTTGTGGTGAATTCTCCAATGTACCTCTTCTTGGTACATGTGGTGGGATTAACTACAACCTTGTTTTGGCACATCGTCAGCTTGGGTTCCCCCTAAAGGATAAACCCAATAACATTCTGTTGGAGGGTGTGTTCTTTCAGGAGGGTAAAGATCCCCAAGGCTTGAAAACTAGGATGGTCCGCGCTTGGCGCAAGATTCATAGGAAAGGAAGGAAAGAGTTGGGTCCTAAGAATTGCATCTCTTTGGAGCCTTATACTGCTCGGGTTAGGAAGAGAGCGTCAGAGTATCTCATGCCTTAGGAGTATCCAAGACATACACCTATGGTTATGGCTGGGCCTTCAACCCTCCCTGATCAAGGAGTAGAGGAGTTGAGAGATGAAGACCGTTCACGTGCTTGGATCCGTGAACGTGAAGAGTTGCTTCAGCAGATTAAGGAGAAGGATGCTTTGATTGAGTTTCTTGAGCATCAGGTCATTGATGATCCTGATGATGCATGGACTTCTCTACTTCCTCAGTCTTCTAGGTTCTGGAAGAGGAAGTATGATCGACTTGCCAAAGAGAAGGCAGATATGGAGGCAGCCTATGAGGAGGAGGTGAAGAGGCTTCGTGCATCTTATCTTCCTGTGTCCCGAGCTTTAGACGATTGTTTCTAGGGATCCATAGGATGGTCATTTTCCCTTTCTCTTATATTGTATCTTGGTTACCAATGTTGTACTTCTTTGGTGTAAAAATTATTTTCCAGATATTTGTCGCATCCTGCGAAAAATCAACCGGCGAGCTAAAAATAAAAACACACACAGAGCCGCCACTGCGCGTTATTTATCCCAAGATAGGGAAAGGAAACGCTCAGAAAAACCTGGAAAGACATGGTCTCGCGACCAAAGAGAAAAGGTTCGGGAGTCGGTTACGCGAGGGGAAGGTATTAGCACCCCTCACGTCCGTCGTACTCGACGGGATCCACGTCCTAGAATAAAGAAAAGGTTGCTAAACATCACACACACACAGGGAACGCAGGTGGGGTTAGGAGAAACGGAGCTCGATAAGGTATCGCACCTTATGCCTACATATCTTGTCTGGAACAAGAATCAGAGCCACTGTAGTTCGGCTTACGCACGCCAAACAACACAAAACAAACAAGCAAGGGTGGCAAACATGGAGCCCGACAACCACTGGATGGAATTACGTCGGCATCCGAACCAAAACACACTCACAAGGGCAAACGTGGAGCCCGACAGCCAATCACTGGACTTACGTCGGCATCCGAACCCAAACATACATAATCAGATAACAAGTAAACACACGCAAAAAAGAAAAAGGTTGCCCGGAGTGGTCTCGCACGACCACCTGCCTACATACCTTGTCTGGAACAAGGATCAGGGCGATGTAGTTCCCCTGAAAGGGACTAAATTGCTAACCAGAAACCGAGGGGAAAACACGACACTAGGGAGCTGAGACTCGAGCCTAATGTTGTCATGCATCGCTTACCCTAAGTTCGGTTTTCTATCCTACTTGCATAAGCAAACTAACCTAACCAGGAAAGAAGCTAGCACACAAGCATACAACATATATCAAATGAGAACAGGCATCTCAAACAAGCATGTCAATCAGAGATTCACAGAGTGTAGCACCTCAAATTTGCACCTATCATTATGCATACATTTTCATATTAGGTCATAGCATATCATGATCCATTGCATATCATTTGCATTGTCCCCAGTTGCCTCAAGTGCAAGCCAATCAAGAATTAGGTCAAACTAATCTCCTGATCAGTCAACTAAGCAAGCAAAGGAATTTTTCATTGAACCAAGGCCTTGGGGTTTGTCCAACAAGTTCACATGACTTGGAGGTCTATTTGAAGCATTTTGGTCAAGGGTTAAGGGCTCAGAGGTCAGCAGTTCATGCCCAGACAGTCAAAAACCCTAAAAAAGTCAACTGTCAGTCAAAGCAGTGGATGGTGGTCATTCTGGTGGAATTTGGGCACCATGGTCAATAATCAAGAGTCCATACAACTTGAGACATCATTTGAAGTCAAGTTCTCAAGGAATTAGGGTTTGGAAGTCATCAGTCAATGCACAATCGGTCAGAAACCCTAAAAGTCAACTATTGGTCAACTGTCTGTTTAATCAGTGATTTGATGATTGGATTTGGTTTGTGAGAGTTCATTCATGTCCAAATAGTCATCATACATCATGCCGAACACCATCATGGAAGAATTTGAAGCCAGATCATAAATTTCCCAAAGTAGAAATTGGGCCTGTAGTTGAAACCTGCCATAAATGGAAAGTCTTGATCCTCAAACTTACATTTTGATACAAGCCTCAAATGAATTTTTTCCCAACATGAAAGTTGAAGATCTTGTTCTCCCATTTCCAAAAAGTCCTAGAACTCTCAATTCCCATGTGTGGTTGGCAAGTTATGATCGAATCGATTTCAGAAAATCTTGAACTTCAGAAGGCCATATCTCTCAAACCGTTTGGCCAATTTTGGTGGGGTTTTTTCCTACAAGTCACATTTGATCCCCTCTTTCCAAAAATATAAATTTCATGAGCCAAAACTTCACCAATCAAAATGGCATATTTTGACCTTTTTCATTTAAATGAAAGTTTGACCAAGAGTTGACTTTTTGATTTAAACATTTTTTCAACATTTGGCCAATTGTAACAGCTCATAAATGTCATTTAGAATGTGTTTGCAAAGTCAAATTATGCAGCACATGTGAATCATACTTGGTTGCTTGAATTATAAGAAAGGTACAAATGCACCATACTTGTCCATGCTTCCACAACCATGCCTTGTACCAGCATCATTATGCAGCATTCTTGATCATTTTTTTTCTGTCATGGTGAGCCTCATTGTGCAGCCATACTCCAATAGTACATATGGCCATACTAGCTTACTTGAACATTGGCAAAAGGACATTGTTTCAACAACCAAAGCCATGAACCATGCTTGTACCATGTGACATAGCAGATTTTATGAAAACATTTTCTGTCATTTTGAGGGCTTGGCTGCATAACACAAGAGACAATTTCATTTTTGTGGAGCATGATCCTTGGCCATTTTGAAAAGAGCTGTCAAGCATCCAACAGTAGGGGCCTTACCATGCTTGGTACTGCTCATAGCAGACCAAGGCCATAACTTGCTGGCACTGGTAGCAGTAATTGGGATCACACAAAAACCATTTGGCCAAGGCAAATCGAAAGGGGGGGATTTCTGATTCTAAAAAAACTCACTGATGCACAAGGGCTCACTCTCTCACCTGGCCATTCTTTGGTTTTTGCATTTGAAAAAACCTGTCACCACATCCTACAAAAGAGGACCCTGATATTGGCATTAGGTTTTGGGCTGTCAAAAACTCAATAACCTCAAAAAAGACCAAGCCACACTGCAGCAGAAAATCATGCCCTCACCTTGCCATTTTCTGTCAACAAACATAACAAACCACACTGGACACAACATTCTAAAAACTCACCCTTGCTAGTTGCTTTGCATTTCAGAAAATCCATGGCAGCCACATAGCAGGACCATTCATCACTCATCCTAAAACAAAGATCACTTGGCCATTTTGCATTTTTCCTGTCATCAAAACTGGTAGCAGCAACTAAACCTAACTTGCCTTGCCATTTGCAATTTTCTGTCATAACAAAACCAACAAAACCTAGCCAACTCCATACACTCTCTAAAACTGGACCTAGCTTTTGGCCTTGGAGGATCAAAAAAAAACCTGCTACCAACATTTCCTGCAGTAGCAGACCAACAAAACCAACATAACACTGCAGCCTCACACCACCTGATACAAAAATACTCTCTCTCATTAGACATGCATTCCTCAAATTGCCAAGGCTGTCAAAAAGAACCTTACCTTGCCATTTGCACTTTTCTGTCCAAGACACAATAGCACCAAAACCTGGCATAAATCAAACCTGAAGCTTTGCACCCTGCTAACCAGCAAAACATGACCAACATCATACACTCTCTAAAATCATCTTGCTGCTTTTGGCTATTCCTCCCATCTGTCTAAGCTTCCAACCAAAACCTCACCTTGCTTGTGCATTTTCTGCCCAAACCTTGTCCACCACAACCAACTCAGACCTGGCCTTGCCACAACCACATAACAGCATTCACTAACCCTGCTATCTTGGCATCTCACTCTTTCTTGTCCAAAGCTCCAAAATAACCAAAACTCTGCTTGGCCAACCAACAGTAACCTTGTTCACCAATTGTTCATCATGGAGCAGCTAGCCAACAAACCAACATAACTAGACCTAACTCACCTTGCTATTTGGCATTTGTTTTGGTCTGTCCAAAAGACAATGGCATAGAAGCATCACATAGCAGACCAACCAAGACCAGCCATTTCACCTTGCTTTGGCCAAACTCCAAAAACCTGTCCAAGACCAAAGTTGCCTAAACCCTGCATGAACCAAACTTAAAGCATTGCACTGTGACCACCAACATAACATGACTTAGCCTACATCACACAATCACCTTACACTCATTCCAACCACACCTTGGCATTCACTAAAAATCTGTCAACACAGCCAACTTCATCTCATTCTCTAAAAATCCATCTTTGCATTTTTCAACCTTCTGTCAGAAACTCTCAGCCATGACAGTCCATGATCTAAGCACTTCCAAGATGTCTTGAGCCACACCATCACCATTATCCATCATTGGAAAGCTTAAGGCTCATCTGTTTCGGCAAGGCATCACAAAACAACATCAAGAACACAAACTGCCCTTTAAAAAAGGTATGGATTCGACCCTCCCATTTTCTCAAATTGACATATACTTTGGAAAGGTTTTTCAATGCTGAGTGTCATGATGCTCTCCTTTTTGAAAATAGTTGTGTATTCATGAAGATATGATGAAATGAAGCTTGATGCTTGAAAATGTTTCCATCGATTTCTTGTTGTGTAGTTCAAATTAATGAAAATAGGGTTTGGATTGTTGTTGTATGTTGTTTGATGACTACAATGGTATGCTCAATTGACATTTTTGGGAGAAATTGGAAAATTCGATTTTGGGAGGGATGAAGCACTGTTCACAAACCCTAGAAGCCCAGATTTCCTTCATTCTCACGTGTTACTGTACCATCCCCCCACTAGCCAATGAAAATATTTCATTTTCTGGACCAAAACACGGTCGTTTTGATAAGTGACTGGTTTATTTACAAAAATGCCATTCTCTCAATTTTATTCCAATTTATTTCTTCAATTATTTCATCAATCCTCCAAAATTCATAACTTGCTCATTTTTGATCCAAATTCAATGGGATTTTTTGTATTGTGTTCATCATGATCTCTACTTTTTTATCATTATTTTTCCAGAATTTTTGGATGAGTGGTTTTTAAATGGTGCTAGGGTTTGTGACATGTGACCAAATTTTGTACATCTTTCCAAAACATTTGTGAAATGATGATACTTTATCCAATGGCTCCCAAATTTTTTGTGCTTAAACTAGACACATTCATGGTGATTTTGGTATAGAGTTTGTGCATTTATCATTTGTGGTTTGTGAGATATGAGTTTTTGAACTAGGGTGTGACAAGTTGTGTCACACCATTGATGTCCAACTTCATGATTTTCATTACCATGCTTCTTGGCCCCTAAATGGATTGAAATTTTGCATGAGCCTACTCTTGTATGTCTAGTTTACATGGGAATTTTCTTGGATTTATTTGAACAATTTTCCATTTGTTTGAGATTTTTCTTCCCTGCCTAGTCAAATGTTGACTTTGTGTGACACATGTTCCCATTTCATTTGTGAAATTCTCATACTTTATTAGATGGACATGAAATTTGATATGTGATAACTAGACATCTCAAGCTTGGCATTGGTGTTAATCTCATTCATTTCTCATCTGTTTTCAATTTGATATGATTTTTTGAAGTTGACCCATGCTTGTTGACTTTCTTTGTGCATGCTTGAATTTGGCTTTGACTTTCTGATTTTCATTGACTGCCTTCCACTTGCCCAAATGGGATGAAATTTGACATGCTTACCATGCTATGTGTTAGGTTTGATCATGATTTATTTGATGATTTTTGGAAAATGTTTAGATTGCTTTTGATGCAAGTCTTGCTGTTGACTTCTATGAGCTCCTGTTTACCATGTTTTGACCTAAATGGTTCATGAAATGATGATGATGATTGATATGAATGTGAACCCAATTGGTTTTGTTTCCTAATTGTTTGAACATGATTTTGGATACTTACCCCTTGCTATTTGGACTTTCTCATTCACTTTTGACCCTAGGCTAGCCCTAGTGGTCCTGTTACTCACCTTTGAGTTTGTGATTTCAGGTTGACCATCAAATGGCCATTGAGACCAATTCTTTTGACTGAGCTTGCTTGAATATTGTTGTCTAACCTCCTTGTTTTGTAGGTGGCTTGGCTCACATGCCTTAAGCCTTGTGCCTTGCACATCCATGTGCCTCCGATTAACTGTTGGTGTCTGTTTCTGTTTGTTTTGTTTGAAGTTGTATACTAACATCTGCTTGACTGTTTCAGGTGCTTTAGTTGCTTAGTTCTTGGTGAACTTTTTGTTTTGCTTTGCTTGTATAAGCAATTTGCATTGAGGTATGTCTCTTTGTCTTCATGTAGTCTGGAAGACCTGGCCTGTTACTTGGCCAGGCAACTGTCTGAAGTCCTCCTTAAGAGGCAATGTTTGTGGGTGTTTACTTTTGTCCCTGCATAGAGTCAAAGTCCTCCTAAGTGAAGAGGCAATTGGTGGAAGGTAGGGATATGCAATCTATCCCCCACTATTCAGTGTGTCATTTGCTTTGCTCACACCACTGTGTTGATGCATTGCAGATACAAACCCAAGATCTTGTGCAAATTGCACAGTTGAGTCAGTATCAAATGTGTAGAAGGGTTCCCACTTTCTGAACCCACACATTCTTGTCTTGAGCTCTCCCTAGCCAGGGATAAGAGCTGTGAGGTCTCATCCTCACTTCATCCTTTTATCTGCTTCACCTTAGCCCCTCAATGGCAAGGTTAAGAGCAATACTCACCCCATCCCAGAGGTTTGTTTGTTGAGGTTGATATGACCCCTTGACTAAAACCTAACCCTTGTCTGAGCCACTTGTTTGTGTATAGCGTGTGCTATCTGTGCAAGTTAGGATAGTTTGACTTGCTTCCTGTGCAAGTTAGGATAGTTTGACTTGCTTCCTGTGCAAGATAGGATTGTTATACTTGCTTCCTGTGCAAGTTAGGATTTACTTGGCTTGCTTCCTGTGCAAGTTAAGTGTGTGTGGCTTGCTTCCTGTGTGAGCCATACTTAGGATAGGTTGGCCCTTGTGCCATTTAGCTAGAAACCTTAACTTAGGGATGATTTGCATGATAACATCTAGGCTCGAGTCGTAGTCTCCCTAGTTGTGTCTCCTTCTGTTATCTGGTTAGGCTAATCCTTTGTCCCTGCGTAGGGGAACTACATCGCCCTGATCTTCACACCAGATGAAGTATGTAGGCAGGAGATTGAGCTGATCTCTCCGGGCGCCCTTTTTTCTTTTTGTGTGTGTTGTTTGACAGTTGCTAGGCTCGAGTGCCTGACTCCTTAGCAATTTGTTGTCTGTTTGTTTGAGTGTGTGCTTGACAGTTATAGGCTCGAGTCCCCGACTCCCTATTAACTTGTTGTGTTGTGGTGTGCTTGGAAGTTGATGTAAGTCCATCGAGTGGCAGTTAGGTTCCAGTGTGCGTGTGTTTAGGTTCGGATGCTGATGTAAGTCCAGTGATTGGCATTTGGGCTCCACGTTTGCCTCTTTGCGTGTGTTTTGGTTCGGATGCTGACATAAGTCCAGTGATTGGCAGTCAGGCTCCATGTTTGCCTTTGCCTTTGCTTGTTTGTGTGCGTGTCAGCCGAGCTACGAATGCTCTGATTCTTCTCTCGTCCGAGAAGATACGTATGCATAGGATGCGATGTCCTAGCGAGCATGTGTCCTTTCCCCAATCCGAACTACTTCGACTCTGATGTCTATGCCTAATAGACTAAGTAGGCCCAGGATGCGACATCCTGCCGAGTCAGTTTCAGTCAGTTTCTTTTGTCTCTTTCAGCCAGTATGTGTGAGTATTTGAGCAGTGTTTAGCAACCAATTTTCCTTTCTATTGTGCGTGGATCCCGTAGAGTACTACGGATGCGTAGGGGTGCTAATACCTTCCCTTCGCATAACCGACTCCCGAACCCATTCTCTTTGGTCGCGAGACCATGTTCTTTCCAGGTTTACTCTGAGCGTTTCCTTTCCCTCTTTTGGGATAAATAACGCACGGTGGCGGCTCTGTTGTTCTTTCTTTTCCCGCCGGTTTTTCGCGCGATGCGTCACAGAGCACGCACTATAGCCAAAACAAGGGGGCTCAATCAATAGGTTTGACTGCCGAAGCGAGTCGTCTGTACGGGCTGGGTTTGCTCTTAACCTTGCCATTACGAGGCTAAGGTGAAGCAGATGAAAGGATGAAGTGAGGATCAGACCTCACAGCTCATATCCCTAACCAGGGAGAGCTGACAAATGAGCATGGGTCCAGAATAGGGGAACCCTTTTATACTCGATGACTCTGACACAACAGATCTTGGGCTTTTGATCTCAATGCTACAACCATGTAATGGGAGCAAGGAGAAGACTCAACTGAATAGTGAGGGGTAGGCTACATACCCCTACCTTCCACCAATTGCCTTATTTAAAGGACTTTCACCTGCTTGGGCTTAAAAATAAACAACCACAATCATTGCCTCTTAAGGAGGACTTCAGACATTTATTTGCCCGGCCCGGTAACAGCCGGGTCTCCAGACTACATGAAGTTAGAGGACCTACCTCAATGCAAGTTGCTTAAGCAAAGCAAAGCAATAGTTCACAAGGAACTGAGCAACTAAAGTACCTGGAAACAATCAAACACAGTTAGTACCCAGACAGACAAACTAAACAGCAAGTGTTCAATCAATCAAACTATACAAGCTATGCACAAACAAAGCAAGCCAAAGCTCAAGCCTATGCTTCACAACCTACAAAACACAATTATGTTAGTGTACAAACATCAACAACATCAATCAAAATTGATTTGGACCATTATCCATGCGCATTGCTTTTTAATCCTGAAAAATCAAGCAAACATTAGCAACTAGACCACTAGGCCAAGCCTAGGGTCCAAAGGCAAGAAAAAAATCTCAAACAGCAAGGTATCTTCAAACCAAAGTCAAATTCAAGTCAAACAAGATCAAACATCATTGGTCTCATGTTTATATCATCCATCATGTTCATGTTATGCACAAAACAATCCATATTGGTCCAAATGAAGCATCAAACATGCAAACAGAACTATTGCATTCAAATCCACACCAAAACACATCCAAAAATTCTCAAATTAATCACACCTAAACAGGGGATATCCAAGGTCTACCATGTCAAATTTGAGCTCATTTGGGAAAATAGAACCATGTCAATGAAAATCAACAAAACAGTCACAATTATAGGCTCCAAATCACAACATCAATACATGCTTCCACTTCAAAAATTCATATCTCAATGAAAACAATAAAGAAATGGATGAGACCAAAACAGGGAGGTCCTATCATGTGTCTATTACAAGCATGTCAAATTTCATGATTATCCAGTACCACATGAGCATTTCCCATTCAATCTACCAACCTATGTCACATGAGCTTGCATAAATGATCACCAGAGATGAAAAATAGCAATCAATTTGAAAATGCCACATAAAATTCCACAAAAATTCACATAGCATCTTGACATGTTAATCAACCATCATGCAAAATTTCACATTAATCCAACAAGTATAGGTCACTCAAAAAAATCCAGCAAGTTGACATAATGAGGTGTGACACAAATTGTCACACCTAAGTTCCAGAATTTGCTGCTCATTGACCAGGTATCAAAAATGCATGAAATTTACATATAAATGAGCATCAATGAGTCCACAATCATCACAAAAATTTTCAAGAATTTATTTTATGTCATGTGCATTTCATGAAACAATTGGCAAAGTGTAGCAAAAGTGGACACATGTGAAATAAGCCTAGGCCAAATAATAATTTTACCAAGCACAACTTTGACCAATAGGTCAAAAAAATTCTACACTCATCAACAAAGTCATAGAAAAAATCCTCACATTTTTATGAATTTTCTACAATTTTTTGTGAATTTTTTAATGTGATATGGAATTTTTTAGAATTAAACAAATTAATTGAATTTGTACAGTGGCATTATTGTAATTACAGCATGGCGCGGGAGGGAAACACTATTTTCAAATTTTCAAACAGTTTTTTGGATCAAACTCATCTCTCTCATCGTCTTCAACACACACATTTCCAGAATTTTCACAAAATGGATGAACATCAAAAGTTCACGAAACTTGGCATGCTTATAACCGTTTTAACCGTCTAAACAAGAGGATCATGAATATCAACTCTATTCAACTTAACAATTCCTAAAACTCACGAATCACTCGATCTAGGGTTTCACATCCAAAATTCGAATCCGAATATCTCCCTACACAGTCATCCATTCGCAATTCCAAAACTATCATGATGATCTACATAGCAAGCTCTTTCGAAAGCACATGATTATTGAGCAAAATATGACAATCGAAACTCGAAGGTACCTGGAATGGCAGTGCTTATGGAGTTGTTCTTCGCGTGAATTAGTCCAAAACAGATGTTGTATAAGGATGAAGAAGCAAGGTGCGAAGCTCAGGTTCGATCAATGTTGCTCCTAATGCTCAAAATTCAATTTCACCATGGATGATGCTTGAAGATGCAGCTGCGATTTCATACTCCTCTCCCTCCAAATCATCAAAACAGTTTGAGAGGATGATTATGTGAATTCAAACCAAAAAGAATTTCGAACTTTGGTGTAGAATTGATGGAGAATTTTGGAATTGAAAGTGTTTGTGTTCTTGAGGGTTTTGAGAGAATGTGGAAGTTTCAGATCTGGTTTTGGTAATTGTGCAATGCTGTTATGATTAGGAGATGATTTAGATTATATATGGTAGCTTAATCATGCCTTAATCCACTTAATTAGCAAAATGGAATGTTAAGTGAAATTGTCATTTTGTAAACAAGGGCAAAATGGTAAATACATCATGCCAGCTAGTGCCAGCTGTTTTGACAGCACATACACCTTCTAAATGACACATGTGATGTGTAGAAACTTGTTTCATGTCCATTGGTGGAGTATTTCTCAAATTCACCATGTATTTGCAAAATGTCCATTTTTAGCACTTCATTTTCCAAGCCAAAATCCAATTTACATGCCTTAGCCATGAAATGAATATTCAAACACACTTAAAATGCCATTCCTGAGGTGTTGGAAAAAGTCCCATTCAAAATTCCAATTATTTTGACATTTGGACAATTTTGCCCCTGATCCAATTCAGCTGTCCAGTTGAAAAGTGACTTTTTGCCTTGGCCATTTTTGAACAAATCCAATGATGCACCCTCAAAGTACATGTCAAATGGAGTTTGTGCATATAAAGAACTTGCAATTTGAACAAAGTATGTGGAAGTTATGGCCTCCTGACTACGGGTCATTTTTGAATTTCACTGAGCCATAACCCCCAAACCATACATTGGATTTTCAAGTTCTTGGACTTTTTGGAAAGGTGAGAACAAGATCTACAACTTTCATGTTGAACAAATTTTCATTTGAAGCTTCCTTGGACACGTGGCTTTGAGGTCCAAAACTTCCATTTTTGGAAACTTCAGTCACAAGTCACTTTCTATTTTTGGCAGTTTTTGTCCTGACTTGATTTTCTTCCTTTTAAGCTTTGAGATGTCATTTAACACTTGTTCCAACATGAATGAAATGTATCCAACTCATTTTCACCTCCAAATCCATCAGATCATGTACAGTTGACCACAGTTGACTTTTTCATCTGATAGATGAATTTGGCCATGCATAGATCAAATTAAGCCCCAATCTCCAACTGAAATGGCTCAAGGGTGAAACCCTAGCCTCAATAAGCACAATATAATCACAAAATGAACCCCATAACCATCAGAAACCTCATCTCCTGATCCAGCCCTGATTGGCCCAATGCAACTGATTAGGGTCGACCAGTGGTCAAAACCCTAATCTCAAGGAATCTTCTTCAATCTTCTGATGACACCCAACCATGATGATGATGATGTATCATTGCAACCAAGATGAAGACCTCTATCCATTGAGAATCATGAAACCCTAATTCACAGCCCAATCCTCAGATGGCCAATGATCAGTCAATAAACCCTAGGCTTGCACTCTGACTTCCTTATCTTCTGATCAAGACTTGGGAGAATGGCTTGCACAATGTAACCACATGATATGCAATATGCAATGCCTAATGACCTAAAAATGTATGCAATATGTTAAGCTTAGTCCCAAGAGAGGAGGGCAAATTTTGAGGTGTTACAGCTGCCCCTATTCAATCCACTGTGAACCTGTCGATACGAATAGCCTCGGCGTTCGGATGATCAGGGTGAAGAGTGATTGAATACCAAGAACAGACGAACAATTTGCGCTCTGATGGGATAATAATTAACGCCTGTCAGAATCGGCGAAGAAACAAACTCAAAAAACGTCGACCTGGATACCAAAATAAATGGTAACGCAGGGATAACCATGGTCTGAACACCACACATCCACTCGGGATTATTATTCTCCTTCTTTTTATGCTTTTCTTGAACCCCGAAATTTCTGCTTGTGCAAACGATCCTCAGACCTCTGCATTTGAACCCCAACATCTTCTTTCTTTGCTCTTTTTCTTGGACCCCGAAAATTTTCTTATCTCTTTTTCATTTTCTTGAACCCCGAACGTTTCTCTGCTTCTTTTTCTTATTTTCTTGAACCCCGAAATTTTTTCCGCGCAAACGATCCTCGGACCTCTGCATTTGAACCCCGGAAAATGCCTCAGCACTCCTTCTTTGCCAAAATAATGAACCCCGATCTCCAGTTTGAACCCCAGTCGCCTGACGATAACTCGCGATCGCCAATATGAACCCCGTTCTCCAGAAAATGTCGCAACATCTCCCTTTCTCCATTTGAACCCCGGAAAATGCCTCAGCATATCCTTTCTCCATTTGAACCCCAGGAAATGCCTCAGCATATCCTTTTCTCCATTCTCCCGTGATAATTCCGCTGGCAACGTCGGAAATAACACCAAACCACTCTGAGGGCGACATGTCAGAGGGTAAACCTTCACAAAAGAAGGTAGCATGTGTATCTCTTCCTCAGAAGACACCTATAACGACCTCCATTGGCATCCGCCAAAGCCTAAGGTGACACATGAACAGAAGACGCTCCTAAGGACCTCATCCCGGATACAATCTTCAACTCCATCTCCATTTGAACCCCAGAAAATGCCTCAGCATATACTCTTCTCTGATTGAACCCCGATCTCCAGAAAATGTCGCAACATCTCCTTTTCTCCATTTGAACCCCGGAATCGCGCTGATTGCGTAACGTCTTCTGATATCATTTCCATCTCTGTCCGACGGAAACATTTTCTCCAATATCGCACTACTGGGGAACACTGATGATCTGACGTCATGGTACCACACTCCTCAGAGTAACACTTTCAACCAGACACTGACTGATGACTGGGAGAAAACTCGACGTTTACTGGACATCGAACAATGATGTTGACAGGACATCGAACAATGATGTTTATAGGACATCGAACAATGATGTTGACAGGACATCGAACAATGATGTTGACAGGACATCAAACAATGATGTTGACAGGACATCAAACAATGATGTTGACAGGACATCAAACAAGGATGTTGACAGGACATCAAACAAGGATGTTGACAGGACATCAAACAATGATGTTGACAGGACATCAAACAATGATGTTGACAGGACATCGAACAATGATGTTGACAGGACATCGAACAATGATGTTGACAGGACATCAAACAATGATGTTGACAGGACATCAAACAAGGATGTTGACAGGACATCAAACTATGATGTTGACAGGACATCAAACAAGGATCGACCAGACATTAAACAATGACTGGGAAATAACTCGACGTTTACTGAACATCGAATGATGATGTTTACAGGACACCAAAGAAAGCTCGACCAGACACTTACTGATGACTGGGAAATACTGTTGCTCCAAAATCCCGATGCTGAACTCCTCGGAGTATCGTCTTCACTATCCGGCAAAACCAAATCCCAAGCGGTAACCACGGCTTGAATCGCGCTGATCGCGTAACATTCTCCAATCTTCCTTCCCATCTCGGCCCGACGGAAAAGCTTCCTCCAGTATCGCACTACTGGGGTACATCTCTGATCCAATCATGAGGCTAAACTCTTCGGAGTAACACCTTCACTGTCTGACACAACCACTTCTCAAACGGTAACCACGGCTTGAGACTAGCTCTATGCTTGCAACAATGATGCATGATCTTTTTCTGCGTAATGCTCCATAATTATGGAAATGCTACGCGATTCATTTTTCTATGCAATATGCTATGCTTATTTACATGATGAATGCATAAAAAATATCCCCCTCAAGGGACTCTTCTGGGAAGTACGAGACACTCTGCTGAGGAACTCGTCAACGCTCCGATTTCCACCATGCTGGGGAATAGCACTGCTGCTGGGGATAAAGCAACCCTTGCTGAGGAAGAACCTCCTTTGCACCCAATCCACTCGGGAAACTGCTGGGGATAGGAACCACCAACACTCTGTGGGGATACAACAGTCTTTGACCTGCTGGGGATATCAATCCGGACTCCGCTTCGGGAAAACCCTCACAGATACCTGCTGACTTCACTGGGGAAATGCTCACAGATACTCCGCTGGGAAACAGCAACCTCCATGTCTGGCAACTGGGGAAGCATCGATCTGACATCTGCTGGGGATAACCATCCGGACCCTGCTAGGGAAGCGAATGCCACTCCGCTGGGGACAACCCATGCAATCCATAGATAGCATCAACTCAGCTGGGGATGCAGATATCCGTCCGCTACGGGAACTTGTTCAATCCTTTGGTAGGATGAACACTGTTGGAGATATATTTCTTTGAAAAAGACCCGCTCCACTCGGGGAACTGCTGGAGATATATTTCTTTGAAAAAGACCCGCTCCACTCGGGGAACTGCTGGAGATATATTTCTTTGAAAAAGACCCGCTCCACTCGGGGATAACAACCTTCTGGCCTGGCTGCTGAGGAAACACCATCATAAACCTGCCGGTATAACCATCCCTACTCGGCTGGGGAAGTCCACAGACATTGGATCTGCTGGGGAGCTAGTCCTATGACTCTGCTTGGGGACTTAGCCGGGAAATGAGAAAAGTTGGTATAGAACACCCATCGACTCGTCGAACCACGGCATCCACCTCCAATACTCGCATCGGCTTTCCACTTTTGAGAATTCCCAGACTCGTCTGGACCTTTTCTGCTCCATCATCTTGTATTCCCAATCGCTCCGCGCTCGACGAAAGACGTACTCCTGGGATGTATACAGGAATTTCAACCTTTCGACTTTGAAGAGTCTTCTTGGTTAATTTCAAAGGTCGTCGGACGTCTCGTCGTCTCTCCGTTCCTTCTTCGTCCCTGATCGAACTCTGCGGGGAATTGCATACTTTCAAGTCTTCCGACTTTGAAGAGTCTTCTTGATTAACATCAAGGATCATCGTACGCCGCAACGTCACTTCGTCATTCTTTCACTGATTCGTCCCCGAGCGAACTCTCTGGGGATTTATTACAAAGCTTCCACATCACAACCTGCCAGTGAGTGAAGAATACCTAACAGTTCCTGCAAAACAGATCGTCAGATAAAACCGTGCCCCAGGCGTGTCAAGATTTCAACACTTGGGTCACTCCGCCTTCCAAATAAGATTTCAAGCCTTCAATCTTATGAACATGCATTGGAAGGAAACCTGTATGTTTTAAAATGCAAGATTCTTTATCAAAAATATCCGGATGTTTTTGCAATCAAAGCGGTAATGAAAAACAAAAACAAAATTATTTGACTGAATATGCATTTTATTGATTGGAAAAGTGTGTGGCTCAAATTGAGCAATACAAAGGAAGCAATTCCTGAAAAGAGGTAATTGCACAAAAGGAAAAATCTATCCTAATGGCAACGTGAAACCCGTGATCTCATCGAGTTCCAACTCGGTTACACCCCATATGTCCTCAGACTCTCCATGCTTTCCGCCTTCTGAACAAGACAATTCTGACTGATCCTCACCGGATATTATCCATGATGCTTTAACCAAAGCGCAAACGATCATGCTGGACGCAGTTGTTCGTTTCAATCCCTCTTTTGCCTGGACCGCCCTTTCGGGTTTTCAGTCCACCGGGATACCCTTTTTTGCCCAAGTCGCCTTTTCAGGTTTTCGACTTGCCGGGTGTACATTTTCCATTTTTATCCCTAATTTTTGCCCGAACCTTTCTTTCTGTTTTTGGTTCGCCGGGATGCCCATTTTTGCCTGGACTATTTTGTTCTTTTCGTCCAGCGGGTCAATTATACGAAGTATTTTTTAACCGCGTCCGCATTCACAGGGGATGGGAAATCCTCGCCATCCATGGTCGTCAACAACAAGGCTCCGCCAGAGAAAACCTTCTTGACCACGAATGGACCTTCATAATTCGGTGTCCATTTGCCCCTTCGATCGTTTTGAGGAGGAAGGATCCTTTTCAGCACCATATCACCCACGTGATATACCCGAGGCCTCACCTTCTTGTCAAAAGCACGCTTCATCCGTTGCTGGTACAACTGCCCATGACAGATGGCTGCAAGCCTCTTTTCCTTAATCAGGCTTTCTGAGTGAGAAAGGCGTGTGCCCCAGCAGACGTTCGTACCGAAGTACAGTACCCAGGATACCAGCTTCGTACTCGGCCACCATTGTTGATGCATTCCATCGTGCCCTAGGAAGCACTACCTTATTCACCTTATTCTCCCCATCAGACATCAGAACCCGTTCGGATTCAGGGTCAGGCCCCTCCTCCGGGATCGGTCACTCTCAATCTTTCGATTGGAGCACCTCGAGATGTCCTCATCAGGGAACTCAAACTTCATCGGTTGATAATCCTCAATGGGTTGCGGAGCGATGTAATCGTACAATACACTCCTCCCTTGATTGCTTTCTGAGAGTATACTGATCAGTCAACATTCTTTTGCTCTTCTCGCCACCCGTCCGGTCGATGCTGGCTTCTCAAACACATACTCGATCGGACCCATCTCGGAAATCCACAAAGTGGTATGAACCAACATAAACTGTCTCAGTCGGCGAGCAGCCTATGCCAAAGTACAGCAAGTTTTCGCGAACAGTGAATGTATTGTTTCACAGTCGGTAAACTTTTTGCTAAGGTAAATTGCATGCTCTTTTCGACAAGACGCGTCATGCTGACCCAATACACCTCGTAGACCCCTCGAAGGCTGTCAAGTACAGATTAACAGTCTCTTTCCATAGGAGGTATCAGAATCAGAGGTTCCTGCAACTTATTCTTTTTTATTCTTCAATGCCCCTTGGCAATCATTATTTCACCTGACCGTTTGATCTTTTTTTTCAACATCTTGAATATAGGTTCGCACGTGGCTGTTAGATGAGATGTGAACCATGACAGGTAGTTCAATCTATCTATGAAACCACGAACCTCTCTTTTTCTTTCTCGGTTCGGGCGTTGTTAATTTTTTTTTTTTTTTGCAGGATGAACCTCGATTCCTCCCTTACATTGAACCCCAACATCTTACCGGATCGCACTCTGATAGTGCACTTATCTGAATTCAACCTCAGTTTGAATTGTCTCCACCAGATGCCCCACTCCTGTTTGGGACTTTGCTATCATGTCATAGCATAACATTCGATTTCATGACGAATCATATCATGAAACAAAGTCACCATAGCTCTCTGATAAGTAGCACCGGCGTTTCGCTTCTCTAGAGGACAGTCTCCTTTCCATGGTAGCTTGTACACAACGACATTGGTATCCGCCCTGGCATATCCTGACACGACCAGGTGAAGGCATCCACATGCTCTTTCAACAAGGCTACCATTCTGCTCTCGATTTGCCCCTGAAGCGGCCACAATTTTCACTTCCTTCCTGACCTCGGCGGTGCGTGGAATAACAATCTCAACCCGCTCCTCGGGCGGCTAAATCACCTTCTCCTCTTGTTTTAGCAATCTGGTTAATTCCAGCAGGTCACAATCTTCTTCGCCTTCTTCTTCGGCATGATTGCTCGGTTTGTCGAAGCCATATGAGGGGTAACCAAATTGTTATCAACGAGATCCGGAGAATTATTTTTGAATTCGGAACGAGACAAATCAAAAAAGGAAAATGAAAACAAACATTGCCATTTTTATTTGTTTTTAAACTGCAAAAATAAATGAAAAACAGGGAACACCGCTTTTTGACTGAAAAACATCCATTTATTAATGATGCAGAAAATGCAAATTTATGAACATGAGGTGGCCCTTACAATGAACCATTACGTGTCGGGCAACACATATGGCTTCCATGCATATAAAATTGAAAACAGAAAATCATTACTCTTCCGGAAGAGTGACAGTGATGATCTTTTTAAGCCTTCCAGCTTCCTGGTACGCACGACTTTATCCATTGATCAATCTCCCAGTCACTGTCAGTTTCTTTACCCACTGTACAGGCGTGATCTGAATCTAGCATTCCGGCACTGACAAAGGTGAACGACGGACGACGTCCTCTGTTCTGCTCAGACGAGTCTTGACCTGGATGATAACCAATCCCAAACATATCCGCCTTTACCACAATGCCTATGATCTGTCCCCAGCCTGGGATCCCTCCATTTCTCACCACTTCCAATGCCTGCTTGTAAGAAGACACAGACGGTTTTTTCTCTTTTCCAACACCAATGTCATTTTCCACCTTGACGGTTTCAGCTACCAGACTGGGTGTTTCAAATTTTCCACCGTCCATTTCCTTCACCTTCTGGATCATATCCTCCATCGGTACACCACCCTCTGTGGCGATGGCCATACAACAAGTATCAACACTAGGGAAAGTTCCCTCTTTCCTCTGAGGTTTTGGGACCACAGGCCTCAGCATTTTTAACCGATCCCCATTCACCAACCCAATCGTCTTCCTATCCCCAGAAATTGCATTCATCTCCACCTCACCATGCGCGGGCATATGATTAGCATTAACATTGGGAAATTGTGCAAAATTAATGGCCTTGGAATCCACCAGGTCTTGGACAGCATGCTTAAAAGCTCTACAACCCTCAATGTTATGCCCAGACGCCCCCGAATGGAATTCGCACTTAGCATTCTCATCGTAGTTGGTTGGCCTCTGATCAGGTTCTAATGGAGCTAATGTCCTCAATTGTACCATTCCGAGATCTTTCAACTTCCTCAACAGAAGAGCATACGGTATGGGTGGCCTATCAAATTGACGATCAACCCCCTTTCCTCTTACCTGGTTCCCAGCTCTCTGTGCTCCCGGGCAAGGTGACGGATGTCTCGGTGGTACAGATGAACCACCAACAGGAATGGTTGCAGTGGCAGCATAAGGGTGATAGCGATCCTTACCGCATTCTCTTTTAGTCTGCGCACCACCTGATTCAACCTTCTTCTTGGGCTGACCACTGTCAAGGGATTTCTTCACTACAGAGTCAGAGGGATTTGTTACTTCGGATGACGGAGCCTTTCCCTGAACTTTTTCCTTAATCATCCAGCCCTCAATCCTTTCTAATCTCTCGGCCATAGCTTTCTGCCCCAAGGCAAGCCCTTGCACAACACTGACCAAATCCCTCACCATCTCTTTCAGTTCGAGGATATCGGTGTTTGGGAGATCCATCAGTCGAGGAGTATTGCGTCTGGTGAAGTATCTGTGAGGACGGGTTGAGTGCAAAGGGATGACTCTACGAGCGCGAGCAATGATTCCTGCAAAACAACAAACAGGTTAATATGCATGAATGCGACGTCTATCCATACGAGGAAGCTTCTGTCTTTTGATCTTGGTTTCATCGAGACAGATAACATTTTGACATCCAGATTCTGAAATTTAAGATGTCTCTCAACCAGATTCTCAATCCATAATACTCCCCATATGGCTAGACGTGAGTTTGGTGCAGATGAATGCAAAATGAGAATGATGCAGATGTATGCAATGCACTGGGCCATCCTCCAAGTCATCTGATCATCTGTTGCTCTGAATCACAGCCCTGATTTCTGAACCGATCACAACCATCTGAGGAAACTGTAACCACAAACCTGACCCACGGGTTCCGAAATAAACGGAAGAAAGATACACCATCATCATCACCACCAGTCTCTGAGCAGACACCCACAATCATCTGAAACGGCCCGGGGAATCCTGAAATAAACGGATCCCCACTGATAAATAACTCGGCCCGGGGAATCCTGAAATAAACGGATCCCCACTAACAAATCACGGACAGCACTCCGGCGTCTCGGCAATAAATGGCCATAAATCCGACTTATAAACAGGACTCTGATCCGCGGAACAACAAGTCACCATCTGAGCAATGCATCTGAAATAATCAACCCTCCCCTCACAGGTAAATTCTAAACAGGTCATCCTAAGGCGGATAATAGTCTCGACAATCGGGCAGAGATACTCAATGGGTTTGCCCTTTCGGGTGTGCCATTGCAGCTCTCCTGAGATCGTCTAAACCAAAGATCCGGGAAATGATCGGTCACCAGAGTCAACAGCCCAAAAGAGATAACCCAACCAAAGTGGAAAATCCCACTGGAAGAGCATTTCTCAGATGAACCTCGTCCGGCTTGTGGTATGTCACGTCGCAACATCATGCCCAACCGACATGTGAGCGACGCGAGACCATACTAATCCTAGGTGTATACTCGGGCCTGGGTTTTAGCCCCACTCAGAACATCCACCCCAAACAGAGGAAACACCTGCACAGAGGACGGCAACAACATGATAGTATGATGCATGCAGACATTAATGCAAATATAGATACACACTGGTTAGAATAATAAATGCAATAAATCACACAACAAGCAACCTAAACTAATCCTAAAACGCTAGGAAGGACTCGCTTAGGGAAGATGGACCAGCACAGGTCTACATCCATATCCCCAGCAGAGTCGCCAGCTGTCGCATCCTGCGAAAAATCAACCGGCGAGCTAAAAATAAAAACACACACAGAGCCGCCACTGCGCGTTATTTATCCCAAGATAGGGAAAGGAAACGCTCAGAAAAACCTGGAAAGACATGGTCTCGCGACCAAAGAGAAAAGGTTCGGGAGTCGGTTACGCGAGGGGAAGGTATTAGCACCCCTCACGTCCGTCGTACTCGACGGGATCCACGTCCTAGAATAAAGAAAAGGTTGCTAAACATCACACACACACAGGGAACGCAGGTGGGGTTAGGAGAAACGGAGCTCGATAAGGTATCGCACCTTATGCCTACATATCTTGTCTGGAACAAGAATCAGAGCCACTGTAGTTCGGCTTACGCACGCCAAACAACACAAAACAAACAAGCAAGGGTGGCAAACATGGAGCCCGACAACCACTGGATGGAATTACGTCGGCATCCGAACCAAAACACACTCACAAGGGCAAACGTGGAGCCCGACAGCCAATCACTGGACTTACGTCGGCATCCGAACCCAAACATACATAATCAGATAACAAGTAAACACACGCAAAAAAGAAAAAGGTTGCCCGGAGTGGTCTCGCACGACCACCTGCCTACATACCTTGTCTGGAACAAGGATCAGGGCGATGTAGTTCCCCTGAAAGGGACTAAATTGCTAACCAGAAACCGAGGGGAAAACACGACACTAGGGAGCTGAGACTCGAGCCTAATGTTGTCATGCATCGCTTACCCTAAGTTCGGTTTTCTATCCTACTTGCATAAGCAAACTAACCTAACCAGGAAAGAAGCTAGCACACAAGCATACAACATATATCAAATGAGAACAGGCATCTCAAACAAGCATGTCAATCAGAGATTCACAGAGCACACACTATAGCCAAAACAAGGGGGCTCAATCAATAGGTTTGACTGCCGAAGCGAGTCGTCTGTACGGGCTGGGTTTGCTCTTAACCTTGCCATTACGAGGCTAAGGTGAAGCAGATGAAAGGATGAAGTGAGGATCAGACCTCACAGCTCATATCCCTAACCAGGGAGAGCTGACAAATGAGCATGGGTCCAGAATAGGGGAACCCTTTTATACTCGATGACTCTGACACAACAGATCTTGGGCTTTTGATCTCAATGCTACAACCATGTAATGGGAGCAAGGAGAAGACTCAACTGAATAGTGGGGGGTAGGCTACATACCCCTACCTTCCACCAATTGCCTTATTTAAAGGACTTTCACCTGCTTGGGCTTAAAAATAAACAACCACAATCATTGCCTCTTAAGGAGGACTTCAGACATTTATTTGCCCGGCCCGGTAACAGCCGGGTCTCCAGACTACATGAAGTTAGAGGACCTACCTCAATTCAAGTTGCTTAAGCAAAGCAAAGCAATAGTTCACAAGGAACTGAGCAACTAAAGTACCTGGAAACAATCAAACACAGTTAGTACCCAGACAGACAAACTAAACAGCAAGTGTTCAATCAATCAAACTATACAAGCTATGCACAAACAAAGCAAGCCAAAGCTCAAGCCTATGCTTCACAACCTACAAAACACAATTATGTTAGTGTACAAACATCAACAACATCAATCAAAATTGATTTGGACCATTATCCATGCGCATTGCTTTTTAATCCTGAAAAATCAAGCAAACATTAGCAACTAGACCACTAGGCCAAGCCTAGGGTCCAAAGGCAAGAAAAAAATCTCAAACAGCAAGGTAACTTCAAACCAAAGTCAAATTCAAGTCAAACAAGAGCAAACATCATTGGTCTCATGTTTATATCATCCATCATGTTCATGTTATGCACAAAACAATCCATATTGGTCCAAATGAAGCATCAAACATGCAAACAGAACTATTGCATTCAAATCCACACCAAAACACATCCAAAAATTCTCAAATTAATCACACCTAAACAGGGGATATCCAAGGTCTACCATGTCAAATTTGAGCTCATTTGGGAAAATGGAACCATGTCAATGAAAATCAACAAAACAGTCACAATTATAGACTCCAAATCACAACATCAATACATGCTTCCACTTCAAAAATTCATATCTCAATGAAAACAATAAAGAAATGGATGAGACCAAAACAGGGAGGTCCTATCATGTGTCTATTACAAGCATGTCAAATTTCATGATTATCCAGTACCACATGAGCATTTCCCATTCAATCTACCAACCTATGTCACATGAGCTTGCATAAATGATCACCAGAGATGAAAAATAGCAATCAATTTGAAAATGCCACATAAAATTCCACAAAAATTCACATAGCATCTTGACATGTTAATCAACCATCATGCAAAATTTCACATTAATCCAACAAGTATAGGTCACTCAAAAAAATCCAGCAAGTTGACATAATGAGGTGTGACACAAATTGTCACACCTAAGTTCCAGAATTTGCTGCTCATTGACCAGGTATCAAAAATGCATGAAATTTACATATAAATGAGCATCAATGAGTCCACAATCATCACAAAAATTTTCAAGAATTTATTTTATGTCATGTGCATTTCATGAAACAATTGGCAAAGTGTAGCAAAAGTGGACACATGTGAAATAAGCCTAGGCCAAATAATAATTTTACCAAGCACAACTTTGACCAATAGGTCAAAAAAATTCTACACTCATCAACAAAGTCATAGAAAAAATCCTCACATTTTTATGAATTTTCTACAATTTTTTGTGAATTTTTTAATGTGATATGGAATTTTTTAGAATTAAACAAATTAATTGAATTTGTACAGTGGCATTATTGTAATTACAGCATGGCGCGGGAGGGAAACACTATTTTCAAATTTTCAAACAGTTTTTTGGATCAAACTCATCTCTCTCATCGTCTTCAACACACACATTTCCAGAATTTTCACAAAATGGATGAACATCAAAAGTTCACGAAACTTGGCATGCTTATAACCGTTTTAACCGTCTAAACAAGAGGATCATGAATATCAACTCTATTCAACTTAACAATTCCTAAAACTCACGAATCACTCGATCTAGGGTTTCACATCCAAAATTCGAATCCGAATATCTCCCTACACAGTCATCCATTCGCAATTCCAAAACTATCATGATGATCTACATAGCAAGCTCTTTCGAAAGCACATGATTATTGAGCAAAATATGACAATCGAAACTCGAAGGTACCTGGAATGGCAGTGCTTATGGAGTTGTTCTTCGCGTGAATTAGTCCAAAACAGATGTTGTATAAGGATGAAGAAGCAAGGTGCGAAGCTCAGGTTCGATCAATGTTGCTCCTAATGCTCAAAATTCAATTTCACCATGGATGATGCTTGAAGATGCAGCTGCGATTTCATACTCCTCTCCCTCCAAATCATCAAAACAGTTTGAGAGGATGATTATGTGAATTCAAACCAAAAAGAATTTCGAACTTTGGTGTAGAATTGATGGAGAATTTTGGAATTGAAAGTGTTTGTGTTCTTGAGGGTTTTGAGAGAATGTGGAAGTTTCAGATCTGGTTTTGGTAATTGTGCAATGCTGTTATGATTAGGAGATGATTTAGATTATATATGGTAGCTTAATCATGCCTTAATCCACTTAATTAGCAAAATGGAATGTTAAGTGAAATTGTCATTTTGTAAACAAGGGCAAAATGGTAAATACATCATGCCAGCTAGTGCCAGCTGTTTTGACAGCACATACACCTTCTAAATGACACATGTGATGTGTAGAAACTTGTTTCATGTCCATTGGTGGAGTATTTCTCAAATTCACCATGTATTTGCAAAATGTCCATTTTTAGCACTTCATTTTCCAAGCCAAAATCCAATTTACATGCCTTAGCCATGAAATGAATATTCAAACACACTTAAAATGCCATTCCTGAGGTGTTGGAAAAAGTCCCATTCAAAAATTCCAATTATTTTGACATTTGGACAATTTTGCCCCTGATCCAATTCAGCTGTCCAGTTGAAAAGTGACTTTTTGCCTTGGCCATTTTTGAACAAATCCAATGATGCACCCTCAAAGTACATGTCAAATGGAGTTTGTGCATATAAAGAACTTGCAATTTGAACAAAGTATGTGGAAGTTATGGCCTCCTGACTACGGGTCATTTTTGAATTTCACTGAGCCATAACCCCCAAACCATACATTGGATTTTCAAGTTCTTGGACTTTTTGGAAAGGTGAGAACAAGATCTACAACTTTCATGTTGAACAAATTTTCATTTGAAGCTTCCTTGGACACGTGGCTTTGAGGTCCAAAACTTCCATTTTTGGAAACTTCAGTCACAAGTCACTTTCTATTTTTGGCAGTTTTTGTCCTGACTTGATTTTCTTCCTTTTAAGCTTTGAGATGTCATTTAACACTTGTTCCAACATGAATGAAATGTATCCAACTCATTTTCACCTCCAAATCCATCAGATCATGTACAGTTGACCACAGTTGACTTTTTCATCTGATAGATGAATTTGGCCATGCATAGATCAAATTAAGCCCCAATCTCCAACTGAAATGGCTCAAGGGTGAAACCCTAGCCTCAATAAGCACAATATAATCACAAAATGAACCCCATAACCATCAGAAACCTCATCTCCTGATCCAGCCCTGATTGGCCCAATGCAACTGATTAGGGTCGACCAGTGGTCAAAACCCTAATCTCAAGGAATCTTCTTCAATCTTCTGATGACACCCAACCATGATGATGATGATGTATCATTGCAACCAAGATGAAGACCTCTATCCATTGAGAATCATGAAACCCTAATTCACAGCCCAATCCTCAGATGGCCAATGATCAGTCAATAAACCCTAGGCTTGCACTCTGACTTCCTTATCTTCTGATCAAGACTTGGGAGAATGGCTTGCACAATGTAACCATATGATATGCAATATGCAATGCCTAATGACCTAAAAATGTATGCAATATGTTAAGCTTAGTCCCAAGAGAGGAGGGCAAATTTTGAGGTGTTACAATATTATTGATTAAGACATTTCCATATGTGATACAAATGTAATATTTCCCGAAATTTGCAGATAGAACCCTAAAGTTCCTTTGATATAAAAGACAAATCATATGCACAAGCATTGCATGCATCATGTGCATAAGCAGGTTTTGTTCCAAGCTTCTTGTCCTATGGTCTAACTCTGTGTTCTTCATTTATTTTGAAGACAAGCTGACTCACCGGTACTACACCAGAGCCAACTCTTCGAGACTGATGGATCATCTAGAACAAGAGAATCGCGAGCTAAAAGAGGAGGTAGCCAGGTTGACTGCCTTGATGGAGTCATTTTTGGCCGCTCAGAGCCAGTCTTCTCCAACGCCATCAACTCCTCCCTAGAGGACGGTCATTTCTGAGATCGTAACTTCTACTGTGCCTGCTGCAACTGCTCATTTTGCACCATCTATGTCAGCCGGGTTCCCGTGGGGAATGCCTGCCAATTTCATGCCTGAGGGTTTCGCCCCTACTCTTGCTTCTCTGCCGGCATCTAGCCCGGTCCTTTCAGTGCCACCTCCCGTTGTGCACACGTTACCCAGGGTTGAAGACACCATCTACCACTCTGAGCCATCTGAGGACCCAGACGTTTATGAGAAGATGGATGATATGAAGGATCAATTCCTTGAGCTTCGCAAGGAACTGAAGACTTTGAGGGGGAAGGACCTCTTTGGTAAGAGTGCTGCTGAGTTGTGCCTTGTGCCCAACGTGAAGATCCCTATTAAATTCAAAATGCCTGACTTTGAGAAGTATAAGGGAAACACATGCCCACTCAGCCATCTTGTGATGTATGCTCGCAAGATGTCAACGCAAACTGATAATGATCAACTGCTCATCCACTATTTTCAAGACAGTCTGTCCGGTGCCGCTCTCCGGTGGTACATGGGTTTGGAGAGTTCGAACATCCGATCTTTCAACGATCTTGGCGAGGCTTTCGTCAAGCAATATAAATACAATATGGATATGGCTCCGTACAGAGATCAGCTGAGAGCAATGTCGCAGAAGGATAAGGAGACCTTCAAAGAATACGCCCAGAGGTGGCGCGAATTGGCAGCTCAGATAGTGCCACCCCTAGAAGAGAAAGAGATGACTAAAATCTTCTTGAAGACCTTGAGCTCATTTTATTACGAGAGGATGATAGCCAGTGCTCCGTCAGACTTCACTGAGATGGTGAATATGGGAATGAGACTGGAGGAGGGGGTCCGTGAAGGATGTTTAACTCGAGATGAAGGCTCTTCAACAAAGAGATATGGAAGCTTTGCGAAGAAGAAGGGGGGAGAGACATATGTTGTGTCTTCCCATGTCAAGGGAAGACCCTCTGTGAAGAGGAAGATTGCTCGCTCGGTTAACAATCAACATCAGGTGGCTCATATAGCACCTATTTTCAAGAAAGCTCAACATTATCAACCACCGCAAACTCAGTAATATCAACAACAACAACGTCCACAACAACAGGCCTACCAGCCTCGAAACAACCACAACAATGCCAATACCAGCTATGAGAGGAAAAAGGTCACCTTTGATCCAATTCCGATGACTTACGCTGAACTCTATCCATCTCTGATCGATAGAAAGTTGATCACTCCGCGAGACCCTCCCGCTGTACCTGCTAACCCCCAGTGGTGGTACAAGCCTGAGCTTCATTGTGTATATCATTCCGGTGCTCCCGGACATGACGTGGAGAATTGTTATCCCTTGAAGACCAAGGTGCAAGACCTTGTGAGAAGTGGGATTTTGTTTTTCGAGGACGTAGGTCCGAATGTGAAGAAGAACCCATTGCCCGAGCATGGGAAATCTGTCAATATGGTCCAGGGCTGCCCTGGCAAGTACAAAGTTAAATACGTCAGTCATATCCGACAATCGTTGGTTGAGATGCATCGCTTGCTGTGTGATTACAGTCATTATGAGCATGACCATGATGGATGCCGTGTATGTTCTGTCAATCAGAGAGGTTGTCGCCAGGTGCGCAAAAATGTCCAAGAGATGTTGGACGAAGGAGTCATTGAGATCCTTCAGAATAGGAATGTTGATGAGGATGCTCTTGAGGTTAATGTAATTTCTCCGGTATTCCGGATACCTGAGCCTGTGGTTATCAAGTATGATGGTAGCAAGCAGAAGGTTTCCCCTTTTCTGACCATCAAGTCTGCTGGTCCTGTACCGTACTCTTCTGAGAAGGCAGTTCCCTATCGCTACAATGCTGTAGCAGTAGAGGATGGGAAAGAGGTGTCCTTACCCTCTTCGTCTGTTGTTAACATTGCTGATGTCAGTGGTTTGACCCGTAGTGGTCGTGTGTTTTCAGCACCGTTGTTAGGATTCAACATACCAAATTTCAAAGCAATTGGAGAAAGTATGAGTATTTCACAAGTCAAATGGCATAACATATCACATTTTGTACCATGTTCAAATAATCAATCACATTTTAAATTCCAGCAATGCACAAATCCAGAAATTCACATCACAAAATAAAAGACATTTCAATGAACATGTAGAAAAAAAGTTTGGAATTATTTGGACTTGTTTTCAATTTGTTATGATTTTTTGAATTAACATGAAAATAATGAAATAATATGAAAACGTGTGAAGTAATGAAAATGAAATGATAATGAGAACAATGCAACAGCAAGGATCGAACCATGTCCATGTTAAAATAAGGCGCTGGCAAAAAAATAAAATGAAAATGCTGAAGGTGGGAATCGAATGGTGGTCTTGATTCAAAACGCGGCGTTCCACTTAATGAAGTGGCGCCCAGTCAGCGTGGTCAAAGACACGCAGGGTGAGTCAAACACGTTATGGCCAATGGAATTGATACGTAAGCGCCTGCGTGGACCATGACTAAGCGAAACCCTAAGACAGAAACCAGACGGCGGTGGCACTGTGCAGGGACGGTTGTTTCCACCGTCTTCTTCGTGAAGGCGGTGGCGCTACAGTGCACACGACAATTTTTTTTCCAGATTCCGGCAATGTATACATGGTTAGAACCGTCACGATGAGTAGAACGCAAATCTAACATTATTTAATCCTAATTCTCCATGAAAAATGCAAATCGATTGAAAACATTTTTAACACACAAAACTTCAAATCAACATAACTCCTTCAATACTTCACCAAACTCCATGAAATTTACATCAGAATTCTCAGCATGAAAAGCTCTACTTAAACATGGCAATGGTTTGAAGAATTAAGAGATGCGAATTTTGACCAACCTGAACTTGCAGTGACCAAAACAGTAGATTCAAACTTCTTCCAGCTCCAGTTCTCCTTCCTTAACCTTGCTATGAAGTCCAGAACACGAATTGATGCTTGAATTGGTCTGGATCTAGCTGAAACTCAAAACCCCATGTTCATGTTCATGTATGGATTTGCTTGATTCTTCACCAATTTCTTCAAATCAATGCTTGAATCCTACCAAATGATGATCAAGGAACAAGAATATGCAATAAAATTCAAGTGTTATGTGAAGAATTTTTGAATTTGGATTGAGAGAAAAATTGGAGGGAAAAATGTGATCTAGATCTAGAATGTGTTAGAATGAGCAAAACAGTTACAATTAAGCTTTTATATGCTGTGTTAATTATGCTGTAAACATGATTAGGCATTGGCTAATGAAAAATTAGTGAGAATGAGGTGCATGGCAAAATTGGCAAAAACACCCTTGCATGGTGAAAGCACACGTGAACAGTACCACATGAGGGCTCAAATTCACTTAAAATCATCTCATGCACATGTTGGAATTGGAATTTTGTTCATGTGATCAACCAATTTTAAATTCCTCATTTTCCCTCCAAAATGCACTTGTATACACCAATGATTATGTGAATTAAATTCATGCAATGCATGGATGGATTTGGAAAATATGAGTCATAAGGAGCATAATGCAAAAAGAGGCACTCAAATTGGAGCTTTGAATCAAAAGTTATGGCTCTTGGAAGTTCCATGCACACTTGGTGATCCTTTGCTCATAACTCCTTAACCATTCATCAGATGCTCATGATCTTGGACTTTTTAGAAATGGGAGAGAAAGATATTCAACTTTCGTGTTGACCAAAATTTCATTTGAAGCTTCTTTGATGTTGGAAAGTCAAGTTGAATATGGTCCAAAAACTTGCTATTTTTGGAAACTTGAAATTACAGGTCACTTTCCATTTTTGGAAACCTTTGATCTGACTTCAAATTCTTCAAGGTATGTGTTTGACATGATGAATAAGCCTCTTTGGGACATGAATGAAGTGTCTCAAACCATTTATCCACCTTATAGCCCTCAGTTGACTTTCAGTTGACTTTTATGGGCCCCAGATGACCTGGACATGCACTGTGGACTTTGAGCCTCTAGCACTTGGAAAAGTTGCTTCAAAATGAACCTTGATTCATACAAGCTCTTTAGAACAGTCATGTGGCCTTCACCTCAAGGAGATACTTGCCCTTTTGCACTGAGGAATCCTCTTGATGCCAATGCCAGTTGATATGATGCAATGCAATATGCAATGTTAATGTAATGTTAATGACCTACAAATATGAAATGAATACATGAATGGGGGTGCAAATTTGAGGTGCTACAAGTTGTGACTTCTACATAAGTCCAATTACGATTGCTTAGCATAGCGCTAAATTTGCCTTATGGCACACTAACTTTAACACTAACCATTAACCATTAACATTTTCTTCTTGCTCTTTACATTTATGCAATTTACTATTCTTGTACATATTATTCATTTGCTTTTCCCCCTTTGCTCATTTGAGCACATGTTTATGTTAATGCAATTTGCCTTTTTGCTTACTTGAGCACATAATTGTGTATATATTATTGTGCTTGTGTTTTGTTTTGATTGTTGTTGACCAAATGCAAAGAAATGGACAAATGGACTTAGTTTCTAGGACTTTCCCTATGCAAACTAGAGTAAAAGGACCTAAATGTTGAAGATGGATTTAGAAGGACCAAATCTCTAAACCCACTCTTGTCCATTCTTGATTTACTTCATAGAACTTTTTTATGTGTGTGCTTTTGTGCTAGGGGATCCTATGAGAGCTCAAATTGAAGAACCATTGCCATGATCATCCAAAGTGAAAGATATAAGAGACATTGGGGATCTTCTAAGAGCTTGTTTGATTATGTTGATTGCTTGAGCTTACAATTATTTTGCTTGCATATTCCAAAGGATGAGAGCTACTTGGATCATCAATATGATCTCAAGAGAGGAACTCCATTTGTGGTCTTGTTTCTTATCCCTCATCTCTTGTATGTTTAGGACTTTAGCCATTCTTCTTCTTCTTCCGTCCACTCTAACCCAAGTCAAAAATTTTATGCAAACATTTAACACTTATTTTCAAACATTAGAAACCTAAGCCTTATGCTTTTGATTTTCAAACTCTTTTTCATAACACTTATTTTGAATTGAATCTTTAAATCAACTTTGACCATATTCTGTAAATACTTTTCATTGGTAAATATAACTCATTCAAATACTTTTGTGGTTTCAATGGCCACTTCCTTAATCAAAAACTTTTTCATAACCTTTAGCTGTTAGGTTTGAGTTATCCTTGAGGTAGATATAATACTCACCTATATCCTTAGTGATGGACAATGAGTCTTCCATGCTTATTATAGGGTTAACCCCTCACTAGCATGTTGAAGCTATCCTCACATGGTGGATTTGTGGTTTTAGGTGGAGTTTTCTCCCTTGGATAACAAAAGACCTTAAGGCTTTTGGACCAATCAATTCACCAACCTATACTTTGAGATTTTTACCCCGAACTACGAGGTTTTGATCCTAATCTTTTTTAAGATGGTACGTAGGCAATGGGTTTATCCATCCAAACACAAATTGTAATTAAGTTGTATATTCTCTTCTCATCTCTTCAATCATGTTTGCACAAACAAATTTTCACAAAATACCAACCTTACAACAAGTGTGAAAAGGTCTCCCTAGGAGTACCTAGGATGTTTTGGGTGCTTAACACCTTCCTATTGCATAACCAACCCCCTTGCCCCGATCTCTGACATTTTTACTAGTTTTTGATTCGATAAAACTTTTAGGTTTTTGTTCACTTTCTAACCATTCCTTTGGATAAATAGAAGTGCGGTGGCGACTCGACTTGTATGGTTTACCTTGGATCTAGTCAATATCTCTAATGGTAACAAATACCCCGCTAAAATATCAAAGTTGACGAATTAAATCCCTAATGGATCAAAGAGTTTGACGATACACTAGCCTCTATCCACGACAATTTGTCCCAGGACAATCCAGAGACTGCAAAATGCTTCAAGAAAGTGGACGAAGAGCAAGTCAAACCTGGTGTCAAAAACGTTCCACTCGAGGGGGTATTCAACCTAATGTTGTCGAAGGGAACCATACTCAAACTAGCATCCAAGATTATTCCTCCAAGACTTCCCTCAGTCAAGAAGAAATCTTGGCCATCAAAACAAAAAATATTGTAGAGGCCTTTAGGAGGCTTCAGAAACTGCACAGGCTTTCGACTGGCACATGATCTTCAAATTCTTCTTTGGATGATGTAAGTGAAGGCTCTGTTAACCTCCCGATCCAACAACTCAAAGCTAGCATCTTTGAAATCGACCTCCTCAATTATATCAAAGGAGACACTTAACTTGGTACCGAGATGAAATTATAGTACACAAATATCAGTTATCGTATGCGATGTCACGACACTAATATCAGGACTTCACACAACAATAATAGTAAGTACATAAAAAATTTCGTATACGATATCACGACACCAGGATCTGGACATGTCACACCAGAAACAATTATGTAGATAACAGATGTCGTATACGATGTCAAAACACTAGGTTCAAGACATGTCACACCAAAAACAATTACAGTGTAAAAAGCAGGAAGTAAAAACACATGTCAATTATTAACCCAGTTTGGTGCAACGTCACCTACATCTGGGGGCATCTAAGCCAGGAAGGAAATCCACTATAATAGTATTAGTTTGAAGTTCTAAACAACCTCTGGTTTTACAAACTTATAACATAATCACTACCCTTGAAATTTCTATCTAAGACTCGCATAGATATGAGACCCCTCTCACTCCCCTTCAATCACACAACAGTGATAACAACTCAAAACACTCAAAGAATAAAAGGCACACTTCCAATGAAACAAAATAACTCTTGCTTAAAATCTCATGAGTGATTCACAATTACAACTCAATAAACTCAGTCCAATTCAAGTATCAAAGAGATACTAGAATGACTCACAAATAACAATGACAACTAAACCCTAACAATAACAATTTCCAGTGCAACTCTCTCTTTGTCCCATTAGGTTTAGTAACGTCCTCTTTAAATAGCCTTTGGTAAGCATGGGCTTAGGCATAAAAAATCAACAGATCCAAAACAAAACAAATCAAATCAAATCTGATCAAATAAAATATGATGTCTCCTTAAGTGTTTTGACATCTGTCTGCAGAATCAAATCAAATGTTTCTTTAAATGTTTCGACATCCATTCTGTATAATCTTCTAGAGAATCAAATCAAATATGATCTAATGTTTCCGTAAAATGTCTCAACATCCCTTTTTATGAAACAAGTGCACAACCGGAAACGAAACAAGTGATCCTAAAATAAACCTTCTTGGACAGTCAGATATGATAGCTAAATATTCATAAAATCTTCAAGTATCTCATAATAAATAAGTCTTCAAAGAAGTAAAATAAAACATGCAAAGATGTCTGATCAACATGTCACGGGATCTTGCTCAACATCTTGTTGTGATACAAGTTTTAACAAAATTGTTGCCAATCATAAAAACACAGAACTAACAATCTCCTTCTTTGGAAAATTTTGGCTAAAACAACCTTTGCATGATATAGCTGGAGAAAAGATAAAACAACAACAATAATCACAAGCACAAAAACCAAACACTTGGTATACCACCAAGACATATCAAAGGCACACGCAACAGAAATAAGTAGTAGAAACCCAGTCTCACAGAAAAGACATATAGGTAAATAAGCTCTCACACTCCAAGCCTCTTTCAAAAACAAAATGTCAAGACATTCTGTCTGACATAACAGCAAGCACACAACAGGCTAAGCACAAACAAAATTCTCCGAAACAAAATGTCAGGACATTTTGTCTGATATCACAGTAAGTACACAACAACCTAAGCACAAACAAAATTCTTTAAAACAAAATTTCATAGCATTCTATCTAACATCACAACAAGTAAACAACAACCTTAATACAAACAAACCAAACTCCCCTTGAATGCCATGATCAGCAACATAAAAATAACTCCCCCTACCACACAAGAAACATACTCCCCCTCAAAGAAACAACCTTCACATAGAGAATAAAATAACTCAAGCGCATAACTCTTCACTATGACAAACCAAGCATACATTCATTAATGGCAACAAAATAATAGAGCAAATCAGTAGCAGAACATGTGAATTAGAGGTACAGACCATGGCACATGGAGGTGCAATACTCAGGCAAAAGACCCACAAAAAACATGCAAAATCAAACAGAAAGACAAATAGCTCAAATGTCAGCAAAAGCATCTGATTCATTCCTCGTTGGCTCAATGTTTTCCATATTTTTTGAAGCATCAGTCTGCTGAGATGATGTTCCAACATCTTCATCGACATCAGTCCCTTTTACAATAATTGAATCATCAACCACAACATTAATGGATTCCATCACACCCTTGATTCTGGAGTTAAATACTCTGCAAGCTCTACTGTTTGAAGAGTAACCAAGAGATATCCCTTTGAGATTCATATGTCCAAGCTTCTAGTGCCACAACTTGACTTCATCAACCTTAGGTTTCCACTCCTTTTTAGTTTTAATCATTACATGATTAGCCATAGGATGTTCTGGATGTTTTGGATAACCATGTAATCTGTAGAAAAAAGGCTTTATATGTCCATTTTTACCATAGTAATGATATTTCCAAGGAAAAAACTTGACTTTATTTTGAGTTTCCTGATGTCTGGCAGGATGTTGTAACATTTGGTCGGACATCATGAGCTCATACTTCCTTTCTGGAGGAATAAATTTTTTCACATGTGTTTTTCCTTATTTATTTTGATATTGGTAATTAAAACCTATACCTTTTAAGTTTCCAACCTCTTTTCCAACTTGAAGAATTTCATCTAGCATATCAAACCCATTGTTCAACATTCTTATGGATTTAGCCATGTTTTCAAGTTTAGAAGACAATAGAGTTACCTTATCTTCAAGGTCAGTTACAGTATATAAAAGTTTCTCTTTTTCATCTTGTATTTGAGCTATGATTCTCTTCTTCTCTTCTCCTATCTTACACACCTATTCACTTCTAACATAAATCTCTTTGTGGGAAGCAGACAATTCTTCATAAGAGACATCTTTATCACAAGTATCTTCATCAGATTTATATAATACCAGTGAAGGTTGTAACATGCTTAGAAGTTTCATCATCAGTTTCACCTTCAAAATCATTAGACAAAGAAACATATGAGCCCTTATTTTATTTCTTGAGATACGTGGGACATTCTGATCTAATGTGACAAAAACCCTCACATTCATGACATTGAATACCTTTTCCTTGATTGGGATTTTCTTTTTTCTTGCTTTTCTCTAAGAATGATTGTGCTTACCGATGTCGAATGACATGTTCTTGACATCAGGACTTGACTTCCTATCCATTTTCTTCAACACCTTATTGAATTGCCTCCCAGGAAGCATAATGGCTTTAGAAAATCCTTCACCAGTATCCAAGTCACATTGATCCACTTCAGTCTTAGAGATAAAAGTTATGCTCTTGTTCTTATTTTCAGGTCTATCACTGATAGCCAATTCAAAAGTTTTAAGTGACCCAATAAGCTCATTCACTCTCATGTTGCAAATGTCTTGGGCTTCTTCAATAGTTGTGACCTTCATGTCAAACTTCTTAGGCAACGATCTGATAAATTTTCTAACCAGCTTCTCTTTTGACATCTTCTCTCCCAAGGCACTATATGAATTGGAAATATCAAGAATATTCTTGTGAAAATCATGAATACACTCATCATCTTTCATCATGAGATTCTCAAAATTGGTGGTGAGAAGTTAAAGTCTTGACATTTTTACTTTTGATGTGCCTTCGTGAGTAGTTCTGAGGATTTCCCATGCATCTTTGGCCTTAATACAAGTATTTATTAACCTAAATATATTTTTGTCAACTCCATTGAATAAGGCATTCAAAGCTTTGGAGTTTCCAAGAGCAAGTTCATTTTCTTCCTTTGACCAGTCCTCTCCAGGCTTCAAATTAGTTGAGTCCTTCCCATCTTTGTCCTGCACCACAGGATGTTCCCAACCTTTGATAACGGCTTTCCAGGTTCTGCTATCCATATATTTAAGAAAATCCATCATACGCACCTTCCATTAATCATAGTTGGTGCCATCCAGAATAGGTGGTCTGTTGACAAATCCTTCTTCCTTGTTCATAGTACCAGAAAAAATATCTCCCTGGAGCTCACCCAAAATAGAATAGGGTGCCTACTCTGATGTCAATTGAAATTATAGTACATAGATATCAGTTTTCGTATGCGATGTCACGATACTAATATCAAGACTTCACACAACAATAATAGTAAGCAGATAACAAATGTCGTATACAATATCATGATACCAGGATCTGGACATGTCACACAAGAAATAATTACACAAATAATAAATGTCGTATACGATGTCACAACACCAGGTTCAAGACATGTCACACCAGAAACAGTTACAGTGTAAAAAGTAGGAAGTAAAAACACAGGTCAATTGTTAACCCAGTTCGGTGCAACGTCACCTACATTTGGGGGCATCCAAGCCAGGAAGGAAATCCACTATAATAATATTAGTTTTAAGTTCTAAACAATCTCTGGTTTTACAAATTTATCACCTATTCACTACCCCTGGAATTTCTATTTAAGACTCTCGTAGATATGAAACCCCTCTCACTTCCCTTCAATCACACAACAATGATAACGACTGAAAATAATCAAAGAACAGAAGACACACTTCCAGTGAAACAAAATACACTTTTGCTTAAAATCTCGTTAGTGATTTACAATTACAACTCAATAAACTCAGTCCAATTCAAGTATCAAAGAGATACTAAAATGGCTCACAAATAACAACGACAACTAAACCCTAACAATAACAATTTCCAACGCAACTCTCTTTTTTTCCCATTAGGTTTAGTAACGTCCTCTTTAAATAGTCTTTGGTAAGCATGGGCTTAGGCATAAAGAATCAGCAGAACCAAAACAAAAGAAATCAAATCAAATCTGATGTCTCCTTAAATGTTTTGACATCTGTCTGCAGAATCAAATCAAATGTTTCTTTAAATGTTTCAACATCCATTTTGCATAGTCTTATGCATAATCAAATCAAATCTGATCTAATGTTTCCTTAAAATGTTTGAACATCCCTTTTTATGAAACAAGTGCACAACTGGAAATGAAACAAGAGATCCTAAAATAAACCTTCTTGGATAGTCAGATATGATATCTAAATATTCCGAGAATCTTCAGATATCTCATAGTAAATAAAGTCTTCCAAGAAGTAAAACAAAACATGCAAAGATGTCTGATCAACATGTCACAACATCTTGATGTGATACAAGTTTTAACAAAATTATTGGCAATCATAAAAACACAGAACTAGTTCAGAGGTTGTTGGCTGAACTCAACAAGCAAAGGATCCCAAACTCCATGGTTCAGTTTCTGTTTGATTTTGGAGCTTACTTCGGTCAGGTATTCCATGACATAAACCTTAAAAGTACCTATAATTCTAAACTCCATTACAAAAGAGGAGAAATGACTGCGGCGTGGGATCTAAGTGGAGCTTCTGAAAAAGAGATTGATAGGCTCGAGACTTAACTTCAAGAATATCTGGACAAAAACGCTTCCTTCGACAATCAAATTTCAAGTTGTCATGCTCGGATTGCTGAATTGAACAAAGAGATTAAAAATCTAGAAAAGCAAAAGGTTGAGCTTGAATGGGAAAAATCATTGCCCACCAGAGAGACTATTAATCAAGAAGCTACCAGAGGGGTCGAAGACGGTGAAATGGCTATTTGACTAGGGGGTGATGTTGATATCTTAGAAGAAACTAGTAGCCGACTGAACACCAGACTTGTATTTTCCAAGGCCAAACTCGAAGAGTTTAAATCTAGATTTCTTGTTTAGGCATGTTCTAAATTTTAACTTATTGGGTTGTAATTTTTTTTCTTGTAATGACTTCCATTTTGGCGTCCTTTGAACACCATTTTGGTTTATTTTTAATATTTGATTACTACTCTATCGAAATTTGAATTTCCTAAAGCATATGTTTATATCTTTTCAAATATTTATCGTTTACTCTCAGGATTCTACGTTCTAGTGATAGTTCTTCGATTTTGTAAGCTTTATTCGAGAACACTTGAAGGATACAAAATGAGCCATCCCAATTGGGTGACCATTTGCCTAAGGTTCTGTCTTTTCGATCCATGGGCAAAATGACTTTCCATACATGATCATCTGGCGAGAAAGTTTTTGTTTTAACTTTCTTATTGTAGGCCCTAGCCACTCGCTCTTTCTGCCTTATTAATACATTTAAAGTAGATAATATTTCTTCATCTAAATCGACTAGCTCATCTAACATCATGCTCCAATAATGTTAGGATGGTGTAAGACCCCAATTTTGTCCCTAAGATCCCTCATGGCATCATATCATAACATTGCATTGCCTCAAGGATCATTGGACACCTTGCTTCCTTCCCTGTGGGTGGGTCATCTTTTTGAGAGTGATTCTTGATCACCAAGCATGTTTGCATTTGTATATCATTGTTTTTCTTTTAATCACTAACCAAAAGTACAAAAATATGTCATCTAACCTTTGTCTTGCAGATGAAGCAATAACAGGTCAAGGCAATTAAAGGCATTCATTGAGCAATAAATGGTGGTCATTCTTGAGATTTGGACCCCACAATCATTCACAAGAGTTCATATGAGCTATGATGACATTTTGAAACAAAATCCCAAGTGATAGAGGCTTGAATTTCATCAAAACATTCTCAAGTCATCTGAAGACCTAGAAAGTCAACTGCAAAGTCAACTATGGATTTGGAGGTGAGAAATGATTAGAAATACTTCATTCATGTCCAAACAAGTCTCATTTGACATCTCAAACACTCACATTGAAGAATTTGAGGTCCAATCAAGAATTTCCAAAAATAGCAAGTGACCTATAATTTGAACTTTCCAAAAATGGAAAGATTTTGGACCAACTTCAACTCAATGTTACATCATCAAGAAGGCTTCAAATGAAATTTTGTTAAACATGAAAGTTATAGATCTTTCTCTCCCATTTCCAAAATGTCCAAGATCATGAATTTCTAATGTGTGGTTTAGGAGATATGATCAAATCATGGCAAAGTGTGTTCAAAAATTCAAATGGGCATAACTTTTCAACCAAAGCTCCAATTTTGGTGGTTCTTTTGGCATTTTGTTCCTCATGACTTGTAGTTTCCAAACATCTCATTATATGGCTTGAATTTCCTTTGCATAATGATATGCTCATTCATGAAGTTTTTGAAAGAAATTTCATAAAATCATTTTGGTTGATCATGGGCATAAAATATCACTTCCAAAGCTTGCATGGACTTATTTTAAGTGGATTTGGGCCAGAAGTAAGCACTGTTCACGTGGCTACCTCATGCATGGGGGTGAAAATCCAATTTGTGCATACACCTTAAAACTTGATTAATTTCAATTAGCTTTGGCTTAAACAGGTTCTAAACATGATTAGCATGGCATATATATTGTTAATCCTAACCGTTTTCAGATGGAGATTCATTTTCAGATCTAGATTCAAAAATCATCAAAAAAATTCTCTCAATTTTTTTTCCAATTTCTTCACACAAGAACCTTTTCTATTGATTGATTCATGCTTATGAGGTGTTTTTGAGGAGATTTGGACGTGGATTCGAAGCAGATCGTGGCAGTTTGGTTCACACATGAAGCTTGAAGCATCCATGGTGATTTCAAAATCTACTGGATTCAAGTGCGTTTGAGCTCCAGTTTTTCCATCAATCAACTCCATAAGCATTGTAGAGGAGCTTGGAAGCATTGTCAAGCCTTGTAGCGCGAGTTCCAGTTTGCTGTTCTTCAAGAGGTCAGGATTCGACCTCTCTAATTCTCAAATTCATTGCTATATTGTTATAGATCTTGTTGTCCTGATGAATCTGAGCTTTGAATCGTGTGATTTGGTGCTGTTTTGAGCTAGATATGCATGATTGAATATTTGACATGTTGAAATGATTTTCTTCGATTCAGTTTGGTTAGGATGTTTTTGCATGATTTGGTTATGGATCTGTGATGTGCATGACATGATGATTCGAATGCCGTGCTTGTTTGTGATTTCTGGACACTTTTTTGAAAATCTGGAAATTCAGATGAAGATCATCATGATCTTCATCTTCAACCTATGAACTTCATGCGTTTCCAGAACTAGCCACGGTTTTGCTACGATTTTGCTACGGATCCTTCAATTAGCTACGAATTTCTGGGCGCACTAGGGTTTAAGGCCAATACGGCGTCGTTTCATTTGAGCGCCAAAATTTGAATGTGGCAATGGTTCGATCCTGGCCGAGTATAGTTTTTCAAAATGCCATGCTATTTTTCACTTTCCCTCCTATTTTCACATGCTATGTCCATTTCCATTTTCAATTTTTTCCTTAACTTAGAAAAATCATATAAAATAGAAAAATGTATCAATTTCACTCCAATTTTTTGCACAATGCTCCTTATTCTGTCTAGTTTTTTATGAGCATCAAATTGCAAGTTGTGCTTGGCTGGAAAAATATTTTGTGCTAGGATGATTGGATACATATGCATGTGTGACCTTGCCTTGCTTATCTCATCATGAAATGCTTGTTTCTTATCTAATGAACTTGAAATTTTGCATGCTAATTCTAGACACATTGCTGGACATTTTGGTTTTGGTTTGACATTTTTCTCAATTACCATTTATGTTTTATGCTTGTGCTAACTTGGTGTGACAATTTGTGTCACACCTTTGAATGTTCAACTTATACCATGTGATTTCCATGCCAAATGATCTCTGATTCCCCTGATTTTTTGTATGTGGATCATGTTAGATGTCTTGAATGAGCATGAATTTTTCCAGATTTATTTGAATCATTTCTGTTTTGATTTGAATTTTTCATTCATGTTGATCACATATGAGCTTTGAAATTGCCTTGAACTTCTTTTGATCATGAAATGTTTTTGGTGATTGATTTTGATGTGAGCCTTTTTAGGATATGTCAATATGTGGTTGAAGTTACTTTGTGTTAAATTTCAGCTCCTGTTTTGAATTTTTTCTCCATCTTTGACCCTAGGCTTTGACCTAGTGGTTTGTTGCTTACATGTGAGCTTTGATTTCAGGTTGAACATCCAAGTTCCATAGTTGATGATGCTTCATCATGTGATTGTTGATGTTTGCTCTTGATTACTAACATTGTGTGTTTTGTAGGTTGATGCTAATTCACTTGAGTTTGCCTTTTGGCTTACACATTTTGTACATTGGGATTGCCTTTTGCTTATTGACTGTTGTCTGTTTGTCTGAGTATTATACTGATTTGTTTAGTGTTTCCACAGGTACCTAAGTTGCTTTAAGTTCATTTGAACTTTGCTTTGCTTGGTTGCTTAACCACTTAGGTATAATCCCTAATCTTCATGTAGTCTGGAAGACCTACTGTTATTGGTAGGCACCTGTCTGAAGCCCTCCTTAAGAGGCAATGCTTGTGATTGTTTAATTTTGTGCCAAGCAGGTAAAGTCCTCTTAAGAGGCAATTGGCAGATAAAAGAGATGTATAATCCATCTCCCGCTACTCAGTGTGTCATTCACCTTGCTCACACCATGTGTTGATGCATGGTGAATAATAATCCAAGATCTTATAGAGTCAATCATTTGTGGAGAAGAGTTCCAACTTTCTGAACTCCCACACTTTCCATTGATTAAAGCTCTCCCTAACCAGGGATAAGAGCTATGAGGCACACCCTCATCTCCTTTTTATCTGCTTCACCCTAACTCTCAATGTTAGGGTTAAGAGCTCAAAATACCCCATTCCAGTTGGCTGTAAAGCCTAACCTTGCTTGAGCCTAATTGATTGTGTATAGTGTGTGCTAATTGACTTGTTTGTTTGATTACTTGATTCATCTGTGCATATTTGCTTATGTGTGCCTTGGTGCATGTATCATCATTACTTGTATATCATTTCATAATCATTGTTCATTACTTTGTGACATTGTGTTTTGTCCATGGAGGAGGCAAGCATAAGTCCATTGATTGGCAGTTGTTTCCTATGATATGATAGGAGACTAGTATAAGTCCATTGATTGGCATCTGGTATCCATGTTTCTCTGTGTTTTAGGAGATTAGTATAAGTCCATTGATTGACATCTGGTATCCATGTTTCTCTTTGTTTTAGGAGACTAGTATAAGTCCATTGATTGGCATCTGGTATCCATGTTTCTCTTTGTTTTAGGAGATTGGAATAAGTCCATTGATTGGCATCCGGTATCCATTTTGTTTTGTGAGATTGGAATAAGTCCATTGATTGGCATCCGGTATCCATTTACTTTATCCATCTTGTTATTTGCTTATTGCATTGTTGCCTATTCCAAAGGAATCACTTGAATCATCTACATATGATCTCAAGAGGTGAACATCTAAGAAGTTTTACTTCCTAATCCTTCCACCTTTTGTTTCTTTAAACCTCCATGTGCATGTTAACCCAAAACTTGAAAACTATTGTGCAAACATTTTTCATTTGTTTTCAAATTAGAAACCTAGGCCTTAAGCCTCTGATTTTTCAAACTTCATTTTCATAATACTTCTTTTGAATTGAATTCTAATCATACTTTAACCATCTTTTGTGAATAAATTCTAATTGATTAATTCCACTCATTCAATTGTTTTGTGGCTTTGTCCATTCTTGATAAGTTTTCATACATTAGCCATAGGTTTGATTTATCCTAGTTGGTTGATGTTAATCTCACCTTTTGTCCTTAGTGATTGAATTGTAAGACTTCCTTGCTTATTAAAGGGTTAACCCCTCGCTAGCAAGTTGAAGCTTTTCTCACATGGTGGACTTGTTGGTTGTATAGGTTGAGTTTTCTCCCATGGATAACGAAAGACCTTAGGGCTTTTGTTTAAAATAAATCCACTCATATTTTGGAAATCTTTTAGCCGAACTACGACGTTTTGATCCTTACCTTCCATGGAAAGGTACGTAGGCAACGGGTTCATCCGTTCAAACACAAAAAATAATAACTTGTATATTCTTTTCTCATCCGTTCAATTCATGTTTGCACAATCAATATTTCATAAACAAATAACATTTCATACAACAAGTTGTGAAAAGGGCTCCCTAGGAGTACCTAGGACGTTTTGGGTGCCTAACACCTTCCCATTGCGTAATTAACCCCTTACCCAGATCTCTGATCTTTTCATTAGTTTTCTATGTGTAAAACTTCTTAGGTTTTTGTTCGCTTTTTAGCCATTCCTTTGGATAAATAAAAGTGCGGTGGCGACTCGATTCTTTGTATGCTTTGCTTTTGATTTAGTCAATAAATCATAAAGTGACGAATACACCGCTACAGATGGTATTTCATCTTGTCTTTGAGTTCTAGTCGAATGTAAATATATTTTGACAAGAAGGACATCATTACGTCCATATGTTAGTCAAAACGAAGTGGAATTTGTTGCCTCCTTAGGGGATGTTCGACACACCCATAACACATGGTCTAATGTCTTATTCAAATACTTTGGCTTTTTACCAACATACTTTTTTATTAGACCAATTATGACCTTATTTGCCGCCTCAACTTGACCATTTGCTTGAGCATATTATGGTGTAGAATTTAACAACTTAATCCCTACTTCAGAAGCAAATTCTTGCAGTTTTTTACTAGTAAATACCGACCCCTGATCAGTCGTTATGGTCTCAGGAATTCCAAACTTGTGAATAATGCGGCTTTGGATAAAATCTATCACCGCCACTTGGTCGACATTGACTAATGTTATCGCTTATATACACTTAGTAAAATAATATATGCTAACTAGGATATACCTTTGGCTTTTAGATGATGTTGGTCGAATTTCACCAACCAAATCTATAGCCCAACCTCTGAATGACCAAGGTGTTATAATCGAATACAATTTTCTTACAGGGACATGTTGAATTCTTGCATGTCTTTGGCACTCTTGGTATCCTTTGGCAAATTCGATACAATCTTTTAGAACTGTGGGCAATAAACTCTTTGTCAAAATAAAAGCCATTTCATTTTGTGGCTCAATTGGTTAGCACCACATGAACCACCATGAACACTAGATATTGCTAAGTATGCCTTGCTTTCACTAAGGCATTTGAGAAAGATACCCTCAAGAGTATTTTTGAACAATTTACTTCCCATGATGACATAGTTTAGAGCCTTATACTTGATCTTTCGATAAGTTGATCCTGTTGGATTATCTAAATAGTCAATTATCAGTTTTCACCAATCAGAATTCAACATATTGTTAATGGCAAAAAAATCGTCATTTTCAGGATCTATTCATAATCCTTCTCCCCCCTCCCCAAATTTTTCCATTGACAAATTCGAAGAGGACAAACTGGTCGAAATTATTTTAACTCAAACCTCGACCAGTTCTTCCAATTTTTCTTTTGACACTTTATAACCTGAGGCAATCCGTGTCAGATCGTTGGCCTCTTTATTTTCCATTCGAGGTACATGATGGATGTCAATGAAATTGAACCACTTAATTAGTCAATTCACGATGATAAAGTACATTAGTACGCTTTCCTTAATGCAGTTATACTCCTTTGTTATTTGCTTTATGACTAGCTCAAAGTCTCCTTTGATTTCAACTCCTTTTGCCCTCAAATCTGATAAGATTTCAAGACCAGCTATTAAAGCCTCGTATTCGGCTTCATTATTAGACCATGAACCTTAGATATTGAACTTAAACTTCATTGGAATGTCTTTTGGAGAGATTATTAGGACTCTAATACCAATCCCACTCTTGTGACTATAACCGTCGAAGTATAACTTCCAAGGTTTTAAATATAGATAACTCTGAGCCACCTTAATTATCGCATGATCGTCAATGAAATCGGCAACAATTTTTCCCTTTATGGCCTTTAAAGGCGCATAAGTCAGGGAATATTTTGTTAGAGCAAGAGCCCACATGCCAATTTGACTATGCAAAATTGGTTTGGACAACATATGTTTAATGACATTGAAATACGAAGAGACGTAAACATCAACCAGCTTTATATAATGTTTTAATTTTGTACAAGAGAAATACAAATATAGGCACAAATTTTCTATAAGGCTATACCTAGTCTCTGCATCATTCAACACTTGACTGAGGTAATAAATGGCTCGTCCAACACCATTATCATCCTCTTGAGCCAAGATGCTTCCTATGGTAGAGTCTGATGCAGAGATATACAGTCTCATGCACCTATCTCTAAAAGGAGGAGACAAGATCGAGGGGTACATAAGATATTCCTTGATCTTGTTAAAATCCCTTTGATGTTCTTGTTTCCATTCGAACCCTTCTTTCTTCAGCCGAAGTAACGGTAAAAATGCCAGCATCTTTCCGCTTAGGTTCGAAATGAACCTCCTCAAGAAGTTAATCTTCCCCAATAGAGATTGTATCTCTTTTTTGGTCTAAGGAGGTCGCATTTCCATAATGTTCTTGGTTTTATTCTGGTTGATTTTAATCCCTTTTTATGCACAATGAAATCGAAGAAATCTCCAGCATGCACACAGAAAGCACACTTGAGAAGATTCATTTTTAGGTTATACCTTCTCATCCTTTCGAATGATTGTCGAAGATGGTCTAGATGACCATTTCTCGACGCAGACTTAATGAATATATCATAAATATATACTTGCATGAAAGTATCAATATAATCATGAAAACTCAAATTCATTACCCTTTGCTATGTTGCAGCGGCGTCTTTCAAGCCAAAATGCATCATTATTCATTCATAAGTGCCCAAGGCTCTTGGACATCAAAAATCTGTCTTCGGTACATCTTCATCACCAATGAAAATTTGGTTATAGTCAGAATAACCATCAAACATACTAAGACATTCGAAACTCGTTGTTGAATCGACCAACATCTCTGCCACCGACATTGGGTATTTGTCTTTTGGGGTCGCGGTGTTCAGGCCTCTAAAATCTATGCAAACCCTTAATGTTCCATTCTTTTTTATTAGATGAACAATATTTTCCAGCCATTTGACATACCTGGCCATCTTGACGAGCTTACATGTTATAAGTCTTTCAATCTCCTCTTTAATGTTCGACTGGATTTTTGGCGCAAACCTTCTTGGCATTTTCTTGATCACCTTCTTACTATGCTTTACTGCCAGCTTCAACTCCATCAAATCGATGCTTAACCCGAGCATTTCGTCATAGTCCTAAGCAAAATAATATTTGTACTCCTGAAGTAGTTTGATTACTTCGATTCTTAGTTTTGGGTTGAGATTGGCGCTAATATATGTCGGCCTTTTACTCATCCCATCTCCCAGTTCAATTTCTTTTAAAGTATCTCACGCCTGCATATTTTTAGTTGTGGCGATTGGATCTTTTTCGAAACCTAGAGGTTCGTCATCATAGACACAGTCGAGCCTCTGAGTGTTTAAACCGCCAATTTCCCCATTCGCGGGTTGCGGCTTATTTGGTGGCTCATGTTCAAAGTCAACCCCTGGTCCAAAATCATAAATTTATATTTCATTGGCTTTGATAGCCACGTGTCAGACTTCGGCCTCTAAGGCCGCTTTTAGTCTATTTTCGGCTACATAAATCAAAATTGTTTTCAAAGTATTACGCTCAGACATAAACCTCTCTTTCATCTTCCCAACCAGTTGGTGGGATCCCAAACATTCCCCCATCTCCCATGCTTTCTCTGAACCATATAAATTCATGGGTAGGATGAAGTTTCAAAGAGTACAATGCCTCTTCGAAAGGCAAATACTATGACCCTACAGCAGTACAAGGTGCAATATTTGACAGGTTTTTGTCGATATTTAATATATAGACATGATTTATTTCTGCCTAATAGTAGCTCTGACCGTCCTCTATATTTTTTACAATCCCATCATTTAGCCATATAGAAACTCTTTGGTGAAGTGATGGTGGCACCGCTCTGATGCCATGGATCCACTCTCTCCCAGGAGTAAGTTGTAATTAGCCCTAAAGGATATGACCATGAAAATGATGGGTCTGGTTATCGAACATACTGTTAAGTCAACTTGAATCACCCCTAAAGTGTGTCCGGTTTTCCCCTCGTAATTTGGCAAAACCATGTTGTGGGGTCTTAAATGGGTATCATGCTTTCCGATCTTTTTCAAAAGAAAATAAGGCATCAGGTTGACTATTGCGCCTCCGTCAATCAACATCGAAATTCTTTTACAAAGTCTTCTGATACGTAAAATAAAATTTAAAAAATATTTAAAAAATAAAATAATAAATAAATTAAAAATATATAAGAAAAAAATTGATATTTTTTATAAAATATAGAGGTATTGGGATAAATATAATGATATGAAGTAAAATTTTCAAATAATCAAAGTAAGATAAGAAAGATAATGGATTTATTAGTAATTGATAACATTATATCCAAAGATCGAACAATAAAGTCTGGTTCAAATTACTAATAAAGTTTGATTCCAATTATCAGTAAGAATTATTACTAATAAGAAACAATCTCATTAAATGGACCTTGGTGGACCTTGAGTAAGGAATGAATTACAACTACTATATAAAGAAATAAAGAAATGATCATAAAGAAGAAAGAGATAAACAATTCACATAATAATCTATTGAAACTTTAGCGACTCCTTGATAAAGTTACACTAACATACTTTTCTAATACAAAATTATTGTGAGAAAGTTTTACACCCATTGTGATCATCTTCAAATAAATAAAAAAGTTAATATTTAGAATTACACGTGAGAATAAGAATATTAAATATTAAACATCAACAAAGTTGTACCAAATTACGTCTCTTTTAGTTGGATTATTACTCCAATAAATAAATATTGACTTATCCTTTTCATTTGACATTAATCACAAACGTGTATGGGGCTGGGCGACTAGGCCGACCGGCCGGCCATTATTATATTGACTCAAAAGCATATACTCCTATTTCATAATAATATACTGACAAATACGCATCATCATTTTGTATTTTGGGTTCATTTTTATTGTGACACATAGATGAAAAGTAGTTTATTCAACGTTGTTTTTTCCAACGTTAACAAGACAAATTCAGAATAACATTGTATTCAAAACCTTGGTAGAAATTCTCAAACAGAAAAGAGAGTAGAACTGAACATTAAAAATGGCAAAGTCTAATACAAGTCTTCTTCATCTTCTTTTATTGTTATTATCAAATATTTCATTCCAAGTTGCTACATGTGGTTCCATAGTAAAGTTTCTTCCTGGATTCAATGGACCTCTTCCTTTTGTTCTTGAAACTGGGTCAGTTTTATTTACTTACCTACATATACTTCATGGATTTTATGTGTTTTTGTTGTTGTTATTAATCTATGGTATTAAAATAGTTATTTCATAATAATATTTGTTGATAAGATATGTGGGAGTGGGAGAAAAAGAGGATGTGCAAGTGTTTTACTATTTCATTGAATCAGAGAACAATCCAAAGGAAGATCCTCTCATGCTTTGGCTCACTGGTGGACCTGGCTGCTCTGCTTTGTCTGGCCTTGTCTTTGAAATTGGTACTTGCAACTTTACTTTTGGATACTCTTACAATAATTATACTACAAATTAAGCCACTTAATATAAACTGCATAAAATGCTCACCTAAATTGAACGTTACTATAGAAAACAACCAAGTAGTTTAGTTTAATATATAAAATGATTGAGCCTTCAAACACCGGGTCATTATATCTAAAAATGATATTGAGAGTTGTAGTGATTAAACTCATCCACTCATTCTCTCTTGTAAGATCTCTAAAGAAGTGATATCTAACATCTATGTGTTTGTATCTACCATGCATAATTGTATTTTTTTTTTTGGCAAATTTATAGAAGAGTTATTGTCATAGATATCAAATTTTGTTTTCTTTATAGATATCACATTTGCATCCGTTCATCATTTTCTATGTAGATAAGATCATCAACGTATAGGTTGACAATACAAATTTTGCATCCTTTTGTTTTAGAAATAATGTGTGTTTATGTCGACATTTATCAAACTTCTCATGATAGAATAAGTCAATACAAGACTCTTTTTTGCTTGTACACTTTGTTTCTCTCCTCCATCTTACATCAAAGAGGTTGATTAACATCCATATTTTCAACCAATTCATCATGAAGGAAAGAACTTTTCACATCAAACTGATACACATTCTAATTCTTCTAGATTGGCAATGCTAATATGGTTTATCATAGTCAATTCCATGTTGTTTAGAATAACCTTTCTTGGTTCTTTTCATTCTCTACATTTTATTTATACTTGGTTTTATAAATTCATTTCACACGAATCTTCTTTCTTCCTATGGAAAAATGTGTCAACTCCCTTGAACTATTTCTTTCAATGAATTCTATTTTTTATCCATAGCTTCCCTCTAAACAACAAGCTTAGTAGATTATATATATATTATATATATATATATATATATATATATATATATATATATATATATATATATATATATATATATATATATATATATATATATATATATATATATTATATATATATATATATATATATATATATATATATATATATATATATATATATATATATATATATATATATATATATATATATATATATATATATATATATATATATATATATATATATATATATATATATATATATATATATCCTTTACCTGGGTGTCCTCCAACCTCTACCCCCATTTCTCCTCATCTTGATGGAGGGACTGTAGCAAATGTTTGCTCTCATTATAAGCCTTTGTCTGTTCCTAAAACCACGCCTCTAGTTCGCCAACAACGTTGTCATACCTTCCCTGTTCGACATCCTAAACCATTATCACCCTTAGTAAAAGGGTATCTTTCATATTCATAATGACCGAAGAGGATTGTGAATAAAGGGCACAATACTCAGCATGAAACTCCTTTGAAAAAGGGAGCTGTGAACTTTTGAAACAGAGGAGGTCAAGACTCACATCGTTCCACCAGGGCGTACAATTTTGCCTCATGTAAGCTCCGTCCCCCAACCAACAAAATAAGGGGATCCCTCTCATAGCCTTTGATCCTTAGTCTCTGGTAACTCTAAGGTTGATGCCTCAGCCGCCCTCTTCTTCCCCCAAAGGATAAAACCTTTGAGTGGCTTTTTGGACTATTGGCACCTGAATTGGCGGATTTGATCTTCTCCTATCTCTTATTGCGTTCTTCGGTCAAGGTCTTTGCCATTTGGTTTACATAAATAAAACATAGGTCCTCAAATAAATATAAGGGCCCATAGACAAAGAGAAAATAAAACCAGTTTACCTATATAGGTGGCAAGGTGCCCGTACACCTCCCCGCCACAGATTAATTATTTCCCAACAATCCATTACTTCGAATTGCCATAGGAAGAGAACGAGCATTCTCTCCTCAATGGACATGAAATCTCAATCGTAATCTATAACTATCGCCAGGTCATCCGCCCAAGATAACAGAAAAATGCGGCGTCATCAGTATCCAACATTCTAAGATAATCCTCTCGCCCTCTTACCTGAACAAACATATTTTTCCAATATTTATAGTTATTATAGTGAGAGGTAAAAAGATCTTCTCTCGATCAGTTTCTCAGGGTTACCTAGCTACCTTTCGTTGGTTTGGTAACAAAGAAGGAGAAAAAGAGCCATAACGTAGCCCCAGCTGTTCGGAAACAGTTGAGAGGGAGCAACATTAAGGACCCTGAGAATATCTATGGAAAAATCAGAAAGGGGAAAAAGGACCCCATGTCCTTAATAAAGGGAGGGTAAAAGTAAAAATACGACAAAGGGGGGTTAGAGGAGACCGGCGAGGTCACTCTCTTTGTTGGTAGACAAATCTCCAGGATGACCTGATCTTTATCTCTAGAGGAAGAGACATCCACTCCCGACCTAAAGGCATGTATATGTTCCTCATAAATATAAGTGGAGACAAAGTCACCAATGCCTTTGGAAACGACGGAGGAGGAAGAAATTTTGTTCCTGAGAAAATAGTAGAACAAAAAGGATTCACCACCACCGTCGCGATCACCAGAAATGACCTACCTATCTAGAAATCTTATTCCTAGCACACATGCATCCTTTCCAAACAGATCTCCTAAAAATATATTACAATAGATTAGGAAATATGAAGAAATTCGTACCTGAGAAGAAGTTGAGAGCTTCACAAGGATGACGAGAGGAAATGGCTCGGGTGAAATTGTAGAAAATAAGATAAAATGCGAAAGGGAAAACCCTTTTATAGGACAAATCTATGAGTCCTCTCAGGATTTTATGAAACTTTTCACGCTACTTACATGTGACGTTAACGTTTAATTTTTCAAAGAATAGGCCACCATTGATGAAATTAAATGAAGGAAAACACCTTTGTAAGGTGATTGATTGATATCTCGGGCTGACACACCTAAATTAAGTAGGGGATACTTGGAAGTTGACTCATCAGGCATGAATTATAACCGAAGTACCCGCCTGTTACTTCTCACGCCTTCAGCTGAGGGAGTCGCCTTTCGTTAAAGGACTCACCAATAAAAGAGACCGTTCTTCAGTCGAGGGAACCGTCATTAGAGCGAGGGGAGCATTCTGAAGAAGGTATAGTAGTTTTTAAACATTTCTCCCTTAACGAAAAGCCCTCATGCTTAAGGGATCGTGTAGTATTATATTTGTTAAAATCCAAGACTAGGGCACCCTAGCCCCACAACTGTGCCGCCTAGGAAGGATCTAAGGGACTCGTCCGAGGGGCTCCTCAAATGTGGGAGTCAAGTAATAGGAAGTCTCCACTGACTCCTAGAAGATAGGTGGTCAATAATTTTCCCTTGTAAAAGGGGAACGATTAAGACCATGTAAACGGATAAAAAGCATAGGTTATAGAGACCTTTATAAATACATCATCCCTCAAGGGGACAAAGGACAAACTCCAAGTCATACCCATCTTCTACTACCTAAAAGAGCATTATGCTCCCTATAACAATAACACATGATTATTATGACCACCTGCCTACAATCAAGCAACACCAGTCACCAACAAGGTCTCTCACCTCATGTGAGTTGGTCCCCTAAACAACCTTAAAAACCACCACACATGGATTCTCTCCACCATGAGTAAGCCCTCACCATCAAAATATGTTATACACCTACTGAGGCCTCTGAGTCTCCCTGCCCTTGCAGAGGGAATATGCAAACATGTACTTTTTGACCAGTACAATCTTTTGAATGTGTGAGATTTAATTTCCGAATGGCTCTCAAGAGGCATGTTTAGGAATAACATCCCTATGTTGTTTTCGAGTCACACATTTGAGCAAATTTCTTCAAGCTCCCTCAATGCAAGAAATCCCTTGACCATATCCTTCTTCACAAAAATGTTCAAACCTTTTAAACTCAAATGACCATATCTGCAATGTCATAGATAACTATTGTTCTCCTTGGTCATTTGAAAGAATATTGGAATTACAGTTAGGAAACACATACATTCTATTGGAGGAAATTTGTATGGACATAATCAAGTCTTTTTCTTCATGGAAAACCTTACAAGGGTCATTGTGAAACACAATGGTAAGTTCATTTTGTTGTAGTTGGCCAATATGCAAAAGATTATTCCTTAACCTTGACAGGTAATACACATCAGCGATGACTTAAACTATTCCTCATTTGCTCAACTTTAGTTTCTCTTTTCCCATGACTAACATCTTGAAGTCATCTTCAAGTTTCCCTAATTCTATAAAAGTGACATGAAAGTTAAACAATCATTCCTTAATTCCTATCATGTGATTGATACATCTAAAATCAAGGAACAAAACCAATTTAGAGTTGGTGCTTACATGATATCAATTCATATGTATCAATTATTCAACATCATAAAATAAAATAAAAAATAGCATTTTTCTCTCAACTAAGACACTCATTCTTATAGTGTCACAACTTGTGACTCTTTAAGCATTCCATAGATTCCTTAGTTTTCGTACATCTCCCACACCATATTGATTTTGCACAAACTCTATAACTCTCGTAAGCTCTATCATAATGAGACATCTTGAAAATCTTCTTTACATCTTGTGTTTGTATGAGCCTTCATTCTCTCTTTTTTTAGGAGCTGATTTCTCTAAAAGTTATCAACATGGAAGATAATAACATCTTATATTCTTCTATGTACCACAAACCATAGTTTAATTTTGGAGTCATGAACCTTAATTTTTTTTAATAATGAAGACCTCACATATGTCATCCCTATGAGCAGTCATCTTGTTGGCAATTGCAACCGTTCTTGCAAATTAATCTACAAAAGCTTCAACTCTATTCATGCTAAGAATCCCAAATTTTCTAAGAAGATCTAGAAATTGAGCACTCTTAATCTTAATGGAACCATAATACTTCTTGCGAATGGATTCTCAAATGCCATTTACTGTGTTACACACCTAAATTGTTTCTTAGATATATCGATCAATGGATTGAAATAGATGATTATTCACATTTGAATATTTGAATTTTCTATGATTTGTTGCCTTAACTTGCTCAAGAGTAGCATTTGAAGGAGCAACAATTACTCATCTTCGATCTAGCTTCAATATTTCTTAGAACGTAGCAAGTTCTCCATTAATTCAGACCAATGAATGTAGAATCCATCAAACTTTTGAATTAATGGTGGTGTGAAATAAGAGTAGTCCACATATTCTTGATGACTAGTAACTAAACCAACAATTTGCAACCAACTTTTAACTAAAAAAAAGATTATGTTTTGTTTAAGAGTAACTACCAAGACCCAGCGTCAGCTCTTGGTAAAAATTGTGAGGTAACGTGTGTAATCAAGTTAAGTAGGACAAAGTACACAACATGTATATATAACATGTCATAAAAATTAAAAAATAATGAAAACTTAAGACTTACTTGCATTACAAGTAACTAGGCTAAACCAAAATTATTCCACTTGACAAACATCTAATTTTATCATAAAATACAAAATAAAAATTAAATGAAAATATGTTGTAAGAGTTGTCTTAGATCTAACATAACAACTAAAAACACAATAAGTAGTTAGATAGTTATTCAAAACAAATGAAATTTGAGATGTTGCATTAAAGGTCTACTTGGATTTAAAAAGGAGAAATACAATGGGAGAGTTATTTAAAACAAATGAAACTTGAGATGTTGCATTATAGGTCCACTTGAATTTAGAAAAGAGGAATACAATGGGAGTTTGCCTAATCTGATCTTGAAGCCACATTCATGGACAAAGGTTAGGGATTATCATTTCATTGTGTTTTGTTGGTTAATTTTAACTTTTTGGCTTTATCATTTTTATTCATCTGATCCATTTGAATTAAATATTTATTTATTAGCATTTAAATTTTTTCGTATAGGTGAGTAGCATTATATTCGTAGATTTGCCCGTATACACAGGTTTCACATATGCAACAACAAATTCTGGGTCAGATCGAAGTGACTCGTTACTAGTTGATCAAGCTCATCAATTTCTCAAAAAGGTATTCAAAAATTCCTATTGTTTTTCTTTTACAATAATAACTTTTTTCTTTGTTTTTTAAATTCTATTTAGGATAATGGTCAACAAAATAACAAAAGTTATATTATAAATATTTTGTAGTGGTTGGTTGATCATCAAAAATTTCAATCAAATGAAATTTATATTGGTGGTGATTCATACTCTGGCATTCCTCTTCCAGTAATTGTCCATAAAATTGTAGAAGGTACAAAACTCATGGCTCAATTATGCATTGTATAGTACCATGAAGTTGAAATTTTAAAAGAAGATTAATTATTCACAAATTCTCTTGTTTGTAGAAAATGAACAAGGTGTCCAACCTTGGATTAATCTCCAGGTTAGCATCTTATTAATTTAGGAATTACTCTTTAAAAAATACAAGTATTTAAATTATGTTCTAAAAATGTGGAAAATATAAATAATTATAAGAAACTAATAAAGAACTGATACAAATGTGAATATAAATAGAAACTATTTGAATTTAATTATTATTTTTTTAATCTAATAATCTCATTATCAAATAATTTTTAGGATAACTATGAATTTTTTTTCCAGGGATACTTGTTGGGGAATGCTGTAACAACCGAAAAGGAAAAAAACTATGCAATCCCTTTCGCCCATGGAATGGGACTCATATCTGATGAACTATACAATGTAATCTAAAAAAATCAAATTATAATTTTTTTATTGAGATATATGTTAACTAACTTATTTATAATATTTTGTAGTCACTCCAAATAAATTGCAATGGAGAGTATATAAATGTAGAGACCACAAATGTTTTATGTTCTAGAGATATCAAATCATATGACAAATGTACATCAGGACTTAATAAAGCTCACATTTTAGACCCATTATGTGAGTGGCGTGATGATACTGAATTTTTTTTGAGAAGATCTCTGATTAAGAAATATCCCTCCAATTTCCTCAGTACAAATCTCAGATTGCCTCCCTTATATTGTAGAGTAATGTTTCTTTTCCATATGTTTATAAAATTCAATGATAATATTACTATATTAATATCAAAATACTTTTTTTAACTTGTTTTTTTTTTCCTTTTCACCCTTAGAGTTATCCATATTTTCTTTGCGGTTTTTGGGCCAATGATGATAATGTTCGCAAAGCATTGCACATACGTAAGGTATATAGTTTATACATATAACTGAAAGTTATAATTCCTTATATTGACCATCTATTTATTGTATATTTGTGACAAAATTTCACACACATTCGAATACTTGGTTGCAGGGTAGTATTCAAAAATGGCATCGGTGTTCCTATAATATACCTCATAAGAGAGATATCTTTAACAGTTATGATTATCATGTAAATCTCAGTAGAAAAGGCATTCGTTCACTGATTTACAGGTAAATAGTATTCTTCTATGTTTATGTATTGCATGAGATGAAAATATATAGTTTTATAACTTTTTTATGGGAAATAGATCTAATATTTTTTTAAACAGCGGTGATCATGACATGTCAGTTCCATTCTTAGCAACACAAGCATGGATTAGATCTTTAAACTATTCCATTGTTGATGATTGGAGACAGTGGCATACCGATGATCAAGTTGCAGGGTATATTCATATAACTATAACTAATTATATATAAGAGTTAAATATAGTTGATTTAAGAATAAATTGAATTAATATTTGTTTTAAATTTCTACATATATAGATACACAAGGACTTACTCTAATCAAATGACATTTGCAACTGTGAAGGTAATCCTCTTGTTTCTTAATTGTGGTTATGTTTTACTCTTTGTTACAAATGTTTATGTTATAGGCTCTAATTGATATATTTATCCATACAAATTTTTAATCATGCATTATGAATAGTTATTAGTTTCTTTACTTAATTATTGATTGATCAAATTTTCAGGGTGGCGGACACACAGCTCCGGAGTTCCGACCTAAAGAATGTTTTGACATGTTTAGTAGGTGGATATCAAAGAGGGATTTATAGAAATAAATCAAAGTAAACTTGCAAAGAAATATATATCACTTGGAATGACACAGTATATATGTTGGTTTTTGTCTTTTATAACAACAAACCATAAACATGTAGATCTTTTTTTAAAGATAATTGTTAAGTGTTAATCCACAAACCATCGATACCATAGGTTTTTAAGTATGTATGTTTAGTGGCTCAAAACTAACTAAGTTAGTTATTTATTTTGGCTGGATATATATATATATATATATATATATATATATATATATATATATATATATATATATATATATATATATATATATATATATATATATATATATATATATATATATATATATATATATATATATATATATATATATATATATATATATATATATATATATATATATATATATATATATATATATTTGGTGTATACTTATCTTTTCAATTGAATTCCATGACATTTCATATTTTATCACGTGTTTATGATCTTGATAGCATCATAAGTAGGGGTGGTAAACGGGCATGCCTGCCCCATTTATACCCGTAAAAGCCAGTAAAAAAATGGGACGGACATAGTTGAGGATGCAAGCTTAAAACCTAGGTCCATCTTGCAAAAAAAGTGAGGGCGAGACGGGGAAAGTCAACGGGCACTGCACCTTTTAAGTCTAAAAACACAAAAATTCATATAAATGTGTGTGCCCGCAAAAAAAATGGGACGAGGCGGGACACACACATTAAATGGTGAGAGTCTAAACCCTTGGCCCTTCCCGCACTAAAGTGCGGTCTAAATAGGCATGCTCAATGAGTAAGACTCGTTTTTCCACCCCTAATCATAAGAAACAAAAATTGCACTAACAATTGGCATAAAAAGTCCGGTTTGATACAAGGGAAATTGATTTTGATATTGTAGTACCCTAATAAGAAATAAAAAAGTTGCACTAACAATTGGCCTAAAAATCCTGGTTTGATACCAGGGAAATTGATTTTGATAATGTAGTACCCCAATTCTGTCTGGACAATAAAAATCGATTTCTTGATTTTTTTTATAATTTTTTAAATTACATTCAATAACCTCAAAAATTAAAAAAAAAACATTTAAATTTAGTCTTTCATTCTTCATTTATCACCGGTCTTACCATTGTTTTTAATTTAATCCAAAAATCCAAAAAAAAAAAGTCATGCATTTAGGGTTTAAGTGTTTTCTAATAAATTGTCAAAATAAAATAAAAAATCAAAATAAAAGCAAAGTCTAAATGAAAATATATTTAATCATGATCAAAGACTAATTAAGGATTTACCAAGGTTAATTTTCAACATTAACCAAGGAATCTTTCTCTTTCTCTTTAGGGTTAGTCGTTTTTTACTTTCATATTTACTCTCATTTTGTCTCGTCATTTTGGTGATAGATTTGTTGTCTTGCATGATGAATTTTGGATGACTTAGGGACCAAGTTTTGAAAGTCCTTTTACCTCCCCCAAACCTTCATTTTCCCCCTCCAATCACTATCTCAAAACCCTTGCAAAGTTTGTTAGCACCTCATTCAAAATTCTAGTATTTCACTATAAAGAGTGACCATTTTGTGAGAAAAAGTAAGCTTTTTTAGAGTAAAGAAGTGCTGAAAAATTTTAGATAGAAAGAAAGACTTTTTTATTGTGAGAGTTGGATGAAGAATTTATTTATTGGTCTTGCATAACACCAACATCCTCCATCTCCAAAGGCTTCATTATTGGTAACCTCATTTTCCACATCTTGCATTTTAAATCTTTTATGTGTTTTTGAGTGTTTGTTCTGATATGTTTCTATACTATTAAATATGTTAATTTTTTGTTATATATGTTATTTATTTGAGTTAAAATTTTAAACACTTCATAGCTACATGCTTAGGATGATAACTAATGGTATATAATGATCATAACTCCTAAAACTCACGGTGTACTGCCCGTGAAAATAAGTTTCATAACTTTTCTGTTTCATTATTTTATTTTTGGTATTAGCTATATCTCTTTGTTATCTTTCATTTTCTGCTGGTCTCACCTCAATAGGAGTTGTGAAACTCAAGATATGATTAAATTATCGAACATATGTCACTATGTAAGTGTGCAATTATTGTGTGTATGATGTTTGTGTTCTGCTCGTGGTAATAAATAATATATCTTTTTTGTTTTATTTATTATTTAAACTAGATATGCATTTTTGTTAGTTTTCATTTGACGTTGGTCCCATCTCAATAGGAGTTATGAAACCCATATATGATCAAATTACCGAACATATGTCATGATGTATGTGTGTTATTTTTGTATGTATCATGTTTGTGTTTTGTCCGTGGTAATATCTAATATATCTTTGTTGTTTCATTTGTTATTGAAACTAGATAGCTTTTTTGTTAGCTTTCATTTGTCACTGGTCCCACCTCAATAGGAATTACGAAATTCAAGATATGAATGAATCATGTAATTTAACAACTCGTTTCATTTAAAATATGTTTAAAGTCAAATCGGATTAAAAAGGAAATAATTGGATGCACATACTTTTATTCTCGAGAAGGCGAACGCAAGATGAACATCTTGGTTAAGTTTGAATACTCGTATTTCTTCTAAAAATAGCAATCAACAAGCTTCTTTTTCTTTCCACCGGATTAAAAAGGGAATACTTGGATGCACATCATTTTATCCTCGATTAAGCGAACGCAAGATAAACGTCTTGTTTAAGTTCAAACACTAATCTTCCACATAAAAATAACGATAATAAAAAAACTTTCTTTTTTTCTCGTCAGATTAAAAAAGGAATAACTGGATGCACATCCTTTTATCCTCGAATAAGCTAATGCAAGACGAACATCTTGTGTAAGTTCAAACACTCGTCTTCCGCATAAAAATCATAACAACCAACATTCTTTATTTTTTTCCAGATTAAAAAGGAATAACTAAATGCACGTCCTTTTATCCTCGAGTAAGCGAGCGCAAGACGAAAGTCTTTTTAAGTTCGAATACTTGTCTTCCTCCTAAAAACAATCAAAACCAACCAACAAAAAATGTTTTTTTCCTCTCTAACACGATTTACAAACAACGCTTTCATTCTGCTCTAATGCGACCAACAAGAAAAGTTTTTCTACTCGAACGCGATCAAAACATTTTTCTTTAAAATCAATCAATAAATAATATTTTTCTACCCAGAACTACGTAGCTTTGAACTTCCCATCACACTTGGGGATACGTAGGAGCAAGATTTGTATCTTGTCAAGCACCTTAATAAAAAACTTTTTTCCTTCTTGTAAATATGTCGTAATAAATAGGAGAAGTCAAATACATTAGTGTTAACACTATCTCTCACAAATATAATTAAAGGTAACCGTTATTTATAACGGATGTCGTGGGGTGGTACTATGTTCCCCGCGCATAATCACCTCCCGAACCTAAATTTGATTATGATGGCCATAATTTTTTTCTTAAGGGATTTATCGATGTTTCCCCTTTTAAAAAATAAACTTGTGTTGCAACTTCATTGTCATCCGAGCATTTATTCGCTCGGGTATTTTTCTGTCGCGGCAACTGACAACTTCACTAGGGACTTTTAGAGAGTCAAGCCTAACATAGTTAATTTTGAAATAATGTCAACCTTATCTATCATTTCTCCTAATGTATTTTTTATGTTTAATTTCGTATAGTATTATCTTGTTGATTAATTGATTATTTGTTTACATTTGTTATATGTTTGGGATATCTTAATATTTGGGGTTTCTATTCGCCTTCACCTTGCACAGACTTTTAAGTGAGACTTTATACTCGAGTCTGGAAAATCTAAGTTCAGTTAGAGGTTACATTGTATTGGCCTTCGAGATGCACATCTCACTTAGTCAGCATGAAGATCTCACTTAGAGTAGATCGACACATGCGTTGAACAGGCCGCTTCATGACTTTCACGGGTTGACTCAATGAACACATTTTTCCAAAAATTCACAACTTTTTCAAATCTCTTGCATTCCTTTTTCTTCCAAACATGCATGCATATAAATACTTTATACATGCATCTTTTCAACTAAAGTTCTAGAGCAAGGTTCTAGAAAAAACCTACATGAAACGAGGATTTCAAAGTATTCTCATTTCTTCAACCTCATTCTATGCATACATGCAAACAAACTACACATAATCATTCTTTGTTTGGGTGCCATCTAGAATTAGGGTTGATAACATCCAATTTAGGTTGATTGTACTATAAATTGGGTTGATATCTTTGAGGATTTCAAATAAGAAAATTGAGTTGGGGTTTTCCTTCAATATCGATTTGAAGGTCTTAAACAATATTACGCAATTCGGATCCGATCGATTGAAAACTTTGAAGATTGAGAGGTTCTTGCAAAGGAGTAGTGTGGGATGATGAATTGTATTAGTAAATTTTGGCTTACAATAATTGTGCGGTTTGGATTCGATCGAGTGAAAGCTTTGAAGAACAAGGGGTTTCTTGCAAATAAGTAGTGTGAGACGGTGAATTAAATCATCATTGTTGGGTTACTTGATCAAGCTTTGATAAAGGGAATAAAAGGTTTCAAAATCAACATCAAACTTAGGGTTTGTAAGGTTAGATTGCTATATTTCTCTTGTATACATACTTTTGCAAAGTAAGGTTAATTTCATTATCTTAATCCGAGTTCGAATTGAGGATAGGCGTACTCATAGCAAGGTCGATTGGGGAATTGCCTAAACAAATCCTAATGTACTCTTTCTCCATATCTATCTCTTTTATTTTGCGTTAGCAAACTGTTATATTCATCGATTATGCGATCAATTTGTTTGGATAATATTTTTGATTACATTTTAAAATAGTTGTTGTTGAGTTGATCACAATCCTTTGGATTGTGATTGGTTTTTAAGGTCAACAATACCACATAAATTTACAAACAATATTGATTGCACACTAGGTGTTCGACAATTTGTCTCAATAAATTTTTTTTTTATCATTGGAAATAGTCTATCCTTGTTGCTTTGCATTCAATTGGTTGTGATTAATTGTGTTTGATTAATTTGTGATTCGTTATCATATCGTGATTACTATTACGCATATCCGAGCTTTTTGATAGCAGGTTTGGTTAGACGATTCGATTCGTGTTGCTTCCGCTTGCCACAAACTTTTTAAAACAGTTTTTCGTGTTAATTTTTTTTAGTTGTGATCTATTCACCCCTTCTAGATCGAAGGCTATCGTCTAACAATTCCGACTATTTTTCTTTTGTGTTAAACTTTATTTATGCCAATTGAACACAAAATTGATGATTATAACAAATGGCTTAGCCTATATTTACTCATGGATGGGAAGAGAAAAGGGAGTCATATGCTCTATCTTACATCACTTTTTTATTTTTCATGTACTCTTATTTTCTACAATATATTTTTCATTTTAACAGCTGTAGAACTCAAGATTTGTTTGGAGATTTTTCTTTAATCAAGGTATTTTGATCTTCAGTCCAGGTTCCTTTATTTTAATTGCTTATTATCATCGTTATTATATTGTTGATCATATATTCTTTTGCCATGTCTGTTTTATTCGTATTATATTTTATCATGAGTGAGTAGTCTATTAGGGACTAAGGGTCATGAGACTTGTCTCATGACATATCCTATTTGAATCCTCCATTGTTAGATTACAAGAAATTTGATATACATGTTATTTTAGAGTTCGGGTTTTTAAAAAACTTATCATTTACAAAAGTAGATGTAACTCAGGTTCTAATCATACACTAAAAAGGTATGTTTTAGTACCAGATAGCAGATTTATGGACATTTAAGTACGAGACAACGAAAGTATCCCAAACTCAATTGAGAAAGTCCCAATTTTTATAGTTGTGCAAAAATCGCTCTTAGATATATAAGTTGTGCTAGCAAAAGAAGATAAGTTCTTCATCTTAGACAAGACAATATGCTGACAAAAGTAGACATTGTCCATTTTTATCTATTTTCTATAACTTTGTTTGTTTCTCGCAATATAATCGGAGGATCATTTGGATATGTTTAGGAAAATATCGTGTACTTTAAAGTCCTGTTTGTTATTATAAGTTTTTATTTGTTAATTTTGTTTGCAAAAATTGGAAACACTCAAATATTCGGTAGTTTTACCTTTCCACTTATAGGATAGAAATTGATATTCAAACAATTGGTCTCTAAGGTTTAACAACCTATTTTACTACTTCGCATTGTCGTACACTTGCGGCGTATCAATTTTTGGCACTGTTGTCGGGGGCGAATTTAATTTGATGTTTGTATTATGTTTTATCACCGTATAGACTAAAGCATTTTACTGTATTTATTACTAATTTTCTCGTCGTAGTTTATGCGAAGATCTCATAGTGCGGGAAACCTTTTTGAACCTATTAACGAGATCAAGTGTTTCTTACACGAGAGAAGTTGAATTTTAAGACAATGACAAATGGTTGAAGTTGAACTAGTAGTTGATACTAAGCCTGTTAAGGACTACATGATCCCCACTGATTAGGAGCTGCATTATAGTATCGTCCATCCGCCCATTGCGGCGAATAATTTCGAGATTAATCCCTCTCTCGTGGGCATGGTTCAGGGGCACCAATTCTCAAGATTACCCACAGAAAATACCAACCTACACTTTTCTATCTTCATCTAATTTTGTGGCACGTTAAAAGCTAACAATGTTGATTAAAACACTATTCGACTTAGATTACTTCCTTTTTCCTTGAGAGATAGAGCCTGAGCATGGATCCAACCCTTATAGACTAACTCCATAACAACTTGGTCTCAACTAAGAGTTGCATTTCTTGGGCGGTATTTTCCTCCGAGTAAAACGACACACATGAGAAGTGAGATAAATCATTTTAGGAAAGAAGAGGGAGAATCTTTTTTTGCAGCTTGGGAGCATTTTAAGGACCTCTTGAGGTTATGCCTTTTTCATGGGCTTGAGAAGTGGCTCATTTTACACACATTCTATAATGGTCTCCTTTACTCCACAAGGATGACCGTTGATGTGACTATTGGTGGCACCTTAATGAATAGTTCTTAGGATGTGGCCTACAACCTTATAGAGGATATAGCTAAGAAACACCGCTCGTGGGGAAGTGCCCATGAAATCGCGACAAAAGTCCCCAAAAGGGAGGGCTTTATGAAGTTAGTCCTTTTGATCATATGAATTCCAAGGTAGATGCTCTCTACCAGAAAATATAAAATGTTAGCATTACCCCACTTGCACCTACTCCCACTACTTTGTAACTTCTATTGTCCTAGCGGTTCTCTATTGTGAGGTATGCAGAATAAACGAGCACGCCGATAGTGATTGCCAAATGATCCTCACTGATGGTTCTATCCAAGATAATGTTACTTATGTGAACAAAAACCAATGTGGTATCCCGTATTCAAATACCTACAATAGTAGGTGGAGAGACCACTATAACTTTTCTTATAAGAATAACAAACCTCAATCGGCTATAAGACCACCGGGTTTCCAAAAATATGTGGCAACTGCCCTTAATAAATCAAACCTAGAGCTCTTAATGGAAAAAATTATGATGATGCAGACTCGTTAAAACTATGACTTTAGGAATCAAAACCTTAAGACAATGAGGTTCTTAGAAAGTCGACCACTAAGGTTGAGTCCATTGCCAATCATAATTAAACGTTGGAGACTCAAATCTTCCAAGTTACACAACAACAAGTTTCATCTTTTGTCCCTCCAGGATCCTTTCCAAGGAAGCCCGAGAAAAATCCTATTGAGCATTATTAATGTACATAATTATATTGTAACAGTCATATCTTTTATATTCCCCCATATTATTAGTATTTCCCCATACTATTAGTATTCCCTTTATTCATAAGAGTATATATATATGAGCCTAGATCTTGTATAAAGATATAACTTTTCTGCTCTGCTAAATAATGAAAAGTTCTTTTATTTTATCTTATTCTCTCAATATTAACATGGTATCAGAGCAATAAAGCTCTGATAGCCATTGTTCTTTCCAATTCTAATCTTCTCATACAAAATCCTTGCATCTTTCTTTTTGATTTCTGCAAATATCTTCCTTCAATTATGGCTACCATGGATTATTCTGATTTCTCAACAAATTCCGCAAACCCTTACTATTTGCATCCAAACGAAAATCTGGCTTTGATTCTTGTCTCTCCGCCTCTGGATCACAAGAATTATCATACATGGGCAAGATCCATGAACATATCTTTGATTTCAAAGAACAAAGATAAGTTCGTCGATGGTAGGTTTCCCAAACCTTCGATAATCGATCCTCTCTATGGCCTATGGATTCGCTGCAACACTATGGTTTTAGCTTGGATTCATCGATCTATCTCTGATTCTATTGTGTGTTCGGTTTTATGGATCGATACTGTTGCTGGTGTTTGGAAAAATATCAGAATTAGATTTTCGCAAAGAGACATTTTTCGTATTTCTGATATTCAGGAAGAACTCTACAAATTTCGTCAAGGTAATCTTGATATTTCCGATTTCTTTACTCAATTGAAGGTTTTATGGGATGAATTGGAAAATTATAGACCCATTCCTCACTGTAAGTGTGCAATTGCATGTACTTGTGGAGCAATTGATTCAATCAAAACTTATCGTCAACAAGATTATGTCATTAGATTTCTTAAGGGATTAAACGACAATTTCTCTCATACAAAATCTCAAATAATGCTGATGAATCCTTTACCTGACATAGATACTGTTTTCTCAATGTTAATTCAACAAGAGAGAGAAATTGGAAATTTTTTGATTGATTCAATTGTTAATGATGCTCATGATATGAATTCTTCTAATGCTCTTTTGGCCAATTCTTATTCTGGTAATTTCCATGGGAAATACAATTTCAAAGGTAAAGGCCAAAATTATAGTTCAAAAGGAGCTAATCGCTTTTGTACACACTGCAACCGCTCAAATCACACACTTGAAACTTGTTGGATCAAACATGGTTATCCTATTGGTTATAAGGGTAAAGGCAAGAACACATCACAGTCAACACAGGCTAACAGTGTTGCACCACCCAATGGTACAATACATGGTTCTTCCGCACAATTGGATTCTGATTCAAAACCGCTTTTTGGTTTCACTCAAGACCAATATCATGGCATTCTTGGTCTAGTCCAACAATTCAAATCCCAACCTTCACCTGCTTCTAATTCTGTTTCAACATCTCCCCTTGCATTCAATTCTCAGTCTTCTAATGGTAACGGTAAGTGCTCATATCTTTGGATTTTGGACACCAGTGCCACTGATCATTTCACATTTGATCTGAGTTGTTTTAGTACATATAGGAACATCATTCCTATATCTGTTTCTTTACCAAATGGAACACAAATTATCGCTTCCATAGCAGGCACCGTCACTATCTCACCCTTCCTTACCGTACTTAATGTTCTCTATATACCATCTTTTCATGTGAACTTAATTTCTGTTACTAAGCTATCCATTACTAATAACTATTGTGTGAATTTCACATCTCATTCCTGTGAAATTTTGTAGAATTGTTCCAAGACAGTGATTGGTATAGCTAGGCTTCAAGGAGGATTATATGTCATAGATCATGCAAATTCCACCAGCTATGTTGCACCTGTTTGTAATTCTGTTTCTACTGATCCTTCTCTTTTATGGCATTTAAGATTAGGCCATATTTCAGATAGTGGTTTACAAATTATTTCCAAAAATTTCCCTTTTGTACCAAGTAAGAATCATATGTCACCTTGTGATTCTTGTCATTTTGCTAAATAAAAGAAATTACCTTTTCCAAAAAGTATATCAAAATCTCTTGCACCTTTTGATATTTTAAATGCTGATTTATGGGGTCCATATTCTACTATTTCTCTGATAGGCCATAAATACTTTCTTACTTTGGTTGATGATTACTCACGGTTTACTTAGGTTATATTTCTTAAAACAAAGGATGAAACCAAAAGGAGTCTCATTAACTTCGTTGCCTTTATTGAAAATCAATTTCACACAACTTTAAAGTGTCTTAGGTCAGATAATGGCACTGAATTTGCCATGGGAGATTTCTTATCTTCTAAAGGCATAATTCATCAAAAGTCTTGTGTTGAAACACCTCAACAAAATGGGATTGTTGAAAGAAAGCATCAATATCCTTAATGTGGCTAGGTCTCTTTCTTTCCATTCCAATCTCCCTTTAACTATGTGGAATTTTAGTGTTCAACATGTTGTTCATATCATAAATAGACTTCCTAGTCCACTTCTCAATCTCAAATGTCCTTACGAATTACTTTACAAGCAACCTCCATCTCTTGTCCATCTTAAAGTTTTTGGTTGTTTGAGCTATGCAACTACCCTATAAGCTCATAGAACCAAATTTGATTCTAGAGCTAGAAAGGCTGTTTTTTTAGGATTTAAGGATGGTACTAAGGGATATATCCTCTATGATCTAAATTCACATGATATTTTTGTTTCTAGAAATGTTGTTTTCTATGAAACATATTTTCCTTTCCAAAACTCTAAACCTGTTCATAATGCCTCTGGTTTTTCTAAGCCTATACCATCAAATTTTGTTCTTGATGATCCTGTTTCTAGTACACCTGATTCCTTACCCTTACCTGTCATGATAGAACCTGATTGTACCTCTCCTAACTCTGTTAACATAGAACATGATCCTATTGTATCATCTCCAACATCTTCCAGCCACACACCTTTATCCGCATCTTCTCATGATAGTCCTAATCTTACTCCTCTACCTTCTCATGATAATCTTCGAAAGTCTATTAGAACAATCATTCGTCCTAGTTACTTAGAGGATTATCACTGTTACTCTGCTACAGGTTCTGCTAATAATAATAATTTGTATCCCAATTATTCACTTTCATCTGTTCTTTCTTATGACAATTGTGCTTCAGAATATAGATCTTTTTGTTGTTCAATTTCTGATATTATTGAACCTAAAACTTTTAACCAAGCTTCTAAACTTGATTGTTGGAGAAAAGCCATGGATGCTGAGTTATTCGCACTTGATGAAAACAAAACTTGGTCAGTAGTTGATCTCCCTCGTGGAAAAACTCCAATTGGATGTAAATGGGTGTACAAAATAAAGTATCATGCAAATGGTTCCATTGAGAGATACAAGGCTAGATTAGTTGCAAAAGGGTATCACCAAATGGAAGGAATCGACTATTTTGATACTTTCTCTCCTGTAGCTAAAATAACTACTGTTAGACTTTTGTTAGCATTAGCATCAATTAAAGGTTGGGATCTTGAGCAATTAGATGTTAACAATGCATTCCTTTATGGTGATTTAAACGAGGAAGTATATATGTCATTACCTCTTGGTTATCCTTCTATCACTGGCTCTAATAAGGTTTGTAAATTGCATAAATCCCTTTATGGATTAAAGCAAGCCAGTAGACAATGGTATTCCAAATTATCTTCTGCACTCATCTCTTTGGGGTACAAACAATCTGTTTTTGATCACTCTTTATACACCAAGTATACTAATAGTGAATTTACTGCAGTATTAGTATATGTGGATGATATAGTATTAGCTGGAAATTCTTCTCAAGAAATTCAAGTTGTTAAACATTTTCTAGATCAGAAATTCAAAATCAAAGACCTTGGAAAACTTAGGTATTTTTTGGGGCTTGAGATTGCAAGGTCTCCCAAGGGTATTTTTGTTAATCAAAGAAAGTATACCCTTGAATTATTGCAAGATGCTGGTCTTTTGGCAACAAAATCATCTAAAATTCCTTTCAGTCCAACTACCAAACTGTCTAGTACTGATGGTGCTCTTTTAGAGGATCCTTCATCTTATAGAAGACTCATAGGAAGACTTCTTTATTTGACCAATACCAGACCTGATATTTCATTTTCTGTACAACACTTGAGTCAATTTGTTTCTAAGCCTCTGGTTCCTCATTATGCAGCTGCTACTACAATTTTGATGTATCTTAAATCTTCCCCTACAAAAGGTTTATTTTTCCCTGTTTCTAGTTCTTTAAAACTGACTGGATATGCAGATTCTGATTGGGCAAGATGTCATGAAACTAGAAAATCAATTACTGGTTATTACGTGTTTATTGGTTCCTCATTAATTTCCTGGAAATCAAAGAAGCAGAATATTGTTTCAAGATCCTCCACTGAAGCAGAATATAGGGCATTAGCTTCCCTCACTTGTGAAATTCAATGGTTGCAGTACTTATTTCAAGATCTTAAAATACAATTCTCAAATCCTGCATCAGTTTTCTGTGACAGCAAATCTGCCATTTATTTGGCTCACAATCCCACTTTTCATGAAAGAAGCAAGCACATTGAGCTAGATTGTCATATTATTAGAGAGAAGATTCAGTCACAGCTCATACACTTACTCCCTGTACCAAGCAGCTCTCAAATAGCAGACATGTTCACCAAGCCTCTACACTTTCCAATTTTTTTTTTATTTTCTGTCCAAGTTGAATCTATGTTCAATCCATAGTCCAACTTGAGGGGAGATATTAATGTACATAATTATATTGTAACTGTCATATCTTTTATATTCCTCCATATTATTAGTATTTCCCCATACTATTAGTATTCCCTTTATTCATAGGAGTATATATATATATATATATATATATATATATATATATATATATATATATATATATAATATATATATATATATATATATATATATATATATATATATATATATATATATATATATATATATATATATATATATATATATATGAGCCTAGATCTTGTGTAAAGATATAACTTTTCTGCTCTGCTAAATAATGAAAAGTTCTTTTATTTTATCTTATTCTCTCAACATTAACAAGCATATATAGCAGAATTTAGTAAGATGCTCCCAAGGATCTCTGATTTCTTTCCTGTCGAACATGTTATCTTTCAAACCTGAAAGTATAAAGTTCTTAATATCAAAAGTTACAGAATTAGAAGATTGGAATCCTAAAGATATATAACCAGCATCGGTTCTCCTACAATAATTCCCCAATGTTTGTCGTGGTGGATTTGCCATCTCTTCTATTTCTTCATTTGGTTCTTCTATAACTTGCAATGTTTCGCTTTACAAATTGCTCACGATGTTATTTTGGTCTTTGGGTCTATCGATATTAGTATCGAATTTAAACCTTGCATAAACAAACAAACAATACTTAAGTAGCACTGCACCAAACCAAACAAAATAAGAGTAGAAATTAAAAAATAAAAATTAAACTAAAATCACTAACAAAAATAAAATTAAAATGAAAAATGAAAAACTTTGCAAAATATTGCCTTGTCGAACTAATAAAATAATTCGTTTCCACATGGATTTCGAATTTTAAAAAGGTAATGATAATGTGAATTAAAGTAAATAACAAGGGGGGTCAATTATTATTTGGTACGAAAACGAGTATGAGAAAACTTTCGAAGTAAAGTTCGATAAAGAAAAGTGATTAGATCTTTATTTTGAATCCTATAATTATACCTGCCAATGACTGTGTATTATATGAGTTACAATTACGCTATAATCTCATGGAGAATTAACAAGACTAGCATACCAATTCCTTGATGTACAATTGACTAATTTAGACAATAATTCCCTAATTCTTTAGGCCAATTCAGAGTTAAACTAGGTGTTTCTAAGTTTGTTAATTCAAAAGCCACAACTTATAACTACCTATCCCTAATTACTAAGTTGAATAATTTCCCTAATTCATATGGTATACTTACAGTCAATAATCCCTACTCATCTAAGATCAATTTGTGTGCTCGTTAACACACAAAAAGCATTAAGAACAAGACAATTATAATGATTATAACATAAAAGCATTCAAATAATCTCAAACAGCCATATGATCTAACATAGTACAATTAGGTTCATATCAAAAGACCTAATCTAAAATTACGTAGCTACTCATAGTGAAATTAACAATTACCATGAGTTGATAAGAAGTGTTCATCAAAATCAATAAAAAGTAAGCTCTCAAATGGCTCCAATGCTCTCTAAAACCGCTCTTAAAAGCTCATGGTTGTCACTTTCTCTCCTAGAATTTGCCACCTCAAAAAAGTCTCCACCTTTTCTATTTAAAGTTGTAATGTTGAATCAGGCTCATATGATATACCTCTATAACCAAAATTAACTACCTTGTTTGGATGTTATCATCAGTCGTTGTTGTTCTTCTCTTATGCAAATCAAGTGATACTTCAAGCACAAATTGCATTCCTACACTAGCCCTAGAGTCTTCTTCTTGCTAGTCAAACCATTTTTGGCACACCCTTTAGTAGTTATTGGCATGCCTAAAAACGTTGTTGCAAGAGAAAATTCGAATGAAGCTTATCCCAGTTGTTCTTAACTCATATTGTCTAATTTGTCACAAATTTACCTTAGACTTATGATGTGTCACTTAACAATTAGTCTAGATCTTTTTTCCTTTGTGGTGATTGCGTAAGAGTTATAATGGAGAAGTCATTGCACGAGGACCAAACCTATAGTTCGGGTACTAGAATGGCTCAGCGTATCCCATAGTCTCGACTCACCCTTGAACTCAAAATCATTTTTTGTGTGTAACCTTAACACATATCCCTCCTTTGAATCTAACTTTTATACACATGTATCCTTGTGATAGTGAAACTTAACTACAATTTTAATGAGGCTTAGAGACCACGATGAGTCATGGAAATCAAAGTGGCACAATGAAAGACTAAGTGACTTATCATGCACTAATAAGGGTCGTAAGTTGAACTACATGCTTTTAATAGAGATATTGAATTTGCTAGTTAGACTCTTGTGCAAGTAGATGATGTTGGACATGTGACTCCACACATATGAGGGGTGAATTGTAGGGGTTTGAAAAACAATAGTTTAAAATAAATTTATTTTCATTTTTAGAGTTCAACGACATTTTCGATAAAAATGTTTGAATGATAGCAGCTGAAAAAGAGTGGAAAGAAAATATGCGGAAAATAAAGAGATAAGGGAAAAGAGAAGACACTAGAAATTATAGAGGTACAACCTAAATGAAATGACCAAATTCTTTATGCAAGACTTGATCTTAAGAGTATCACGTAATGCTTATAAGCTTTTAGTAGACTAAGTTTTTGAACCCCCTTATACAAGGAAAATAAAGTTTCAAGCTAACTTCCAACCAAACAACAAACAACAAAGAGAAGCGGTTAGTCTTCCACCTAAATAGAAGCTTTGAGCGGTTAGTCACCAAGCTAAACCAAGATTTTCTACGTAATTATCTCGAATAAAATGCGGAGTTTTAAACTAGTTATCATCCAAATAAAACATGGATTTTACATAAGCGGACCACGAATAGAACAAAGATTTTACACCAGATTAATCTTGAACCAAACTGGGGTTTTATACAGACTGATCATGAACCAAATAGAGATTTTATACATGCTAATCTCGAACCAAGTAAATATTTTACACGACTTGAGCTCACGAACCGAATCGACGACTTAAAAACTAAATCCCTAAATAAAACTTTTAGCGGGTTTAGCTTTGAACCCAAACAAACACTCCATTATAAGAAATTATTCAACCAAAAGAAAAATACCTCTGGATTAATTTACAATATCGCCTTTTTCCATAATACAAAACCTCCCCTAAATAAAAAGACTTTCTCAAAGCGCTATGCCTAAATTAAAGTGAGAGAAAGTAGAAAAAATATTTTTAGAAAAAGTGAGGAGTGAGATAGAGAACTCATGTTTATGGATGTAAAAATGTGAATGGAGAGACCTTTACTTATATATTAGAGGTTGGCGCAAAAAAAGAAAAAAGATTTATGGGACAAATTAATGATTGAATCGATATTGGACATTGGAGTGCTAAAGTTGCAGGTCCACCTTCGCGCCGTCATGCTAGAAGCTCGATACACCTTTTCATGATCTATCTCACCGCAACAACAAAATTTTGATTCATTTTAAAACACTAACTAAAAATAGTGAAGTCATTTAACACACATGTTGTGTTGTGTTTGTGTTGCATTGTATTAGACCAAATATTCATGGGATGCAAACATGAGATGATTATTCACATCAGTTCAATTTTCACCGGTTCTGCTGTTTTAAAAATGAGAATCGAGAATCGAATCAAACTAATTTAATTGTTCACTTCAATTCGTTTTTGAATTGAACCATAAAATATTAGTTTTTCCAATTTGATTTGAATATTCAATTTGTTCAATTATATATGACCCGCTTACGCTCTAATAAACTTAGAGCATCAATATCGATTGTTTTATACCGTGTCTACACATCGATTGTTTTATACCGTGTCTACACTGTTTCTAAAACAAATAGGTCTAAGTTCTTTTAATAATTGGTTAGGTAACATCGTTCATAAACTGAAAAAATTCTAAAAAAAACAATTTTTTTCACATAAGTTAGATTAATTTGTTTTTTTAATTAAATATAAAGTATAGTGCAGTATTTTATAGGATTTATTTAAATTTTTTGATAAGTTATATGAATATTTAAAAAATATAAATAAATAATTTAAATAATTGCTAAATGCGAAATAATATAAAAAGTTCTTTGAATGAGTTATATGAACTATTTAAAGAGTCAAATAAGTTCTTTCAATATGCATCTTATTATTCACAATTCAATTATTAAATAATTTAAGGTCTCGAATGCTAGGATGCCTACAAGATAATTTAAAATTGATTTTAAGATAATACTAACTTATGTCCTAAGGACACGTGTTAAGAAACCCATAAATAAAAAAATTATTTTAAAAAAATAAATAAAATTATTAATTATAAATTTTTAATAAATTCAATACACAATTTTCAAAAATTTATTTTTTTATTTAACGTTACCCTTGATTTTAATGCTAACTTGTATTTCTAGGACATAAGATAAGAACTAAAAAAAATTAATTTTGTATTAAAAATTGTGCATTTATTTTAATAAAGATATAAAATTAATTTTATAATTGAGTTTTTTAATACAAACTTTTTTATCAAGCGAGTATCTTATCTTTGTGTCCCAGAACATTACCTATAAATACGCTTCAGAAATTTTATTTCTTCTTCACCATACCTCTTCCACCTACTGTCATTCTTTCGGTACTTTCTCGGTTCCTATTTTCGTTTTATTTTTCATTCTAACGGGCGCCGAACTCCGCCACGGCAGCTACATGCACCGTGCAGCCGCGGCAGTTTTGCGCGCCGCGCCGACGTAATTGGTCGCGATTAAACTACATAGGTTATGGACCTTTTGGAAAATTGATAACCAATTAACTGAATGTGTATTGATCAATTTTCTACTTATGGCGTGTTCTTGATGTTCTTCTAGTTTCTTATCAATGTTTCTTGATGTTTGTTCTTTTTCTCTCCAGAAATAGTAGAGACTATGGCCTATGCTATTGATTTGAGTACATTTCAAACCAGATTGAAGTTATTTTACAAACATTGGAGTGAACACGGAAACGATCTCTGGGGTTCTTCTGATGCAGTTTCTGTTGCATGTCCTTCACCTTCAGAAGATTTAAGATACTTGAAATCCAGTGCTATATTCTTGTGGCTTCTTGGATTTGAGTTTCCGGAAACAATAATGGTTTTCACAAAGGTGAAGATTCATATACTGTGCAGCCAAAAGAAAGCGTCTATTCTCAATTCTGTCAAAAAATCTGCTAAAGAGTCGGTTGGTGTGGAGATTGTGTTTCATGTTAAGGCTAGAAATGACGATGGAGCTTCTCTTATGGATTCTATAATCCGCGCCTTTGGTGCTCGATCAAGTTCCACTGTTGGGTTTATAGCTAGAGAGAAACCTGAAGGGAAATTGCTTGAAGGGTGGGATGAAAAGTTAAGAAATTCAAAGTTTGTTTTGAGTGATGTGGCGAATGGGTTTTCTGCGTTGTTTGCGGCGAAAAGTGATGAAGAAGTTACGTTTATCAAGAGAGCTGCGTACCTTACGGCTAGTGTGATGAAGAATTTTGTAGTTTCGAAGCTTGAGAATGTAATTGATGAAGAGAAGAAGATTTTGCATTCTGAGTTGATGGAGGAGACTGAGAAAGTTATATTGGAGCCTTCGAAAGTTAACTGTAAACTGAAGGCGGAGAATGTTGATATCTGTTACCCTCCGATTTTTCAGAGTGGGGGGAAGTTTGATCTTAGGCCTAGTGCTGTAAGCAACAATGAGGAGCTTTACTATGCCTCTGCCGGTGTAATTATATGTGGTGTCGGTGCCCGGTACAAGAGCTACTGCTCAAATATAGCTAGGACTTTTTTGATTGATGCAGACCCTATTCAAAGTAAGGCTTATGAGATTCTTCTGAAAGCGCATGAGGCTGTTATTGGTTCTCTAAAGCCTGGAAATAAGTTGGGTGCTTCGTATCTAGCTGCAGTTTCTGTTGTGGAGAAGGATGCTCCTCACATGGTTTCCTGCTTGACAAAGTCTGCTGGGACAGGCATTGGTATTGAGTTTCGAGAGTTGGGTTTGAAAATTAATGCTAAGAATGACGAGATAGTTAAAGAAGGCATGGCGTTCAATGTGTCAATAGGATTTCAGAATTTGCAGTGTGAGAACAGTGAGTCTAAGAACAAGGTCTTCTCTCTCTTGCTTGCTGACACAGTAGTCGTCAACAAAGACAAGACGGATATCGTGACTTCAATGAGCTCCAAAGCTTTGAAAGATGTGGCTTATTCTTTCAATGAGGACGAGGAAGAGGAAAAGCCCAAATCAAAGTCTGATCACAGTGGTACAGAGCCGTTGATGTCTAAGACAACACTAAGGTCAAACAATCGAGAGATTTCGAAAGAGAAACTCCGAAGACAGCATCAGGCAGAACTTGCTCGTCAAAAAAATGAAGAAACTGCTAGGCGACTTGCTGGTGGTGGTAATGAGGCAGGAGAAAACCGTTCTTCTTCCAGGTCTTCTGCAGAACTGGTCGCCTACAAGAACATAAACGACCTTCCCCCTCTGAGTGAGATGATGATTCATGTTGATCAAAAGAATGAAGCAGTTCTATTGCCAATTAATGGAAGTATGGTTCCTTTCCATGTGTATTTCATTCGAAATGAAGAGATCCAGCAGGATACCAACCGCAATTGCTATGTAAGAATTAGTTTCAATTTACCCGGGATACCTTTCAAACCTCGCGATTCAAACTCAATGAAGTTCCGATCTATATACTTGAAGGAAGCTAGATTCCGCTCCAAGGATTCAAGGCACATAAGTGAGGTTGTGCAATCCATCAAAACACTCAGGAAACGAGTTAAAGCAAGGGAATCTGAGAGAGCCGAGAGAGCAACTTTGGTTACCCAGGAGAGGCTGCAGCTTGCCAACAACAGATATAAGCCAATAAGATTGCCTAACCTTTTGATTCGCCCTGCTTTTGGTGGGCGTGGAAGCAAGATAGCAGGCACTCTTGAGGCTCATGTGAATGGATTTCGATATTCTACCACGAGATCTAATGAGCGTGTTGATGTGATATTTGCCAATATTAAACATGCATTCTTCCAGCCAGCAGAAAATGAAATGATTACTCTCCTGCACTTTCATCTGCACAACCATATTATGGTAGGAAATAGAAAGACCAAGGATGTTCAGTTTTATGTTGAGGTAATGGACATGGTCCAGAATGTTTGTGGGAAGAGATCAGATTATGATCCTGATGAGCTTGAAGAAGAACAAAGAGAGAGAGACAGAAAGAACAAGATTAATGTAGAGTTTCAAAGCTTTGTTAATCGGGTAAATGATATCTGGGTACAACCACAATTCAATGACCTTGACTTGGAGTTTGATCAAACTCTTAGAGAGCTTGGCTTCCCTGGGGTACCTCATAAATCTTCGGTATTTGTTGTCCCTAGCTCAGCCTGCCTTGTTGAACTGATAGAGAATCCTTTCCTTGTTGTCACCCTATGTGAGATTGAGATTGTGAATCTGGAGAGAGTTGGCCTTGGGCAGAAGAACTTTGATATGACAATTGTATTTAAGGACTTCAAGCGGGATGTCCTCAGGATCGATTCTATCCCTTCTACATCACTTGATGGCATCAGGGTGTGGCTTGACACGATGGACATCAAGTATTATGAAAGCAGGTTGAATCTAGACTGGCGTGCTGTCCTGAAGAGAGTCACCGATGACCCTAAAACCTTCATTAAAGATGGCGGCTGGGAGTTTCTGAATTCGGAAGCTACTGATTCAGAATCTGATAATGATAACTCAGAGGAATCAGATAAAAGTTACGTACAATCGGATACTGATGACAATGAATCAGTTGTTGAATCTACAGAGGATGAAGAGGAAGAAGACTCTGATGGGGATTCAGAGGAAGAAGACTCTGATGAGGATTCAGAGGAAGAGAAAGGAAAGAGATGTGAAGAACTGGAGAGGGAAGCAAGCAATGCGGATAGAGAGGAAGGGAACGAGTCTGACAGTGAAGAAGACAGTAAAAGAAGGAAGGCTAAAGCTGCCTTTGGCAAGTCAAGAGGCAGTCTAAGTAGTAGTATGCCAAAGCGGCGCAAGTTAAGATAGATTCTAGTTTCTGTTATTAGTTCATACTATAATTTAACATTAGAGAGCCATGTCACTGATTCCATAATAGAGTGTGTGCTTAAAAGTGTTCTTAGTATTGTTGTTTAAACATAGCAGGTTTTGAAACTACAAAAATGTACAAGTGAATGTTTATTGGTGGTGACAACTAGGATTTTCATGGTCTGGTTTGGAGAGAATATTGAACTGAACTGAACTGAATTGTTATAACAATTCAAAAAAATGTAACCAAATTTATATTGATTTCTTTCAAACTAAACCAAACTTAAAATGTTAATGACTTCTTTTGAACTCAACCAAACTTAAAATGTTAATGACTTCTTTTGAACTAAACCAAACTTTCATAACAATTCAATATTTTTTTAATCAATAAGAGCCAAGATAGAAAGGTGAGTGGTTTATTTGATAATAATCAATTCAACAATTAGTTAGTAATTAAATTGTTGAATGTATTTTTAGTGTTGTTCATAAGTGTATCATTGGTCGTGTTTCTATGAGTTCTCATTGCATATGTAAAGAGAGAATCGCATGCAATCTTATATAGAATGACACATGTTCAAGGTTCATTCTTTCAATTCTAAATTCATTAATAGAGTGTCATGTTCAAGGTAGATTCTTTCAATTCTAAATTCCTCAATACTTTCATATGTGTAATAGTGTCTCATTTTCAAATTTTTTTTAATCTAAAATTAAATATCTATCTTTTTATAATACCAATACAATATTTTTTTTCTACTCTCTATATCCTTATTTATTCATTTTATTCAACTACTCTACTAACTATAATTAATAAGGACATTTTAATAAATAATATTTTCTTTATCATTAAAATCAATACATCTAATTATTTTCTTACAAATCACATATAAGTTAAATCAAACATTTATTATGAGGCGGAGGGAGTAACAAAGAGATAAGATCGGATATTTTTGGTGTATAATGTTTGAAAAGTGAATATTTTAGATTTATTTAGAGTGTTCTTTTAAGTTTTAAATTGAATATTTAAATATATATATATATATATATATATATATATATATATATATATATATATATATATATATATTTGGAAGTAAAGTAAAAGAAAAAACTATAGTATTTCATAAGATACTTTTTAAAAAAATTTATGCTAAAATATCTTAGTTTGATTTTTTTTAATACCCTACTATTAGTTCTTAAAGGACAAAATAAAAGAAGGATCTTGCAAATTAAAATAGCAAGGTTTCTCTATTTTTTAAAAACTCTATCGTTAATATTTTTATTTAAATCCAAATATATTTATAGAAAGAAAAGAAAACATAAGGAGAGAGAACTATACTAAAACCCTCTTACAAAAGTGAACCTAAATAAAGATATGTCTAAATAAAGTTTAAGTCCATTAAAAAATTGGAGAAAATTTTAATTTTGAGTAATTTTTCAGCACAACTATTACCTTTTCTATAAATATGTAATACCAAGAAGTTTATGGTGGAAGTTATAGATAAGCAATTGTGTCACCGGTTACTTAATTACTAAGACACTGCATTGGAGAATTTAAAGGCTAAACCTAGCATAATTCTTTGCATTCCAAATTGCACAGATGGTGTTGATAATATAAATCATAATGATAAGAGAATATTAAGGAGACCAACCTCTATTGCAAATATTTCAAATGTCTTCTGCAAATTAAATCCAACACCAAATTCTTATTGCATAATTGAAATAAAAATATGAATAGAAGATTCTTCATGTTGTAGTACCCCAAAATTTGTCCCCCATTTTTGTTTTTTCATCTAATCCGTAATCTGAGACTCATCTAACCTCATGCATATTCATCCTCATTCATTCATGGTTAACATTGACTAACAAACATCATAGATTCAAAGTTTCTGATTAACAAAATAGATTGGATTGGAAATTTTGGTATTGCTCATCATATGGGTTGCAACCCTAATTCTTGATCTTGAGGGATCTTGTGTTTGACTTTGTGGATGTCTGACGTTGACTTCTAAATCCTAATTGTGGGCCCGTGGTCTGAGGTGTAGCATGTGGAGCTTGGTATGGTGTTTGAAACCCTAATCAAGGATAATTGATATTCAGGTGCTTTGCGGGTTTGGCTTTCTAATCTACGGTTCATCAAAATCCTAGTCCTTGGCTTTGAGGTTTGTGAACCCTACAGTTTGCATTGAGGTAGTGGAAACCCTAGTTATGGTTCATGGCATTGATGCGCCACTTGAGTTGACTTCTTGCATAACTTAAGATTCTTTATTGATACACATCTTTGAACTTTGACTTAGTAAACCCTAATTCATGGTGTTATGTGATTGATTCAAGGCATGTTTGCATTCATGTTCATTGACCTCATGGTCTCATGATCCATTTGATCCGAGTCTTATTTCATTCTCACTTCATCCATTACTTTCATGGTTTTATTAAAATGGAAAGATTCATTCATGCTTTGATTTATAGTCTCATTGATACAAATTCATTTGATCAAGTCTTTCTATGACCCATTAATCCAATTTCATTCATTCATTCAAAGAAAGCCAAGTCATTATGCCTCACACATGACCCCATGCATCAAAACAAAGGAAAAAAACTCATTTGGCATGATGGAAATCGATTACCATATTTGGGAAATCGATTTACCAACTCCAATGACCAAAAAATACATTTCTGGATGATGGAAATCGATTACCATGTTTGGGAAATCGATTTCCCTGCTCCAGTAGTCAAAAAATGCATTTCTGGATGATGGAAATCGATTTCCATGCTTGGTAAATCGATTTACCTTGGGACAGTAGCAAAAAAAAACAAGTTTTCATGATGTAAATCGATTTACATGCTTGGTAAATCGATTTACCCTGGGACAGTGGGTCAAAATACATCATTTTTCAGCAATAATGCAGTTTCATTTGCATTCAAAAACAACTCCAATACTTGCATCAATACACCTTGAAATCTCTACACAATTATGCAGCAACAAACTATAACATTCATGCATTAAACAAAGTATTCCCAACACTTCAAATCATCAAATTTAAGTTATTCTAACATCCCCCAACTGTCATAACAGTCCCAAACTAACCACACCAAACTAATTCCAAACCACATCAAACTAACTCCAAACCACATCAAACTAACTCCAAACTTCTTCAAACTAATTCCAAACCATTTTAACTAATTCCAAGTCTCATTCAACCAATCCCAAGCCTCACAAAACTAACTCCAAACCTCCATTTAATCCAAACCTGTAACCTATATAAACACAAGGGGGAGCAAAAATCAGAATTTGATCACTCTCAAATTACTCATTGCAAATTCAACTTCTCTCACTTCATCTTCTCCAATTCTTCACCCTACACCAAAGCTCAAACCACCATTAGAGCAAGCTTCACATTGAAGTTTGTTATCAATTGAGCTAAACCTTTTGCCTTCAACAATCATCCCTACATTCGTATAATCAACGTCGACAACAACAATTCAATGCAAAAAATTTCAAAGTTGATTCTTGAAGAGGAGGAGTTCATAGTAGAAGTAGAAAATTAAAGAGTCTAAGTAGCATCCCTCTGGTTTTCTCTTCTCCATCTTCATCACCTTCAAATTTCAACAAGTTCCAATACAATCCTCTGTCTTGTAGGTCAGTGAATTTTCATCTTTGCTTATTTGCTGAATTTTGATACCATAATGTAGCTTATGTAGTGGAGAATCAAAACCCCAAGGTTTAGTGGTTTGATTCTCCTCCATCTCCATTTAATTTTAGATTTTTTGCTTAGGGTTCTTGACTTTAATTGCTCAATTTCCAGAATTAATTAATTTGTGGTTAGAATGGATGAGGGATTAGGATAAAAAAAGGTTGAGAGGAGTAAGAAAATGGTGTTTTTCTTGATTCCGACCAACTCTGCCGCCTCCGGCGCGGTGGTGCTGGAACTCCGGTGGTGGTTCTGTTTTGACATGAGAATTAGAATATGATGTGTAGAGATGAGAGAGTGAGTGTTGAATTTCTCACAGGTCCATTTGCAAATTCTGTTGGGCTTAGCCATTAAGCCCAATACTCTATTTTCTACACCCCTGTTTTGCTTAGTAACATAATTGTTGAATCCAACTACAGTGGCATCTTCAAGAGCTTGTTAAATCAAAGTTAGAATTGTGTGGCATGAGCCTTAAGTAATAGAGAAGGAGTGGGACTGGAGTATTTCTACCCCCATTTTGAGTATCTTTGGGTATGGGACGTATGACCCAACGCTCATCATATTCACCTCTATTCATAGACTTTGGCACAATTCTAATCATACGATTGAGAAGTCTCTCTCCCTTAATAAAGCATCATGCAACAAACAAGGATTGCATCAACAACTTATCAATCATGAATCGAGTTGTACGATACGAGCCTTAAGCAATAGAGAAGGAGTGGGACTGAAGTATTCCTACCCCCATTCTGAGTATCTTTGGGTATGGGACGTATGACCCAGCGCTCATCGTATTCACCTATATTCATAGACTTTAGTGCAATTCGAATCGAACGATTGATAAGGTCTTCATCAACACAAGAAACAACTACAAAGATTCTACTCTCTCCACTTGAAAGTTAAGATGAGAGTTACATGTCACGAGCCTTAAGTAGTAAAGAAGGAATGAGACTAGAGTTTTCCTACACTCATTCTGGATATCTTTGAGTGCGAGACGTTTGGCTCGTTGCTTATTGTATCCACCTTTACTCATAGACTTTAGTGTGATTCTTATCCTACAACTATCAAGTCTACTCATTCTCTATTCTATTCACTTCAATTCTAATCATTCAATCATATTCTTTTGCCTTCAATCACCTTGTTTTCAGCCCTAGTAGGCTGAACTACGAAAGCTCTGATTTCCTTATTGCACTATAAGGGTACGTAGGCAGGAGAACCCGGTTTCTTCGCGAGCTATATCTTATTTATCAACCTATCTTCTCTATCCAACGAGTCATTCTTCATTCATGCAATCCCTACCGTCTTTTTGAGATCAATCATACTTCTCATTGGACTCCTTGTCTATCCTTTTAGGACGATAACGACAGTCCACCTCCTCAATCGAGAGTTGTTTGGCCCGTAACCCAAACATTTAATTCATTATTTTTCGGCTAAGACGCCACTTTGCTCTTCGATTAAGAGTTTATCCTTCTCTTGGATCCAAGATACTATCCTTACTTGATCTCGAATTGTTGATTCCCCAGCAAGTGATTCCTTGTACTATTCAGTATTACAATCCTTCCCTGAAGAGGTGTTTGTCTTGTCAGTCCCCGTCGCTTAGACAAATGTCTCTCTCTTTCTATTCTTGTATTTCCGAACTACGATTGCTCTAACTTTCTCATTGCACAATGAGAATACGTAGGCACGAGGATGCGAATCCTTGGCGAGCATACTTTTAATTATTTCTCTTCCGCCTTAGGGCATCATTCATACCTTTCAAGATCCATTACCTACCTTCGATCATAAATCGTTCATACAGTGACATATTGTCTCTTTGACATCGAAATATACTTTCCTTGGAATTCCATATACACCCTTTTAGGACGCCTAATGAAAAGTCCGTGTTTCTATCTAGAGTCGTTTGGTTCGTAACCCAAACACCTCTGTGGTATAAATCCCATTTCTCTTATGGATTCCGATACACTTTCACCTTTCGATTTCAAACAATACTCCTTCAATCACTTGTCACCAAACATTCACTTATGTGACTTTGGTCACTTCACTCCACTCATCTCCATGATGCATTCATATTCTACCTCTCTTCACTCCATGTGATATACCTATTATTTGAGCCAAATACACTATACCTTTGTGCTCCATCTTGTACCTCCTTGTGAACCAAGAATTGTTTGGCCCTTAACCCAAAAACCTAATTCCTCTTGTTTTTTGTTGTTCCATACAATGATACAGCACTGTAGGCCCTCACTTGTTGGTTCATACATGTTTACTCTTGGGTTCATCTTTTCACCCTTGTTGGAGCTCAAAACATTATCCTTTGGTTTAGACCATACCGTTATTACACTTCTTTTCATCTCCCGCCTCTAGTTCATTGAACTACGAAGCTCTGAATTCCTCATTGCACTATGAGGATACGTAGGCATGAGGGCCATAATCCTCACCGAGCACTTTATCTATCTCTTTCCTTTTCCCTTCTTTTGCGAGTAATCTTTAGATAACACATATTAGAGCGAGAACAATCAAACGGTTCCCATGGAGTACCATGGATGTTTGGGGTATTAATACCTTCCCTTTTCATAACCGAATTCTTTACCCAATGTATCTCTTTCCCCCAGGTTTTATCAATTTTTTCCCTTCCCTTTGGGGATAAATAAATTTTGATGGCGACTCTATTGGATGTTCGAGCGTGCGATACGTTTGGGTATATTTCCGCTAGCTTCAGCTGGCGACTCTTCCGGGGAGTTTGCTTGTAGTTAGAGGTCTCTTCTTGAGCATCCCCAGCTTCAATTGGAGACTCTGCTGGGGATGCTTCGTTGCTTGGAAGTACTTCTTAGTCGCTAAAAGGAGTCGAGCCTTGTTTAGGTCGTTCCCTCGCTAGTCTTAGGTGCTTACCTTTATAGATTTAATCGCTTTATTTATCGCATTTCTTAGTGCTTTATATTATGGATATTATTTGTTATACTCCCTGTTGGGTTGGGATAAATTACATGAGTGAAAAGCTCTATAACCGAGCTTAGTATACACATAGGATAGACTCGTGGATATTCGTGTACACCTGCGTTTCGCGTGTTGGGTTGTCACGAGAACCACACCCAGACTAGATTCACTTGGAAGTACTTTTGTCCTGTGAGTATTCACTAGAGCAGGGTATTTCCATTTCGAGTCGATGACTCTGGAAGGCCTTATAGGGACCACCTTGGAGCATAGTCCATACCTGTGACAGGGATATGGGTTTTTCTTGCAGGAAACCATAGACTCTACATACCTTTATTCTCATGGACGTCAGACTTTTGATCCTGCATATAGGCAGTATACACAGATTATCCATACTATTGGCATTGTTAACCTATGTTATGGCATTGTACATGTGCTGGAGCTTGGAACTTGGGTTGCTATACCACCAAGGCCTTGAATCTATGGGTGTTGCATAGTTATTTGCATTTCATCCCTAACATACGTATTCATTCATTTGCATTTCACGCATGTTAACCAGAAAACTCACCCTATCCATTCCTCCGTCAGAAAGACAACGATTCGCCGACACCAGTCATCCAAGGATCATGGAAGAGACTAAGAGCATTGACAGAACTGACATGGTTTTGGGGATATTCTTAGATAGCATGACAACAAACTTCCCAAATCAGGTCGTGATTAATGAGAAAGCTGAAGACATTCTGAAGGAAGATAACAACAGAAGGTTGATGCAGGCTTTCCGCCACTTCTTCCTCAAGAACAGTGTTTGCTACCACCTCAGAGGCCTGCTTAAAGCAACCAGAAATTGAAGCAAAAGCAAATAAGTAAAGGGAACAAAGATCAAGAAGGGAGACGTCCTCGCTATGATCCTATTCCTATGAGTTACACACATCTGCTACCAATACTGATTAAGGCTAAGGAAATTGTGCCTAAACAGACTGAGCCTGCCAAGCTTCCCTACGGTCGTAAGCATGACCCTCATGCCACATGTGGATATTGTAACACCCCGATAAAATAAGATAATTATTTAAATTGAGTTAATAATATATTTATTAATTTAATTAAATAATTGGAATTATTATTATTATTGGAATAATAATTATTGGAATATTATTGGGATTATTATTATTGGATTATTTTTATTATTATTATTGGAATAAAAGTAGAAATCAGTAAAAAGGTTCCATTTGGTAAAAAAGAGTTATTTTCACGTGAAAAGGGAAAAGAGACAGAAAAGTGGAAAAGGGCAAAGAAAGCCAGAGAACAAGGGTTGAAGGAAGGAAAAGCTTGAAGCTCAGAGATTTGCCGGATTAACTCAGGTAAGGGGGGTTTATCATCGTTTAATGGGTATTATGGGATAATATGTAATGGGTAGTGATAAACCATTGATTTACCTCTGATTTGAATGATGCATGATGAAAATTGTGAAATATTGGATGAACGAAAAATTGGATTATGATTGAAAGGAATTCGTAGGAATTAGATGTAAAGATGTTAGAATTGGTAAAATTGAATAAGGTATGATTCGTGTTAGATGATATGAACGACTTATGTGTAAAATTGGACTGTGGAAGGTTGAATTGGATAGATCTCGTAGCAGAGAAAACCATAGCAGATCTGGAAATCTAGTTTCTGGTCATACGCGTATGGCACTAGGCAATACGCGTATGAGATGGTCTAGTACGCGTATGGCACTAGGCAATACGCGTATGGATGAGGAAGATGATGTTTTGAACGTAGTTTGGTCTCTGTTGGTACGCGTATGGGAAAGTGGTACGCGTAGCATACGCGTATGAGATGGTGTTACGCGTATGGGATTTGGTCAGGAGATGGGCCATACGCGTATGGGACTAGGCAATACGCGTATGGGCAGACTTGTGATTTTCCTGAGCTGTTGTTGTGCAGTTTTTAGCTGTTCAGCTGAGTAATGTGATTTAGCTGATGTATGATATATTAGGGATCATTCCCCGTTGTTTGAGTAGTATAGGTATTAGTAGAGTGTGCTAATACTGTGGTTGTTAATTGGCATGATATGATATGCTTATGTGATAAAATACTGATGATGTGTGATGGTATGCATGATGCTGTGAATGTATCAGTTATGTGTGCATTTGTGAATAGACTGTTTTATGGCTTAGAGTGTGAGCATATGTCTATTCTTGAATTGTTGTTGACGATGTAGCATTGCTAGGTGATTAGTATGCATATTGTGGCCTTTATGGTGGTAGCTAATTCCCATGGTGAGGAATTAGTGAGTTAGTCATTATGGACTGTTGTTGATGTTTGCATGCTAGGTGAATTAGCGTGCATATCATAGCCCTTGGGGTGGTAGCTAATTCCCATGGTGAGGAATTAGTGAGTGAGTCACTAGGTCTCAAATGAATGGGACTAGTGAGCTTGGTAGCCGTACCTGGATTTGGTCGGTGAGGTTGAACTATATGTTCACGAATAGTCGGTACCGCATGCATGGAGTCTCATTGCATTTGTATTGTATGGCGTATAATATGAATGGATGTATTCCAATATTATACGTGTGTTTGTGGTTGAGTTGAGTATGATTTTAGTTAATGTTGCCGCTGCTGAATGTATGATCTGATTAGGGTGATGAATGTGTGAAATTACTTGGCATTACATGTTAATTTATAATGCTTATTATATCGATTGAGAAACTCACCCTTACAACTATTTTTCAGGTAACGAGCAGTGATTGAGTAGAAGCTAGTGCTTGGAGTCTAGTGTAGTCTCCTTAGTGGGTCGTGCTCTGATAGATGTAACATCGAGACGGGATGTTTTACCTTATTGAATAATTTTACATGCAACATGTTACATGTTTTACATGATTGATGAGATTTCTATCCGCTGCGTTTTATGCAAAAATGCTTATGTTTTGAATTAATAAAAGAGCATGACAGTTATATTGTTGAATGGTGTGAAATATTGTGTGACACCCTTAATTGCATATTTACTCTGATTGAGATATTGTTATTTTAATTAAATATTTGGGGGTATTTTAGAAGGGTGTTACATTAGTGGTATCAGAGCATAGTCGGTCGAGTCGAGTCGTAATTATTCTGTTTCCCCTGTACGGGATAGGTGTTGTGTAACCCTATCAGTACTTATTGTTTTAGCTTGTTGGGTTTTCAGAATAGAGATGGCTGGAAGAGGTAGAGATGATGTTGCGATTGCTGAGGCTCTGGGTATGCTAGCTGGAGTACTTGGAGGAAATCCGAATGTTGTGGGAATGGGAGCTGCTCGTCAACTGAGTGAGTTCCAGAAGAACAATCCTCCAATGTTCAAGGGAGCATACGATCCAGATGGCGCTCAGAAATGGTTGAAGGAGATCGAGAGGATCTTCCGAGTGACTGAGTGTGCCGATAACCAGAAGGTCAGGTTCGGTACGCATATGCTGTCAGAAGAAGCAGATGATTGGTGGGTTGCTACCCGCACTGAGTTGGAAACTGCTGGGAATGCTGAGATCACTTGGGCTGTGTTCAGAGAGAGATTCCTGAGGAAGTACTTTCCAGAGGATGTCAGAGGAAAGAAAGAGATAGAGTTCTTGGAATTGAAGCAGGGTGTCATACCCCAAAATTTTCCCATTGATACTACAAAGCATTTCTCAAGACCCTCTGACTTGCTCTGCAAGGCACTGATATCAAATGGACAAAAGCCCAGCTCACAACAGGCCCAATCCAAAGGCGGCCCAAAATAGCTTGCTCGCTAGGCGAGCAGTCCCTTCGCCTAGCGAACAGTTTAGCATGCCACTCGCCCAGCGAAGCATCAGATCCAGAAAAAAGCCCAGACCTAGCTTGCTCGCTAGGCGAGCAATTCCTTCGCCTAGCGAAGCTTGCGAAAATCTGAAGTTTTGGACCTCATTTTAAGCCCATTAGGTCATGAAAAAGAGCATTATAAATACCAGCACTTCAGTAATGAAAAGGGAGGACGAAAAACGGAGGAAGAGGGACGAAAACCCTGGCACAGAAACCCTGGAGGCTACTTTAGAAAGTTCCGAGTGCAGAAACCCTGAAGGCCGCTTCTCCGCTCCGAAGCTACCGCCGCCCAACTCAATCCGGCTTCCAAGCAACCAGTCCCTTTCAATATCGCAATTGCATACAGGTTTGCGTATCATCGCTGTTTTACGTTTCCAATTGATATTCTCTACATACATGATGCATTCCGATTAAAGTATTGATATGTAATTCGATTTCGTATGTGAATCTAAGTATAAACATCCTGTATAATTGTCTATGTTATGCCTGTGATAGAATGCCATAAGAGTGCAGGTTTTCAGAAGTCATGCTGCTGTCAAACTCCAAACCCGTGGCCGCTCGCTAGCTCATCGCTAAGCGAGCCTGCAGCGAGCCTTTGCTGAGCCTTCGCTAGGCGAAGCAGAGGCGAATGGGACAGTGGCTGCTTTGTCCCTTTGCTGTTCTATTTTATGCTTATCTAATTACGATTTTTGCATCACTTGGCCTGAACTCATAACTGTTATGTCTATTTTATGGTGCAATTGTCAAATCATATTTTATCTTAATGCTCTAACCCGTGTGTTGAATGGTGTAAAAGCTTCCTTATCCCCAATGAAGCGGCCGGCTAGGTACTCCACTTTACGTGTGGGAGACCTTCGTGGAGATGGATTCTAAATTGCTTCACTTTAATGTGAAGATTCATATTGATTGCCTAATTAATTTTAATGTATTAATCTTTAATGTATTGATTTTAATGTGTTGATTTTAATGTGGAGATTCATCATAATTACCTAATGAACGTTAAAATATGGACTTTAAATAAATGATATTGGACCTCTCTTTTGCCCTACGGTATTACGGTATAACGGTCATGTCCCGCGAATGTGGGGATAGACTTAGCAATGGCCCTTCGATTAAATCATCATAAAATAAATCATAGTCCCTCGGATGTTGCCTTCGAATATATGATTTTGTCCCTCGATGACCCTACGGTGTAGCCTACGGTTAAATGATGATAGTCCCTTCGAATGCTAAGGTATCCTCACAACTGTTGCCTTCAATGACCAATCGATGACCCTACGATGTCCCTTTACATCCAAAGGATAAAACTACTTACTTCTCAATAGTAAGGACAGTTTCACCCTCATAAGGATAGAAAATGCCCGGAAAGACCTCGGACAGGTATAACCCTTAATTGCTCATTCATAACCTAAAATACTTTTCACACCTCGCACTTCCAAACTATTTTTCTAAACTATTTTCAAAACTAAATGAGATAACCACTTTGTATACATTCATACAAGAATCATTACAAAGTTAAATTCTCCTTTTCAAAACATTTCCTATACATTTCTCAAACACTTTTTTTTTTAAACTAGAAAAACATAAATGATTGAGCAATTAAGAGCCCATGGATAACCATGGATACAAAGGGTGCTAACACCTTCCCTTTGTATAATGTACCTCCCGAACCTAAGAATCTAAATTAAGGTCTTTCCTGTTCTTTTCCACCTTTCCTTATTGGATAAAAGAAAAGTCGGTGGCGACTCTTGCTAACCGCGACATTGCGATAAAAAAGCAAAACACAAAAAGTCAGTTCACCGTATGACAGAACTGGCGACTCTGCTGGGGACTACAAAGAGAGGTCACCTTAAAAAATAATTTATGTTTTCAATTGTTCCTTCTTTTAAGGGTATTTTTGAGTGAAAGATCCTACACCCGGATCTAGTGTACCTTAGGTAAGTAGCAATAGATCATCGCGACTATCCGGCGTATACCGGAATGGTCAAAATGATGGCTACGGTTAATGTGACACTTTGGATGTCCTGATGTTCCTCATGTTTACTTGAGGAAAAATTTGGCATCTGCGTGGTGTCATTAAAGCATTAACCAGACCTTTAGAACCCTAATTGACTCATCCTGGCCATTAGAAAGTAGTGAGATAACTGACTTCGGTTCCGACTGGGGTTGGTTGAGACTCGATACTACACTCTTTGAGATTGGACTTTAGGGAAGCTTCGGTCAACCACTTGGTGTTGCACTGAAGTGGACTTAAAGGAAGGTCGATGATCTGAGATCCTTTTAGAACCCGGTTACTATTCTAGGACAGGTTGAACCAACTAAACTTCAGTGGGGAGGGTACTTACCTATAGAACTCATGCAAGCCTTAAAACTTAGGAATGATGGTTGTGTGACTTGCTTGTGCTTGTTATTTACTTAACATCATAACATCATAACATCATCATAACATCATGGCATTGAACTAACCATTTCGAGGACTTAGGGATTTAACTTTGCTCTATTTTGTAAAAAAAAAAAAAAAAAAAAAAAAAAAAAGTTTCTTTTTTTGGTAGTTTATGCAAAGTTAAATTCCAAAAGTCCTTGAAAACATTTCATACATTGCATAGCATAACATTGCACAACAGGTGTTCTAAAGGGATCAATGTTCTCACGGTTTTCATGCACACAGAAAAATGGACCTCGAACAAACTGTCAAAGATCTCCATGCTCAGAATGCTCAACTCCAGGAAATGATCTTGAACTTATCCAAGGGGCAGGAGGAACTGAAGGCTCTCTTGCTCGAAAAGAAGAAAGATAAGAAATCTGTGAGGCACATTAACCCGGGAAGAAGGCAGTTTACGAAGATCAATATGACTTTGGCACAAGCACTGCAGGGTATGCTAAAGGCAAATTTGATTACCCTTAGAGATCCTCCTGCAAAACCCAACACTACTTCTCCTAGGTATAATCCCGATGCCAGGTGTGCGTATCACTCCGATAGCCCCGGGCATAATACGAACGATTGTTGGTCGTTGAAGAATAAAATTCAGGATATGATCGACGCCGGAGAATTTGAATTGGATCCGCCTGAGACTCCTAAGGTCATCACTGCTCCTCTGCCTAATCATGACAAAACTCTTAATGCTATAGAGGATGCTGACAGCGATTGCGACCTGGATAGCTGGGTCTACCCAACAATTGGTGACGGACTCAATAATTGGAAGGCTGAAGACACTATCCCGATTTCCTTTAGTCGGGAGTAATTGTTATTGTTGTTTTAACATTTTAAAGCATTGTGTCTATACCCGGGGCATAATAGCTAATTTTTAAGGGTTTGTCATTTTCATAAGCATATTCATATTCAATAAATCAATGGACTTTTTGCATTCAAATATTGCGCTCTTTATCTTTCCTGTCGTTTTTCAAATAAGCTATGTTTTCTTGCACACACTCACGTAACAATTTGCCGACCCATATCCACTCTGGATCCTGTTGGTAATGACTCTGCTACTGTTCATTATGACTTTGAAAATCCGATCTACCAAGCCGAGGATGGAAGTGAGGAAGATTGTGAAGTCCCTAGAGAACTTGCCCGACTGGTACTACAAGAAGAAAAGACCATACAGCCGCATGAGGAATCAATTGAAATTGTAAATTTGGGTACTGAAATAGACAAGAGAGAAGTCAGAGGTTTCTTGGGACCCTTGAATTACATTGCCCGATTCATTCCACACTTGACTGCTACCTGCAAACCATTACTAAAAAAGAAAAATCAAGAGATGGTATGGAATGATGAATGACAAAATCAAGAAGTATCTCCAAGAACCTCCAATTCTGATACCACCAGTTGAAGAAAGACCTTTCATCATGTATTTGACCGTGTTAGAAAATTCAATGAGGTGTGTGTTGGGGCAACATGATGAGTCTGGTCGAAAAGAGCATGTCATACACTGCCTTAGCAAAAGGTACCGACTGTGAAACAAGATACTCACAGCTCGAGAAAGCTTGCTGCGCTTTGGCTTGGGCTGCTCGCCGACTAAGACAGTATATGTTGAATCATACCACTTTATTGACTTCTAAGATGGATTCTATCAAATATCTATTTGAGAAACCCGCTGTCTCCTGAAAGAGTTATCACTGACAATGGTACTAATTTGAACAACAAGCTGATTACTGAACTCTGCACGCAGTTCAAAATAAAACACCATAACTCTTCTCCGTACCGGCCAAAGATGAACGGCGCCGTGGAGGCTGCTAATAAGAGTATCAAGAAGATCATACAAAAGATGACAGTAACGTACAAAGACTGGCATGAGATGTTACCATTCACTCTCCACGGTTATCGCACTTCAGTGCGCACTTCGACAGGGGCAACTCCGGTCTCTTTAGTCTATGGAATGGAAGCCATCTTACCAGTGGAAGTTCAGATTCCCTCTCTAAGAATCATGAAAGAGGCGGGCTTAGATGAAGATGAACGGATTCAGACTCGACTCGATCAGATAAATTTGATTGAAGAGACTCGCGGCTGTTTGTCATAGGCAGATATATCAGAAGCGCATGATCCAGGCATTTAACAAAAGAGTCAAGAGACAGGTGTATCAAATCAGCGACTTGGTGGTAAAGCGCATCACTCTACCACAAGGTGATCCCAGAGGCAAATGGATTCCCACGTACGAAGGGCCGTTTGTAGTTAAGAAGGTATTCTCTGGTGGAGCCATGATACTAGCTACAATGGACGACGAAGATTTCCCGCATCCTGTGAACGCGGACATAGTTAAAAAAAATACTACGCATAACAGAGACCCGCTAGGTCGACGTACCTAGGCAAAAGTAAGGGCATCCCGGCAAACCAAAAGGGTTCGGGCAAAAATTAGGGATAAACATATAAAGACGTGCACCCGGCAAGTCGAAAACCTGAAAAGGCGGCTTGGGCAAAAAGGGGTATCCCGGTGGACTGAAAACCTGAAAAGGCGGTCCAGGCAAAAATTAGGGATTAAAACGTATGACTATGTCCCGTTTTCTGTCAGCTTCAACCAAGTTCAAGGGACTGAACAAGCCAATCACCTCTATCCGACAGCAGGAGATGAGATGCCTGAAGACATGATGACAGTAGTGGAATTAAAATCAATAGGACTTTTTCTGCGTAGCTTTCTCTTTGTTTTCTTGACAATCTCCTCTTACTAGGATTTTTGTCTCCTTGTACACAAACTGCCTGTTTATAGGCCCTCTTTCAAAATCAATACAATTTTATCTCAAAAAAAAAAGATGCTTTGGTTTTCATTTCCTCTGTTTTGTTTGCGTAAACGTCCATTGATTTAATTTGAATTGATATATGCATTTGAATATGGCTAATGTTTATCAAAAATACGTGCCTAAAATGGAAATTGCAATTACTACGAGACTTCAGGACCAAGGAGAAGGTCTAACCATGCTTTCCAATGAATCCGTTGATAATTCGATTCCCCGGCAACGCCAATTATTCCCCAGAAGAGGTCGGCACCACCAGACAGATAGATCATCTATTCCATCCCCAGCCAGGCTCTGTTGAGTGTTTCCATCGTCAGACAGAAATCAAGCATCCCCCAGCCGAGACAGGGTCATCAATACCAATGTCTCCGACCGGCAGACTGAGATTTATCTCCCCAGTAGTGTTCCCTGGAAGAATGTTCAGACGCCTAATGCATTCATTACATCATTTCATATTACACACCTACATACAATTTTCATTCCGCATCATTTCATAACATATACATGCATACAATGCCCGCATTTATTCCGGACGCATAATTCATCCATCACATCATATCACGGCACACGCATGCATCATGACATTGCATGAAACTAACTTTATTTTTCAGGCTGATTATCCTTCTGATCGCATTCAAGATTCGAATACAGCTCTCAGATATAATCCATCTGACGAACGTTCTGACATCTTCCCAATGGTGGCATCTCTAAGCCCACCCCAGATATTCACTGCAAATACAACAAATATTATCAGATACAGCCTAACATACGGTTCATTCTGATTCAGCCCGACATATGACCCCTTCAGCTCAGATACGATCTAACGTACGATCCATTCTGGCTTTCTGCAACTCCAATACGGTCTAACGTACGACCCATTTGGATCTTCAAATCCTCGGATGCTGCCTAGCGTACGGTATATTCCGGGGTGTAGTCTAGCGTACGACTACTTTCTTCTTCAGATACAGCCTAACGTACGGCTCATTCTGCAACTCCAATACGGTCTAACGTACGACCCATTTGGACCTCCGGCTCAGATACGATCTAACGTACGATCCACTCTGATCTTCAACAACTCAGATAAGGTTTAATGTACGACCAAGTTAGACCTTCATCTCCTCAGATGCTACCTTCGGACAGGTACATTTCTGAATAGTAGTCTAGTATACGGCTACTCCCTTACTCAGATGCTACCTTCGGACAGGTACATTTCTGAATGGTAGTCTAGTATACGGCTACTCCCTTACTCAGATGCTACCTTCGAACAGGTACATTTCTGAATGGTAGTCTAGTATACGGCTACTCCCTTACTCAGATGCTACCTTCGGACAGGTACATTTCTGAATGGTAGTCTAGTATACGGCTACTCCCTTACTCAGATGCTACCTTCGGACAGGTACATTTCTGAATGGTAGTCTAGTATACGACTACTCCCTTACTCAGATGCTACCTTCGGACAGGTACATTTCTGAATGGTAGTCTAGTATACGGCTACTCCCTTACTCAGATGCTACCTTCGGACAGGTACATTTCTGAATGGTAGTCTAGTATACGGCTACTCCCTTACTCAGATGCTACCTTCGGACAGGTACATTTCTGAATGGTAGTCTAGTATACGGCTACTCTCTTACTCAGATGCTACCTTCGGACAGGTACATTTCTGAATGGTAGTCTAGTATACGGCTACTCCCTTACTCAGATGCTACCTTCGGACAGGTACATTTCTGAATGGTAGTCTAGTATACGGCTACTCCCTTACTCAGATGCTACCTTCGGACAGGTACATTTCTGAATGGTAGTCTAGTATACGGCTACTCCCTTACTTAGATGCTACCGTCGGACAGGTACATTTCTGAATAGTAGTCTAGTATACGGCTACTCCTTTACTCAGATGCTACCTTCGGACAGGTACATTTCTGAATGGTAGTCCAGTATGCGACTACTCCCTTTAAAGCAGATATAGCCTAACGGACGGCTCATTCTGTTACTCAGATGCTACCTTCGGACAGGTACGTTTCTGATCTCTTATCCCCAGCAGTATATAGCACACGCTGACTCCCCAGCGAAGTCAACAGCATGATGGATGATTCATTATACGGTCTAGCGTATGACCCGGTATGACATCCATGTCTTCAGACATCGTCTAATGTACGACACAATCGGAAGCTCGGCATCAAATTTCCTGGAGGGTATCTCTAAGCCCACCCCAGATATTCACTGCAAATACAACAAATATTATCAGATACAGCCTAACATACGGTTCATTCTGATTCAGCCCGACATATGACTCCTTCAGCTCAGATACGATCTAACGTACGATCCATTCTGGCTTTTAGCAACTCCAATACGGTCTAACGTACGACCCATTTGGATCTTCAAATCCTCGGATGCTGTCTAGCGTACGGTATATTCCGGGGTGTAGTCTAGCGTACGACTACTTTCTTCTTCAGATACAGCCTAACGTACGGCTCATTCTGCAACTCCAATACGGTCTAACGTACGACCCATTTGGACCTCCGGCTCAGATACGATCTAACGTACGATCCACTCTGATCTTCAACAACTCAGATAAGGTTTAATGTACGACCAAGTTAGACCTTCATCTCCTCAGATGCTACCTTCGGACAGGTACATTTCTGAATAGTAGTCTAGTATACGGCTACTCCCTTACTTAGATGCTACCTTCGGACAGGTACATTTCTGAATGGTAGTCTAGTATACGGCTACTCCCTTACTCAGATGCTACCTTCGGACAGGTACATTTCTGAATGGTAGTCTAGTATACGGCTACTCCCTTACTCAGATGCTACCTTCGGACAGGTACATTTCTGAATAGTAGTCTAGTATACGGCTACTCCCTTACTCAGATTCTACCTTCGGATAGGTACATTTCTGAATGGTAGTCTAGTATACGGCTACTCCCTTACTCAGATGCTACCTTCGGACAGGTACATTTCTGAATGGTAGTCTAGTATACGGCTACTCCCTTACTCAGATGCTACCTTCGGACAGGTACATTTCTGAATGGTAGTCTAGTATACGGCTACTCCCTTACTCAGATGCTACCTTCGGACAGGTACATTTCTGAATGGTAGTCTAGTATACGGCTACTCCCTTACTCAGATGCTACCTTCGGACAGGTACATTTCTGAATGGTAGTCTAGTATACGGCTACTCCCTTACTCAGATGCTACCTTCGGACAGGTACATTTCTGAATGGTAGTCTAGTATACGGCTACTCCCTTACTCAGATGCTACCTTCGGACAGGTACATTTCTGAATGGTAGTCTAGTATACGGCTACTCCCTTACTCAGATGCTACCTTCGGACAGGTACATTTCTGAATGGTAGTCTAGTATACGGCTACTCCCTTACTCAGATGCTACCTTCGGACAGGTACATTTCTGAATGGTAGTCTAGTATACGGCTACTCCCTTACTCAGATGCTACCTTCGGACAGGTACATTTCTGAATGGTAGTCTAGTATACGGCTACTCCCTTACTCAGATGCTACCTTCGGACAGGTACATTTCTGAATGGTAGTCTAGTATACGGCTACTCCCTTACTCAGATGCTACCGTCGGACAGGTACATTTCTGAATAGTAGTCTAGTATACGGCTACTCCTTTACTCAGATGCTACCTTCGGACAGGTACATTTCTGAATGGTAGTCCAGTATGCGACTACTCCCTTTAAAGCAGATATAGCCTAACGGACGGCTTATTCTGTTACTCAGATGCTACCTTCGGACAGGTACATTTCTGATCTCTTATCCCCAGCAGTATATAGCACACGCTGACTCCCCAGCGAAGTCAACATCATGATGGATGATTCATTATACGGTCTAGCGTATGACCCGGTATGACATCCATGTCTTCAGACATCGTCTAATGTACGACACAATCGGAAGCTCGGCATCAAATTTCCTGGAGGGTATCTCTAAGCCCATCTCCATCCAGACTAGCTCCTAATGGACAAGCGCAAATTTTTGGGGCATTCTAGTGTTCAATAATCTTTCACCTCCAGACCACGAACGGCATATACCATTCTATTCTCTCGGTTCAAGAATATTGAACAGGGGCAGCTGTCATACCCCAAAATTTGCCCATTGATACTACAAAGCATTTCTCAAGACCCTCTGACTTGCTCTGCAAGGCACTGATATCAAATGGACAAAAGCCCAGCTCACAACAGGCCCAATCCAAAGGCGGCCCAAAATAGCTTGCTCGCTAGGCGAGCAGTCCCTTCGCCTAGCGAACAGTTCAGCATGCCACTCGCCCAGCGAAGCATCAGATCCAGAAAAAAGCCCAGACCTAGCTTGCTCGCTAGGCGAGCAATTCCTTCGCCTAGCGAAGCTTGCGAAAATCTGAAGTTTTGGACCTCATTTTAAGCCCATTAGGTCATGAAAAAGAGCATTATAAATACCAGCACTTCAGTAATGAAAAGGGAGGACGAAAAACGGAGGAAGAGGGACGAAAACCCTGGCACAGAAACCCTGGAGGCTACTTTAGAAAGTTCCGAGTGCAGAAACCCTGAAGGCCGCTTCTCCGCTCCGAAGCTACCGCCGCCCAACTCAATCCGGCTTCCAAGCAACCAGTCCCTTTCAATATCGCAATTGCACACAGGTTTGCGTATCATCGCTGTTTTACGTTTCCAATTGATATTCTCTACATACATGATGCATTCCGATTAAAGTATTGATATGTAATTCGATTTCGTATGTGAATCTAAGTATGAACATCCTGTATAATTGTCTATGTTATGCCTGTGATAGAATGCCATAAGAGTGCAGGTTTTCGGAAGTCATGCTGCTGTCAAACTCCAAACCCGTGGCCGCTCGCTAGCTCATCGCTAAGTGAGCCTGCAGCGAGCCTTTGCTGAGCCTTCGCTAGGCGAAGCAGAGGCGAATGGGACAGTGGCTGCTTTGTCCCTTTGCTGTTCTATTTTATGCTTATCTAATTACGATTTTTGCATCACTTGGCCTGAACTCATAACTGTTATGTCTATTTTATGGTGCAATTGTCAAATCATATTTTATCTTAATGCTCTAACCCGTGTGTTGAATGGTGTAAAAGCTTCCTTATCCCCAATGAAGCGGCCGGCTAGGTACTCCACTTTACGTGTGGGAGACCTTCGTGGAGATGGATTCTAAATTGCTTCACTTTAATGTGAAGATTCATATTGATTGCCTAATTAATTTTAATGTATTAATCTTTAATGTATTGATTTTAATGTGTTGATTTTAATGTGGAGATTCATCATAATTACCTAATGAACGTTAAAATATGGACTTTAAATAAATGATATTGGACCTCTCTTTTGCCCTACGGTATTACGGTATAACGGTCATGTCCCGCGAATGTGGGGATAGACTTAGCAATGGCCCTTCGATTAAATCATCATAAAATAAATCATAGTCCCTCGGATGTTGCCTTCGAATATATGATTTTGTCCCTCGATGACCCTACGGTGTAGCCTACGGTTAAATGATGATAGTCCCTTCGAATGCTAAGGTATCCTCACAACTGTTGCCTTCAATGACCAATCGATGACCCTACGATGTCCCTTTACATCCAAAGGATAAAACTACTTACTTCTCAATAGTAAGGACAGTTTCACCCTCATAAGGATAGAAAATGCCCGGAAAGACCTCGGACAGGTATAACCCTTAATTGCTCATTCATAACCTAAAATACTTTTCACACCTCGCACTTCCAAACTATTTTTCTAAACTATTTTCAAAACTAAATGAGATAACCACTTTGTATACATTCATACAAGAATCATTACAAAGTTAAATTCTCCTTTTCAAAACATTTCCTATACATTTCTCAAACACTTTTTTTTTTAAACTAGAAAAACATAAATGATTGAGCAATTAAGAGCCCATGGATAACCATGGATACAAAGGGTGCTAACACCTTCCCTTTGTATAATGTACCTCCCGAACCTAAGAATCTAAATTAAGGTCTTTCCTGTTCTTTTCCACCTTTCCTTATTGGATAAAAGAAAAGTCGGTGGCGACTCTTGCTAACCGCGACATTGCGATAAAAAAGCAAAACACAAAAAGTCAGTTCACCGTATGACACAGGGCAATCGGTCTGTTACTGAGTATGCTGCTAAGTTCACAGAGCTGTCGAAGTATTACACTCCCTATAACGAGGCTACTGGGGAATTTTCAAAGTGTGTGAAGTTTGAGAACGGGTTGCGTCCTGAGATCAAGCAGGCTATTGGGTATCAGCGGATTAGAGTGTTTTCCGATTTGGTTGACTGTTGCAGGATTTTTGAACAGGGTATCAAGGCCAGAGCGGAGAGCTATCAGCAGAGGGTTGATAGGAAAGGCAAGAATCAGAATGATCGTGGGAAACCGTATGCAGCTGGCAAAGGTTTCCAGAGACAGAGTGGGATGAAGAGGCCTAGTGGGGGAGACTCCAGTGCCCCTGCTAAGTGTTACAGATGTGGTCAGGCTGGACATCGTTTCCATGAGTGTACCAGTGCTGAGAAGAAGTGTTTCAAGTGTGGCAAAGGTGGTCACTTGGCTGCAGAGTGCCGGTTGAAGACTATGACTTGTTTCAACTGTGGAGAGGTGGGTCATATTAGCCCACAGTGTCCTAAGCCGAAGAAAGAGAATCAGTCGGGAGGCAAGGTCTTTGCTTTATCGGGTTCTGAGACTGCTGCAGATGATCGTTTGATCCGAGGTACGTGTTATATTAATGGCTTTCCTCTTGTAGCTATTATTGACACAGGTGCGACTCATTCCTTTATATCTTTGGATTGTGCTGTGAAACTTAAGTTAGAGATATCTGAGATGCTTGGAAGTATGGTGATTGATACTCCTGCGAAGGGTTCAGTGACTACTACTTCAGTTTGTTTAAATTGTCCTTTGAGTATTTTTGGTAGAGACTTTGGGATGGACCTAGTGTGTCTTCCACTAGTGCAGATCGATGTTATCTTGGGTATGAACTGGTTGGTGTTTAACCGAGTTTCTATCAACTGTTTTGATAAGACTGTGATCTTTTCTGAGAGTGAGGAAGGAAAGAGTTTGTTTCTATCAGCGAGGCAGGTGAATGAGGCAGTAGCAGATGGGGCAGAGTTGTTTATGCTGTTAGCGACTTTGGAGGCTAAAGATAAACTGGTGATTTGCGATCTAGCTGTGGTGTGTGATTTTCCTGATGTGTTTCCTGAAGAAGTGAATGAATTACCGCCAGAGCGTGAGGTTGAGTTCTCGATTGATTTGGTACCTGGTACTAGGCCGATATCGATGGCTCCGTACCGTATGTCTGCTGTTGAGTTAACTGAATTGAAGAGTCAGTTGGAAGATCTGTTGGATAAGAAATTTATTCGTCCGAGTGTGTCACCGTGGGGTGCACCAGTGTTATTGGTTAAGAAGAAAGAAGGTACTATGAGGTTGTGTGTGGACTACAGGAAACTGAATAAAGTGACGATCAAGAATCGGTATCCTTTGCCGAGGATTGATGATTTGATGGATCAGTTGGTTGGTGCGAGTGTGTTCAGCAAGATAGATTTGAGGTCGGGATATCATCAGATACGTGTGAAAACTGAGGACATTCAGAAGACTGCTTTCAGAACAAGGTATGGACATTATGAATATTCTGTAATGCCTTTTGGTGTGACTAATGCGCCTGGAGTATTTATGGAGTATATGAATAGGATTTTCCATCCGTACCTAGATCAGTTTGTTGTGGTGTTTATTGATGATATTTTGGTGTATTCGAAGTCTGAAGAAGAGCATGCTGAACATTTGAGAGTGGTTTTAGGAGTTCTACGAGAAAAGAAGTTATTTGCTAAACTCTCTAAGTGTGAATTTTGGTTAGAAGAAGTTAGTTTTCTTGGTCACGTAATTTCAGGAGATGGTGTTGTTGTTGATCCTTCTAAGATAGAAGCGGTATCTAAGTGGGAAGCTCCGAAGTCAACTTCTGAGATAAGGAGTTTTCTTGGACTTGCAGGATATTATAGGAAGTTCATTGAGGGATTTTCTAAGTTGGCGTTACCGTTGACGATGTTGACTAGAAAGGGGCAAGCTTTTGTTTGGGACTCAAAATGTGAACAAGGTTTCCAAGAGTTAAAGAGAAGGTTAACTACTGCTCCTATTCTGATATTACCGAGTTCGTCGGAACCATTTGAGGCTTACTGTGATGCTTCATTGTTGGGTTTGGGTGGTGTGTTGATGCAGAATAAGCAAGTTATAGCTTATGCTTCGAGACAACTGAGGGTTCATGAGAGGAACTATCCGACGCACGATTTAGAGTTGGCAGCTGTGGTATTTGTTCTGAAGTTATGGAGACATTACTTGTACGGGTCAAGATTTGAGGTTTTCAGTGACCATAAAAGTTTAAAGTATTTGTTTGATCAGAAAGAGCTGAATATGAGACAGAGGAGATGGTTAGAGTTTTTGAAGGATTATGACTTTGGTTTGAATTACCATCCGGGTAAAGCAAACGTAGTGGCTGATGCATTGAGTCGGAAATCATTGCATATGTCTATGTTAATGGTTAAGGAATTGGATTTAATTGAGCAGTTTAGAGACTTGAGTTTGGTGTGTGAGAGTACTCACAATAGTATTAAATTGGGAATGTTGAAGTTAACGAGTGGTATTCTGGATGAGATTAGAGAGGGTCAGAAATCCGATGTGTTTTTGGTTGATAAGTTGACTCTAGTGAATCAAGGTCAAGGTGGTGAATTCAGAGTTGATGAGAATGGTGTTTTGAAATTTGGTAATCGGGTGTGTATTCCGGATGTTACCGAACTTAAGAAGAGTATTCTTGAGGAAGGACATCGTAGTGGCTTGAGTATTCATCCTGGAGCTACGAAGATGTATCATGATTTGAAAAAGTTATTTTGGTGGCTGGGAATGAAAAGAGAAATTGCGAGTTTTGTTTATTCTTGTTTGACTTGTCAGAAGTCAAAGATTGAGCATCAGAAGCCGTCTGGGCTAATGCAACCGTTGGCTATTCCAGAGTGGAAGTGGGATAGTATCAGTATGGATTTTGTTTCTGGTTTACCGAGGACAATTAAGAATTTTGAAGCCATTTGGGTGATTGTTGACAGATTGACAAAATCGGCTCATTTCATTCCGATCAGAATGGATTATCCGTTAGAGAGATTAGCCGAGTTGTATATTGAGAAGATTGTAAGTTTGCATGGTATTCCGTCGAGTATTGTTTCGGATAGAGATCCTAGATTTACATCGAAGTTCTGGGAAGGTTTGCAGAGGGCTTTGGGAACTAAGCTGAGATTGAGTTCTGCATATCATCCGCAAACTGATGGTCAGACTGAGAGGACGATTCAGTCACTAGAGGATCTTTTGAGGGCTTGTGTTTTGGAAAAGGGAGGTGCTTGGGATTGTTATTTACCTTTGATTGAGTTTACCTACAACAATAGTTTTCATTCGAGCATTGGTATGGCACCGTTTGAAGCTTTGTATGGTAGGAGATGTCGGACACCTTTATGTTGGTATGAGTCCGGTGAGAGTGTTGTGGTTGGACCGGAGATTGTTCAACAAACTACGGAAAAGATTAAGATGATTCAGGAGAAGATGAGAATTGCTCAGAGTCGTCAGAAGAGTTATCACGACAAGAGGAGGAAGTCACTTGAGTTCCAAGAGGGAGATCATGTGTTTCTTCGTGTTACTCCGATAACTGGGGTTGGTCGAGCTTTGAAGTCGAAGAAGTTGACACCTCGATTTATTGGTCCTTATCAGATTTTGGAGAGGATAGGGGAAGTAGCCTATCGTATCGCTTTACCGCCGTCACTTGCGAATTTGCATGAGGTTTTTCATGTGTCTCAGTTGAGGAGGTACATTCCTGATCCGTCGCATGTGGTCCAAGTAGATGATGTACAGGTGAGAGATAACCTGACTGTTGAAACATCACCTATGAGGATCGAGGATCGAGAGTTGAAGCAGTTGCGGGGTAAAGAGATTGCTTTGGTAAAGGTAGCTTGGGGCGGACCAGCAGGTGGCAATGTGACTTGGGAACTTGAGAGTCAGATGAAGGAGTCTTATCCTGAGTTATTCACTTGAGGTATGTTTTCGAGGACGAAAACTCTTTTAGTGGGAGAGAGTTGTAACACCCCGATAAAATAAGATAATTATTTAAATTGAGTTAATAATATATTTATTAATTTAATTAAATAATTGGAATTATTATTATTATTGGAATAATAATTATTGGAATATTATTGGGATTATTATTATTGGATTATTTTTATTATTATTATTGGAATAAAAGTAGAAATCAGTAAAAAGGTTCCATTTGGTAAAAAAAAGTTATTTTCACGTGAAAAGGGAAAAGAGACAGAAAAGTGGAAAAGGGCAAAGAAAGCCAGAGAACAAGGGTTGAAGGAAGGAAAAGCTTGAAGCTCAGAGATTTGCCGGATTAACTCAGGTAAGGGGGGTTTATCATCGTTTAATGGGTATTATGGGATAATATGTAATGGGTAGTGATAAACCATTGATTTACCTCTGATTTGAATGATGCATGATGAAAATTGTGAAATATTGGATGAACGAAAAATTGGATTATGATTGAAAGGAATTCGTAGGAATTAGATGTAAAGATGTTAGAATTGGTAAATTGAATAAGGTATGATTCGTGTTAGATGATATGAACGACTTATGTGTAAAATTGGACTGTGGAAGGTTGAATTGGATAGATCTCGTAGCAGAGAAAACCATAGCAGATCTGGAAATCTAGTTTCTGGTCATACGCGTATGGCACTAGGCAATACGCGTATGAGATGGTCTAGTACGCGTATGGCACTAGGCAATACGCGTATGGATGAGGAAGATGATGTTTTGAACGTAGTTTGGTCTCTGTTGGTACGCGTATGGGAAAGTGGTACGCGTAGCATACGCGTATGAGATGGTGTTACGCGTATGGGATTTGGTCAGGAGATGGGCCATACGCGTATGGGACTAGGCAATACGCGTATGGGCAAACTTGTGATTTTCCTGAGCTGTTGTTGTGCAGTTTTTAGCTGTTCAGCTGAGTAATGTGATTTAGCTGATGTATGATATATTAGGGATCATTCCCCGTTGTTTGAGTAGTATAGGTATTAGTAGAGTGTGCTAATACTGTGGTTGTTAATTGGCATGATATGATATGCTTATGTGATAAAATACTGATGATGTGTGATGGTATGCATGATGCTGTGAATGTATCAGTTATGTGTGCATTTGTGAATAGACTGTTTTATGGCTTAGAGTGTGAGCATATGTCTATTCTTGAATTGTTGTTGACGATGTAGCATTGCTAGGTGATTAGTATGCATATTGTGGCCTTTATGGTGGTAGCTAATTCCCATGGTGAGGAATTAGTGAGTTAGTCATTATGGACTGTTGTTGATGTTTGCATGCTAGGTGAATTAGCGTGCATATCATAGCCCTTGGGGTGGTAGCTAATTCCCATGGTGAGGAATTAGTGAGTGAGTCACTAGGTCTCAAATGAATGGGACTAGTGAGCTTGGTAGCCGTACCTGGATTTGGTCGGTGAGGTTGAACTATATGTTCACGAATAGTCGGTACCGCATGCATGGAGTCTCATTGCATTTGTATTGTATGGCGTATAATATGAATGGATGTATTCCAATATTATACGTGTGTTTGTGGTTGAGTTGAGTATGATTTTAGTTAATGTTGCCGCTGTTGAATGTATGATCTGATTAGGGTGATGAATGTGTGAAATTACTTGGCATTACATGTTAATTTATAATGCTTATTATATCGATTGAGAAACTCACCCTTACAACTATTTTTCAGGTAACGAGCAGTGATTGAGTAGAAGCTAGTGCTTGGAGTCTAGTGTAGTCTCCTTAGTGGGTCGTGCTCTGGTAGATGTAACATCGGGACGGGATGTTTTACCTTATTGAATAATTTTACATGCAACATGTTACATGTTTTACATGATTGATGAGATTTCTATCCGCTGCGTTTTATGCAAAAATGCTTATGTTTTGAATTAATAAAAGAGCATGACAGTTATATTGTTGAATGGTGTGAAATATTGTGTGACACCCTTAATTGCATATTTACTCTGATTGAGATATTGTTATTTTAATTAAATATTTGGGGGTATTTTAGAAGGGTGTTACAGATATCATGTTGGATATGTGGGGTACTCTACAGAAGTTTGTCATGCTCTTAATACCAAAGTTCAAGAACTCATCAATCGAAATTTGTTGTGCTTTACACCCGCGACTGCTAAGGTGCTCATTGAGAAAGAGTTCTAATACAAGGGTCCTCCAATTCATGTGCAGGTTCCTCCACTTGTGGTTCAACCTGCTATGTAGCATCCGAATCAAGGGCACCCCCTTGGAATGTCGTTGGCCTACCCTTGGACATCGTCCTCTACTCCTGCTGCACCTCAATATGCCCAGGATGGGGCACCCTATGTCACATTTGGGATCCATCATGGTCGGACTTCACAATCAGACAGTTAATCCTGGCTTGGGGCACTCTGCTCAAATGTTCCAACCAATGGTTATTCCTCTGATGCGGCCTCCGTTGCAAGTACTTTGGATGCCTATGCCATGCTACTCATACCCACCTGGTGTTATGTCCCAGTATCTACAACCTCCTCAGGATCAAGCTCTTAAAAGTCAACAAACTATGCCACGTAACCATCAAAGAAAGAGGCAGACCAGACAACTTGATAGAAAGCGTCCTCAACGTGATCAGATCCCTATGACATATGCTCAGTTGCTACCTTACCTTGTCCAACAAGGACTCATTGAGATAAAGGAATCCCACCTGCCACTTTTCCATATCATGCAAAGCACAATCCCAATACCTCATGTGCTTATCATGCTGGGCATAAGGGGAATTCTATTGAGGATTGTTGGCCTCTCCGATCAAGGGTACAGGAACTCATAGATCAGAAGGTTCTGACTTTCACCAAAGAAGGGCCTAATGTCAAGACCGAAAAAGGTGAGTGCACCCATTGACGAAAGATGATCAAGAATTAAGATGGCGTCTGCAGAAGAATAATCATGTTGTTTTTCAATCCTTTCATTTGTAATAGTTTCTTGTATGTCAATGTATTGTTCAATTGTGAACTTGTTTGTTTTTGAATAATGATCATAATGGAATAAATGTGCATGTTTTGCTTAAATACTACATTCGTGTTCACTCATACTTTATTTTATCAGTATCATACTATTATTCAAATAAAATTGAAAGAGAATGATGCAATTAAGAATACGCAAGATCGTTGCATGTATGCTTTTAAATAAGACCGTGTTGATGATGTAAGGCATTATTCAATCCCTAAACACAGGATATATAAGGAAGTTAATCCCTAGTCAACCCCTTTGGGACTTGAAGTAGGAGTTCCTTTCTTTATACATACAAACCCTCATGTTAAACCAGGGTAGGGTAGTCTTCAATTACTTTAGACTTGCATTCAAATTTCAGAAGGAGAATATTCCATTAAGTGATAAATCATATCATATCCCTCTCAAGAGGATGGAATCACAAACTCATAATGGTTGTCCCTTACCCATCGGAAGGAGTGAGATAGTCACGAACTTTACAAAAAAAATCAAGAAAACAAAGTATCACCGAATTTGCTCTAATACCAAAAATGAAACAAAATGAAAAATCAGAAACAAATGAAAAGCCCGCTAAGTCAAAAACTTGTAAACAAGATTGACTAAGGCAAAAAATAGGGCATCCCGGTGGGCGGCCGACGCAAAGGATCAGCCCAGGAAAAAATAAGGGTAAACAAAACAAAAGAATCAAATGATCAACATCAAAATCCTCAATAAGCGCAAATCTCTGTGACTGCAAAAGAAAGCGGAAGGTGAGTGACTATCGCTTCAAATTCTCTTGGGTTCCTTAACCATCTCAGATATTATCCAAAATCCTTTTCTGAAAGATGGATGCTTGTTCTAAGCTAACTGAACATAGGATTGGAGAACGTCACGAAGAATGGGCGGGTTAGAATAGGTTTTGAGCCTTATATCCTTTCCTTCTGAAACCGTGAACCAGGCCACATTACAACCCTCAAAAGACCTAATTGAAGCATGGTCTATTCCAAAAGCATACTATGGTAAGATCGCGTTAAGTTGACTCCTAAAGATTTGTTTGTCATTTGTACTGATACTGACATGGCATTCTAATCAGTGATTCATTCACTAGATGTCATAATCTTAGTGAACACACTTGAGTTTTAAAAACTTGCATGAGCATGACATTACAATTATCATTGTCAAAATGAGCAGTTTACATGCGAACAGTCATTTGGCATCAAGGAAGCTTACACAATAGGAAGGTTGATCAAATTCCTGATATCCCATAGCTCAAATCCCTTCAAGAGCCAATCAATCTGAGGCAACCATGTCGAGATTCTATAAATCTCTCTGAATCAGCCGGATAGGGGCAAAGTTACTTCAAGGCACATATTGGGGCAAGCTACCCCAAGAGCATGAGAAGTCAATAGTTCCCAAGATGGTTAATCGAGGGAATACAATTTCAAGACGTTAGGGAAAGCCAGGTTGAAATATTCGAATGATGAGGCTACTCCACAACTTGTGATTGGGATAGTTGGTGCAGATACCCAGTGCATTGGGGCAGAGGCAGACTACGCAGGTACAAGCTCTCTCCATGTTTCAGATCAAGTCCAGAGGTATAATAACAATTGTTCAGCTTGAAGTAAGTGTCGGGGAATCACGTCTGGATAACCTTATCCTAGCCCTAAATTCCCACCGCCCTCTATATGAGCATCTGACTTAATAATTTCATAAATCATTATCATGCATACACCATGTCGTTTCACTCATGCATATCATTCATAAAGCATAACATCAGGCCTTGTAAGCAAGAAAAGACAAAAAAATCCAGTTTTGTTGACTAACCTAAAACCCAACTTTGCTTGGCAAACCACAAAATTCTCATCACATTACCTTCATCCTCTGATCGGAAAAAATAGCAAGTGTACTATTTTTACCGATGTAGTAATAAGGAGTTTTATTTCCAAGTATCGATCTCAAGGACTGCGTAGGAAATACTTATTTTACTTATGATTCTAGTTGAACAAAAACACAATGGTTTGGTTGGTTTTGGAAATTTATAACAATAAACACAAGAAGATAGTGAAGAATAAATGATTAAGATGAAACATGCTAGGGTGAGTGGTTGATTTAACCAGTTATGAATTCAGTCAAGATTTCCTTAATACACATGAAACATTCAATTACCTAACCTCAGAATGTTCTTCCTTAAGTCCTTAAAGAAGAAACTATTAAACTACCAATTCTTACTCAAATGTCCATTCAATTAATCATTGGTTTTAATCATAAACAATATCAAGGTTTATGGTGGTTTACAAAAGTTCCTAGTCCTAGGTGATGCAACTATAAACCCAATTGTGTGAAAACCCTAACAATCACAATCCTGTTATTGATAGTCATAGATCTAATTGTATTTGTCTGATACAAAAGCATAATAACATCACACAATTGAATTGAAATACGTAACATGGTAATAAGGAAATCCATTGTTCGAATTCATAACATACGATCAAATCAGGACCACCCCCGTAACATTGGGGGTTTAGCCTCTCATAGTATTCAAAGAAATCATAGTGTGGAAATTAAACATTACAAAGGATTAAGAGATTTTGATCTTCAATGGTTGATGCCCTTGAATCTCGTCGTCTTCAAATCCTCCGTAGTAGCTATTTTCTCCGGTGCAATGTTTCTTTTCGTACGTCCAAAGAGTCTCCTTCTCTTTCTCTCCCAAGTCTTCTAATAGCCTCAGATGGATTTTCTCCCAGCAAAAAGTCCAAAATACCCTTAATGAACAGGGCAGATCCACACAACATGAAGTAGAATTTCCCAGTCGCGCCCATCAACACGGGCCGTGTTGATTCACACGGGTGCCCGTGTTGATCTTTAAAAGGTGTATTTTTTTAGAGCAAGCTACAGGGGCATCAACACGGGTCGTGTGGATTCACACGGGTGCCCGTGTTAACCCTCTGTTTTACCTCTTTGAGCTCTCTTTTCCTGGAAAACAACACGGGTCGTGTTGATGCACACGGGGGCCCGTGTTGACCTGCTGTATCTTCATATTTTTGCCTTTCTGAGCATCCAACAATCAGCTATTAGTCCTTTTGAACCTATGCAACAACCTGTAACAGTAACACTACCAAATCGAAGCATAAAAGAGACTTTTTGACACAACCATGTAACAAAATGCAATGCGATAATAAACTAAAAAAACATGTTAAATGACTATAAAACAACTAAAAACAACCACAAATCTTACCAAAGTGATGAAAATAGGTCGGATCAAAGGTGGGAATTCAATGGATATTGTGACTGATCACAACCCCAAACTTGTCTAATTGCTTGTCCTCAAGTGATGTATTGAGTCCAAACAAAGGTCGCCCACGAATTCATTTTCCACAATGTAACCTTGTCCTTCACAACTCGTGTTCTTCCTTTCCAATCAAGTTTCCAGTTTTCCCGACTCAGACTGTTCACCACATTTTCACATCAGAAGCCTCGTTACCTGCAAGCTTTTTCACACACTCACAACATCTCTCATGGTTAGGGTGTTTACACTCACAGCACAACATGCAATACCAAACTCTTAAATTTGAATACATTCTAATTTCACTACAACAACATATTCCACACACTTTATGAGGTCTTTTCGGTTGTAACGGGGCTTGGGTACGGTGGGATAAACACAGAAATGGATAACAAATGGTTTTGAACTCGGCATTCATGTTGTTTGATTTTCTCTTTTTTTTTCGTGCATAACTCATAACTCTGGGGGTTTATTCACTTTTGACTCTTTTTACTCAATTCTCTGTGAGCATTATACAGGTGTTAGAGTCTTAAGTCTCGGCAAGTTCATTTCTCTTTTTTTCTTTTCTTTTTGGACATACACACGTGTCTTTTTTTTTTTTACTTTTAGATCTCTTATTATGCACTTGCCCTTTCTTTCAAGGTTACCACCCCAAACTTAGCTTTTTGCACATTTTGTAACTCACAACAATCATGCCGATTAATGGAAGAAATGAATAATTAATGGTTAATATGGGGTTTATCGAACAAAAAGGCTAAGGCTCAACGGGGTTCACGAAGGGTAAACATACAAATAGGGATGGCTAGAAAGGCTTTGGGCTAAACAAACAACTTGCCTCAGTGTGTGTTGTCATGCTGTGAAGTGTCAAAAGAACATACGTAAAATCAGAGTGATAGAGTCATACCTGGCTGAACTCTCATGCTGATATTTAGTGTTTGGCCTTTATATTCTCACCATGTTGGTTAAACTTACAAGCTCTGAAGCCTCCTAGTGTCATGTGGTTTCTTTTCCGATTCGGTTCTACCATACCGCTCTCTTGGTCCAGTGTCACCAAATTGTGTCCGACTTTTACTTTCTCATGGTTGCATCAACTTCTGGGGTACCTTAACAGAACAAGTATGGGGAGTGTCTTTCATCCACTACAATCGATCCCGGATTCGTCCACAATTTCTCATCACTCTGTACACACAGGTAAGCAATAAAAACAAAATACTACGACAACAGAAGCAAAAACGAAAGCCAAAAACGATGAAGGAAAACATGAACAAAATGAAAACGAAATAAAACATGAAAGGAAAACCCCCCCACACCTGAACTAAACATTGGCCTCAATGTTTAAATCCAGATACAAAGAGGACTCACAGCGACTACTGTTATTTTACTGCACTTGTGTGGTTTCCTTCCATTTCGAGGTGTTTGTGACTTTGCCCTTCTAATTCTCCTCCTCCCCTACAACAAAATTTTAGCACACACAAAGAAAAAGAAAAACGAAATAAATTAGAAATTAAACGCGTGGGTTGCCTCCCACGAAGCGCTTCGTTTAACGTCGCATGGCTCGACGGTTCATTTCCCCTATCATGGGGGATATTTCAGGTTCAAAACCTTGTTGCACCTCTTATCTATAACTCGGACGTTGTCTCTTTTATCAGTGTGGACTCCTTTGTGCCACGATTCCTTTTTAACCTTCCTTTCGGTGTTAGGAATCTTTCCGTTTCGGGTGGCTACTGGCAGTGGTGAGACTTTGATAGTATTCAATGTCCTGATTAAGCCTACTTGATACTGAGATTCTGTATCTTCCTCCATCTCCTGGTCTTCAATAGCATTCAATGTTATTTCCTTGTTGTAAACTTTCAAGGTTAACGTGCACTCATCCATGTCGAGCTTGCATCGACTCGTCTTCATGAAAGGTCGACCCAGAATGATGGGTGCCTCATTGTCTTCAGGTATGTCTAGGATTACAAAATCGACTGGGAAAGTCAAGTCCGCTATTGTTACCAGCACATCTTCAGCCATACCATAAGCATCTTTTCTTGAGTGATCCGCAAACTTCAGATTGGTCTTTATATCACTGATATTTTTAATACCCAGCCTGTGATAGATCGATAATGGCATCAGATTCACACTAGCTCCCGAATCTATTAGCACCTTTTTGAAGGTTCTTTCTTTGATTGTGCATAGTACTGTGACGGTTCCTGGATCCTTTTGTTTGTTAGGAATGTTCTGCTCCAGGGAGTTTGCATTATATTGTTCCTTACCGGATACCTGTTCTTCAGTGGTTGGTTTCTTTTCAGCCATTACCTCTTCCACGAATTTCTTGTACATAGGCATCCTTTCAAGTGCTTCAAACAAGGCCATATGACCCTCGATCCTTTTAAACATTGTCATGAATTTCTCCAAGTCTGACTCACTAGGTTCCTTCTTTGTCATTCTATGAGGGTAGGGCAACTTAATCATTGGTTTAGTTTCTTTTGTAGTTTCTTCTTTAGTTGGCTCGCTCGGTGATATAATTTTTTTCTTTTTAGCAGCCTTTTTCTCTATCGTCGTGACAGTATTAACATTCTCCTGACCTCTCGGATTTTGAACTGTTTCACTTGGTAGGGAACCTGGTGTTCGAGAACTTGCCAGTTGCTGGGCTATCTGCCCCAGCTGAACTTCAAGATTCTTTAGGGATGCGGTGGTGTTTTTCTAATTGTTTCTAGTCTCTTCTTCAAATTGCCTATTTTGAGCTGCCATCTTTTCAATCGCAATCTCCCAATTGTCGCATCGCGCGAAAAACCGGCGGGAAAAGAAGAAACAACAGAGCCGCCACCGTGCGTTATTTATCCCAAAAGAGGGAAAGGAAACGCTCAGAGTAAACCTGGAAAGAACATGGTCTCGCGACCAAAGAGAATGGGTTCGGGAGTCGGTTATGCGAAGGGAAGGTATTAGCACCCCTACGCATCCGTAGTACTCTACGGGATCCGCGCACAAAAGGAAGGAAAAATGGTTGCTAAACACTGCTCAAACTCACACACACTGGCTGAAAAGAGACAAAAGAGAACTGACTGAAACTGACTCGGCAGGATACCGCATCTTGGGCCTACTTAGTCTATCAGGCATAGACATCAGAGTCGAAGTAGTTCGGAACGGGGAAACGACACATGCTCGCTAGGATATCGCATCCTATGCATACGTATCCCCTTGGACGAAGGAGAATCAGAGCATTCGTAGCTCGGCTGACACGCACACACAAACAAACACAGGCAAAGGCAAACGTGGAGCCCGAATGCCAATCACTGGACTTACATCAGCATCCGAACCAAAACACACACAAGAAGGCAAACATGGAGCCTGAATGCCAATTGCTGGGCTTATATCAGCATCCGAACCAAACACACGCACACTGGAACCCAAATGCCACTCGATGGACTTACATCAGCTTCCAAGCACACAACAACGCAACAAGTTAATAGGGAGTCGGAGACTCGAGCCTATAACTGTCAAGCACACACTCAAACAAACAGACAACAAATCGCTAAGGAGTCAGGCACTCGAGCCTAGCAACTGTCAAACAACTCACACAAAAAGAAAAAGGGCGCCCGGAGAGATCAGCTCAATCTCCTGCCTACATACTTCATCTGGTATGAAGATCAGAGCGATGTAGTTCCCCTACGGAGGGATAAAGGACTTAGCCTAACCAGATAACAGAGGGAGACACAACTAGGGAGACTACGACTCGAGCCTAGATGTTATCATGCAAAATCATCCCTAAGTTAAGGTTTCTAGCTAAATGGCACAAGGGCCAACCTATCCTAAGCATGGCTCACACAGGAAGCAAGCCACACACACACTTAACTTGCACAGGAAGCAAGCCAAGCAAAACCTAACTTGCACAGGAAGCAAGTCTAAACTAATCCTAACTTGCACAGGAAGCAAGTCAAACAATCCTAACTTGCACAGGAAGCAAGTCAAACAATCCTACAAGCACAGATAGCACGCACTATACACAAGCAAGTGGCTCAAACAAGGGTTAGGTTTTAGTCAAGGGGTCATATCAACCTCAACAAACAAACCTCTGGAAATGGGTGAATGTGCTCTTAACCTTGCCATTGAGGGGCTAAGGTGAAGCAGATGAAAGGAGATGAGGGGTGTGCCTCATTGCTTCTATCCCTGACCAGGGAGAGCATTTGACAAGAATGTGTGGGTTCAGAAAGTGGGAACCCTTCTACACATTTGAAACTGACTCAAATGTGCAATTGCACAAGATCTTGGGTTTGTATCTGCAATGCATCAACACAGTGGTGTGAGCAAAGCAGATGACACACTGAATAGTGGGGGATAGATTGCGTATCCCTACCTTCCACCAATTGCCTCTTCACTTAGGAGGACTTTGACTCTATGCAAGGACAAAAGTAAACAGTCACAAACATTGCCTCTTAAGGAGGACTTCAGACAGTTGCCTGGCCAAGTAACAGGCCAGGTCTTCCAGACTACATGAAGTAAAAGAAACATACCTCGATGCAAATTGCTTATACAAGCAAAGCAAAGCAAAAAGTTCACAAGGAACTAAGCAACTAAAGTACCTGAAACAGTCAAGCAGATGTTAGTATGCAACTTCAAACAAAACAAACAGAAACAGACACCAATAGTCAATTAGAGGCACATGGATGTGCAAGGCACAAGGCTCTAGGCATGTGAGCCAAGCCACCTACAAAACAAACAAGTTAGTCATGATATTTAAGCAAGCTCAATCAAAGAGAATTGGTCTCATTGGTCATTTGTTGGTCAACCTGAAAACACAAGCTCAAAAGTGAGTAACAGGACCACTAGGACAAGCCTAGGGTCAAAAATGAATGAGAAAGTCAAAACAGCAAGGGTTAAGTATCCAAAATCATGTTCAAACAATCAAGAAACAAAACCAATTGGGTTCACATTCATATCAATCACTATCATCATTACATGAACAAATTAGGTCAAAACATGGCATTTAGAAGCTCATAGAAGTCAACAGCAAGACTTGCATCAAAACCAAAAAATCACCAAATAAATCATGATCAATCACAACCCACAGCATGGTAAGCATGTCAAATTTCATCCCATTTGGACAAGTGGAAGGCAGTCAATGGAAATCAGAAAGTCAAAGCAATTTTGAACATGCTCAAAGAAGTCAACCAAACATGTATCAACTTAGAAAATTCATAAGTCAGAGATGGTGTATGATAAATGAATGGGACTAAAACCATGGCAAAGATGAGGATGTCTAGTTATCACATATCAAATTTCATGTCCATCCAATAAAGTATGAGAATTTCACAAATGAAATGGGAACATGTGTCACACAAGGTCAACATTTGACTAGGCAGGGGAGAAAATCTCAAACAATTAGGAAATGCCACAAATAATTCCAAGAAAATTCACATGTAAACTAGACATACAAGAGTAGGTTCATGCAAAAAATCAGATCAATGGGAGGTCAAGAAGCATGGTAATGAAAATCATGAAGTTGGACATCAATGGTGTGACACAAATTGTCACACCCTAATTCAAAACATCATATCTCACAAACCACAAATGATAAATTCACAAACTTTACACCAAAATCACCATGAGTGTGTCTAGTTTAAGCACAAAAAATTTGGGAGCCATTGGATGCATTCTCATCATTTCACAATTGATTTGGCAAAGTGTACAAAAATTGGTCACATGTCACAAACCCTAGCAACATTTAAAAATTACTCAACCAAAAAATCTGGAAAAATAATGATAAAAAAGTAGAGACCATGATGAACACAACACAAAAAATCCCATTAAATTTGGATCAAAATTGGATGAATTATGAATTTTGGAAGTTCGAGTGATTGAATGAAATAAAATGTGAAATTAATTTGGATTAATATTGAAAGAATGGCATTTTTGTAATTCCCTGGGTCACTTATCTAAACACAGTCGTTTTGGCCAGGAAATGAAATGTTATGATTGGCTCATGAGAACCAAGGCTAAGCACACGTGAATGAAGAGAAAAAATCTGGAAAAATCAAAGGCTAGGGTTTTATGAACAGTGGCATCCCTCCCAAATCGTGATTTTCAATTTTCTCCAGAAATGCAAATTGGGAACAGCATTCAAACCAGCCAAACACCCTCATCAATATTCTATCATTCATTTTCAACAATTTGAACTAACATAAGAGAATCGAGCAAAAAACAAATTGGCCATGAAACTTCAGCTCAGCATTATTGATCCATTACTTGACCATTTTTAAAACTAAGGCCATCACTAAACTCAGCATTGAAAGATCTGTTTAAAGCATGCACTAATTAAACAAAAGGGGGGGGGGGGGTCGAATCCATACCAAAAATTGAAGGGCAGTTGTGTTCTTGATGTTGTTTGGTGTTATTGAAGTGAAACAGTCGCCCTAGAGCCCTCCTGATGATGAATGGTGAAGGTCCTTTGACTTGTGGATGCTTGGAATGGAGTTCAATGCTTGACTGTCATGGAATGGTGGCTGCAAGAACAGTGCTGCAAGAAGCTTTCAGATGTGAAAAGGTGATTGCAATATGCCCATGATGTTGTCTTGATGGTGAATCAACAAAAGCCAGGCTTGGTTATTTGGAGTGTTTTGGACTGTTTTTGAAAATGGCCAAGAGTGTGATTTTTGAGCATGAGAGCACCAAGGCTTTTTGCTGTGGTTAGATGGTGGTTAGTTGTGTTTCAACATGATGCTTGGATGCAGTTTTAAGCAAAGCAAAGCCAAGCTCTTTGGAAGTTCTTGGACAGATTTTGTAATTTGATGAAAATGCCAAGATGTGATTTCGAGGGAATGAGTGCACAAGGGTTTTTGGTATGGTGTGGCTGTCCCTACTGACCTCATGTGATGAATGGATGGACCAAATAAAAATGCAAGGCTTAGTTTTCTGGAGTTTCTTTTGGAACAGGTTTTGAAAAGTGCAAGAAGAGGTTTTTTTTGAAGATGAATGAGAGTGCATGAATGAATTCTGTTACGTTGGTTTGTGGCTGCTAGCTTCATTTGACAGAAAATGAGGGAGGGCCATGCTATTAGATGTTGCTTGAGGTAAGGCAATGCTTGGTCTGTGGTATTTTGGACAGATTTTCAAACATGCCCCCAAGATGAAGTTTGAGAGAATGTTTTGTGTGCAAATGTTGGCTGCTGCTACTCTTCCATGACAGGAAAATGAGGTATAGAATACTGTCTTGAGCCAAGCTTTCTTTTTGGAGTTTTACAGAAAAATTTTGGAAATGGCCAAAGTGCAATTTTTAGAACAAGGTTTTTATGCTGTGTTGTGGCTGCCAAACTGGTTTCATTTTGATGAAAATGGTGGTGAAACACAATGCAAGCTTAAGTCTTTGGTGAGCTTTTGACAGAAAATTCTGAAAATGCCAAAGCAAGGTCAAAAAATGAGGGAGTAAGTGAAGGTGGTTTTTGCTGGTTTGGAGGCTCTCATTCTGGTTCACAAAATGACAGAAAATCTTCCCTAAAATCTGCTGTTGGATGTTGCTAGCAGGTTTTGTGTTTTTGACAGCTTTTTGAAATGCAAGTAAGAGGGGTTCAGCCTCCATGATTTCTGTTATGCAAGGTGTTTTTTGATGGCTACTAGCTGCAATTGAATCTCAAAATGTCAGCAAAAAATCATGCCTAAGGTCTGCTCCTTTTGGTACAAGGCATGGCATGGAAGTATGGATGAAAGTGTCCTTTTGTTCCAAAATTCAAGCAAGTAGGACATGGCCTTGATGGGTGCAAGTACTGCATAATTTGAGCTTGCAAACAAACTTTAAATGATATTTCTGAGCTATTCCAATTGGCCAAATGGTAGAAAAATGTTTATATCAAAAAGTCAACTCTTGGTCAAACTTGCATTTAAATGAGACAAGTCAAAAAATGCCATTTTGATTGGTGAAGTTTTGGCACATGAAATTTATATTTTTGGAAAGAGGGGATCAAATGTGACTTGTAGGAAAAAAACCCCACCAAAATTGGCCAAATGGTTTGAGAGATATGGCCTTTTGAAGTTCAAGATTTTCTGAAATCGATTCGATCATAACTTGCCAACCACACGTGGGAATTGAGAGTTCTTGGACTTTTTGGAAATGGGAGAACAAGGTTTTCAACTTTCATGTTGGGCAAAAATTCATTTGAAGCTTGTATCATGATGTAAGTTTGAGGATCAAGACTTTCCATTTATGGCAGGTTTCAGTTACAGGTCCAGTTTCCATTTTTGGAAATTTTGATCTGGCTTCAAATTCTTCCATGATGGTGTTTGGCATGATATATGATGACTATTTGGCCATGAATGAGCTCTCACAAACCAATTCCAATCATCAAATCACTGATTAAATGGACAGTTGACTGACTGTTGACTTTCTAGGGTTTTTGACTGTCTGTGCATTAACTGATGACCTCTGAGCCTTCAACCCTTGACTTGAACACTTCAAATGGACCCCCAAGTCATGTGAACTTGATGGACAAACCCTAGGGCCTTAGCTCCTTGAGAAACACCCTTGCTTGCTTGGTTGACTGATCTCCTGATCAGTTTGACCTAATTCCTTGATTGGCTTGCACTTGAGGCAAATGGGACAATGCAATGCTATGCAGTGGACCATGTTATGCTATAACCTAATATGAGAATGTATGTACAATGATGGGTGCAAATTTGAGGTGCTACAGCTGCCCCTATTCAATCAGCTGGGAACCCGAATGGATGAGAGCAACGGCTGTCAGACTTTCAGGGTAAAGAGGGATTGAATACCAAGAACCGTAGAATTTGCACAACAGGGATCCACCAATGGAAACGTCCACTGGGATCTGATTTTTATTACTGGGTATATATTTTTTGGTTTTGTTTTTAAAGGGTACGACCATATCCAGACATCGCAACGACGATGAATGGGAAAAGAAATCACAACTAGATGCCAACGGACAACTAGGAAAAACTCGACGTTTATCGGGACCAACGGAGAGGTAACCAGACATTAATGAATGAATGGAAGGGATACAACCATACGTCAACAGACGAAATGGGAAAAACTCAACGTTTACCAAGACCAACGGAGAGGTAAATCCACGTGGGGACAGGTACAACTAGACGTCACAGGACGAATAGGAAAAACTCGACGTTTATCGACACCAACAGAGAGGAGGAAACTCTACTGGGGAGAGTGAACACAACCAAATCATCAACGGATGATCGGGAAAAACTCGACGTTTATCGACACCAACGGAGAGGAGGATACTTTACTTGGGAAGGAGGACACAACCAAATCATCAACGGATGATCGGGAAAAACTCGACGTTTATCGACACCAACGGAGAGGAGAATACTTCACTTGGGAAGGAGGACACAACCAAATCATCAACGGATGATCGGGAAAAACTCGACGTTTATCGACACCAACGGAGAGGAGAATACTTCACTTGGTAAGGAGGACACAACCAAATCATCAACGGATGATCGGGAAAAACTCGACGTTTATCGACACCAACGGAGAGGAGAATACTTCACTTGGGAAGGAGGACACAACCAAATCATCAACGGATGATCGGGAAAAACTCGACGTTTATCGACACCAACGGAGAGGAGAATACTTCACTTGGGAAGGAGGACACAACCAAATCATCAACGGATGATCGGGAAAAACTCGACGTTTATCGACACCAACGGAGAGGAGAATACTTCACTTGGGAAGGAGGACACAACCAAATCATCAACGGATGATCGGGAAAAACTCGACGTTTATCGACACCAACGGAGAGGAGAATACTTCTTCGGTCTGAATACCGGAAAATTGGCCTTGTGCCATGAGTACATCGACCTGATCGTCGGAAACTCCTTCGGTCTGAATACCGGAAAATTGGCCTTGTGCCATGAGTACATCGACCTGATCGTCGGAAACTCCTTCGGTCTGAATACCGGAAAATTGGCCTTGTGCCATGAGTACATCGACCTGATCGTCGGAAACTCCTTCGGTCTGAATACCGGAAAATTGGCCTTGTGCCATGAGTACATCGACCTGATCGTCGGAAACTCCTTCGGTCTGAATATCGGAAAATCATAAGTACATATTATCCATAGCCGTCAAAACGTAGATAATACACTCGCATGGAAGATTATCCATAACCGGGTTGTAGGTTGTTAAATGAATAACCGACCGAAAAGAAAGGCATCTGGGTACCAGACTAGGTATGCCAAAGATGACCAATCAAAAGAGGATAAAGCTGCTTACCCGGAGCAAGTATCCAAAAAGAAGGGGAAGACCCAATGGGGACAATACTTGCTTGATCAAGGCGAGTATCCAGAGGGAAAGAATATCAATATTACAAACCGGATACTGATAACTGCAAAGAGGGGATTACATCTACCGGTTTGTAGGCAGAAAACCACAGAAAGGTAACCAATCATTGATAGGATGAGCACAAACGGTCAACTTCAACAAGGGGGTGAAAGTGGGATTTTACAACTACCAGCTAGTGGGCAGAAAACCACAAAGGTAGGACTTACAGCTACCGGGTTGTAGGTAGAGGCCAAATTCCGCTGAGGATGAAATGAATGAGTGCCGGTTAGTGAGCCACTATTCATTTATGCCCCAGGGAAGTACAGGAGATAGTCAACAAGAAGCCAATTTAGGATTGATCCAAAAAGGCAGACTGAAACAAGACTCATCCTAATGAGGAAAGAACTCAATAGGGAAAACCCATCCCATTAGGGAGGAACGGAAGCAACCGTCATCCACGAGGATGTATCTCAGTGGGGAAATGGCAGGAAAAGATTGACACTTTCTGCTTAAGGGGTATACTCTACATGGAGAGATCAGACACACCCATATCTGCTTAAGGAAAAAAGACCCAAGATGGCAAGACGCTAACAATTGGGGAGTAACACTGCTGGGGATACCCACTCGACTGAGGAATCACTTGTTGGGAAAACACCAACCTCTCAACCATGCTGATGAACTCAATTCTGAAACCGATCCAATGGCGCGATGCTAAATTCTTTTCAACAACCCAACCTCGGCTGGCCGCCACGGCCTAGGGCTAATGGATATGCTTGCAGTGTTGATGCATGAGTTTTTCTTGCTTTACATAATGCCCCATGATTATGGAAATGCTATGCACTAATGATGCGATATGCTATGCTTATCTAAACGATGAATGCATAAACACACGTCTCCTTCAGAGACAACACCGGGGAACTCCAGGAACTGTGCTGGGGAATGGTAAATCGACTTCACTGGGAGGAAGACTCAACCAATCTTCAGATAGGATAAACCCTGCTTTGGAGGACGTCTGTTACTTCGCTAGGGATAACCCACGCGATCCATGGGTAGAATCAACTCAGCTGGGGATGCAGATATCAGTCTACTACAGAAACCCGTCCAATCCACTGGTAGGATGAACTCTGCTGGAGAAATAAATGCTACTCTACTTAGGGACGACCCAACCAATCCATATGTAGGAGAATCACTGCTGGAGATGTATTTCATGAGACCCGCTCCACTCGGGGAACTTGCCGAGGAAAAAACACACCATTCTGCTGAGGAGAACGATCCTAGTGGAGAGATCAACCATAGTGGTGAGAGTAACAACTCTGTTGAGGATGATAACACGTCATATCATACTGGAGATGAATTCCCACAAACCTGCTTGGGATAGGCACTCACGGCCATACTGGAGATAATAGCATCACAAAACCAATTGTTGGGGAACACACCAACAGTCTACTGATAAACTCCACTAGGGGACTCCCGGGGAAAATAACTGCCAGGCGCTCAGCGGGGATTCTCAACTGGGGAAATCTGCAAGCATAGGCCTGCTGGGGAGAAGTAATCCTTAGATCTGCTGGGGAAAGAAGGTACGGTCTACAGGCATCTCTGCAGGGGAAATAACTCTGATAGCTTCAATACTGGCTTGGGCTGGGGACGCGATAACTTTCAGGCTTGCTGAGGAGACAACGATCTCGAATCTGCCAGGGAGATCACACTCTCAATCCTCTGGGGAGATACAGCTTGTTTGACAGGGATGTCGGTCGACTCGTCGAACACTGGTATCCATCATCCACCCATAGTGTTGACTTCCCACTTTTAAGAACTCACAGACTCATCTGGACTTTTCTGCTCCATCATCTTGTATTCCCAACTCGTCCGTACTCCACGGGGATCGAACTCCTGATATTCATACAAACTTTCCAATCATCAGACTTTGAAGAGTCTTCTTGATTAACTTTCCAGGACCGTCGTCGTAATCCTTCACTGTCTTTTCACCGTTCAACTATCCCCTGCCCCTGGTTGGACTCTGAGGGGATCTCTTGTCAAAAGGGTTCAAATTACCACTGGTAAGTGAATGAAGATGTCTAACTGCACTTGCACCAGAGATCGTTAGATAAAAAAACGTGCCCCAGGTATGCCCCATGATAAGGCTCAAACAGCACTCTACTGGGGATGCCCCACAATAGAGCTAATAGGGACTTGGAGGGAGAAATGTTGCACTACTGGGGACATGAAGATGAACATCTTCAAACAACACTGCGTCGGGCAACTTCACTGAGGAGAGACCATACGAGGTTCTGTAGGACAAAGATACAGTCACGCTTGAGATGCGAACAATTGTCTTACCTGTTGGTAATCATACCACCCCCGGGAGAGCACTGTGGGTCTCCTAAGTATTCTTCCATCATTGTGAATGTTCGCTTTGTTTAAGAACAATTTTGTGAAAAATTTGTTTATTTTGAAAACAATGATACTTTATCAATTAAAACATGCAAAACGTTTGTTGAGTTGAAACAAATAAGAGTGCAAATAATTGGATAAAAGCTCAAATAGACGTAATGGAATGGTAGTCTGCAAAGGGCGAGACTCCATAGATCTGTATAAGTTTGAAATCGGTGATATATATTGGAGAGGGCTACATCGAACATAATGACCTTTCCTCTACCATTCTGAATTTGCGATGTATTCAAAGCTTCAGTCGACGACGAATCGAGAATCCCTGACGGATGACAGATATAGAGCATAGTCTTGTCGATGCAGTTACTTGCCAAATCCCTAATTTTTGCCTAGATTGCCCCAGTGTGAGGTGTCCAATCTAGCGGGATGCAAATTCTTTTTTCAATGTCTCTAACTTTTGCCTGGATCGCCCTTTCGGGTTTTCAATCCACCGAGACGCTCCTTTTTGCCTAAGTCGCCCTTTGGGGTGTTCAACTTAGCGAGCTGTTTTGCTTTTTTTTTTTTTTTTTTTTTAGGCGAAGTATTTCTTGACTGCATCGGAATTCACAGGACGAGTGAACTTCTTCATCCATTGTAGTAAGTGTTAAAGCACTGCCTGAAAAGGCTCTCTTGACAACATATGGACATCCATAATTTGGGGTTCACTTGCCCCTGGAATCGGGTGTGAAAGATAAGACTTTCTTGAGCATAAGGTCCCTCGGAACACACGAGGCTTGATCTTCTTGTCGAATGTTTTCTTCACTCTCTGCTGATATAACTTGACCATGACACATGGTAGTTGATCTCTTCCTTTCGATCGAATTCAGCATCAGCCAACTTGGGACTTTGAGGGTGCTATTTTCTTTTATTTCTTTCCTTTCTTTTTCTTTCTTTTGATTTCTTTTGATTTCTTTTGATTTCTTTTTTTGATTTTGCACCCTCCTCTTTTCTTTTTTCTTTTTTTTCTTCCTTTTTTGTTTTTGATAATGCCCGAGTTGGCTGTTCTGCTGATTCTCGAGATGCAGCTGAGTGATCTTCTTCTCTTGCTCAAGAAGTCGGGAAATCTCGTCAGGAATCCCTTCAACATCATCTTCGTCCGCTTCGAATACAGGGAATTCAAAATTGGGAGATGACGTCCGATCACTATGTTCAATGGGTTTGAGAAACAACCTGCATAATGATTTGATATGAAAAGCTCTTTGAAAATCAAACAAGACAATCGTTATGCAGATGAAAAGACTGCTTTTATTCCTGTTTTTAAAGGTTTTTTGTGATCACCAATTTCATGCAAAAAGCGAAAAGGGAAAACAAATGGAAAAACAAAAGTTTTAACATGAATTATTTGAATGAAAATATCATTGCACAAAATGCTGCCAACAATGTCATCACTTCTCCTTTTGGCATGGGAGAAGGGTTTTTTAAACAAAGTGATTATTACTCTGACTTATGAACAACTGTAGGAAAGCCCACAGTGACCCAATTGTGATAGATCCCACCGAGGATGACAACTGTCAGTATCCTTTGCATCAGCAGCTTCTGTTTTCTGAACAACCCTTCTGAAGACAAAGTCGGCGCCAGCCCAGGACTTGTTATCTTCAAGCTTGATTATCACGGGGACCCAAGTCTCCACAGTTCGGAATACCTGACTTCACGAGGTCTTGAACCTTCATCTTCAGCTGGAAACAACTATCCACATCATGACCAAGAGCACCCGAATGATACACACAATGTCGTTCAGGCCTATACCACCACCGAGGGTTGACGGGTATGGGTGGCGGGTCTCTGGGAGTAATCAAGTTCCGCTCTATCAACGAGGGATACAGCTCGGCGTAGGACATGGGGATTGGATCAAAAATGATCTTCTTCCTCTCATTACTTGTATTGGCTTGATTACCATTGTGAGGCTGGGAAGCCTGCTGCTGAGGACGATGTTGTTGACGCTGATATTGCTGAGTTGATCTTCTCGGCTGTTGTTGAGTTGCTGGAATAGTCACAGCGGCCACTTGACGATACTGTCCTCTGTTTGCGCTCCTCCGACGGTGCATAGCATTTGTTTCAATCTCTCCCCTTTTGGGTGCCCCAGAGTATGTCTTCTTAGAACCGGAGGAACTTGAAGAGCCAGGATGGCGAACCGGAGCGCGAGTTGCTCTGACATTAACAGTCTCTGCAGCAAGAGGTTGTTCACTGATTCTGATCCCCCTCAATTCATCACCCACGACATGATCATCGACGAGAATGGTGACAGCAATATCCTCATGAGCGGGTATATTCACTGGTGGAGCACGGTGGACTGGTGGAATCACGGCTTCCAGTCTCTGGGCTAAGGCACGCAGCTCCTCTTGCCCCTGAATAGCTCCTTGCATCATTGTCATAAACTGGACCATGTTTGCCCTCATCTCAGCCAACTCTGTCTGAACTTGGTCCATAATCCTCTGATGATTCAATCTGGTTGAGTAACGATGCGGTCGGCGGTCAGCAATCCTCTCTCAGTCAAGAACCGAAGTGAGAAGTCTCTCCAAACATGTCTGTAATGCAAGGATGCTATGTGCATGATATGCATGATATGGGTACTATGAACGATCCTGATAAAGGATATGCATATGCAAATTAACTTTTCTTTTTCATGCATTACTATTTTTTTGGAAAATAAACATGCTATGATGCAAATGATGCAACATGACTAGTCAGGTTGTGCGTCTCAAGGCACAGGGTCAAAGCTTCGGCTTGAACTCTGATCACAAACATCTGAAACCCAAAGTCAATCTGATCAACTGGCATCTGAAACCAATCTGAGGAACCAAGTCACCATAAATCCGACTTGGGGAGTTCCGAAATAAACGAAACTGGAGATTACATCACTATCATCACAGGAACATCCATTGAACGGATGACAGCTAGCTCCTCTGAACAGGTACTTTCAAATTCAACCCGGGGATCCGAAATAAACGGAACCCGCTGATAAACCACGGACAGAACTCCGGCGTCCCAGAAATAAATATCCATAATTCACAGTCACCATCTGTACCGAGAGTCACCAACTGTACCTGTTAAAATGATCAATCCCCTCCCACTCACGGGTGTCGTCTAGGCCAGGGTAAGGTCGAGAGAAACGCAGCATAAATAACCTTTCGCAGAATATCATCCTGTGCACACCCGATGTATGCACCGATAATATCCCACCAGGGTCTGAACTGCTCGTGATGTCAATGTTCCGCTAAGTGGCGTACACCACCCGCTTCCCATGAATCACTCTATTCCTAGGTTTCCTAGATTTCACTCATAGCCTGGGTATTGGGCCTTTTACCTCGAGTAACTCCCACCCCAAACAGAGAAACACAGACAGCACAGCAGATGAATAATGAATGTGAATGAATGCAAACATAAGTGCAAACATAAATGCAAACAGTAAGTGCACATATATACAATGAATGCAATAAATACAACAGCAAACAGCAACCAAAATCCTAACCTAGAGAGCGCTAGGAGAGACTCGCTTAGGGAAGATGGACCAGCACAGGTCGACTTCTCTAGGTCCCCAGCAGAGTCGCCAGCTGTCGCATCGCGCGAAAAACCGGCGGGAAAAGAAGAAACAACAGAGCCGCCACCGTGCGTTATTTATCCCAAAAGAGGGAAAGGAAACGCTCAGAGTAAACCTGGAAAGAACATGGTCTCGCGACCAAAGAGAATGGGTTCGGGAGTCGGTTATGCGAAGGGAAGGTATTAGCACCCCTACGCATCCGTAGTACTCTACGGGATCCGCGCACAAAAGGAAGGAAAAATGGTTGCTAAACACTGCTCAAACTCACACACACTGGCTGAAAAGAGACAAAAGAGAACTGACTGAAACTGACTCGGCAGGATACCGCATCTTGGGCCTACTTAGTCTATCAGGCATAGACATCAGAGTCGAAGTAGTTCGGAACGGGGAAACGACACATGCTCGCTAGGATATCGCATCCTATGCATACGTATCCCCTTGGACGAAGGAGAATCAGAGCATTCGTAGCTCGGCTGACACGCACACACAAACAAACACAGGCAAAGGCAAACGTGGAGCCCGAATGCCAATCACTGGACTTACATCAGCATCCGAACCAAAACACACACAAGAAGGCAAACATGGAGCCTGAATGCCAATTGCTGGGCTTATATCAGCATCCGAACCAAACACACGCACACTGGAACCCAAATGCCACTCGATGGACTTACATCAGCTTCCAAGCACACAACAACGCAACAAGTTAATAGGGAGTCGGAGACTCGAGCCTATAACTGTCAAGCACACACTCAAACAAACAAACAACAAATCGCTAAGGAGTCAGGCACTCGAGCCTAGCAACTGTCAAACAACTCACACAAAAAGAAAAAGGGCGCCCGGAGAGATCAGCTCAATCTCCTGCCTACATACTTCATCTGGTATGAAGATCAGGGCGATGTAGTTCCCCTACGGAGGGATAAAGGACTTAGCCTAACCAGATAACAGAGGGAGACACAACTAGGGAGACTACGACTCGAGCCTAGATGTTATCATGCAAAATCATCCCTAAGTTAAGGTTTCTAGCTAAATGGCACAAGGGCCAACCTATCCTAAGCATGGCTCACACAGGAAGCAAGCCACACACACACTTAACTTGCACAGGAAGCAAGCCAAGCAAAACCTAACTTGCACAGGAAGCAAGTCTAAACTAATCCTAACTTGCACAGGAAGCAAGTCAAGCAATCCTAACTTGCACAGGAAGCAAGTCAAACAATCCTACAAGCACAGATAGCACGCACTATACACAAGCAAGTGGCTCAAACAAGGGTTAGGTTTTAGTCAAGGGGTCATATCAACCTCAACAAACAAACCTCTGGAAATGGGTGAATGTGCTCTTAACCTTGCCATTGAGGGGCTAAGGTGAAGCAGATGAAAGGAGATGAGGGGTGTGCCTCATTGCTTCTATCCCTGACCAGGGAGAGCATTTGACAAGAATGTGTGGGTTCAGAAAGTGGGAACCCTTCTACACATTTGAAACTGACTCAAATGTGCAATTGCACAAGATCTTGGGTTTGTATCTGCAATGCATCAACACAGTGGTGTGAGCAAAGCAGATGACACACTGAATAGTGGGGGATAGATTGCGTATCCCTACCTTCCACCAATTGCCTCTTCACTTAGGAGGACTTTGACTCTATGCAAGGACAAAAGTAAACAGTCACAAACATTGCCTCTTAAGGAGGACTTCAGACAGTTGCCTGGCCAAGTAACAGGCCAGGTCTTCCAGACTACATGAAGTAAAAGAAACATACCTCGATGAAAATTGCTTATACAAGCAAAGCAAAGCAAAAAGTTCACAAGGAACTAAGCAACTAAAGTACCTGAAACAGTCAAGCAGATGTTAGTATGCAACTTCAAACAAAACAAACAGAAACAGACACCAACAGTCAATTAGAGGCACATGGATGTGCAAGGCACAAGGCTCTAGGCATGTGAGCCAAGCCACCTACAAAACAAACAAGTTAGTCATGATATTTAAGCAAGCTCAATCAAAGAGAATTGGTCTCATTGGTCATTTGTTGGTCAACCTGAAAACACAAGCTCAAAAGTGAGTAACAGGACCACTAGGACAAGCCTAGGGTCAAAAATGAATGAGAAAGTCAAAACAGCAAGGGTTAAGTATCCAAAATCATGTTCAAACAATCAAGAAACAAAACCAATTGGGTTCACATTCATATCAATCACTATCATCATTACATGAACAAATTAGGTCAAAACATGGCATTTAGAAGCTCATAGAAGTCAACAGCAAGACTTGCATCAAAACCAAAAAATCACCAAATAAATCAATGATCAATCACAACCCACAGCATGGTAAGCATGTCAAATTTCATCCCATTTGGACAAGTGGAAGGCAGTCAATGGAAATCAGAAAGTCAAAGCAATTTTGAACATGCTCAAAGAAGTCAACCAAACATGTATCAACTTAGAAAATTCATAAGTCAGAGATGGTGTATGATAAATGAATGGGACTAAAACCATGGCAAAGATGAGGATGTCTAGTTATCACATATCAAATTTCATGTCCATCCAATAAAGTATGAGAATTTCACAAATGAAATGGGAACATGTGTCACACAAGGTCAACATTTGACTAGGCAGGGGAGAAAATCTCAAACAATTAGGAAATGCCACAAATAATTCCAAGAAAATTCACATGTAAACTAGACATACAAGAGTAGGTTCATGCAAAAAATCAGATCAATGGGAGGTCAAGAAGCATGGTAATGAAAATCATGAAGTTGGACATCAATGGTGTGACACAAATTGTCACACCCTAATTCAAAACATCATATCTCACAAACCACAAATGATAAATTCACAAACTTTACACCAAAATCACCATGAGTGTGTCTAGTTTAAGCACAAAAAATTTGGGAGCCATTGGATGCATTCTCATCATTTCACAATTGATTTGGCAAAGTGTACAAAAATTGGTCACATGTCACAAACCCTAGCAACATTTAAAAATTACTCAACCAAAAAATCTGGAAAAATAATGATAAAAAAGTAGAGACCATGATGAACACAACACAAAAAATCCCATTAAATTTGGATCAAAATTGGATGAATTATGAATTTTGGAAGTTCGAGTGATTGAATGAAATAAAATGTGAAATTAATTTGGATTAATATTGAAAGAATGGCATTTTTGTAATTCCCTGGGTCACTTATCTAAACACAGTCGTTTTGGCCAGGAAATGAAATGTTATGATTGGCTCATGAGAACCAAGGCTAAGCACACGTGAATGAAGAGAAAAAATCTGGAAAAATCAAAGGCTAGGGTTTTATGAACAGTGGCATCCCTCCCAAATCGTGATTTTCAATTTTCTCCAGAAATGCAAATTGGGAACAGCATTCAAACCAGCCAAACACCCTCATCAATATTCTATCATTCATTTTCAACAATTTGAACTAACATAAGAGAATCGAGCAAAAAACAAATTGGCCATGAAACTTCAGCTCAGCATTATTGATCCATTACTTGACCATTTTTAAAACTAAGGCCATCACTAAACTCAGCATTGAAAGATCTGTTTAAAGCATGCACTAATTAAACAAAAGGGGGGGGGGGTCGAATCCATACCAAAAATTGAAGGGCAGTTGTGTTCTTGATGTTGTTTGGTGTTATTGAAGTGAAACAGTCGCCCTAGAGCCCTCCTGATGATGAATGGTGAAGGTCCTTTGACTTGTGGATGCTTGGAATGGAGTTCAATGCTTGACTGTCATGGAATGGTGGCTGCAAGAACAGTGCTGCAAAAAGCTTTCAGATGTGAAAAGGTGATTGCAATATGCCCATGATGTTGTCTTGATGGTGAATCAACAAAAGCCAGGCTTGGTTATTTGGAGTGTTTTGGACTGTTTTTGAAAATGGCCAAGAGTGTGATTTTTGAGCATGAGAGCACCAAGGCTTTTTGCTGTGGTTAGATGGTGGTTAGTTGTGTTTCAACATGATGCTTGGATGCAGTTTTAAGCAAAGCAAAGCCAAGCTCTTTGGAAGTTCTTGGACAGATTTTGTAATTTGATGAAAATGCCAAGATGTGATTTCGAGGGAATGAGTGCACAAGGGTTTTTGGTATGGTGTGGCTGTCCCTACTGACCTCATGTGATGAATGGATGGACCAAATAAAAATGCAAGGCTTAGTTTTCTGGAGTTTCTTTTGGAACAGGTTTTGAAAAGTGCAAGAAGAGGTTTTTTTTGAAGATGAATGAGAGTGCATGAATGAATTCTGTTACGTTGGTTTGTGGCTGCTAGCTTCATTTGACAGAAAATGAGGGAGGGCCATGCTATTAGATGTTGCTTGAGGTAAGGCAATGCTTGGTCTGTGGTATTTTGGACAAATTTTCAAACATGCCCCCAAGATGAAGTTTGAGAGAATGTTTTGTGTGCAAATGTTGGCTGCTGCTACTCTTCCATGACAGGAAAATGAGGTATAGAATACTGTCTTGAGCCAAGCTTTCTTTTTGGAGTTTTACAGAAAAATTTTGGAAATGGCCAAAGTGCAATTTTTAGAACAAGGTTTTTATGCTGTGTTGTGGCTGCCAAACTGGTTTCATTTTGATGAAAATGGTGGTGAAACACAATGCAAGCTTAAGTCTTTGGTGAGCTTTTGACAGAAAATTCTGAAAATGCCAAAGCAAGGTCAAAAAATGAGGGAGTAAGTGAAGGTGGTTTTTGCTGGTTTGGAGGCTCTCATTCTGGTTCACAAAATGACAGAAAATCTTCCCTAAAATCTGCTGTTGGATGTTGCTAGCAGGTTTTGTGTTTTTGACAGCTTTTTGAAATGCAAGTAAGAGGGGTTCAACCTCCATGATTTCTGTTATGCAAGGTGTTTTTTGATGGCTACTAGCTGCAATTGAATCTCAAAATGTCAGCAAAAAATCATGCCTAAGGTCTGCTCCTTTTGGTACAAGGCATGGCATGGAAGTATGGATGAAAGTGTCCTTTTGTTCCAAAATTCAAGCAAGTAGGACATGGCCTTGATGGGTGCAAGTACTGCATAATTTGAGCTTGCAAACAAACTTTAAATGATATTTCTGAGCTATTCCAATTGGCCAAATGGTAGAAAAATGTTTATATCAAAAAGTCAACTCTTGGTCAAACTTGCATTTAAATGAGACAAGTCAAAAAATGCCATTTTGATTGGTGAAGTTTTGGCACATGAAATTTATATTTTTGGAAAGAGGGGATCAAATGTGACTTGTAGGAAAAAAACCCCACCAAAATTGGCCAAATGGTTTGAGAGATATGGCCTTTTGAAGTTCAAGATTTTCTGAAATCGATTCGATCATAACTTGCCAACCACACGTGGGAATTGAGAGTTCTTGGACTTTTTGGAAATGGGAGAACAAGATCTTCAACTTTCATGTTGGGCAAAAATTCATTTGAAGCTTGTATCATGATGTAAGTTTGAGGATCAAGACTTTCCATTTATGGCAGGTTTCAGTTACAGGTCCAGTTTCCATTTTTGGAAATTTTGATCTGGCTTCAAATTCTTCCATGATGGTGTTTGGCATGATATATGATGACTATTTGGCCATGAATGAGCTCTCACAAACCAATTCCAATCATCAAATCACTGATTAAATGGACAGTTGACTGACTGTTGACTTTCTAGGGTTTTTGACTGTCTGTGCATTAACTGATGACCTCTGAGCCTTCAACCCTTGACTTGAACACTTCAAATGGACCCCCAAGTCATGTGAACTTGATGGACAAACCCTAGGGCCTTAGCTCCTTGAGAAACACCCTTGCTTGCTTGGTTGACTGATCTCCTGATCAGTTTGACCTAATTCCTTGATTGGCTTGCACTTGAGGCAAATGGGACAATGCAATGCTATGCAGTGGACCATGTTATGCTATAACCTAATATGAGAATGTATTTACAATGATGGGTGCAAATTTGAGGTGCTACACCAATCTGCCTTCTTTGGGACTTGTTGTTGTTGTTGCTGATATTGGTTTTGATATTGGCCTTGTACTTGCTATTGCACATTCCCTTTCTGATCCCTCCATGCAAAGTTGGGATGATTCGTCCACCCCAGATTGTATGTGTTGGAGTAGGGATTGTTTTGCTTTAAAAACTTGATATCTTCTATCTGCGATGGTGTTGCAAAGCAGTGAACAATATTGTGTGGTCCATTACAAATGCCACACACATCGTTAGGTGCCTGTTGTACTTGAGCCACTTTCTGAGCACCTATGTTTAGTGCCTTCAACCTTTTCTCCACCTCTGCAGCAACTGCTTCTTCAATTTTTACCTGTTTGTTTGTTTCAAGCTTCAAATCAATTACTGCAGATTTGCTTGACACCCTATCATACAACTCCAGATGCTCATTTGAGGCAATTGCTTCAATTATTTTCTTCATACCGGTGGCTGTTGCAAAGTTAGCTGAGCCACCAGCTGCTGAGTCAAGGATTTGTCTCGTTTGAATTCGAAGACCATTAACAAACATTTACATCTGCTCAGTTTCATCCATGTTGTGAGTAGGACAAGCCACTAGAATTCTCTTGAATCTTTTATAGGCATTTCCTAGTGACTCACCCTCCTTTTGCTTGAAATTTAGGATCTCGTATCTTTTTCTCAGTGACACTGATACAGGAAAATATTCATGCAAGAATGTTGTTTCCATCTCTTCCCATTTAGTGATACTGCCAGCAGGTAAGGAATAGAACCACTCTTCGGCTTCATCTGCTAAAGTGAATGGGAACATACGAAGCCTTAATGCTTCTTCGTTATGTCCAGGCATTTTCAGCGTTGTGCTCATAGTTAAAAACCTTTGGAGATGCTTATTGGCATCTTCATTCACTCTTACAGAAAAGGACCGCCTTTCGAGTTGATTAATTGTGCTGGGATGCAGCTGAAATTGTTCTACATTTACCGGTTGGTTTACAATTGTCATCCGACCACCCGGAGTGTTGTTTCCACCATAGTCACCGAGAAGTCTCTCTGGTGGTGGTGGATCTGCAGCCATGACCTTGGGAGTTGTTTCTGCGTCTGAATCTGAATTCTCTGAGTGCACTAAAACAACTTCCTCCTCCGCTTTTTTTGCTGCTTCCAGTTTTTCTCGCTTAGCTTGTCTCAGTCTAGCGCGAAGAGTTTTTTCTGGATCTGCGTCAAAAGAAAAATCCGCTGAGGCCTTACCTCGCATAAACAAGTTAGACAAATATTAGAATTGAATAACAAGATCGTCACAAATAAAATTTTGGTTGACGAGCAACAAAATTTCAATAGAATAAAAATTAAAATAGGTATTTTGGCAATCCCCGGCAACGGCGCCAAAAACTTGATCGAAAAAAATAGCAAATGTACTATTTTTACCGATGTAGTAATAAGGAGTTTTATTTCCAAGTATCGATCTCAGGGACTGCGTAGGAAATACTTATTTTACTTATGATTCTAGTTGAACAAAAACACAATGGTTTGGTTGGTTTTGGGAATTTATAACAATAAACACAAGAAGATAGTGAAGAATAAATGATTAAGATGAAACATGCTAGGGTGAATGGTTGATTTAAGCAGTTATGAATTCAGTCAAGATTTCCTTAATACACATGAAACATTCAATTACCTAACCTCAGAATGTTCTTCCTTAAGTCCTTAAAGAAGAAACTATTAAACTACCAATTCTTACTCAAATGTCCATTCAATTAATCATTGGTTTTAATCATAAACAATATCAAGGTTTATGGTGGTTTACAAAAGTTCCTAGTCCTAGGTGATGCAATTATAAACCCAATTGTGTGAAAACCCTAACAATCACAATCCTGTTATTGATAGTCATAGATCTAATTGTATTTGTCCGATACAAAAGCATAATAACATCACACAATTGAATTGAAATACGTAACATGGTAATAAGGAAATCCATTGTTCGAATTCATAACATACGATCAAATCAGGACCACCCCCTAACATTGGGGGTTTAGCCTCTCATAGTATTCAAAGAAATCATAGTGTGGAAATTAAACATTACAAAGGATTAAGAGATTTTGATCTTCAATGGTTGATGCCCTTGAATCTCGCCGTCTTCAAATCCTCCGTAGTAGCTATTTTCTCCGGTGCAATGTTTCTTTTCGTACGTCCAAAAAGTCTCCTTCTCTTTCTCTCCCAAGTCTTCTAATAGCCTCAGATGGATTTTCTCCTAGCAAAAAGTCCAAAATACCCTTAATGAACAGGGCAGATCCACACAACATGAAGTAGAATTTCCCAGCCGCGCCCATCAACACGGGCCGTGTTGATTCACACGGGTGCCCGTGTTGATCTTCAAAAGGTGTATTTTTTTAGAGCAAGCTACAGGGGCATCAATACGGGCCGTGTGGATTCACACGGGTGCCCGTGTTAACCCTCTATTTTACCTCTTTGAGCTCTCTTTTCCTGGCAAACAACACGGGCCGTGTTGATGCACACGGGGGCCCGTGTTGACCTGCTGTATCTTCATATTTTTGCCTTTCTGAGCATCCAACAATCAGCTATTAGTCCTTTTGAACCTATGCAACAACCTGTAACAATAACACTACCAAATTGAAGCATAAAAGAGACTTTTTGACACAACCATGTAACAAAATGCAATGCGATAATAAACTAACAAAACATGTTAAATGACTATAAAACAACTAAAAACAACCACAAATCTTACCAAAGTGATGAAAATAGGTCGGATCAAATGTGGGAATTCAATGGAAATGGTGACCGATCATCCTCAATGGGCAAATTTTTGGATACGTAGTATTTAATCCTCTTCTACCTTGAATACCTGAAAAGCTTCCGCAATTCTTGTATCCTGGTCCAAGAAGATTAAATAGGAGCAGCTGTAGTACCCCAAAATTTGCCCCCAATTTTTGCTTTTTCATCTAACCCGTAACCTGAGACCCATCTAACCTCATGCATATTCATCCTCATTCATTCATGGTTAACATTGACTAACAAACATCATAGATTCAAGGTTTATGGTTAACAAAACAGATTGGATTGGAAATTTTGGTATTGCTCATCCTATGGGTTGCAACCCTAATTCTTGATCTTGAGGGATCTTGTGTTTGGATTTGTGGATGTCTGACGTTGACTTCTAAACCCTAATTGTGGGCCCGTGGTCTGAGGTGTAGCATGTGGAGCTTGGTATGGTGTTTGAAACCCTAATCAAGGATAATTGATATTCAGGTGCTTTGCTGGTTTGGCTTTTTAATCTACGGTTCATCAAAACCCTAGTCCTTGGCTTTGAGGTTTGTGAACCCTACAGTTTGCATTGAGGTAGTGGAAACCCTAGTTATGGTTCATGGCATTGATGCACCACTTGAGCTGACTTCTCTCCTAGCTTGAGATTCTTGATTGATACACATCTTTGAACTTTGACTTAGTAAACCCTAATTCATGGTGTTATGTGGTTGATTCAAGGCATGTTTGCATTCATGTTCATTGACCTCATGGTCTCATGATCCATTTGATTAGAGTCTTATTTCATTCCCACTCCATCCATTACTTTCATGGTTTTATTAAAATGACAAGATTCATTCATGCTTTGATTTATAGTCCCATTGATACAAATTCATTTGATCAAGTCTTTCTATGACCCATTAATTCAATTTCATTCATTCATTCAAAGAAAGCCAAGCCATTATGCCTCACACATGACCCCATGCATCAAAACAAAGGAAAACACTCATTTGGCATGATGGAATTTGATTACCATCTTTGGGAAATCGATTTACCAACTCCAGTGGCCAAAAAAATACATTTATGGATGATGTAAATCAATTACCATGTTTGGGAAATAGATTTCCCTGCTTCAGTAGTCAAAAAATGCATTTATGGATGATGGAAAATTGTTTTCCATGCTTGGTAAATCGATTTACCCTAGGACAGTAGCAAAAAAAACAAATTTTCATGATGTAAATCGATTTACATGCTTGGTAAATCGATTTACCCTGGGACAGTGAGTCAAAATACAACATTTTCAGCAATAATGCAATTTCCTTTGCATTCAAAAACAACTTCAATGCTTGCATCAATACACCTTGAAATCTCTACACAATTATGCAACAACCAACCCTAACATTCATGCATTAAACCAAGTATTCCCAACACTTCAAATCATCAAATTTAAGCTATTCTAACATCCCCAACTGTCATAACAGTCCCAAACTAACCACACCAAACTAATTCTAAACCACATCAAACTAACTCCAAACCACAACAAACTAACTCCAAACCTCTTCAAACTAATTCCAAACCATTTTAACTAATTCTAAGCCCCATTCAACCAATTCCAAGTCTCACAAAACTAACTCCAAACCTCCATTTGATCCAAACATGTAACCTATATAAACACAAGTGGGAGCAAAAATCAGAATTTGATCACTCTCAAATTACTCATTGCAAATTCAACTTCTCTCACTTCATCTTCTCCAATTCTTCACCCTACACCAAAGCTCAAACCACCATTGGAGAAAGCTTCACATTGAAGTTTGTTATCAATTGAGCTAAACCTCTTGCCTTCAACAATCATCCCTACATTCATATAATCAATGTCTACAACAATAATTCAATGCAGAATTTTTCAAAGTTGATTCTTGAATAGGAGGAGTTCATAATAGAAGTAGAAAATTAAAGAGTCTAAGTAGCATCCCTCTAGTTTTCTCTTCTCCATCTTCATCACCTTCAAATTTCAACAAGTTCCAAGACAATCCTCCGTCTTGTAGGTCGGTGAATTTTCATCTTTGCTTATTTGCTGAATTTTGATACCATAATGTAGCTTGTGTAGTGGAGAATCAAAACCCCAAGGTTTAGTGGTTTGATTCTCCTCCATCTCCATTTAATTTTAGATTTTGTGCTTAGGGTTATTGACTTTAATTGCTCAATTTCCAGAATTAATTAATTTGTGGTTAGAATGGATAAGGGATTAGGATAGAAAAGTTTGAGCGGAGTAAGAAAATGGTGTTTTTTCTTGATTCCGGCCAACTCCGCCTCCTCTGGCACGGTGGTGCCGGAGCTCCGGTGGTGGTTCTGTTTTGACATGAGAATTAGAAGATGATGTGTAAAGATGAGAGAGTGAGTGTTGAATTTTTCACATGCCCATTTGCAAATTCTGTTGGGCTTAGCCATTAAGCCCAATACTCTGCTTTCTACACCCCTGTTTTGCTTAGTAACATAATTGTTGAATCCAACTACATTTCTTAGTGTTTGGGCTTATTCTGTTGGGCCCAAAGCCCCTAGTGCTGAATTATGCACTCTTTATTCATGGCCTACACCCCCTTAGCTCAAGATGTTAATTACCATTTCAATTACCTTTAATTCCATTTTATTTTGTGTTGATATTTTTTGGTAATTGTCTTGTTAGCATTTTAATTAGGTTTAATTAGAATTTAGGAATTAATTGGAGTTTTGTATAGTTTTTTTAATTAGATTTTAATATAGTTTAGTTAGATTCGGAATTAGAAAATAGTTAGATTTTAGTTAATTTTAGAATTTAGCTAATTCTTGAACATTAGGTTAATTTTAGAATTTATGGCTTAATCAATTTGTAGTTTCCAATTAAACTTTAATTAGAAATAAATTTGGGTTCATGATTGGATATTTTTGTGAATTGACCATTTTATCCCTTAGGGGTTATTTTGTCATTTTGACCATTTAAATGCATGCTCCCCTAGGATTTTAACATAGATTTTCTAATCAATCATAACATGTGCCCTTAGTTTAGGTTGACTTAATTTCTCACCATTAGATTAGGACTAACCTAGATTCCAAATCATTTCAAGCCCTCCGATTCAAATTGATCAAAAGTAATTTTGATCAATTAAATCCTTTGAACTTGTATAATCCCACAGTCTAATTTGAATGGCCAAAAGACCCTTGGTCACTTAATAAGACTTTTCTTCTAAGCTGTGGAGCTCAAGGCCTCAAGTCAAGATCTTCAATCAAGGCATCCTCAGTCATACAGCAGTGGATTATGCAAGTACTTCAAAGGTGGCATCTTCAATAGCTTGTTAAATCAAAGTTAGAATTATGCGGCATGAGCCTTAAGTAATAGAGAAGGAGTGGGACGGGAGTATTCCTACCCCCATTCTGAGTATCTTTAGGTATGGGATGTATGACCCAACGCTCATTGTATTCACCTCTATTCATAAACTTTGGCACAATTCTAATCATACGGTTGACAAGTCTCTCTCCCTTCATAAACCATCATGCAACAAACAAGGACTGCATCAACAACTTATCAATCATGAATCGAGTTGTACGATATGAGCCTTAAGCAATAAAGAAGGAGTGGGACTGGAGTATTCCTACTCCCACTTTGAGTATCTTTGGGTATGATACGTATGACCCAACGCTCATCGTATTCACCTTTATTCATAGAATTTAGTGCAATTCGAATCGAACGATTGATAAGGTCTTCATCAACACAAGAAACAACTAAAAAGATTCTCCTCTCTCCACTTGAAAGTTAAGATGAGAGTTACATGTCACGAGCCTTAAGTAGTAAAGAAGAAATGAGACTGGAGCTTTCCTACACCCATTCTGGATATCTTTGAGTGCGAGACGTTTGGCTTGTTGCTTATCGTATCCACCTTTACTCATAAACTTTAGTGTGATTCTTATCCTATAACTATCAAGTCTACTCATTCTCTATTCTATTCACTTCAATTCTAATCATCCAATCATATTCGTTTTCCTTCAACCACCTTGTTTTCAGCCCTAGTGGACTGAACTACAAAAGCTCTGATTTCCTTATTGCACTATAAGGGTACGTAGGCAGGAGAACCGGGTTTCTTCGCGAGCTATATCTTATTTATCAACCTATCTTCTCTATCCAACGAATCATTCTTCATTCACGCAATCTCTACCATCTTTTTAAGATCAATCATACTTCTCATTGGACTCCTTGTCTATCCTTTTAGGACGATAACGACAGTCCACCTCCTCAATCGAGAGTTGTTTGGCCCGTAACCCAAACATTTAATTCATTCTTTTTCGGCTAAGACGCCACTTTGCTCTTCGATTAAGAGTCTATCCTTCTCTTGGATCCAAGATACTATCCTTATTTGATCTCGAATTATTGATTCCCCAGCAAGTGATTCATTGTACTATCCAGTACTACAATCCTTCCTTGAAGAAATGTTTGTCTTGTGAGTCCCCGTTGCTTAGACAAATGTATCTCTCTTTCTATTCTCGTAGTTCTGAACTACGATTGCTCTGACTTTCTCATTGCACAATGAGAATACGTAGGCACGAGGATGCGAATCCTTGGCAAACATACTTTTAATTATTCCTCTTCCGCCTTAGGGCACCATTCATACCTTTCACGATCCATTACCTACCTTCGATCATAAGTCGTTCATCCAATGACATACTGTCTCTTTGACATCAAAATATACTTTCCTTGAAATTCCATATACACTCTTTTAGGACGCCTAACGAAAAGTCCGTGTTTCTCTCTAGAGTCGTTTGGCCCGTAACTCAAACACCTTTATGCTATAAATCTCGTTTCTCTTATGAATTCCAATACACTTTCACCTTTCGATTTCAAACAATACTCCTTCAGTCACTTGTCACCAAACAATTACTTATGTGACTTTGGTCACTTCACTCCACTCATCTCTATGATGCATTCATATTCTACCTTCCTTCACTCCATGTGATATACCTATTCTTTGAGTCAAATACACTATACCTTTGTGCTCCATCTTGTACCTCCTTGTGAACCGAGAGTTGTTTGACCCTTAACCCAAACACCTAATTCCTCTTGTTTTTGGTTCTTCCAATACAGTGATACAGCGCTGTAGGCCCTCACTTGTTGGTTCATACCTGTTTACTTTTGGGTTCATCTTTTCACCCTTGTTGGAGCTCAAAACATTATCCTTTGGTTTAGACCGTACTGTTCTCACACTTTTTTTCATCTCCCGCCTCTAGTTCCTTGAAGCTCTGAATTCCTCATTGCACTATGAGGATACGTAGGCATGAGGGCCCTAATTCTCACAAAGCACTTTATCTATCTCTTTTCTTTTCCCTTATTTTGCGAGTAATCTTTAAATAACACCTATTCGAGCGAGAACAATTAAACGGTTCCCATAGAGTACCATGGATGTTTGGGGTGCTAATATCTTCCCCTTGCATAACCAATTTCCTTATCCAGTGTATCTCTTTCCCCTCAGGTTTTATCGATGTTTTTCCTTCCCTTTGGGGATAAATAAAGTTCGATGGTGACTCTGTTGTATGTTCGAGCGTGCAATACGTTCGAGTATATTTCCGCTAGCTTCACATGTTAACATCAAAGATTACAAATAGAAGCCATGTTGCAACCATACAACTTGAACATTTCGTATGTTGGAACCTTGTGATGCGCAATCTTCTAAGCAATTACACATTTTGAGGGAATGGTGTTTTTAGAAAAAATGGGTTTAGCCTAGGGAATATCAAGAGAAAATTAAAATTTTAACACATAAGCATCTTTGAGGGACACATCACTTAATGTGGGGGTTTTATAGATCAATTGGTCTTTTTGTTGAGTTGCGGGAATGATTATTTGCAACACATGATGCCCCGAGAAGGGAAATGGGTTAACCCGTCAATAAGAAAGTTTCATTCGTTACCAGAGATTAAATCACCTACATGAAAAATTTATAACGTGATCATTAACATTCCTCCGGTGGATAACATGAAGGACAAGGTCACCACCCCAAACATCACTAAAAAATTTGATAGAATTTCCATCATTAAGGAGTAGGTTGTATGAGCCATAAAGACACCTTATTCAAATTTGATGTTAGGCCTGATAGAGAAAAATATATGATGCTTGATGACTCAATAGGATTTGGGCACTATACTTTTGAGAAAAATATCCCAAGACTCCTTTAAAAGAAATATTGCCCATCAAAGCTTAAGATTGAAAGCTTCATTGAAGCAAATTATAGATTAGACCCTATCCCACCTTGAGAGTAAGGTTTACAAACCTTCTTCCATGCCACACTAACCATCTTCTTTTTAGTGAAATCACATATCCAAATAAAATTTCTAGTGGTAATTTCCAAGTCCCTTAGCAAACCCATAAGGCATGCATAAACAAATATAGAGAGACTCAATACTAAAAATGATATATTTGACAAATTCGACTATTCGTACAATTGAGAGTAAATATTTATTCTAAGCTGAGAGTTTAGCCTTTACATTGTCAACAATAGGCTGCAGGTAACAAGCCTTAGGCATGCCTTTAAGCCTTTGATGAAACTTGTAAGACTGACAATTTGGTTAAGTTTTGCAGAAGAAATAGAATAACACAAAATAGTAGATTTGTTGGTACTTATGACTTGACTAGAAGTTTAAGAGTACCAATGAACAAATGAATAACGACATTGATATTTGCTAACTTGCATTTGTAGAAAAGGAATATGTCATCAACTTATAAAATATGTGTTGAGCATGACTCATATTGTAGAGATTATTATGGATACCGTTGAGATAACTATGACTAGAGATAATTGTTTACTGAAGGTAACTATGGATTAAGGTCTAGGTAAATTGAACTCAAACATTATATATATATATATATATATATATATATATATATATATATATATATATATATATATATATATATATATATATATATATATTATAAGTCATCTTACCATTTTAAAATTAATAATATATTTTTTAATATACTCTCTATCATTTATTATTAGTTATTCTTCCAATTCTTTAAACTTCTCTCTTATGAATAATAAAATTATAAATTTCTCTTCTTCATATAAAATTACTCCCTCTATTCCTTTTTAAGTGTCACTTTTTTGATAAATTTTTGTTTCTTTTTAATTTGCAAAGTTCAAGATAGCATTAAATGCACTTTTGTCAAAATTACTCTTATGTAATTATTACAGAAAAAGAAAAAGTAAAATAAATGTAGTATTCAATTAGGGGTATTATAGGTAAAAGTAGAATTATTGTTTAAAAAGTAACAATAATGATTAATTTTCTTGGTATGTATAAAAAGTTAAAAAATGACACTTAAAAAGGAACGGAGGGAGTAATTATGTTTCTTAATTCACGTGAAATGTCCAAAATATCTTATAATTTAAAATGATATAATAATTACAAAAATCGAATAAAAGAGAGATGATCCGTGTTTTAACCATCAAATTGGTCATCGAACCAATAGACATATTGAGTCATTGATTTATTGGTGGAATCATTGAGTTACTAGTTGAACCGCATGACTAAGTTAAATTAAATCAAATAACTCAGTTGAATAAACCAATCTCTATAACAAAAATATATAATTATTAAACCGACCAAACCGAATGACTCGGTCTTTAAAAAAATTACGACACCTTCAAAAATTTCAAAATATCATAATTTCACTTGTTCATTCTTTAAATCAAATTCTAAACATAGTGATCACACATAACACAATAGAACAAATTCAGATTCAAATAAAATTTTGAACAAAATCTCGTTCTAATAAATTTAATTCTAAGAAGGAAAAGTTGTTCGAAATAAATTTCGAATAAAGTCTACTTATATTTTAATTTTATTTAAAAAGATATGTGTCAAAAAAACGTCGTTTTGTCGGAAAAAAACAAACATTTAACCAATTGATTTATTAAAATCATGGACTCACCAATCTTTATTGATTTTGCGGGTTGTTATCGGTTCTCAGTAGTTGAATAGCTTATCCAAATGTAACAATCAAAACACACTGATAATCCCTCTTATTCTCAATTCAACGTACCAATTCAGTTCAATTTTTAAAGAGGATCATGTAATTTCAAATTAGGTTAATATTTTGTCATTTAGTGGAATATAATAATATTAGGAGGGAATTGAAAGAATTCTTTTTTACAAGATAGAGTATTTTAGCAATTATTAAAAAAAATCTACATATGGTAACAGCAAGGAAAATATGAAGCAGGAATAGAATAGAATAATTTTATCAATCAATGATGCGGATGCATAAACTCTACCATCGGCTCACTCTCCTCTCTTTATCTTCGCCACTATCTCTCCCTTCCAATCCTTCTCTTCTTCCTCTCGCACCTCCCCTCCCCTTCACTCTCCGTTACAGAACCGCCGCCAACTTCGCCCTTATGTCCACCTCGCGGTTTAGCAATTTAGCACCTCTCGCTGCTGTGTCCACCGAAGATAGCGCCGGCGGAGCCTCCAACGGCTCCGTTTCCTCCTCTTCCGCCGCCGATACTTTCAATCAATACGAAGGTTAACTCAATTCTTCTTACTCCTTTACTGTTATCCACATGTTTATCGCAAAGTTAACGTGTTTATCGGATTATCCTTATGTAGCACTTTTCATTTCTCGATACTGTCAAATGAAGTTAATATTCACTCTTGATTTTCGCACTAGTTCACTAGTATATATAATTTTTCATCTCGATTCGCGATACTGTGCAAATAGTCAAGTACTAATGTTCTTGCTTCGTTATCTATGTAATTGAGAAACCTATAGTTGATACAGGATTAACTGATTTGATGATTGATGAACTTATTTTGAAATAGTTAAAAAAATTTACTGCTGATGAAATATTTGATTACTCGGATGAATTTTCACCTTTCTGTTTACTTATAGTGTAGAGTTTTGCATTAGCAACTTTTAAAGTTTAAGCTCCTGAAAAGTGTGTGCATGAAGTGAAGAGTTTCTCTTTATTTTCAGTTATATACTCCTAAGGCTCTATTTGGATAATCTCAACTTAATTATCATATTTATCATATAGGTGCTTATGTATTACTATTAACTATTTTTATAATAAAAGACAATAAAGTCAAATTGTTTTTATATAGGCTATAAAATGTATTTATGAGCTATTTTTAAGAGCTTATGCATAAGTCATAAGTTCTTTTCATCAGCTCCTTCAAGCAGTCTCACAATTTGTGATCGTGCCTCTTATCTGCTATTGGGATGCAAAAATGCTCATCATCTCCATGCGAGTAGATCTATCTAAAATGAAACCCCTGTGAACAATATGTGGAGAAAGCCTTCTGCAGGTCGTCTCAAATGTAACATAGACGCATCTTTCTCAACGACTTTCAACAAGGTTGGTATAGGTATTTGTGTTCGTGATGAAGAGGGGCAATTTGTGGTTGCTAGAACAGAGTGGATGTCAACAATTACCGAGGTTGATACGGGGGAGGCTTTAGGCCTTCTAGCTGCCATAAAATGGGTGCATGAGCTTGGTTTGGATGGAGTGGGTGGATTTTGAGGTAGATTCAAAAAGCGTAGCGGATAATGTGAATAGCCAACAACAAAATTTGTTAGAGTTTGGCGAGATTATCAAGGAATGTAAACGCTTACTAGCCCGTTATTTTATGAAGTCTCATGTTAAGTTCATTGGAAGACAGGCTAATGAAGTTGCTCATGCTTTGCCAAGGGTGGCTCCATCTCTTGCTAGTTTTCATAATTTTATTGATATCCCAACATGTATTCAACAGGTTCTTATTAATGATATGAATTAAGTCTTTTCCCGTAAAAAAGAAAAACTAAACTCAAATAATTTTATCCAAACAGGCCCTAAGTGTTTATGTACTCAAGGTAAGCCTTGCAATTTTTAGATTTAGTATTTTGAGTTTCTGATTGAAATAGAACTAAGCTTACTTCTATTTTAATGTCTAGATTATATTGCTGTTTCTAATTGCTGATGTTTGTTTTAATTGATTGATGTTAGATGATTCAACTCTAGGAGTAGGGTATCGTGTTCCTCCACCGGTGATCCGGGACATCGTTGATGCTCCCCCTGTTCCTGCATTGACATTTTCACCACATAGAGACAAAATAATTTTTCTTAAGCGAAGAGCTTTACCTCCACTGACTGAATTAGCCAGACCGGAGGAAAAGTTGGCCGGTATACGCATTGATGGACACTGCAATTCAAGGAGTCGTATGTCATTCTACACCGGTTTAGGGATCCATCAAATTCTTCCTGATGGTACATTAGGACCAGAGGTTGAGGTGCGTGGTTTCCCTGAAGGCGCGAAGATAAATTTTGTTACTTGGTCTCCTGATGCTCGCCATTTGTCCTTCAGCATTCGTGTGAACGAGGAAGACAATAATACTAGTAAACTCAGAGTATGGATTGCAGATGTGGAAACAGGGAATGCTAGACCTTTGTTTCAGTCTCCTGATGTACATTTGAATGCAGTTTTTGAGAACTATGTTTGGGTAGATAACTCTACGCTGTTAGTTTGCACCATTCCATCAACTCGTGGAGCTCCACCGAAGAAACCTTTGGTTCCTGGGGGGCCAAAAATTCAATCTAATGAAATGAAAAACGTTATTCAAGTAAGAACGTACCAGGATTTGCTGAAGGATGAATATGATGAAGATTTATTTGATTACTATGCAACATCTCAGCTTGTTTTAGCATCTTTGGATGGTACCACAAAGAATTTTGGACCACCAGCTGTTTATACCTCTCTGGACCCTTCTCCAGATGAGAAGTACATTATGATTAATTCACTGCACAGGCCATACTCTTTTATTGCACCTTGTGGAATATTTCCAAAGAAGGTAGAGTTATGGAGCGCTGATGGAAAATTTATCAGGGAGCTTTGTGATTTGCCGCTTGCCGAAGACATACCAATTACATCCAATAGTGTGCGAAAAGGGATGCGTTCTATTAATTGGAGAGCTGATAAACCATCAACACTTTACTGGTATAAATCCAACTTCCAAGTATTTAATTTATATTCCTTCTTAGGCATGTACTTTGGCAACATCACAAATTACTATAATAATTTAAGTCAACTTATAAAGCATGCATTTTCTATTTATTTAGACATTTGCAGATCTGCAGTTGAAATTTTTTTAATTATTTTTTCGCAAACTCATTTAAGTGTTTGGAAACTTAAACTTCCCAAGAATGTATTAATAATAAAGTTCATTGGCATGCAAATAGTACTAAGCATGCAGTTTTTATGAGCACCATTCAGGTATACGGTTAAACTTACCTGTATACATGTATCCATACATACATATGTCATCCACTTGCATCACAATATTTTGGGGTTCTTATGGAATATTATGTTTAGGCATTTGAAATTGTGTTTTACCTTTTACTGAATTACTCATATTGCAATTTGCAAGTCAATATTTGATCACCTACCGTTCTTTTCTCCAACTTGCTTATCTCATTTTCTTCCCCCTTTTATGGTTAGTTTTTGACTTTTTCATCATATGGACTTCTCACAGTTAGATTTTTTCACAGTCAAGCTTAATATTTCCTTTATTTTACGTAAGATATGTTTGTCCTTGCATTTTATATTGTTTTTGTAGTCCCATTAGTTATATATCTATTTTTATTTTGTGATTTCTTTCGGTTATTTATTTGAGGTTTCTAGGGTAGAAACTCAAGATGGGGGTGATGCAAAAGTGGAAGTTTCTCCTCGTGATATAATCTACTCACAACCTGCTGAACCACTAGAAGGTGAACAACCGGTGATATTACACAAGCTTGATCTCCGCTATGGGTATGAATACAAATTATTGATTCACATTTAGCCAACAACATATTTGGACATAATCGGATCCTTTCTAAAATTGTTTATTCTTTCTTAGCATTTCAAATGTGTTGCTCAAAGCCAAGGTTTGCAGTTGACATTGTCACTTCAATGCCAAGTCTCAACCATTTTCAAATATTCTATGCTAGTGCTTTGCTTGCTATTAATATCTATTTACATGCTTGATCATCATGTCCAACATTTGGTTTGCATACTCATAGTCTGACATGTATGTCCATCATATAACACCTGTTAGGAAAAGGTCTGACCAATTTCATGGTTGATGTTCTTGTTTTCTGTATCTACAGAGGAATTTCTTGGTGTGATGATTCGTTAGCTTTTGTATACGAATCTTGGTTTAAAACAAGGCGAATAAGAACATGGGTAATTTCTCCTGGATCTGAAGATGTGCCTCCTCGCATCCTATTCGATCGATCTTCAGAAGATGTGTACTCTGATCCTGGCTCTCCCATGTTGAGGAGAACCCAAGCTGGAACATATGTTATTGCCAAGATAAAGAAGGGGGGTGACGAAGGAAGATATATCTTACTGAAGGGAAGTGGTGCAACACCAGAAGGGAACATTCCATTCCTTGATCTGTTTGACATGTAAGTGTCTTAAATTATTTGTTTCCGGTGTATACCCTTACAGATTCTCATTTATGCTCAGATGGTTTGGATCAAAATGTTACAGACATACAGGTAATAAAGAACGAATCTGGGAGAGTGATAAGGAAAAGTATTTTGAGACTGTTGTTGCTCTAATGTCTGATCAAGAAGAAGGGGATTTACAGTTAGATAGGCTGAAAATACTGATTTCAAAAGAGTCAAAAACAGAGAACACCCAATATTATTTTGTTAGCTGGCCAGATGCAAAAAGAGTTAAGGTTACAAATTTCCCTCATCCATACCCTCAGCTTGCATCATTGCAGAAAGAGATGATCAGGTATCAAAGAAAAGACGGGGTTCAGCTTACTGCTACATTATACTTGCCACCTGGTTACAATCCATCAACAGACGGTCCTTTGCCGTGTTTGGTTTGGTCTTACCCTGGAGAATTTAAGAGCAAAGATGCTGCTAGCCAAGTTCGTGGTTCTCCAAATGAGTTTGCTGGGATCGGTTCCACATCACCCCTTCTTTGGCTGGCTCAAAGGTGTGAAAATATCTTTGACAATTATCTGTGTTGTCCTGCTCTAGATGATTTGGCATTATTTAGTTCCTCTGTTCCAGTTCAGTATATTTTGAGTTAAATTAGCTGGACTGTTCTTTGATTACTTTAAGTGCCACAGGTTTGCAATTCTATCTGGACCAACCATTCCTATTATCGGTGAGGGTAAAGAAGAGGCAAACGATAGGTAAATTGATAGCAGTACTGTTATAACTGTGGAATCATTACTGTTTACTTGCTACTAAATAATTGCTCTTAATGAGCACCTAGAGAAATCTCCTTTTCAGTCTCATTTCTCTTCAAATTCGAGTTTCAAATATTTGGCCTCTTCACTCTTGTGAGGCATAGGTTTCCTCTGTGTTTCTTGTTCTGCATTTTCAAATTTTATTGAAGTAATCATACTCCATATTTAATGAACAGTTAAAGTTTATCTGATTATGTTTTCATTTTCTTTATCTGATTAAATATATACAAACCAGCTATGTAGAGCAACTAGTTGCAAGTGCAGAGGCTGCCGTGGAAGAAGTTATCCGGCGTGGGGTAAGCTTTTGTTTATACTTGTGTAGTAGATTAAGTTATCAATCCAATAGAAATATAATTTGAATCAAGCATTTTCCGGTTGTCCCGTCTAGGTAGCTCATCCAAAGAAAATAGCTGTTGGTGGACATTCCTATGGTGCGTTCATGACTGCCAACCTCCTAGCACACGCCCCTCATCTCTTTTGTTGTGGAATTGCTCGTTCTGGTGCTTACAATAGAACGCTTACTCCTTTTGGTTTTCAGGTACTACCTATATAATGGCTCGATTTTTATTATTCCAATTGCCTAGTATTTTCCATAAATTGTCTTTTGCTCCTCAGTTCCTTTTAATCTCCTTTCCATAAAATATCCCTTAGAAATGAATATCTTACATCTTATACACTACTTTCTTCTGTAGAATGAAGATAGAACTCTCTGGGAGGCCACTAATACCTATGTCGAGATGAGTCCCTTCATGTCCGCAAGTAAAATTAAGAAGCCTATCTTGCTTATACATGGGGAAGAGGATAATAATCCAGGAACATTAACCATGCAGGTAAGATAGAAATTTCCACCTCTATTATTCTTGTAAACAGTCACTAACTGACTATTGCAGTATTTAAAATAAAAACCCTCTTGTAGTCTTACTTTACCCAATTTCTTGCTGCTTCTATCCTTTGTGCTGCTATGCAGTCAGACAGGTTTTTCAGCGCTCTGAAGGGTCACGGTGCTCTTTGTCGACTGGTGATTCTACCTTATGAAAGCCATGGTTATTCTTCCAGAGAAAGCATCATGCATGTCCTTTGGGAAACAGGTAGATGGCTGCATAAATACTGTGTGTCAAATACTTCCGATGCAGGTGAAGACCATCCCAGTACAGTCAAAGACAATATTAGCAAAGGGACTATAGATGCTGAAAGCAAAGTGGCTGCAGCCAGTGGAGGTGGCAGCAAAGAAGAATGTGATCTCGAGCATGAAGAATCTCATTCTCTGCCAAGATCTTCCTTGTGGTAAGCTCTTCAACCTTAAAATTTGAAGTCCAAATAGAACAGTCTGCCAAACTAGTTAAACACTTAAATGGTTTTTACTGCCTATTCCTCCCCCCTATATTTTTACCTTGAACTCTTTTTTTTTTTTTTGGTAGAAAAATTCTCCAATCTTCTGGGAAGCACTAGAATTGAAGCATCCAAATGATTACATTCCATTTACATCATAGTTATTGAATATCAAACGCATTCCTTCAATAGCTTCTATAGCAATAATTGCATTGCTGGTGCGGTGGCAGGTTTTCCAAATCATACATTCATTGAATCATCAGGATGTTTATCATCTGTGATCAGTGTTTTCAGAAAGATCTTAGCTGCTTAGGCGAATAATGGACAGTATAGTTTAAACATATGTACTTGAGTAATAAATAACTAAACTATATGCACGACTATGGAGTTTAGGGCTGTTGGGCTTTCTAACATCTTGCTTCCTAGTTATTCAGCCATGATTCATTATTGTATTTCACAGCAGATCAAGGATGTTGGATTGTTGGTTTCAATGATATGTACAAGTTCTGTATTATTTTGTAATTTGGGTTCATAATTCAAATATAGGTCAGACAGAAAATTGTTTTGGATTTATTTAGTCAATGAATGGGTTGGTTTCAACATTAGTTTATTTTGTTTGTTTGGTGTAAATCGTTTATTTTATGTGCAACTCTAATTATTAATCCATGAGTTTAATCCACGAGTCTTGTGGGAATCAAATGAGTGGCTAATAAGAAACGATTGTCTAATTCTTCCGAAGGGTTTCAACATTAGTTTACAAATTTTTGCTAAAAAGATATTAGTTTCAAAATTAGTTTTGGGGGAATTTCTTTTCCCACATCTATAGGTTCTCCCAAACTCCCGGCAAAAAGTAAAAAATGTCTCAAGTTTTTGGAGTGTATATCCAGAAGCGTCGTTTTTTCACAAAATATGTGTAAATGCATCATTTTGTCAAAATTTAATTTGGAGATACATCTCAGTATGTGTCCGCAGATTTATCTTTGGATTAATCATTATTTTCAAATTCATAGAATTTTTCGGAGATGCATCTCCGAACACGTTTAATTATATATAATACGCACATACAAACCCTCTTCTCCTTCTTCATTTTCTGAAATTTTTACAAACCCCATTTGAAGCTTTTAAGGAACTTTCTTCCAATCCATTTTTCAAGGATCAACACTACCTCTACTTCAAAATTTTCAATCTCAACTCACTCCATTAACTACATTCAACATTTTTCATCCATAACTCTTTTGAGTAAGTTTCTCATTTCACTTTTTTTATAGTTTTAATTAATGTATTAGGTAAAATAGGTTGTTTTAAATGCATCAGATAGTAGTCACATTTAAAATAAGTAGTTAAAGACATCCATTCTCATTTGGTTGCATCCTCGGAAAAAACACATGGCACTTACTTTGGATCTTGTGCGATACTTTAAAGGTTTTTTATGTCATGTTTTGAAGGTATGCAGATTTCTAGAGAGATGATTATAAAGACCAAGATAAAACTTTGTAGGCCCCTCAATCCTGGATCCAGACCATAATGCTTATTCATTTACCTTAAATAGATTATCTCTGCATTTAAGCCTTATTCATATATTCTCTTACAGTATTTTTGGGTCGGACGACCCAACTCGGCTTCTAACTGACTTAAACTTATATTGCTATCATGGACAGGTTCTTGCTAGTCTTTGGAAAACTCTTGATACTTGGACGAGCTCTTTCTACCGGGGAGATATCTTGATAGCTAGGCTAGCTCTTGCTACTCTGGCAAGCTCTTTATAGTTACGCATGCTCTTTCTAATCTTGGTTGAGATCTTGTTACTCGGAAGAACTATTGCTACTATTAGCCGGGATGAGCTCTTAATAGTTGGTCGAGTTCTTGCTACTCTTGGGCAAGCTCTTGCTACTCTTAGGCGAGCTTTTAATACTTAGGTGAACTCTTTATACTTTTGAGAGATCTTGCTACTCTTGGACGAACTCTAGCTACTTTTGGACGAGCTCTTGATACTTAGGTGAACTCTTTCTACTTGGGCGAGCTCTTGATACTTCGGCCTACAACACGATCTACTCTCGTGGTCTGTGTTCTTCATCGTGATTTTTAAAAATGTGTTATGCTTTTATTTTCCAAGTGAATACTTTATTAAAATTTTCAATGTATGATTGATTGTCGTGTGCATGTTTAATGTATTGTTTTGACGAAGTCACCCATAGGAAATCCTGGTGGGTTCTCACATTATGTTTATGTATTTGTATTTAGTAGGCGCAAGGAGAGCATAGTGGGTTCCTGCATTGTGCTCCTATAGGAGTAAATATTTGTGCAAGGAGAGTCCGATGGGTTAATGTTTGGTGATTTTCTAAGAGTCTTCATTTGTTCAAGGAGATCTCGATGTATTCCTGTTTGGTGCTCTTCTAAGAGTCATAATTTGTGCAAGGAAAGCCCCGTGGATTCTTACTTGGTGCTCTTCTAAGAGTATTAATTGGTAGAAGGAGAGCCTGATGGATTCTTGCTTGGTGATCTTATAAGAGTCTTAACTTGTGCAAGGAAAACCTAGTAGATTCTGAAGGTAGAGAAAAACAAGAAAATGAGGTTTGAATTGTTTTGAGAAAATAAAACTTTTTGGAATTTAGACACACGCAAAAACAAATAAATTCAACACATAATTTTATACTGGTTCGCTTGAAATTCAAAGCTACTCCAGTCCACCCGGCCAAGGTGATTTCGCCTTCAAAAAGGACTTAATCCACTAATCTTGAAAGATTACACGAACAACCGTCTAAGAGAATAAAGATCTCTTAGCCCTCTCAAGTTTATAGACTTCACAAGTCACTTGAGGAAATTTCTTAGCAATACAATATGATTACAGTAATGATTGGTGCTTCTAAAATAAGCAGAAATTACACAATGTAAGAGTAAAGAATTATTTCACATGTTAGAGTAGTAACTCGTGTGAGAGAATGAATAATGAATATAGTGGAAGTATTGTATTCTCGTGTGTTTCAGGTCAGTTCTTTGAGAAGCGTTCCATCCTTTATATAGGAGTGATGAGAGGACCGTTGCAGGATGTTAATGTCAGAATCTTAGGCAATGATGGATGATTAATGTCATTAATTTTTGTGTTCTTTCCAAAACAATTTTGGGGCGCCATAAACTTCTTCCTGAATTAGATTCTTTCCATAAGTGGGTTCCTTCATAGCTAAGTATTCTGAATTAGATAGATCGAACTTCAGAGTCTCTATTCAAAAGGGTATCATCAGATAGATGCTTGTTGCTGATTGTCTTCAGAGCTTCCTTTCACTTGATTTCATCAGAGCGTAAGTCTTCAGATTCTAGAGTCATTCTTCCACTTCAGAGTGTCTGATGTCTTTTGTTTAGCTTGCACTTGCGTTGATCAGAGTCAGAGCTTCTGCTTGCGTATCTTCTAATTGATATCGTAGACTTTGATTATGTATCTGATGAGTGTCTATCTGACTGTTTTGATTAGAGTCCTACATCCTTAAAAAATTTTCGTTAGGGTATCATTTTTGTTTCATCCTTTGTTATCATCAAAATCTTAAAGATACATTGTAGAACTAAATTTGTTCTTACAATCTCCCCCTTTTTGATGATGACAAAACAAGTCAGAGTGATGATGAAGCAGTAAATAATATCTCAGAATCAGATAAGAACAAGGGACTCCCCCTGAGTTAAATCATCAGATTTCTCAGAAGTTCTTACCAGACCTTCGTTGTGTGGTAGTTGGTTTATATCTTAGCTGTTATCCCACATAACTTTAGTTTTCATAAATCATTAAGATATTAATATTCACAGTGCATTAAGAGGTTTAGATATGTATTTTCATCAGAGCTGTTTTAGTTCTCCCCCTTTTTGTCAGACTCAAAAATACGTAGAAAGCAAAGCAAGAAACAGATATTCATATATAAGAGAGAGAGTTGGTACAGATAGGCATCAATAAAGGCATATATCAGAAAGCATAAGAAAAACATCAGAAGAAGACAACAAAAAAGAGCCTAAGTGCCTAAGGGTTTGGAGGCAGAGGCATCCTTTGGAGCAGTTGAGTTAGTAGGTTCTGAATGTTGTTGTTGACGGAGTCCTGGTGATCCAACCTAGCTCTCACAACTTGTTGTTCCTTTTGCAGTTCCTCCAAAATTTTCAGTACCGGAGGGGCGAGACCAGAGTTAGATTGCTCCCCCTGAGTCAGAGCATCAGCGTTGGCCTTTGCAGCTTCCTCTGCAGCAATGCGTGCTACTTCTTCAGCTTCGACTTTAGCTTTTGCCTCAGCTTCAGCAGCAGCCGCAAAAACAACTTCAACAACAACCTTCTCTTCAACTTCTCTGATTCGTTGCTCTTTTTCCAGGCGAGCTTTCTCTTCTGCTTCCTTCCTGGCCTTTTCCTCAGTATCTATGACCAAGTGAGCTTGTAGCCTTACTCCAGCGTCTATGACAAAGTCGTTGTTGACTTGTTCAGAGAGACCTTTCAGTTTGAAGGCTTCAGAGGTCATCCATCTGATGACTTGGTTCCAGTGGATCCTCACTGCAGAGGGATCATCACTGATGCCAGAGTTGACAGACAGAGACTTGATCTTCTCTATTGAAGACTCTGCAAATAAAGTGATTGCTTTTTCTAGGGTGGGGAAGGTAGGTTCTGGTTCAGAGTTGGGGGATGAGGATGATGGTGGTGTTTGGTTGGTGTCAGCGGGAGTGTGAGTATAGATGATGATGTCCTTAGAGGTTGGTATGGTGGGAATATCAGAGGGTGTTGTTGTTGTTTGTGCAGGAGGTGTTGTGGGTTGTTGTTCAAAGGGTGGAGTTGCTGGTTGTTCAGAAGGTGGTGTGTTTGTTGGTTGTTCAGGGGGTGGTGTTTGAGGTTGTTCAGATGGAGGTAAATTTTGTTGTTCAGGGGGTGGAGAGGTGGCTTCTGGTTCAGGTTGTGGTGGTTGCTATGAGGCAACAGCACGCGCTTGAAGTTGGGCTAGTGTATGGGATTGGGGGTCAGAGGGTTCGGTGTCTGATGAGAGAATGTAGTATGGTGGGGATGAAGGTGTAGAAGAATACGGTGAGGTGGTTTCGTTCCGCATTTCTGCTTCAAAAATGGGTAAGGTAGTGGTTACAAGATTGAATTTTAGAGAAGGTGGGTTAGAGGGTTTGGTGGTGGAAGGTGGTGTTTCTGATTGGGTATAGATGGAAGTGGTTTGGGGGAAGAGAATAAGCAAATGACTTTAATTTAACAAAGCGAGAAGGAGACAAAGACTTACTTGGAGAATCAGCTAGAGGGACTGTAGGTCTTGACCTAAAAGCTTCTCCCAATTTAGCCTTCTTGGCCTTCTTTGACTTTTCAGAGGGCTCTCACATTCTCTTCATGAAGTTTGGTGGATGCTCAGGCAGCCAATCCACCGAGAACTCTGATATGTCAACGCCTTGGCTTGCAAGATCCTTTAGATAATGTGCCACCACTTCTGGAGGATCAATCTTGGAGAAGAGGTAGAGACCGTTGGGAATCTTCCTCTGATCCTTAAGTGCTTCCCAGGATGTGTCTAGAGTGGGTTTAGCTCTGACTTGCTCAATCACCCCCATACTCTTTAGATTGCGAGCATTCAGAGGTCTTCCAATGTCAACGACGACATCCTCCATCAGATTGTTATGGATCAGGTGATCCACCAGCCCACTCTCGATCAGAACATCGGAGATGAGTCTTCCCAGAGGAATGCAGGTTCTGGCCTTCATATTGTTTCTGGTATCCTTGACAGAATCTCTGAGATACTTGAAGAGCAGCGCTGGCAGGTTCAGTTTTAGCCCTTTGTGAATGCAATAGAGGATGCACTTATGATCCGTATTGGTGTAGTCATAAGAGTTGGAGGTAGGGAGGTGATGGATGGTGCCCAGGATGATCTTCATCCAGACTTGGAGGTTCTGGTGAAGTTCCTTGTTCTTGGAGTGTTTACCTCCAGCGTTCTGTTGGAAGATGGTTGGGGCAATTTCCTGGGATAAGTATTTTGCCCTAGGGTTGATGTTGTAGATTCTTCTTCCCCCCGTATTCTCCATGTTCATAAGGGAGGCGATGGATTTCTTAGTGATTACCATCTTGACCCCCATAACGTATGAGACGATGTAGTGGTCATCTGCGTCTATGAAACGCCATAACTCTTTTACCAGATAAGTGAACACAGAGCCGTAGAGTCTCTGGAAGTAGGTTTCCCATCCTTGCATTCTTAGTTCCTCAGTGAGGTTTATGCCATTGCGCTTCATGTTGTCAAAGTCTACTAGTGATTCGCACAACACTTCAAGCTTGTCAAAGGGCGTGGCAAGATGAATATGAGGTTCACGGTCTAGAATGTGAGGTTCTTTGTAGATTGGGGTAGAAACGAAACCAGTAGTAGCCGTTGTTTGTTTAGAAGAAATGGGCGTTTGATCAGTTGATTCCATTTGCTGAGAATAGTTGTAGACAGATTGTTGGTGAGCATCCGTGAAGAACTTTGATGAACATTGTTTGAAGAATGAAGAACTTTGCTGAAGATGATGAAGAACTGATGAAGATGTTGCACTTGAGAGAGAAGAGGGTTTGTATAGGGCATGAGTGTAAAAGTGTGAGATTGTGATAAGTGAGAAATATAAATACACAAAGAGATGCATGCAAAATGACAGCATTAGAGGCAGTTGAGAAGTTATGAAATTAATGATGCACATTAACCAAGTTGACACGCTTAGGGGAGACATGATTACAGCCTATGATGGACGTCAAATCCCAAGTCAGCACACTGCTCGAGGAGATCTCAAGGGTATGTCTCTTGATTTCTGCTAGACAACTGTCTAGAAGATCCAAAGTTAGACGCATGATGCCCCACGTGTTGATCTATCTGATCTTCAGGAATACCAAGGGATTGGATCCTGAGGATTTCTAATTCAGATGACTCCTAACTGGTAGAAGTATCCGAGTCAGATCCAGATACCAGATGTTTATTTCAGAGCCTTATTTTTGCTATTTCAGAGAAGCACATTTGGTTTATTCTGGGCAAATTTCGATTTTTAAATGTTTCAGAATAAATGAGAATCTGTCTTAAGCGAGGGGTTTAGTGAAAATATCAGCCCATTGATGGTCTGTATCAATAAATTGTAAGGATATTACCCCTTTCTGAATATAGTCTCTGATAAAATGATGTTTTATTTCTATGTACTTAGCTCTGGAATGCAAGACAGGGTTCTTACTTAAACATATGGCAGCAATATTATCACAAAAGATAGGAACGTTACTCTCAAAGATATGAAGGTCTTCTAGTTGATTTTTCATCCAGAGCATCTGAGTAGTGCAAAGTGAAGCTGATATATATTCTACTTCTACGGTAGACAGAGCGATGGTTGCCTGTCTTTTGTTGGCCCACGATATGAGATTGTTTCCCAAGAACTAACAGTTCCCATATGTACTTTTAGGTTCCATTCTGTCCCCTGCATAATCTGCATCATAATAACCAGAGAGCCTATACTCTGATGTTTTCTCATACATCAGGCCAAGGTTAGGGGTTCCTTTCAGATACCTTAGGATTCTTTTAACAACTGTTAAATGAGATTCCCTAGGATCTGATTGGAATCTGGAACAAAGACATACACTAAAAAGAATGTCAGGGCGTGTAGCTGTCAGATAGAGAAGAGAGCCTATTATACCACGATAGAGCTTCTGACAAACCTTCTGGCTAACTTCTTCTTTCTCCAGAATGCAGGTTGGATGCATGGGTGTCTTGGCAGGTTTGCATTTTTCTATTTCGAATTTCTTTAGAATGTCTTTTATGTATTTACTTTGATATACATAAGTAGCTTCTGAAGCTTGATTGATTTGAATTCCTAGAAAGAACTTTAGTTCTTGCATTAAACTCATTTCAAATTCTGCTTGCATCCGCTCAGAGAATTCTTGACACACAAAGGGGTTAGCTGAACCAAAAATAATGTCATCAACATATATCTGGCATATCATGAGATCATTTCTAATGTTTTTACAGAAGAGTGTAGAGTCAACCTTTCCTCTAATAAAGTCATGTTCCAGGAGAAAGTTGCTTAGTCTTTCATACCAAGCTCTAGGAGCTTGTTTTAGACCATACAATGATTTTTTCAGTTTAAAAACATGTTATGGACATTTAGAATTTTCAAAACCTGGAGGTTGATGAACATACACTTCTTCTGATATATAACCATTAAGAAATACGCTATTGACATCCATCTGATATAATTTGATGGAATGATTTACAGCGAAGGAAACAAGTAAACGAATGGATTCTAACCTGGCGACTGGAGCAAAGGTTTCATTGTAGTCAATGGCTTCTTGTTGACTATAACTTTGTGCCACCGGCCGTGCTTTGTTTCTGACTACTTCTCCTTTTTCGTTCAGTTTGTTTCTGAATACCCATCTTGTTCCAATAATATGAATTCCTTTAGGCTTTGGGACAACATCCCAGATGTCATTCTTTGATAATTTATCCAGTTCTTCTTTCATTGCCAGAACCCAATCATTGTATTGAAGTGCCTCATCACAGGAAGTAGGCTCGATCAGAGATATTAATCCTAGAGGAGTTTCTTCAGATACTTTGAATGTTGACCTTGTTCTGACAGGTTCATCTTTGTTTCCCAAAATCAAATCTTCAGAGATGTTAGGGAGATTTCTTGATCTTTTCTGGATAGTTGAGATTTTAGTTGCATCTAGACTTTGTTTCTCAGTTTCTTCTGTTGCTTTAGTCTTTTCGTCAGAGCCTGCAAGAGTTATCTCCAATTCTGCAAGTTTCTCAACTAGCTTTGACTTTTCAGGGTCAAGCTTATCATCTGTAAGACCCCAATTTTGACCCTAAGATCCCTCATGCAATTTTATCATAAGCATTGGCATTGGGATCATACCTTGGCATCCTCCTTACTCCTTTTCATTGGGTTTGTTTTTGGAGAGATCACCAAGCACTATATGATTGTATCATACTTGTATATTATCATTTTACTAACCAAAATACCAAAAATATGTCTTTGTATTTGCCTAACTCTTTTGTAGGTAGGGCATGACCCCATTGATCTATCAAGTTCACATCTAGGGTTTGAGACCCTCATGACAAAGAGCACAACCATGAATTGATGCAAGGATGGTCACAAGCATCATATATGAGTCCCAATGATCTCTACATGTTATATTTATCAAGTTTTCTTCAAGAGTTTAAGGGTGATTTGCCTTGGAAACCCTAGTTTGACTGGGTATCTTGAGTAACTTCTCCAACAAGCTATCTCACCAATTGATCAAATTTCTCAAGGGGAACTTATAAATTCATCATATTATGCATATATTATCTACCATGAGCCTAGAAAGTCAAGAGAATTGAAGATTAACAAGTTGGTTGATGGTGGTTGGCCAGATGAATTCATCTGATCAAAACTGGGTCTCCCTAGACCTTATCTCCTACAATTTTCACCATATGAAAATGATTCCAAGATAAAACTTACTCTAAATGACATTCCAAACAACTTTTATGTTGAGACCAAGAGCTAGTGTTGCTTGGAAAATCATTTTCTATGTTGAAACATTATAGGTCATTTTGTCTAAACCCTAATTTGAAAGTCAACTTCCCAAAGCCATAAATTGCTCAATTTTTATGATATGTAAGATTTCAAAGTTGCACAATCAAATTAAAGATGTCTACTTAAACTTTTATGTTTGGAGTTAGAACTAATTCAACTTTTATGAGCATATGATATGAGGTTAGATTATAGGTCACTTTTGACCTATACCATTCAACAAATGATTTTTCCAAACTTCAAAAATGCATAACTCTATCATTTCAAATCCAAATGACATGAAATGGGTGACCATTTTTAAGGTCTTTGAAAGAGATACAACTTTTATGAAGACACGTTTCTCATTTGAATCTCACATAAAAAGTTAAGCAAGGTGGAATATTGAGACATATGGCTTGACACTTAGAAACATTTTCAACATGTTGAAATTTCCAAACTTCCACATAAAAACTCATCATGATACAAGATTCAAATGGAAAAGTGTTGAACATGAAAGTTGTTCCTATTGATCTAACCTTTCCAAAAAGTCTAAGTTCATTAATTTTGGACAAGAATTGAATAAGTTGCACATGGCTTGAACATTGCATCATCATTTGGCAAAGATCAGACTTCAAGTTTCCATGTACACTTGCCTTGCAATCCAAGTTGATTTCAGACTCTCTCACACTCAATTATGGACCTAAAGCAATAATCTCATGGGCCTGTACACGCCCATGCACCCATGCATCATCCATTGCCAATTTTGGAAAGTCATTTGGAAGGTGCAAATATTACATGATCCAGCTATAAATAAAGCTCCATATGCTCAGAATTCAACAGACATTCGCGCCAGCTTTGCTCCTAGACCCCTAACCCTTCCATTTGAGAGGATAATCCTGAGAATTTCATCTTGAAATTGAGTTTGAATCTCACTATTTTGAGATTCAAAACTCCAGGGATCCAAGACCTTTTGTGCATTTCATTCTACTTCTGCAAGCATTTTGAGTGAGATAAGGCACGAGCCAAGGCAAGAACAGTTGAATCCAGACCTACATTGAAGGTATTTTCCAGAAAACTTCATCTCTTCGATTCTCTCTCAATCTTGCTCAATTCTCTTGATTCTTTGGTTGTCTGAAGTCCTACCAATGTAGGCAAGAATATTGAGTTGCTTAGAGGTCAAATCGAAGCAACTCAGTTGACACACCTCAAAATCCAACTCCTCATATCTTTCTATATGTGAGGAGTTAGTTAAAATTGAGGTCAGATTCGTGCTTTATGCCATTTTTTCTTTCAGATCATGTCCTCCTTTTTCATTTTTTTGATGGTGATAAGTGAACTAGTCCGGCCAGGGTCACCGAAGAAGATGACTGGCCTTTGAACTCCGGTGATGTGTTGGCACGGTTCAGAGCCATTGATCCCTTTTAAATTGTTTTAATCTCGTGCGTTGTTTTTAATTACCATGCATGTGCCGCGTTGACTCAAGTCTACCATGGAACGCGCGCTGGTGGCCACTTGATCTGCCACCTCAATTAATGAGGGAGATCAAGTGGTCCACGTTTTTTCTGATTATTTGAATTTCATTTTAATTGCTTTATTTTCATTAATTCATATTAATTTTAATATTGATCCAAAAAATATGAGAGTTTCACCAAAAAATTTCAAAAAATTTCCTCTTTCATATTCTGAATTAAAATTATTTTTTGGATCATTATTAATATTTTTCATGATTTAATTGTTTTTTCATTTGCTTTTAATTGTTTAAAAATACTTTTAAGTCTTTAAAAATTCTGAAATTTTTTCTCCAAGGTCCTTTGACCTTGTTTGACCTATGATAAATCTCATGGCCATTTATTTGGTGTTTTGATGAGGTTTTAGGAATTTGACAAACCATATTTAATTTAAATATATTATTTTAGTATTTTTTAATTTGAATAAATGCCGAATAATTTTGTTGACCAATTGTGATGACTTGTTTGTGTTTGACTCTTGTTGTTGGACATTGGTCAAGGTTGATTTGACTTTGTCAAGTTAATATCATTGGATTTAGGGGATTGATGGAATGTACATTCCATCTCCCAAAATGAATGGATGATATTAATTTGGTAAAAGTCCTCCTTTGATCAATTTGAGTTTTCATCTATTCCCCTCCCTCTTCATCTCATTCCCCTTCTTTATGCATTCATTTCATTTGACCTATGATATCTCAAAGTCCTAAAGCTAGTTGATTGAATAATTAACGTGAGTATGGATGAGATTAGACCACACCTTTTGCATATTCTTTTTGTGTGTGGTATGTTTCATGAGCATAGTCCATAATACTATGTGTCTAACATGCATTAACACCAAAATTCTATTGCCCGACCTCAAATAGTTATGACTTCTACATAAGTCCAATTACGATTGCTTAACATAGCGCTAAATTTGTGACATAAAAGACATATCATTCTAGTTAGTGAGATTGTAAGTCTCCCCTCTTTCATGGTATTGTGTGGAAACTTGGCCTTTTTTCCTTCCTTTGGAAGATGTCTTGGTTCAAGGATCCATGCTTGTGATAAGTGGGTTGAGTGTTCTCCAAAGAATGTCTAAGAATGAAAAGCAAAAGGAAAAGCAAAACAATACTAACTCCTAACCTATTAACAACTAACTTTTAATTTAAAGCCATTTACTTTAATGTCATTTAATTCTAGCTTTTATACATTTGCCATTGTTCATATCATTCTAATTGTTTATGTTAATGCGATTTTCACTTTGTCCACTTGGACCATATTTTGTGATATATTTTGTTTGTGTATACTTTGCTTGTTTGTGTGGTCTTTGACCATTAATGTACATAATAATAACAAAAACCCTAAAAAAACTTGTGTGGATTGTTGGCTTGATCTTGGACAAATGGACTTAGAACTTAGGCAACCTTCCTATGCTAAAGGACTTGGCCAATGCCAACTTGTTGAGAAACCAAGTGCTTGCAATTTGAAACTTCATTTGTTACATCATTCAAGATCCCTCTGAGTTCATCTGCAACATGATCATTGTGAAGCTATTACTGTAAACCTATGACTTGTGGAATTTATCTGTTACATGGGCTATCTTGAAGAAGATCATGGAATGGATAAGCTTGGATGTGGCCATCTTTATTTGATGCATTTGCTCTTCAAGATAATATAATTGTGCATTTGTGTGTTGCTTGATTCTAAAAGTCCAAGGGAATTTTGGGTTTCTATTGACATTCTTGTCTATTGGATTGCTACTCATTTGGTCAGATCTTTTCAACTCTTAACTTTTAAATTTTGTACATAGGATAGTCCCTTCATCTTCTCCCCATTTCTTTAATTTCAAAATATCTCCCTCCCTTTTCAAAATCTTCTTTGTTTGAACTTATTTTGTTCTAAACTTTAACTACATTGTAAAAAGATAGAAACTTTGGTCTTATGCCATTGCATTTTCAAACTTCTTTTCTTAAATCAAACTTGTAAATAAACTTAACTATACTTGACTTAAACTTTCAAAACAGCCAAAAAGAACTAACTCATTCAAACCATTTTTGGGCCTTTGTGCCTTTCAAACTTAATTTTGTTAAAAGCAATGCATCCACTTTGAAATTTGTATCATGAACTACGAGGTTTTGATCCCTCATTTTTATGTCGGTACGTAGGCACAAGACCGAAGGTCTTGCCAAACACAAATATATAGTTAATGAATTCTTTTCTCATCCCCGCATTCAATTTGTTTGTAAACATCATTTTGTACCAAATACATATACATACAAAAAGGGCTTCCTAGGAGTACCTATGACACTTTGGGTGCTAACACCTTCCCTCTGTGTAACTAACCCCCTTACCTGTAATCTCTGACATTTTATTAGTTTTGATTTGAAAACTTCTTACCTTTTGGGTTTTGTTCATACTTTTTCCCTTTTCCCTTGGAAACAATAAAAGTGCGGTGGCGACTCTTGTTATTTGATCTCTAGCTTATCCATAGCTTGATGATCATGAATTTACCGCTACAGAAATTAAGTGGCGACTCTGCTGGGGAGTAGTCTCCAGTGGGTTTAGCCTACTTTTTGTGTGTAAATATTTGTATACATGTGATGTTTGTATATATGTATGTGTGATATAATCTGCTTGTTGTGCTTGGTGATCTATGAGTGGTGAGATAAGTTCTAACCCGAACTTGAGTGCAATTAAGATAAGAGGATGGTATAGTCATGTTCGACTTGTGTGGAGTAGTCCTTAACAAGTTGGCTTGAGATCCATCTGCTCAGTGGAGACTCTTTTGGATTTGGAAATGTCACACAAGTATTTATGGTTAGGCATTACTATCTCTAATTTGGGTCCGAGAAGCTGAGGACCGTAGAACATTTACCCCCTCTTGGCCTATTTAGGACGTAGTGCAGAAACTGTTCAAGTGTAGACTTTATAACAGTTGTTACGCAATACTACACTCAGACGAGTTTCTCTTGAGAATATTATCGGTCGATGAGTCAGTCATCTTAACTTGTAATATCCGATAGATGGAATTAAGACTCTGGGAACTTTTAGAACATGATCTACAAGTTTTTATCCTTAGTTCACTCCTTTGGGATGGTTCTTACCCAGACTCCATGCTCGTGACTTACAACAAACCCTTGATTCTTGGTTGATCCAATAAGGTCTTGTCAATATAAATGGAACTTGGGTGTTGATAAGGTGCAATCATAATCCACCAAAATTGATGATTGATCTTGACAATGACTTGATTCATCCCTTGACCTTTGTTTGCCTTGTGTGTGATCCCTTATTTGTGATTGTTGCATTCATGCATTCATGCGCATCATAATATTCATCACATAAGAATTTCAAGGAACTGAGGTATTATTTGCAAATATTTTCATACCATGGATTATGGACGAAGGAACACTAAGATGTACAGTTTCATATGTCCCGACTTGAAAGAGTTGAGGAAGCTAGCATCTTTTGTATTAGATCCCTTGGACTTCAAACAACGTCATGGGAAGCTTTTGTCCATCTTATCTGCTGATATGGTTGAAGGACTTTTGAGTGTACTAGTGCAGTTCTATGATCCTCTCTACCGTTGTTTCACTTTCCCAGATTTTCAGCTTGTGCCTACCTTGGAGGAGTATTCTCATCTCTTAGGGATACCTGTTTCTAGTAGAGTTCCATTTAGTGGATTGGAGGAGATTCCTCGATCTAGTATTATTGCTGAAGCTCTTCACTTGAAGAAGTCTGAGATAAAGGCTCATTGGGTGAACAAGGGAGGGTTATTTGGGTTGCTATCTGATTTCCTCATCAAGGAAGCTACTGCTTTTGCTCAAGCCGGTAGTGTGGATGCTTTTGAAGCTATCTTTGTGTTGCTCATCTATGGATTAACTTTGTTCCCTAACATTGACGGTTTTGTTGATGTTAACACCATTAGACTTTTCTTGATTGGGAATCCTGCGCCTACTTTGTTGGGTGATATGTATTTCTCTTCGCATCTAAGGAATTCTAAGGGTGGTGGAACGATTATCTGTTGCATTCCTCTTCTTTACAAGTGGTTTATTTCGCACTTGCCTCAGACACCTGCTTTTGTGGAAAACAAATAATGTCTAAGGTGGTCTCAAAGACTAATGTCTCTCACTAATGATGATATAGTTTGGCATGATCCGTATTTGAGTAGTTTGGAGATTATTGATAGTTATGGTGAATTCTCTAATGTGCCTCTCATTGGTACACAAGGAGGAATTAACTACAACCCTGCTTTGGCTCGTCGTCAACTTGGGTTCCCCTTGAAAGACAAGCCTAATAACACTTTGTTAGAAGGTCTTTTCTATCAAGAGGGTAAAGATCCCCAACATTTGAAGCAGAAGATTATGCATGCTTGGCATAATGTGCATAGGAAAGGAAGATCCGAGCTTGGTCTGTGCAATTGTGTTGCTTTGGAAGCTTACACTCTTTTGGTGAGGAAGAGAGCTTTGGAATTGAAGATGCCTTATCCTTGTGAAAGACCTATGTCTATGGTTGTGGTTGAGCCATTAACTCTCCCTAACCAAGATGTAGAGGAGTTGGAAGACGCGCTCGTCAAGATGAAGCAAGAGAAGGACATATGGGAAGAGCGTTTCCGTGATTTGAGCAAGAAGCATGAAGAGTTGCAGTTGGAGTCTAAGGACAAAGATGCACTTATTGAGCTACTTGAAGACCGAGTGACGAAGAGACAGATAGAGCCAGAGGTTTCGTCTTCTAGCATGCCTCAAGCTTCTGTTGCTTGGAAGAAGATTATTGACCAGCTTGTCCTCGAGAAGACTCGGATGAAGGCTTCTTTTGAGACCGAGATCCGTCGCATTCGAAGGAAGAGTACGCGCCTACAGCCAGATCTGCTGACTTTGTTGTTAGGGATACTTAGGATGACTAGTCTCCCTTTCTCTTGTATTTTTTATTTTGGTTTCTGAAATTGTACTCAGTGTAATCCTTCCAATTTATATAAATAAAAAGAGATTTTTGGTCATATCAAATTGTTGAAATTTAAATATATATTTGCAAATGATATAGTAAGTTCCTTAAAATAAATAAACAAGCATTGCATTTCATGCATCATTTGCATAAGCAGGTTTCTCTTTCGCCAGATGTCTTATTGGTGTTTCTTCTGTGCTTCAGCCAAGCTGACTCACCGGTACAATACCCGAGCCAATCATCTGAAAATCATGGAATATCTAGAGCAAGAGAACAGAGAATTGAAAGACGAGATCGCCCGCCTGACTGCCATGATGGAGTCAGTTCTTGCTGCTCAGAGTCAATCTTCTCCAACACCTACAACTCCTCCTGCAAGGACTGTTATTTCAGAGGTGGCTACCTCTATCATGCCTGTTACTGCCACCCATTTTGCACCGACTATGCCTGCCGGATTCCCGTGGGGAATGCCATCCAACTTTGTACCCGAAGGCTTTGCGCCTACCTTTGCTTCCATGTCGGCATCTAGCCCGGTCATGTCCGTGCCACCTCCCATTGTGCACACCTCACCTCGCGTAGAGGACACCATCTATCACTCCGAGCCGTCTGAGGGTCCGGATGTCTATGAGAAAATGGATGAAATGAAAGATCAGTTTCTTGAGTTGCACAAGGAATTGAAAACACTGAGAGGTAAGGACTTGTTTAGGAAAAGTGCTGCTGAGTTGTGTTTAGTGCCCAACGTCAAAATCCCGGTGAAGTTCAAAGTGCCTGACTTTGAAAAATATAAAGGGAACTCTTGTCCGTTCAGTCATCTTGTGATGTATGCTCGCAAGATGTCTAATTAGACCGACAATGATCAATTGCTTATTCACTACTTCCAAGATAGTCTGACCGGCGCTGCGTTCCGTTGGTACATGGGATTGGATAGTGCAAACATTCGCACTTTCAATGACTTAGGGGAGGCTTTTGTCAAGCAGTATAAGTATACTGTGGACATGGCGCCTGATAGAGACCAGTTGAGATCTATGTCTCAGAAGGACAAGGAGACATTTAAGGAGTATGCACAGAGATGGAGGGAATTGGCTGCCCAGATCACTCCTCCTTTGGAGGAAAAAGAGATGACAAAGGTCTTCTTGAAAACTATGAGTTCATTTTACTATGAACGAATGATTGCTAGTTCCCCTAGTGACTTTACCGAAATGGTAAACATGGGGATGAGGCTTGAGGAAGGAGTCCGAGAGTGACGTTTGTCAAGAGATGAGGCATCAACAAGCAAGAGATATGGTAGCAATTTCGATAAGAAGAAAGACAGTGAGACGAATGAAATAAGTTGTAGGAGGCAGAGGAGGCCTCAGATCAGAAGAAATCCATCATCCCGTCAACATCATCATCAAGTATCTTCCGTTATCCTGGTATTTTCTAATCAACAATCAACACCAGTTCAACAACAACAGCGTCAACAACAACAACCGCAACAACGAGCAAACACCTACAACAAGAACAATACCAACAACAATCATCATCAACAAAACTTTGAGAGGAAGAAGGTCTCTTTTGACCCGATTCCTATGTCTTATGTAGAACTCTATCCATCCTTGGTTCTCAAGAACCTGATCCAACCAAGAAACCCGCCACAGATTCCAGAGCAACTTCCTTGGTGGTACAAACCTAAACTCCGTTGTGCTTTTCATCAAGGAGCACTTAGACATGATATTGAAAATTGTTATCCGCTCAAGTATGAGGTTCAAAAATTGATGAAGAGTGGTATGATGTCCTTCGAGGACCGTGCGCCGAATGTAAAAGCGAATCCGTTGCCCGCCCATGGGAACTCTTCTGTGAATATGGTGGATGGTTGCCCTAGGGAGTTTAAAGTTTTTGATGTGCATTTTATCAGGAGATCCTTGGTGCAGATGCATAAGGATGTTTGTTTGGTAAGTGATTGTGAGCATGACCATGATGGTTGTGTTGTTTGTAGTGTTAACCTGAGGGGTTGCGAAGTTGTGAAAAGGGACATCTAGCGATTGATGGATGAAGGCATGATTCAAATTGTTCAATCCCGTCATGTAGATGATAATGTTAATGTCATAGTGCATGTTTTCAAGCAGCCTGAGAAGTTGGTAATCAGTAATAGCAACAATCAAAGATCAGTATCGCCGTTGGTAATACGGTTAGCGGGCCCAATCCCGTATTCATCTGATAAAGTTGTGCCGTATCAGTATAATGCTACAATGATGAAGGATGGTCAATAGGTCCTGTTACCTACGACTAGTTCAGTAGTGAGCATTGCTGATGTTACTAAGGTGACCCGCAGTGGTCGAGTGTTTGGGTCGGTGTTCCCAAAGGATAAAGAAGAATCAATTGTGAGTAAGAAGGTGGAAGTGCCTGTTGAAGACCCAGTTGGCTTTTTAAAAGGTAAGTCTGGTGAATCCAGCAATTTGAAACCTAATGATGATGATGATGAGTTACTTCGGTTAATCAAAAGAAGCGAGTTTAATATGGTGGAGCAACTGCTCCAAACCCCCTCAAAGATCTCAGTGTTGTCTCTGCTCATGAATTCCGAAGCGCACAGAGAAGCACTGCAGAGAGTTCTGGAGTAAGCTTTTGTAGAACATGATGTTACAGTGGATCAATTCGATCATATAGTGGCTAACATCACTTCTTACAATAATCTTAGTTTCTGTGATGAAGAGCTCCCTGAGGAGGGCAGAAATCATAATCTGGCTTTGCACATTTCCATGAATTGCAAAGAGGATGCTTTGTCAAATGTGCTTGTTGACACCAGTTCGTCACTAAATGTGCTTTCGAAGTCAACTTTGTCAAAGCTATCTTACCAAGGAGCGCCTATGAGATATAGCGGCGTAATCGTCAAAGCTTTTGATGGTTCACGCAAGACGGTTATTGGTGAAGTGGATCTTCCAGTCAAGATAGGTCAGAGTGATTTTTAGATTACTTTTCAAGTAATGGATATCCACCCAACCTACAGTTGCTTGTTGGGAAGGCCATGGATCCATGAGGCGGGAGCTGTTACTTCGACTTTGCACCAAAAGCTCAAATTTATGAAGAATGGCAAGTTGGTCATTGTTGGTGGAGAGAAGGCACTGTTGGTTACCCATTTGTCATATTTCTCTAACCTTGAAGCTGAGGATGAGGTTGGAACTCCATTCTAGGCCTTATCTATTGCTGCTGAAAAGAGAGTCGGGGCACCGATGTCCTATTGAAAGATGCCAAGAAGATTGTGGAAGAAGGCAATGTTGATCTAAGTAATTGCTTTTATATGTTTTAAAATCCTTCTCCTATGCCTAAGGGAGAAGTGAGCATTGTTTGGGCATTTTCAAATTGATCATCAATAAAATTAATTCTATTCATCCACATCTATGATGTTTTATTTTTATTTTTTGCTTTATTCTGAAAATGGTAATCACAAAAAACATAAATAAATAATATAATTATCCATCTGCATAATATTTGGTCACAAATTCACTTCTCTAAAATCAAAATATCAAATCATTATGCAAGTTGGTTCCTAACCCCATTGAGTACAATGATCCTTCTCCATCTCCAAATTTTGAATTCCCTGTGTTTGAGGCCGAGGAGGAAAGTGATGTAGAAGTGAGTGATGAATTATCTCGTCTTCTTGAGCAAGATGAAAAGACCATTCAACCGTTCGAAGAGCAGGCCGAGTTAGTCAATTTGGGTTCCGAGGATGATATGAAGGAAGTCAAGATTGGGTCTGGACTGTGTCCAGAAGTCAAGAAGGGGTTGATCGATCTTCTTCGAGAGTATTCAGATGTGTTTGCTTGGTCCTATCAAGACATGCCTGGTTTAGGTTCTGAGATCGTGGAGCATAGATTGCCGTTGAAGCCAGAATGCCCGCCAGTTAAATAGAAGTTGAGAAGAACGCATCCTGATATGGCTGTGAAGATCAAAGAGGAAGTGCAGAAGTAGATTGATGGCAATTTCCGTGTGACAGCTGAGTATCCGCAATGGATGGCTAATATTGTGCCAGTGCCGAAGAAAGATGAAAAAGTCCACATGTGTGTTGACTATAGAGATTTGAATAAAACCAGTCCGAAAGATGATTTTCCTGTGCCACGCATTGATATGTTGGTAGAAAATACTACTAAATTCAAAGTCTTTTCGTTTATGGATGGATTTTCTGGATATAATCAGATCAAGATGGCACCCGAAGATATGGAGAAGACCATATTCATTACACCTTGGGGAATATTTTGTTATAGAGTGATGCCTTTCGGTCTAAAGAATGCCGGTGCAACTTACCAAAGAGCAATGACCATTCTCTTTCATGATATGATGCATAAAGAGATTGAAGTTTATGTCGATGATATGATTGCTAAATCAATTGATGAGGAGGAACATGTTGAGCATTTGTTGAAGCTATTCCAGCGTTTGAGGAAATATAAACTCCGCTTGAATCCCAATAAGTGTACTTTTGGTGTTCGGTCTGGTAAGTTGTTGGGATTTATTGTCAGCGAGAAGGGTATTGAAGTTGATCCTGCCAAGGTCAAAGCAATACAAGAGATGCCTGCGCCCAAAACTGAGAAGCAAGTCAGAGGTTTTCTCGGCCGCTTGAGTTATATTTCCAGATTCATTTCCCACATGACTGTCACATGTGCGCATATATTTAAGCTTCTTAGGAAAGATAAGTCTTGTATTGGACCGAAGATTGCCAGAAAGCTTTTGACGGTATCAAGGAATATTTGCTTGAACCTCCAATTTTGTCTCCGCCTGTTGAAGGGAGACCGTTGACCATGTATTTGACTGTGCTCGAAGATAGTATGGGTTGTGTTCTTGGTCAACAAGATGAGACTAGAAAGAAAGAATTTTCAATTTACTACCTCAGTAAGAAGTTCACCGACTGTGAGACTCGGTATTCTATGCTTGAGAAAACTTGTTACGCATTGGCTTGGGCTGCTAAGCGTCTGCGCTAGTATATGCTAAATCATACCACTTGATTGATATCCAAAATGGATCCAATCAAGTATATATTTGAAAAGCCTGCTTTAACTGGGAGGATTTCCCGTTGGTAGATGTTGTTATCAGATTATGATATCGAGTACCGATCTCAGAAAGCGATCAAAGGTAGCATCTTGGCTGACCATTTAGCTCACCAACCGATTGAAGATTATCAATCAGTGCAATATGATTTTCCGGATGAAGAGATTTTGTACTTGAAAATGAAAGATTGTGATGAACCATTGCTTGAAGAAGGGCCAGAACCTGGTTCCCGTTGGGGCATGGTATTTGATGGAGCTGTTAATCAATATGGAAATGGCATTGGGGCAATGATTATTACTCCTCAAGGCACGCATCTACCATTTACAGCTAGATTGACTTTCAAGTGTACAAATAATATGGCAGAATATGAAGCTTGTATTATGGGGCTTGAAGAGGCCATGAATCTCAGAAACAAGTATTTGGATGTCTTCGGTGATTCGACTTTGGTTGTGAATCAGATCAAAGGAGAATGGGAGACAAATCAACCCAGTTTAGTACCATATAGAGATTATGTGAGGAGGATTTCAACTTTCTTTACAAAGGTTGAGTTTTATCATATCCCTCGAGATGAAAATCGGATGGCAGATGCTCTTGCAATGTTGGCATCAATGATTGTGGTAAAGTATTGGAATGAAGTTCCCAATTTGTCTGTGATGCGTCTTGATAGGCCAGCTCATATGTTTGCTGTTGAGGAGATCAAAGATGAGAAGCCGTGGTATTATGACATCAAATGTTTCCTCCAAAGTCAGATTTACCCGCCTGGGGCATCTTTGAAAGATAAGAAGACTTTAAGAAGATTAACCGATAATTTCTACTTGAATGGTGATATACTATAGAAGAGAAACTTCGACATGGTTTTGCTCAAATGCGTGGATAGACACGAAGCTGACTTTTTGATGACCGAAGTGCACGAAGGTTCCTTTGGTACTCATTCCAATTGACATGCAATGTCGAAGAAGATGTTGCGAGCAAGTTACTATTGGCTGACAATGGAATCTGACTGTTGCAAGTTTATGAAAAAGTGCCACAAGTGTCAAATTTATGCTGATAAGATTCATGTTCCTCCGACACTATTGAATGTTATCTCTTCCCCATGACCCTTCTCCATGTGGGGAATTGATATGATTGGGATGATTGAGCCCAAAGCTTCGAATGGACATCGTTTCATTTTGGTGGCAATTGACTACTTCACAAAATGGGTTGAAGCGACATCGTATGCAAATGTAACCAAGCATGTTGTTGCAAGGTTTATCAAGAATCAGATCATATGCCGTTATGGTGTGCCAAGTAAGATCATTACTGATAATGGATCGAACTTGAATAACAGTATGGTGGAAGCTCTTTGCAAAGACTTTAAGATTGCACATCATAATTCTTCTCCCTACAGACCCAAGATGAATAGGGATGTTGAAGCTGCAAACAAGAACATCAAGAAGATTATTTAGAATATGGTTGTCATATACAAGGATTGGCATGAGATGCTCCCGTTTGCTTTGCATGGGTATCATACATCCGTCCTCACTTCAACAGGGGAAACCCATTTCTCTCTTGTATATGGTATGGAAGCAGTGCTCCCCGTAGAGGTTGAGATTCCTTCATTACGCGTGCTCATGGAAGCCAAGTTGACTGAGGCTGAATGGTGTCAGACCAGGTTTGACCAGTTCAATTTGATTGAAGAGAAGAGATTAATTGCCATGTGTCATGGTCAGTTATATCAGCAAAGGATGAAGAAGGCTTTTGATAAGAAGGTCAGACCTCGTGTGTTCAAAGAAGGTGACCTTGTGCTCAAGAAGATTTTATCGTTCAAACCAGATTCTAGAGGGAAGTGGACTCCTAATTATGAAGGCCCATATGTTGTTAAAAGAGCCTTTTCAGGCGGCGCATTAATACTTACAACTATGGATGGTGAAGAGTTCACTCGTCCTGTGAACGCAGATGCAGTCAAGAAATACTTCGCCTAAAAAGAAAAGAACAACTCGCTAAGTTGAAAACTCGAAAGGGCGGCTTAGGTAAAAATGAGCGTCTCGGTGGGTTGAAAACCCGAAAGGGCGATCCAGGCAAAAATTAGAGACATAAAATAGAAAGAATTTCCCGATAAGTTAAGTACCCCACCTTGGGGCAACTTATGCAAAAATTAGGGATTATGGCAAGTAACTACATTCTATTGATCTTCAGTTTTTTGAAGACTTGATTGAGCACAAGGGTTGACATCAATTCATCACCCCGACAATGGTCAAGAGCACAGTGGATATCAAGAGTTGGTAGAAGGATTAAGGATCATTTGTATTCAATGTAACCCTTTTCGATGTAAATTACCATTTTTAGCTTTGTAAAAATATATGGAGTCTTGTCATTTACAGACTACCATTCTATCAAATAAAGTTGAACTTTTATCCAATTGTTTCTACTCTTATTTATTTCAGCCAATAGTTTTAAATTTTATTATGATTATTTTTTAAATTAAATTTTTTAATCAAAATCTCTTTTTCTTAAAACACATAAAAGCAAGAATTTTCCAAAGTAATTGAAAAGAAATGTCAACAGTATTTTGATGGATAATAAGTCTTTGAGTGCGAAACATCAGAGGTTCCCCAAGCAGTTAACTCTTCGGGTATCCCTAAACGATTGTGTTGATTCAGTTCCTCGGCGGAGTTTTTGATTCCCCTATGGAGCTTCGTTCCTTTTCCCTAGCTGAGTTGGTTGATTCAGGTACCCTGCGGCTTGTCTCCCCCGACAGAGTTTCTGCCCTCCCCAGTGAAGTTTGTGTTCCTTCAGCAGAAGTGGCTGATCTCCCCAGTAGATCACATTGGTTTCCCCGCCAATCACCATTCGACTTGCTCCCCAGTCAGAGTTTCCTCCTGGTTTCTGAGTAGTTTATTTCCCTGTAGGGTTGTCTCCCATTTTTATGGTGTTGACCTAAAATTCCCCACAGATTCGATGATATTTCTCTTTCCTCAACAGATCTCCTCCTTCCCAAGTAAGGTTGAGTTTTTTTTTTGGGTTGATGATCTCTCTGTTCTCCGGCAGTTGTCTACATATTTTGTGGATTGACCGAGGATTGTACCGATGATTCAATTTCTTTGCGACACCTTTGTATCCTTTGTGATAGTTCTTGTCAGCATAATCATATATATATATATATATATATATATATATATATATATATATATATATATATATATATATATATATATATGTATATATATATACATACATACATATATATATATATATATATACATATATACATACATATATATATATATATATATATATATATATATATATATATATATATATATATATATATATATAGATATATATATATACATACATTCATATAATTTCATAATTGCATATTTGCATATCTGATTAACTTGTTGGTTTGATATTCTCATTCCATGTATGGCGGTACTTTATCCCCATACAAATTCCGGTGTCTGTCCTCCTTCAATTATAGAGCGTCAGCCCCTTAGGCAGAAAGACTTTAACCTTTCTCCTCTTCCCCACTGAGTTGTTTCCTCATGGATGATTATTATTTCAGTTTCCTCCCCAGTTGTTCATCTGGATGGAACCATTCCCTTTGAGTTATGTCCTCATTGGGTTGAGTCTTGTTTGACTGTTTCTTTCTAGCTCCTACCTAAATAGATGCTTCGAGTCTCCTAAGAGTTTATTACCCAGTAACTGGTAATATTCTTCTTAGTTTGCAGTTTGTTGCTTCTTGCCCAAAGCATGGCAAAAGTATCCCTATTTTTCTTCTCAATAGAGTCCCCAACGGATCTGATTCCCCAGGAAGTATATCCTTGATATGTTCATCCTAACCGGTGACAAATATCTTTCTTTCCCCTGCCTGAGTCTATCCTTGATATGTTCTTCCTAACCGATGACGAATATTCTCACTTTTGGTATTCTACCCAGTAAAAAGGTAGTTGTAATCCCTATTCTTGTTCCCAGAGAGTTAATCCTTGATATGTTCATCCTAACCGATGACGGGTTTCCTTCTCTTTGCGGTCTTCTACCCAGTAACCAATAGTTGTAAATCCTGCTTTTGTTCCCTCCGCAGAGTTTATCCTTGATATGTTCACTTTAACCGGTGACGGATTCTCTCTTATGGTATTCTATCCAGTAACTGATAGATGTAATCCCTATTTTCTCCCCTCTCAGAGTCTATCCTTGATATGTTTATCTTAACCGGTGACAAATTTTCTCTTTGAGGGTATTTTATCCAGCATTCGATAGATGTAATTCCTACTTTTTGTTCAGTTGGTTTATCCTTGATATGTTCATCTTAACCGATGACGGATATCCTCCTTGACATTTCCCAGGCAAGTCTATCCTTGATATGTTAATCCTAAACGATGACGGATTTTCTTCCCTGTCGAGTTTATCCTTGACATGTTCATCCTAACCGATGACGGATACTCTCACCCTTGGTCTTCTGCCCAGTAACTGGTAGTTGTAAATCCTATTTTCTGCAGTTTTCCCCAGCAAGGTTATTCTTACCCAGTAACCGGTAATGAATACTCCCTCATGTGGGTTCTCAGCGAGTCATCATTGATATGTTCATCCTAACCGATGACAAATGTCCTCTCTATTAGATCTTTATTATCTCCTTACCCAGTAGCAGGTAGTAGATACTAGATTTCTGCTCCTCCTGTGTTGAAGTTTATTTCTTCCCCAGTTGAGTTGGGTGCGCATTTCTTTAGTGAAATCACTTTTCCCTGCATGATTCAAGTATTTCAGTTTCACCCCGACTTACTCGTATCCCCTGCAGATGTAGTTGTTTCCCCAGCTGAGTTCTTTTCCATTCTCGTATGGAATCCCTCGAGTATCCCAGTAGTTTTAAGTCGTAGCCTGGCCTACGCATAACTCCTTTTCCCCCCAGAGTCTCTGTCTCCTCAGTGAGTTTCCCTTATGGAATGCATTGTACTTCTGCGGACTTTCGATCTTTCTGATTTCTTTTCCTTTTTGTGGCAATATTTTCCCACAAAGAATTTACTTTCGCATTCATAACATTTGCATCATGAGGTCTCTTAGGGGCCAAAATTCGTTTCTGTGTTGTTATTTAAGCCCATTCTACTGAGTCGACATGAAGATTTTAACCTTCGCCTGCTCAGTTAGAATGTCCTTAAATAGGGGCAGCTGTAAGACCCCAATTTTGATCCTAAGATCCCTCATGCAATTTCATCATAAACATTAGCGTTGGGATCACACTTTGGCATCCTCCTTACCCCTTTTCATTGGGTTTGTTTTAGGAGAGATCACCAAGCACTTTGTGATTATATCATACTTGTATATTATCATCTTACTAACCAAAATACCAAAAATATGTCTTTGTATCTATCTAACTCTTTTGTAGGTAGGGCATGATCCCATTGATCTATCAAGTTCACATCTAGGGTTTGAGACCTCATGAACAAAAAACACAACCATGGATTGATACAAGTTTGGTCACAAGCATCATATATGAGTCCCGTTGATCTCTAGATGTTATATTGATCAAGTTTTCTTCAAGAGTTTGAGGGTGATTTGCCTTGGAAACCCTAGTTTGACTGGGTATCTTGAGTAACTTCTCCAACAAGCTATCTCACCAATTGATCAAAATTTTCAAGGGACAATTCAAATTTCATCATCTTATGAATATATTATCTACCATGAGCCAATAAAGTCAAGAGAATTGGAAATTAGAAATTTGGTTGATGGTGGTTGGCCAGATGAATTCATCTAATCAAAACTGGGTCTCCCTAGATCCTATCTCCTACAATTTTCACCATATGAAAATGATTCCAAGAGAAAACTTACTCTAAATGACATTATAAACAACTTTCATGTTGATACCTAGATCTAGTTTTGCTTGGAAAATCATTTTCTATGTTGAAACATTATAGGTCATTTTGTCAAAACCCTAATTTGAAAGTCAACTTCCCAAGGCCATAACTTGCTTAATTTTTATGAGATGAAAGATTTCCAAGTTGGAAAATCAAATTCAATGTGTCTACTCCAACTTTGATATTTAGAGTGGGAGCTAATTCAACTTATTTGAACATGTTATATGAGGCTACATTATAGGTCACTTTTGACCTATACCATTGATCAAATGATTTTTCCAAACTTCAAAAATGCATAACTCTATCATTTCAAATCCAAATGACATGAAATTGGTGACCATTTTGAATATATTTTAGAGAGATACAACTTTGATGAAGACACTTTTCTCATTCAAAACTACTATAAAAAGTTAAGCAAGATGGAACATTGAGACATATGGCTTGACACTTAGAAAATTTTTGATATGTCAATTTTTTCCAAACTTCCACCTCAAATATCTCCAAGTTCCAAGCTCCAAATGAAAAAGTGTTCAACATCAAACTTGTTCCTCTTGATATCACCTTTCTAAAGAGCTCAAATTCATTCATTTTGGATAAGAAATGCATAGGCTGCGCATGGCTTAAACAGGCTGATATCATTTGGCATGGATCCAACTTCAAGTAACAATGTTCAATAGCCTTGCATTCTAAGCTGGCTCCAACACATCTGATCATTCATTTTGGACTTCAAGCTATCATTTCATGGGACTATGCGCGCCCATACATCATGCTATCATCATTTGCCGAATTTGGAAGGTTGAAAAGAGTGTGCAAATATCACATGGATTTGGCTATAAATACAGTTGCATTTGCTTAGAAATCACACACACATTGCGCCAGCTTTAAATCTCCACTAAAAACCCTTCACTCTCAAAGGATAGCCCTGATAAATTCATTTGAATTTGAGCTTGAATCTTCACTGTTTTGGAATTCAATTCTCCAGGAGTCCATTGCTTCTAAACCTTTCCATTCCTCTCCTGCAAGCAATTGAAGTGAAGCCAAGCACAATTCAGATCAAGATCTATCAAGTTCAGACCTCCATTGAAGGTAATTTGCAGAAATTTTAAACTCTCCGATTCTCCTTAATTCTTGCTCAATTCCATTGATTCTTGAGTTGTCTGAAGTCCTACCAATGTAGGCAATGGACTTTTGGTGTTAATGCATGTTGGAGACATAGTATTATGAACTATGCTCATTAAACATGCCACACACAAAAATATGCAAAAGGTGTGGCCTAATCTCATCCATACTCATGTTAATCTTTCAATCAACTAGCATTAGGACTTTGAGATGTCATTGGCCAATTGGAAATGAATGAATGAAAAAGAGGAATTAGATGAAGAGGGAAGGGGATGAATGAGATCACAAATTGGTCAAAGGAGGACTTTTACCAAATTAATATCATTCATTCATTTTGGGAGATGGAATGTACATTCCATCAATCCCCTAAATCCAATGATATTAACTTGACAAATTCAAATCAACCTTGACCAAGGCCCAACAACAAATAAGAAACTCAATTAAGTCAATACAAGTGGTCAACACAATTAAAATGGCATTTATTCAATTAAAAATAGTAAAATAATGTATTAAATTTAAATATGTTTTGTCCAAATCCTAAAATCTCATCAAAACACCAAATAAATGGCCATGAGATTTATCATAGGTCAAACAAGGTCGAAGGACCTTGGAGAAAAAATTTCATAATTTTTGTCACTTATAAATATTTTTAAACAATTAAAAACAAATGAAAAATCAATTAATTCATGAAAAATATTAATAATGATCCAAAAAATAATTGTAATTTAGAATATGAAAGAGAAAAATATTTGATTTTTTTTGGCGAAAGTCCCATATTTTTTGGATCAATATTGAATTTAATATGAATTATTGAAGAAAATGGAATTAAAATGAAATTCAGAAGATGCTAAATTACGTGGACCATCAGATCTCCCTCATTAATTAAGGTGGCAGATCTGATGATCTAAAACACGCGTTCCATGTACACCTGAGCCAACTGCGTGGCACCATTGGTAATTACAAGGGATGATTAAGATTAAAACGTGAAACATGGATCAAGTGGCTCTGACTCAAGACACATCATCACCGGAGCCAGAGCTCCGGTTGTCTTCTCCGGTGAGCTTCACCGGACTGGGCAACATGAACCATCACCAAAATAACAAACAGGGACATGATCTTAAAGAAAAAACATCACTGAGCACGAATATGACCTGCAATTCCAAATATATTAAGAGATATGTGGAATTGAAAAATGAGGTACATGATCTGAGTTGCTTCGATTTGGCCTCAAAGCAACTCAATCTTCTTGCCTACATTGGTAGGACTTCAGACAACTCAAGAATCAATGGAATTGAGCAAGAATTAAGGAGAATCGGAGAGTTTAAAATTTCTGCAAATTACCTTCAATGGAGGTCTGAACTTGATAGATCTTGATCTGAATTGTGCTTGGCTTCACTTCAATTGCTTGCAGGAGAGGAATGGAAAGGTTTAGAAGCAATGGACTCCTGGAGAATTGAATTCCAAAACAGTGAAGATTCAAGCTCAAATTCAAATGAATTTATCAGGGCTATCCTTTGAGAGTGAAGGGTTTTTAGTGGAGATTCAAAGCTGGTGCAATGTGTGTGTGATTTCTAAGCAAATGCAACTGTATTTATAGCCAAATCCATGTGATATTTGCACACTCTTTTCAACCTTCCAAATTCGGCAAATGATGATAGCATGGTGCATGGGCACGCATAGGCCCATGAAATGATAGCTTGAAGTCCAAAATGAATGATCAGATGTGTTGGAGCCAGCTTAGAATGCAAGGCTATTGAACATTGTTACTTGAAGTTGGATCCATGCCAAATGATATCAGCCTGTTTAAGCCATGCACAGCCTATGCATTTCTTATCCAAAATGAATGAATTTGAGCTCTTTAGAAAGGTGATATCAAGAGGAACAAGTTTGATGTTGAACACTTTTTCATTTGGAGCTTGGAACTTGGAGATATTTGAGGTGGAAGTTTGGAAAAATTTGACATATCAAAAATTTTCTAAGTGTCAAGCCATATGTCTCAATGTTCCACCTTGCTTAACTTTTTATAGTAGTTTTGAATGAGAAAAGTGTCTTCATCAAAGTTGTATCTCTCTAAAATATATTCAAAATGGTCACCAATTTCATGTCATTTGGATTTGAAATGATAGAGTTATGCATTTTTGAAGTTTGGAAAAATCACTTGATCAATGGTATAGGTCAAAAGTGACCTATAATGTAGCCTCATATAACATGTTCAAATAAGTTGAATTAGCTCCCACTCTAAATATCAAAGTTGGAGTAGACACATTGAATTTGATTTTGCAACTTGGAAATCTTTCATCTCATAAAAATTAAGCAAGTTATGGCCTTGGGAAGTTAACTTTCAAATTAGGGTTTTGACAAAATGACCTATAATGTTTCAACATAGAAAATGATTTTCCAAGCAAAACTAGATCTAGGTATCAACATGAAAGTTGTTTATAATGTCATTTAGAGTAAGTTTTCTCTTGGAATCATTTTCATATGGTGAAAATTGTAGAAGATAGGATCTAGGGAGACCCAGTTTTGATTAGATGAATTCATCTGGCCAACCACCATCAACCAAATTTCTAATTTCCAATTCTCTTGACTTTATTGGCTCATGGTAGATAATATATTCATAAGATGATGAAATTTGAATTGTCCCTTGAAAATTTTGATCAATTGGTGAGATAGCTTGTTGGAGAAGTTACTCAAGATACCCAGTCAAACTAGGGTTTCCAAGGCAAATCACCCTCAAACTCTTGAAGAAAACTTGATCAATATAACATCTAGAGATCAATGGGACTCATATATGATGCTTGTGACGAAACTTGTATCAATCCATGGTTGTGTTTTTTGTTCATGAGGGTCTCAAACCCTAGATGTGAACTTGATAGATCAATGGGATCATGCCTTACCTACAAAAGAGTTAGATAGATACAAAGACATATTTTTGGTATTTTGGTTAGTAAGATGATAATATACAAGTATGATATAATCACAAAGTGCTTGGTGATCTCTCCTAAAACAAACCCAATGAAAAGGGGTAAGGAGGATGCCAAAGTGTGATCCTAATGCTAATGTTTATGATGAAATTGCATGAGGGATCTTAGGATCAAAATTGGGGTCTTACAGCTGCCCCTATTTAAGGACATTCTAACTGAGGAGGTGAAGGTTAAAATCTTCGGCTCGACTCAGTAGAATGGGCTTAAATAACAACATATAGAAACAAATTTTGGTCCCTAAGAGACCTCATGATGCATATGATATGAATGCAAAATTTAGTGCTTTGTGGGGAAATATTGCCACAAAGGAAAAAGAAATCCGAGAGACCGAAAGTCCGCAGGAGTATAACGTATTTCATAAGGAAAACTCACTGGGGAAACAGAGACTCTGGGGGGGGGGGGTAAAAGGATTATGCGTAGGCCAGGCTACGACTTAAAATTACTGGGGGACTTAAGGAAATCCATAAAATGGAAAGACTCAGCGAGGGGACACAGCAGGATTTGCAACTACCGGTTACTGGGTAGAAGACCAATCAAAGAGAAAATCTGTCACCGGTCAAGATGAACATATCAAGGATAGACTCTGAAGAGGGGAAAGAGTGGGATTTACAACTATCGATTACTGGGTAGAAGACCAACAAGGAGAAGAAAACCCGTCATCGATTAAGATGAACATATCAAGGATTAACTCTCTGAGGAACTAAATAGGGATTACAACTACCTTTTTACTGGGTATAATACAAAAGAAGAGAACAACCGTCACTGTTTAAAGTGAACATATCAAGGATGGACTCACGCGGGGGAATAGATCCACTGGGGATACTGGTGAGGAGAAAAAAGAGGTATTGGGCAAGAAGTAACACACTGCAAACTAAGAAGAATATTACCAGTTACTGGGTAATAGACTCTTAGGGGACCAAAATATCTATCTAGGTAAGAGCTGGAAAGAAAACGGTCAATCAAGACTCAAGCCATTGGGGATATAACTCAAGGGGAGTAATTCCTTCCAGAAAATTTGCTGGAGAGGAAACTGAAATAATAATCATCCACGAGGAAACAAACTCAGTGGGGAAACGGAGAAAGGTTAAAGTCTTTCTGCTTAAGGGGCTGACACTCTACAATTGAAAGAGGATAGACACCAGATTTGGTATGGGGATAAGGTACCGCCATAACAGAGAATGAGAATCTCAAACAAATCAAGTATGGAGATGCAGGATATGCAAATTATGAAATTATATGAATGTATATGTATATGTATATATGATGATCATGCTGACAAAACGATCACGAAGGATACAGAGGTATCGCAAAGAAATTGAACCACCGATACAATCCTCGGTCAATCCACAAATCATGGAGACAAACTGCTGGAGAACAGAGAGATCAACATCCCAAGGGCTCAAACCTGGTTGGGGAAAGAGGAGATCTGCTGAGGAAAGAACAATACCAACATTGTGGGGGAATTTTAGGTCAACACCATAAGAATGGGAGACACCCCTGCAGAGAAACAAATAAAACCTGCTCCAGAACCAGGAGTAAACTCTGACTGGGAGCAAAGATACGAAGATTGGCGGGGACACCAAAGCGATCTACTGGGGAAATATCAAATATCTTTGATGAAGATCCACCCGTTGAGGAAATACGAACTCCACTGGGGGAGGCTAAAACTCTGTTGGGGATGGAGAAAGAAATTCCACTGAGATGCACAAATATTCTGGCGACTTCACTGGGGAAAATAATACGCCACAGAGTATCTGAATCAACCAACTCAGCCGGGGAAGAAGAAAGAAGCTCCACTGAGGAAGATAAACACTCTACCGGGGAACTAAATCTGCTAGCTGGGGATAACAGTATTCCATTGAGGAAATGAATCAACACTAATGCCTAGGGATACCCGAAGAGTTACTGCTTGAGGAACCACATATGCTTTGCATTTAAAGACTTGATATCCATTGAAATGTTGTTGATATTACTATTACTTGCTTTGGAAAAGTTATTGCTTTTATATTTTAAAGAAAACTTGATTTTGATTTAAAAATTTAATTTCAAAATGATCATAATGAAATTTAAAACTATTGGCTGGAGTAAAATAAGAGTAGAAACAATTTGGATAAAGGCTCAACTTTATTTAATAGAATGGTAGTCTATAAATGACGAGACTCCATAGATTTTACAAAGTTGAAAATGGTAATTGAAATTCTAGTATCAGATATAAGATGTCGAAGGTAATGTCACGACACTTAATATTTGTTAACACACATAGGATAAAGATACAAAATGGTAAAGCAAATGACACAAGCAATTGTTAACCCAGTTCGGTGCAACTCACCTACGTCTGGGGGCTACCAAGCCAGGAAGGAAATTCACTAAAATAGAATTAGTTCAAAGACTCTCCGTACACTTCAACAAGTTACAGTCTTTCTCACATAATCTCTACCCGTGCAATTTCTACCTAAGCACTCTTAGATATGAGAACCCACTCACTTCCCTACAATCACACCTGTGATCTTAAACAACAATCCCTTGAGAAAAGAAAATACTTTTCAATTACACACTCTTGATTTTACTTCACAGTTTCAATCAAGAAGACACACTCTTGATCTTGCTTCACAACTTTGATCAAGAAGACACACACTCTTGCTTAACAACTTTAAAGTGACAAATTACAACCACAAATCAGTCCAATTCAATCATCAATGGATGACTTGAATGGATTTCAAGTCTCACGACTAAACAGACACAAACCCTAGCTCTCTCTCTATATTTCGCTCAGCATTGGTTGTGTGTTCAAACAGGTTTTCTAAGTCCCTTTCTATAGAAGCATCCAGCTGGGCTTGGACATCTTGAAAACCCTAAATCTATTTTCCAATCAAATCTTTTTATAACAGCTGGTTAGATCTCCTTGGAAAATAAGTAAATCTGGTTGTAATCCATGATTGAATGCGCTAGCTAATCAGATCTTCAATCATACAAAGATTGCCATTAATTGTGCAATCACAAAACACCAGACATTTACACTAAATGTTCTGTGTACAGGATGTCGTGACATCGGGTCTGATATCCTGGAAAAATCCTGCATAATCCAATAATTCCTTTTATAACTTCCAGCAGGTACAACCATATCAGATGCCATGACCTTGTGTATGTCATCTGAAACAATCCTGCATGAACATGTCTTTCATTTAAGCTCCAGCAGGAACATCCAATATCAGAAGCCATGGCATTGTATGTGGCATTCTGAAACAATCCTGCATGAACATGTTCTTGAATTCCAACAGGTATATAGGATATCTCATGTTAAGACATCACACATAACATCTTGTGAACATTCTTTGTTTTACCAAAATTGCTGCCAACACTTAGAATCAACAGTAATTTACATGGAAAAGGTTACATTGAATACAAATGATCCTTAATCCTTCTACCACCTCTTGATATCCACCGTACTCTTGGTCGCTGCTGATGATGAACTGCTGTCAACCCTTGCGCTCAAACAAGTCTCCAAAATCATTGAAGATCAGCAGAATGCAGTTACTTGCCATAATCCCTAATTTTTGCATAAGTTTCCCCAAGGTGGGGTACTTAACTTATCGGGAAACTCTTTTCTGTTTTTATGTCTCTAATTTTTGCCTGGATCGCCCTTTCGGGTTTTCAATCCACCGAGACGCTCATTTTTGCCTAAGCCGCCCTTTCGGGTTTTCAACTTAGCGAGCTGTTCTTTTCTTTTTAGGCGAAGTATTTCTTGACTGCATCTGCATTCACGGGATGAGTGAACTCTTCACCATTCATAGTTGTAAGAATCAATGCACCGCCTGAAAAGGCTCTCTTAAAAACATATGAGCCTTCATAATTGGGAATCCATTTTCCTCTGGAATCTGGTTTGAACGACAAAATCTTCTTGAGCACAATGTCTCCTTCTCTGAACACTCGAGGTTTGACCTTCTTATCAAAAGCTTTCTTCATTCTCTACTGATATAATTGACCATGACACATGGCAGTCAATCTCTTCTCTTCAATCAAATTCAACTGGTCAAACCTGGTCTGACACCATTTAGCCTCAGTCAACTTGGCTTCCATGAGCACATGCAATGAAGGAATCTCAACCTCTACGAGGAGCACTGCTTCCATACCATACACAAGAGAGAAAGGGGTTTCCCCTGTTAAAGTGTGGACGAATGTACGATACCTATGTAAAGCAAATGGGAGCATCTAATGCCAATCCTTATACGTGAAAACCATCTTCTGGATAATCTTCTTGATGTTCTTACTCGCAGCTTCAATATCCCCATTCATCTTGGGTTTGTAGGGAGAAGAATTATGATGTGCAATCTTGAAGTCTTTACAAAGAGCTTCCACCATATTGTTATTCAAGTTCAATCCATTATCAGTAATGATCTTACTTGGTGTCATACGGTGAACTGACTTGGGGTGTTTTGCTTTTTATCGCAATGTCGCGGATAGCAAGAGTCGCCACCGACTTTTCTTTTATCCAATAAGGAAAGGTGGAAAAGAACAGGAAAGACCTCAATAGATTCTGGGTTCGGGAGGTACATTATACAAAGGGAAGGTGTTAGCACCCTTTGTATCCATGGTTATCCATGGGCTCTTAATTACTGGATCACTTATATTTTTGTCTGAAAAGTGTCGGTGAATTGCTTAAAAAATGTTTGAAAGAGAGTTTAACTTTGTAATGATTCTCGTATGAATGTATATAAAGTATTTATCTCATTTGATTTTGAAAAATGGTTTAGAAAAATATAACTCGGTAATGATTCTAGTATGAATGTATACCAAGTGGTGATTTTCTAGGATTTGTAAAGTGTAAAGTGTGAGGGGTGGAAAATGTTTTAGGTTATGATCCAGTAATTGAGAGTTATACCTTCCTGAGGTCGTTATGGGCATTTCCTATCCTTAAGAGGGTAAAACTGTCCTTACTACTGAGAAGTAAGTAATCTTACCCTTTGGATGTTTAAGGGTCACCGTAGGGTCATCGATAGGTCATTGAAGGCAACAGTTGTAAGGATACCTTAGCATTCGAAGGGACGATCATCATTTAACCGTAGGCTACACCGAAGGGTCATCGAGGGACAAAATCGTATTTTCGAAGGCAACATCCGAGGGACCATGATTTATTTTATGATGATTTAATCGAAGGGTCTTTGCTAAGTGTATCCCTACATTCGCGGGACATGACCGTTATACCGTAATACCGTAGGGCAGCAAAGAGAGGTCCAAGATCACTTATTTAAAGGCAATATTTTAAAGTCAATTAGGTAATTAGGACGAGCCTCCATATTAAAATCAATACATTAAAATTAATACATTAAAATTAATACATTAAAATTAACACATTAAAATTAATTAAGTAATTTAGGGTGAGTCTCCACAAGGGTATCCCACAAATAAAGTGGAAGACCTAACGGCAATCTTTTCCTGGGACATGTGAACCTTGGCAAAATTCAGCAAACGGGTTAGAATACCAAATCGGGGTGTAATCGAAGATTACACCGCAAAAGAAAATACAGCAGCATGAGTGTCAGGCAAAACAGTGCATAATTAACATAGAATAGATCAGATACGCATAGGACATAACAAACAAAATATTAGCGACTGTCCCGTTCGCCTCTGCCTCGCCTAGCGAGGGCCTAGCGAATACTCGCTACATGCTCGCTTAGCGATGTGCTAGCGAGCGGCTGCGGGTTTTGAATTTCAGAACAGTATGACTTCAACCTGCGGCATGGCTTATGGCATCCAACACATAATTATACGGTTCAGCATTCACAATATTCAGGCACACTTAAATTCACATGCAAAACCTCAAATATGTTTATGAATTCAATTATAATATCACATGCAAGTTAAGAACATAAAGCGGTATCACATGCAAATTAAGAAAATAAAGCGATAATAGTAATGCAAACCTGTTTGCAATCGAATTGCAACCTTGAATTGGCGAGCCGGATTGAGTTGGGCGGTGGTAGCTTCGGAGCGGAGGAGCGGCCTTCAGGGTTTCTAAAGTAGCCTCCAGGGTTTTTGTGCCAGGGTTTTCGTCTGTCTCCCTCTGTTTTTCGTCCTTTTTTCCATTACTGAAGTGCTGGTATTTATAATGCCCTTTTTCATGACCTAACGGGCTCAGAACGAAGCCCGAAATTTTTTGTTGTCTGTCAGCCTCGCTAGGCGAGCTGGTAGCGAACGTTTGCTTCGCTAGGCGAGCGTGTAGCGAACGTTCGCTAGGCGAGCGTGTAGCGAACGTAACGTTCGCTAGGCGAGCGTGTAGCGAACAGGCCAGTTTGGGCCATTTTCTGGATTGGGCCATTCGTGAGCTGGGCCTTTGTCCCTTTAAGATCAGTGCCATAAAATGAGTCGGAATGCCCCTGAAAAATGTCTTGAAATATTAATGGGCAAATTTTGGGGTATGACAGCTGCCCCTGTTCAATATTCTTGAACCGAGAGAGTTAGGATGGCGTGCATGCCATTCGTGGTCTGGAGGTGGAAGATTATTGAACACTAGAATGCCCCCAAAAATTTGCACTTGTCAATTAGTCTTGACGGAGATGGGCTTAAAGATGCCATCCAGGAAATTTGATGATGAAAGCTTCAGATTGCGCCGTACATTAGGCCAATTTGAAGACATGGGCGCCACACTGGGTCGTACGTTAGACCGAATAATGAGTCATCCATTAGGCTGTTGACTTCGCTGGGGAGTCGGAGTGTGTCATATGCTGCTGGGGATAAAGGATCAGAATGGATCATGCGCTATATCGTATCTGAGTTGAAGAGAGGGCCGTACGTTAGGCTGTGTCTGATGATGAAAGGGGGTAGTCGTACACTAGACTACACTTCAGAAATGTACCTTACACTAGGTAGCATCTGAGGAGACGAAGGTCTAATTGGGTCGTACATTAGACCGTATCTGAGCAGAATGAGCCGTCCATTAGGCTGAATCTGATGATAAAAGGGGGTAGTCGTACACTAGACTACACTTCAGAAATGTACCGTACACTAGGTAGCATCTGAGGAGACGAAGGTCTAATTGGGTCGTACATTAGACCGTATCTGAGCAGACTGAGCCGTCCATTAGGCTGAATCTGATGATAAAAAGGGGGTAGTCGTACACTAGACTACACTTCAGAAATGTACCGTACACTAGGTAGCATCGAAGGTCAAATTGGGTCGTACATTAGACCGTATCTGAGCAGAATGAGCCGTCCATTAGGCTGAATCTGATGATAAAAAAGGGGGTAGTCGTACACTAGACTACACTTCAGAAATGTATCGTACACTAGGTAGCATCTGAGGAGACGAAGGTCTAATTGGGTCGTACATTAGACCGTATCTGAGCAGAATGAGCCGTCCATTAGGCTGAATCTGATGATAAAAGGGGGTAGTCGTACACTAGACTACACTTCAGAAATGTACCGTACACTAGGTAGCATCTGAGGAGACGAAGGTCTAATTGGGTCGTACATTAGACCGTATCTGAGCAGAATCCGAGGACTTGACGGTCTAACTTGGTCGTACATTAGACTGTCACTGAGCAGAATCTGGTCTAACTTGGTCGTACATTAGACTGTATCTGAGCAGAATCCGAGGACTTGACGGTCTAACTTGGTCGCACATTAGACTGTCACTGAGCAGAATCTGGTCTAACTTGGTCGCACATTAGACTGTATCTGGGCAGAATCCGAGGACTTGACGGTCTAACTTGGTCGCACATTAGACTGTCACTGAGCAGAATCTGGTCTAACTTGGTCGTACATTAGACTATATCTGGGCAGAATCCGAGGACTTGACGGTCTAACTTGGTCGCACGTTAGACTGTCACTGAGCAGAATCTGGTCTAACTTGGTCGTACATTAGACTGTATCTAGGCAGAATCCGAGGACTTGACGGTCTAACTTGGTCGCACATTAGACTGTCACTGAGCAGAATCTGGTCTAACTTGGTCGTACATTAGACTGTATTTGATGACTGGAAGGTCTAACTTGGTCGTACATTAGACTGTCTTTGAGTGGTTGAAGGTCAGAATGGATCGTACGCTAGATCGTATCTGAGTTGTTGAAGGTCAGAATGGATCGTACGCTAGATCGTATCTGAGTTGTTGAAGGTCAGAATGGATCGTATGCTAGATCGTATCTGAGTTGTTGAAGGTCAGAATGGATCGTACGCTAGATCGTATCTGAGTTGAAGGAGTCATATGTTGAGATGAATCAGGATGAACCGTACGCTAGGCTATATCTGATAGTATTTGTATATGCTGTATTTGCAATAAATGTCTGGGATGGGCTTATAGATGCCATCGTTAGGAGGATGTCAGAATGAATGTTGTCATGGAGTGTATCTGAAAGATGTAGTTGAATCCTGAATGTAATTGATAAGGATGTCCGTCTGAATGGACCTTTGTTTTGACTATGTCAGGAGGATAATTGACCTGAAAAATAAAGTTAGCTTCATGCCATGTCATGATGCATGAGATGCAAATGTTGTATGCATGCGTATGCTGTGAAATGATGTAATGAGTGAATTATGCGTCTGTAATGAATGAGAGCATTGTATACATGTATATGTTATGAAATGATGTAATGTATATGATGCGGAACGAAAATTGTATGTAGGTATGTGATGTGAAATGATGTAATGAATGCACTATGTGTCTGAAACGTTCTTCCAGGGGATTCTACTGGGGAAATAAATCTCAGTCTTCTGGTCGGAGACATTTTTGTATTGATGACCCTTCCTTAGCTAGGGGTATTTGACTTCTGTCTGATGGTAGAAGATATTCAACCGAGCCTGGCTGAGGGTAGAAGAGATGACCAGTATGTCTGGTGATGCCGACCTCTGCTGGGCAATGGCTGGTTCTTGTTGGGGAATAGAATTAGCAACGGATTCATTGGGAAGCATGATTAGACCTTCTCCTCGATCCTGAAGTCGTGTAGTAATTGCTATTACTATTCTAGGCATGTATTTTTGGTAAACATTGATCATATTCAAATGCATATATCAATTCAAGGTAAATCAATGGACGTTTATGCAAACAAAATAGAGAAAGTAAAACAAAAGCATTTTTTTTTTGAAACAGAATTGTATTGATTTAGAAAGAGGGCCTATAAACAGGCAATTTGTGTACAAGGAGACAGAAATCCTAGTAAGAGGAAATCGTCAAGAAACGAAGACAAAGCTATGCAGAAAAAGTCCTGTTGATTTTAATTCCACTACTGTCATTATGTCTTCAAGCCTCTCATCTCCTGCTGTCGGATGAAAGTGATTGGCTTGTTCAGTCCCTTGAACTTGGTTGAAGCAGACAGAGAACGGGGCATAGTCATACGCTTTAATCCCTAATTTTTGCCTGGACCGCCTTTTCAGGTTTTCAGTCCACCGGGATACCCTTTTTTTTGCTCAAGCCGCCTTTTCAGGTTTTCGACTTGCCGGGTGTATGTCTTTATATGTTTATCCCTAATTTTTTGCCCGAACCCCTTTTGGTTCGCCGGGATGCCCTTACTTTTGCCTAGGTACGTCGACCTAGCGGGTCTCTTTTATGCGTAGTATTTTTTAACTATGTCAGCGTTCACAGGATGCGGGAACTCTTCGCCATCCATTGTAGCAAGCATCATGGCTCCACCAGAGAATACCTTCTTAACTACAAATGGCCCTTCGTGTGTGGGAGTCCATTTGCCTCTGGGATCACCTTGTGGTAGAATGATACGCTTGACCACCAAGGCGCCAAGTTGGTACACCTGTCTCTTGACCTTTTTGTTAAATGCTTGGGTCATGCGCTTCTGATATATCTGCCTATGACAAACAGCCGCAAGTCTCTTTTCATCAATCAGATTTATCTGATCGAGTCGAGTTTGAATCCATTCATCCTCATCTAAGCCTGCATCTTTCGCAATTCTTAGAGAGGGAATCTGAACTTCCACTGGTAAAACGGCTTCCATTCCATAGACTAAAGAGAAAGGGGTTGCCCCTGTCGAAGTGCGGTAACCATGAAGAGCAAAAGGTAACATCTCCTGCCGGTCTTTGTATGTTACTGTTATATTCTTGATATTGTTAGCAGCCTCCACGGCGCCGTTCGTCTTTGGCCGGTACGGAGAAGAGTTATGGTGCTTTATTTTGAACTGCGTGTAGAGTTCAGTTTAGTACCATTATCAGTGATAACTCTCTCAGGAGACAGCAGGTTTCTCAAGTAGATATTTGATAGAATCCATCTTAGAAATCAATAAAGTGGTATGATTCAACATATACTGTCTTAGTCGGCGAGCAGCCTAAGCCAAAGCACAGTAAGCTTTCTCGAGCTGTGAGTATCTTGTTTCACAGTCGGTACCTTTTGCTAAGGCAGTGTATGGCATGCTCTTTTCGACCAGACTCGTCATGTTGCCCCAGCACACCCTATTGAATTTTCTAACACGGTCAAATACATGATTAGAGGTCTTCCTTCAACTGGTAGCATTAGAATTGGAGGTTCTTGGAGATATTTCTTGATTTTGTCATTCATCATTCCATACCATCTCTTGATTTTTCTTTTTTGGTAATTTGAAGATGGGTTTGCAGGTAGCAGTCAAATGTGGGATGAATCGGGCAATGTAATTCGAGTGCCCCAAGAAACCTCTGACTTCTTTCTTGTCTATTTCAGTACCCATTGCAATTTCAATTGATTCCTCCTGCGACTGTATGGTCTTTTCTTCTTGTAGTAACAGTCTGACAAGTTCACCAGGGACTTCACAATCTTCCTCGCTTCCATCCTCGGCTTGGTAGATCGGATTTTCAAAGTCATAATGAACAGTAGCAGAACTATTATCAACAGGATCCAGAGTGGATATGGATCGGAAAACTGTTACGTGCGTGTGTGCAAGAAAACATAGCTTGTTTTGAAAAAAATGACAGGAAAGATAAAGAGCGCAATATTTGAATGCAAAAAGTCCATTGATTTATTGAATATGAATATGCTTATGAAATGACAAAACCCTTGAAAAATTAGCTATTATGCCCCGGGTATAGACACAATGCTTTGAAACATAAAAAATAGCAATAACAATTACTCCTGACTAAAGGAAATCGGGATAGTGTCTTCAGCCTTCCAATTATTGGGTCTGTCACCAATTGTTGGGAAAATCCAGCTATCCAAGTCATAATCGTTATCAGTATCTTCCACAGCATTGACAGTCTCGTCATGATTAGGCAGAGGGGCAGTGATGCCATTAGGAGTCTCCGGAGGATCAAAGATAGTCGCCTGTATCTTCCCACTTCGAATGCCACTTTCAACATGTTCACCTGTTAATATAAGTTCAGTGAAACCCAATGAGGAACTCCTCAATAGATGGCTGTAGAATGGGCCAGTCAGTGTGCTCATGAACATGTCCACTAATTCTCGATCAGTCATAGGGGGTTTGACTCTGCCAGCCAAATCTCTCCACTTTTGAGCATATTCTTTGAAACTTTCTTTAGATCCCATAGTCATATTCTGCAACTGTAGCCGAGTAGGCGCTAGTTCAGAATTATACTGGTACTGTTTATAGAAAGCAGTTGCTAAATCAGTCCATGTGTGGATGTCAGAGCTCTCGAGCTGATAATACCACTCCAATTGTGTGCCAGACAGACTCTCTTGGAAGAAATGGATCCAGAGCTTCTTATTAGTGGTATATGGCTGAATCTTTCTCACGTAAGCTCTCAGATGCATCTGAGGACAAGATGCCCCATCATACTGAGTGAAAGCGGGGACCTTGAATTTGCGAGGAATGATCACATCGGAGACTAGACCCAAACTTTCAAAATCCAGACCGGGCGCCTTCTGACCTTCCATAGCTAGCATGCGTTCTTCCAGCAACTTGTACTTGCCATCTTTTGGAGAGTACTGTTCATTCTCGTAATCTTCATCGTCATCCTCAGGGTTGAAAGGATCAGCATTCTCATCTTCTGAATCTGTCTCTGTTTCCTCTTCTTGATCCTTCGGAATTCTGATTTTGATTCCCGCAGCCTGTCCTTTAAGCCTTCTTCCCGGGTTAATGTAACTCACAGCTTTCTTGTCTTTCTTTTTCTCGAGCAAGAGAGCTTTCAGTTCCTCCTGCCCCCTAGATAAGTTCAAGATCATCTCCTGGAGTTGAGCATTCTGAGCATGGAGATCCTTGACAGTTTGTTCGAGGTCCATTTTTCTGTGTGGAGGAAAACCGTGAGAACACTGATCCCTTTAGAGTACCTGTTATGCTATGTTATGCTATGCAATGCATGAAATGTTTTCAAGGCCTTTTGGAATTTAACTTTGCATAAACTACCGAAAAGGGAAACTTTTTTTTTTTGTTTTTTTTTTGTTTTTTTGTTTTTGTTTTTTTTTCATACAAAACAGAGCAAAGTTAAATCCCTAAGTCCTTGAAATGGTTAGTACAATGTTATGATGTCATGATGTTATGATGTTATGATGTTATGAGGTTAAATAAATAACAAGCACAAGCAAGTCACACAACCATCATTCCTAGGTTTTAAGGCTTGCATGAGTTCCATAGGTAAGTACCCTCCCCACTGAAGTTTGGTTGGTTCAACCTGTCCTAGAATAGTAACCGGGTTCTAGAAGGATCTCAAATCATCGACCTTTCTTTAAGTCCACTTCAGTGCAACACCAAGTGGTTGACCAAAGCTTCCCTAAAGTCCAATCTCAAAGAGTGTAGTATCGAGTCTCAACCAACCCCAGTCGGAACCGAAGTCAGTTATCTCACTACTTTCTAATGGCTAGGATGAGTCAATTAGGGTTCTAAAGGTCTGGTTAATGCTTTGATGACACCACGCGAATGCCAAATTTTTCCTCAAGTAAACATGAGGAACATCAGGACATCCAAAGTGTCACATTAACCGTAGCCATCATTTTAACCATTCCAGTATACGCCGGATAGCCGCGATGATCTATTGCTACTTACCTAAGGTACACTAGATCCGGGTGTAGGATCTTTCACTCAAAAATACCCAAGCAATCCCTTAAAAGTAAATCAGACAATTTGGAATAAGTGATCTTGTTTTTAAGGTAACCTCTCTTTTTAAAGATTCCCCAGCAGAGTCGCCAGTTCTGTCATACGGTGAACTGACTTGGGGTATTTTGCTTTTTATCGCAATGTCGCGGATAGCAAGAGTCGCCACCGACTTTTCTTTTATCCAATAAGGAAAGGTGGAAAAGAACAGGAAAGACCTCAATAGATTCTGGGTTCGGGAGGTACATTATACAAAGGGAAGGTGTTAACACCCTTTGTATCCATGGTTATCCATGGGCTCTTAATTACTGGATCACTTATATTTTTGTCTGAAAAGTGTCGGTGAATTGCTTAAAAAATGTTTGAAAGAGAGTTTAACTTTGTAATGATTCTCGTATGAATGTATATAAAGTATTTATCTCATTTGATTTTGAAAAATGGTTTAGAAAAATATAACTCGGTAATGATTCTAGTATGAATGTATACCAAGTGGTGATTTTCTAGGATTTGTAAAGTGTAAAGTGTGAGGGGTGGAAAATGTTTTAGGTTATGATCCAGTAATTGAGAGTTATACCTTCCTGAGGTCGTTATGGGCATTTCCTATCCTTATGAGGGTAAAACTGTCCTTACTATTGAGAAGTAAGTAATCTTACCCTTTGGATGTTTAAGGGTCACCGTAGGGTCATCGATAGGTCATTGAAGGCAACAGTTGTAAGGATACCTTAGCATTCGAAGGGACGATCATCATTTAACCGTAGGCTACACCGAAGGGTCATCGAGGGACAAAATCGTATTTTCGAAGGCAACATCCGAGGGACCATGATTTATTTTATGATGATTTAATCGAAGGGTCTTTGCTAAGTGTATCCCTACATTCGCGGGACATGACCGTTATACCGTAATACCGTAGGGCAGCAAAGAGAGGTCCAAGATCACTTATTTAAAGGCAATATTTTAAAGTCAATTAGGTAATTAGGACGAGCCTCCATATTAAAATCAATACATTAAAATTAATACATTAAAATTAATACATTAAAATTAACACATTAAAATTAATTAAGTAATTTAGGGTGAGTCTCCACAAGGGTATCCCACAAATAAAGTGGAAGACCTAACGGCAATCTTTTCCTGGGACATGTGAACCTTGGCAAAATTCAGCAAACGGGTTAGAATACCAAATCGGGGTGTAATCAAAGATTACACCGCAAAAGAAAATACAGCAGCATGAATGTCAGGCAAAACAGTGCATAATTAACATAGAATAGATCAGATACGCATAGGACATAACAAACAAAATATTAGCGACTGTCCCGTTCGCCTCTGCCTCGCCTAGCGAGGGCCTAGCGAATACTCGCTACATGCTCGCTTAGCGATGTGCTAGCGAGCGGCTGCGGGTTTTGAATTTCAGAACAGTATGACTTCAACCTGCGGCATGGCTTATGGCATCCAACACATAATTATACGGTTCAACATTCACAATATTCAGGCACACTTAAATTCACATGCAAAACCTCAAATATGTTTATGAATTCAATTATAATATCACATGCAAGTTAAGAACATAAAGCGGTATCACATGCAAATTAAGAAAATAAAGCGATAATAGTAATGCAAACCTGTTTGCAATCGAATTGCAACCTTGAATTGGCGAGCCGGATTGAGTTGGGCGGTGGTAGCTTCGGAGCGGAGGAGCGACCTTCAGGGTTTCTAAAGTAGCCTCCAGGGTTTTTGTGCCAGGGTTTTCGTCTGTCTCCCTCTGTTTTTCGTCCTTTTTTTCATTACTGAAGTGCTGGTATTTATAATGCCCTTTTTCATGACCTAACGGGCTCAGAACGAAGCCCGAAATTTTTTGTTGTCTGTCAGCCTCGCTAGGCGAGCTGGTAGCGAACGTTTGCTTCGCTAGGCGAGCGTGTAGCGAACGTTCGCTAGGCGAGCGTGTAGCGAACGTAACGTTCGCTAGGCGAGCGTGTAGCGAACAGGCCAGTTTGGGCCATTTTCTGGATTGGGTCATTCGTGAGCTGGGCCTTTGTCCCTTTAAGATCAGTGCCATAAAATGAGTCGGAATGCCCCTGAAAAATGTCTTGAAATATTAATGGGAAAATTTTGGGGTATGACACTTGGCACACCATAACGGCATATGATATGATTCTTGATAAACCTTACAACAACTTGCTTGGTTACATTTGCATACGATGCCGCTTCAACCCATTTTGTGAAGTAATCAATTGCCACTAGAATGAAACGATGTCCATTCGAAGCTTTGGGCTCAATCATCCCAATCATATCAATTCCCCACATAGAGAAAGGCCATGGGGGAAGAGATAATATTCAAAAGTGTCGGAGGTACATGAATCTTATCAGCATAATATTGACACTTGTGGCACTTCTTCACAAACTTGCAACAATCAGATTCCATTGTCAGCCAATAGTAACCTGCTCGCAACATCTTCTTTGCCATTGCATGTCCATTGGAATGAGTACCAAAGGAACCTTCATGCACTTAGGTCATCAACAAGTCTGCTTTGTGTCTATCAACACATCTGAGCAAAACCATGTCGAAGTTTCTCTTGTACAGTATATCCCCATTCAAGTAGAAATTACCGGATAATCTTCTCAAAGTCTTTTATCTTTCAAAGATGCCCCAGACGGGTAAATCTGACTTTGGAGAAAACATTTGATGTCGTAGTACCATGGCTTCTCGTCTTTGACTTCTACAACGGTAAATACATGAGCTGACCTATCAAGACGCATTACAGATAAATTGGGAACTTCATTCCAATATTTCACTATAATCATTGATGCCAACGTTGCAAGAGCATCTGCCATCCGGTTCTCATCTCGAGGGATGTGATGAAATTCAACCTTTGTAAAGAAAGTTGAAATCCTCCTCACATAATCTCTATACGGTATTAAACCGGGTTGATTTGTCTCCCATTCTCCTTTGATCTGATTCACAACCAAAGTCGAATCACTGAAGACATCCAAATACTTGATTCTGAGATTCATGGCCTCTTCAAGCCCCATAATGCAAGCTTCATATTCTGCCATGTTGTTCGTACACTTGAAACTCAACCTAGCTGTAAATGCAAAATGCGTGCCTTGAAGAGTAATAATCACTGCCCCAATGCCATTTCCATATTTATTAACAGCTCCATCAAATACCATGCCCCAACGGGAACCAGGTTCTGGCCCTTCTTCTAGCAATGGTTCATCACAATCCTTCATTTTCAAGTACAAAATCTCTTCATCAGGAAAATCATACTGCACTGACTGATAATCTTCAATAGGTTGGTGGTGCAAGTGGTCAGCCAAGATACTACCTTTGATCGCTTTCTGAGATTGGTATTCGATATCATACTCTGATAACAACATCTGCCAACGGGCAATTCTCCCAGTTAAAGAAGGCTTCTCAAATATATACTTGATTGGATCCATTTTGGATATCAACCAAGTAGTATGATTCAACATATACTGACGCAGACGCTTAGCAGCCCAAGCCAATGTGCAACAAGTCTTTTCAAGCATTGAATACCGAGTCTCACAGTCGGTGAACTTCTTATTGAGGTAGTAGATTGCAAATTCTTTCTTTCCAGTCTCATCTTGCTGACCAAGAACACAACCCATATTATCTTCTAGCACAATCAGATACATGATCAACGGTCTTCCTTCATCAGGTGGAGACAAAATCGGAGGCTCAAGCAAATATTCCTTGATACTATCAAATGCTTTCTGGCAGTCTTCGATCCAATCACAAGACTGATCTTTCCGAAGAATCTTGAATATAGGCGCACATGTGGCAGTCATGTGGGAAATGAATCTGGAAATATAATTCAAGCGGCCGAGAAAACCTCTGACTTGCTTCTCAGTTTTGGGCGCAGGCATCTCTTGTATTGCTTCAACCTTGGCAGGATCAACTTCAATACCCTTCTCGTTGACAGCAAAGCCCAACAACTTACCAGAACGAACACCAAAAGTACACTTATTGGGATTCAAGCGGAGTTTATACTTCCTTAAACGCTGGAATAGCTTCAAAAAATTCTCAACATGTTCCTCTTCATCAATTGATTTTGCAATCATGTCATCGACATAAACTTCAATTTCTTTATGCATGATATCATGAAAAAGAGCAGTCATTGCTCTCTGGTAAATTGCACCAGCATTCTTTAGACCGAAAGGCATCACTCTATAACAGAATGTTCCCTAGGGTGTAATGAATATGGTCTTCTCCATATCCTCGAGTTCCATCTTGATCTGATTATATCTGGAAAATCCATCCATAAACGAAAAGACTTTGAATTTAGCAGTATTGTCTACCAACATATCAATGTGTGGCAGAGGGAAATCATCTTTCGGAATGGCTTTATTCAAATCTCTATAATCGACACACATGCGGACTTTTCCATCTTTCTTCGGCACAGGCACAATATTGGCCACCCATTACGGATACTCAGCAGTCACAAGGAAGCCGGCATCAATCTGCTTCTGAACTTCCTCTTTGATCTTCACAACCATATCAGGATGTGTTCTTCTCAACTTCAGCTTGACTGGCGGGCATTCTGGCTTCAACGGCAATCTATGCTCCATAATATCAGAATCCAACTCAGGCATATCTTGATAGGACCAAGCAAACACATCTGAATACTCTCGAAGAAGATCAATCAACCCCTTCTTAGCATCTGGACACAGTCGAGACCCAGTCTTGACTTCCTTCACATCATCCTCGGAACCCAAGTTGACAAGCTCAATTTGTTCTTCAAACGGCTAAATAATCTTTTCATCTTGCTCCAGAAGACGAGACAATTCATTACTTACTTCTATATCATTTTCCTCCTCGACCTCAAACACAGGGAATTCAAAATTTGGAGAAGGAGAAGGATCATTGTATTCAATGAGGTTAGGAACCAACCTGCATAATGATTTGATATTTTGATTTTAGAGAAGTGAATTTGTGACCAAATATTATGCAGATGGACAATTATATTGTTTATTTATGTTTTTTGTGATTACCATTTTCAGAATAAAGCAAAAAAAAAAACAAACATCAAAGATGTGGATGAAAAGAATTAATTTTATTAATGATCAATTTAAAATGAACAAACAATGTTCACTTCTCCCTTAGGCATAGGAGAAGGACTTTAAAATATAAAAGCAATTACTTAGATCGATGCAAAATAACATGAATATCAACAGCAGTCCAATTGTTGCATGTTTGTCCACATGTCACAAAGTTGGTGCAGTCTTCCTCTTCATTGTCCTCTAGCACAACAACTAAGTGTTGTTCATTCCCATAAATGAACCCTCCGCTACGGAAGCTAAGTTACATCTCTTCAGATCTAAGGGTCGACGAGCCCTTCTGGAACCCCAAACCAGTTATTTCCTTGTTGTCGGAGACCTCTACCACGCGCCCCCACTGATCAACAGGACCTTCTTCAACAATTCTCTACGCATATTTCAGAGAGGACATAGGTGCCCCAACTCTCTTCTCAGCAACAATAGATAAGGCTCGGAACAGAGTTCCAACCTCATCCTCAGCTTCCATATATGAGAAAGATGACAGATGGCTAACCAACAACGCCATTTCATCTCCCACAATCACTAACTTGCCATTCTTGACAAATTTGAGCTTCTGATGCAAAGTGGAAGTAACAGCCCCTACCTCATGAATCCATGGCCTTCCCAACAAACAACTGTAGGCCGGGTGAATATCCATTACCTGGAAAGTAATATGAAAATCACTCGGACCTATCTTGACTGGAAGGTCCACTTCTCCAATAACTGTCTTGCGCGAGCCATCGAAGGCTTTGACAATTACTCCACTATACCTCATGGGAGCTCCTTGGTAAGATACCTTTGACAATTTTGACTTCGGAAGCACATTGAGTGACGAACCGGTGTCAACAAGCACATTTGACAAAGCATCTTCTTTGCAATTCATCGAAATATGCAAAGCCAGATTGTGATTTCTTCCCTCCTCAGGGAGTTCTTCATCGCAAAAGCTCAAATTATTCCATGAAGTGATGTTAGCCACAATGTGATCAAATTGATCCACAGTAACATCTTGCTCCATATATGCCTGTTCAAGAACTCTCTGGAGTGCTTCTCTGTGTGCTTTAGAATTCAAAAGCAGAGACATCACGGAAATCTTCGAGGGAGTCTGGAGCAACTGCTCAACCACATTAAATTCACTCCTTTTGATCAGTAGGAGTAGCTCATCATCATCGTTGGCTTTCAAGTTGTTGGATTCTCCAGACTTATCCTTTGAACAATTAATTGGATCTACATTAGGTATCTCCACCTTCTTACCAACAATCAACTCCTCTTTACTTTCTGGGATAATCGGCCCAAACACTCGACCATTGTGGGTCACCTTAGTAACATCAGCAATGCTCACCACTGAACTAGTCGTAGGTAACGGGACCTCTTGACCATTCTCTATCATCGTAGCATTGTATTGATACGGTACAACCTTATCAGATGCATACGGGGCTGGGCCCGCTAACCGTATTACCAACGGCGAAATTGATCTATTGCTGACGTTCTTGTTACTGCTGCTATCATACTGAATCACCAATCTCTCTGGTTGTTTGAAAACGGGCACTACGACATTGACATCGTCATCTACATGACAGGATTGAACAATCTGAATCATACCTTCATCCATTAGACGCTGAATGTCCCTTTTCACTACAACACGCCCCCTTAGGTTCACGCTACAAATATCACAACCATCGTGATCATGTCCACAGTCACTCACCAAACAGATATCTTTGTGCATCTGCACCAAAGATCTTCGAATAAACCGGACATCAAAGACTTTGAATTCACCGGGACAACCGTCCACCATATTAACAGAAGAATTCCCAAGAGCGGGCAAAGGATTAGCTTTCACATTAGGCGCGCGATCTTCAAAAGACACCATGCCACTCTTCATAAGCTTTTGCACCTCATACTTCAACGGATAACGGTTTTCAATGTCATGTTCAGGTGCACCCTGATGAAAAGCACAACGAAGCTCGGGTTTATACCACCAAGGAAGTGGTTCTGGGATCTGCGGTGGGTTCCTCGGTTGAATCAAATTTTTGAGGACTAATGATGGGTACAGTTCTTCATATGACATATGAATTGGGTCAAAAGAGACCTTCTTCCTCTCGAAGTTCTGTTGCTGGTGATGATTGTTGTTGGAATTGTTGTTGTTGTTGTAGGTGTTTGTTCTTTGTTGCGGTTGTTGTTGTTGACGTTGATTTTGATATTGATGTTGTTGTTGTTGCTGAATTGGTGTTGTTTGCTGATTAGAGAATACTAGAATAACGGATGATACTTGGTGATGATGATGTTGACGAGGTGGTGGATTTCTTCTTGCTTGAGGCCTCCTTTGCCTCCCACTAGAAATTGCATTGGTCTCACTGTCTTTCCTCTTGCTGAAACTACTCCTATACTTCTTACTTGTCGACGCCTCATCTTTTGACAATCGTCCCTCACGGACCACTTCTTCAAGTCTCATCCCTATATTTACCATTTCGGTAAAATCACTAGGGGAACTGGCGATCATGCGTTCATAATAAAATGAACTCAGGGTTTTCAAAAAGATTTCTGTCATCTCCTTCTCCTCCAGAGGAGGAGTGATCTGGGCAACCAACTCCCTCCAACATTGGGCATATTCCTTAAATGTCTCCTTATCTTTCTGAGACATGGATCTCAGCTGGTCCCTATCCGGCGCCATATCCATGTTGTACTTGTACTGTTTCACAAAAGCCTCACCTAGGTCATTGAAAGTGCAGATGCTTGCACTATCTAACCCCATATACCAACAAAGTGCAACACCTGTCAGGCTATCCTGGAAGTAGTAAATCAGCAACTGATCATTATCTGTCTGGGTTGACATCTTGCGGGCATACATCACAAGATGACTGAGCGGACATGAGTTCCCCTTGTATTTCTCAAAGTCAGGCACTTTGAATTTCACTGGGATTTTCACATTGGGCACTAAGCACAGTTCAACAACACTCTTCCCAAACAGATGTTTGCCTCTCAGCGTTTTCAATTCCTTGCGCAGCTCAAGAAATTGGTCCTTCATTTCATCCATCTTCTCATAGACATCCGGACCCTCAGATGGCTCAGAATGATAGATGGTGTCCTCTACACGAGGCAAAGTGTGCACAACTGGAGGTGGCACGGACATGACTGGGCTAGATGCCGGCATGGAAGCAAATGTGGGAGCTAAACCTTCTGGCACAAAGTTCGGAGGCATTCCCCACAGGAATCCAGCAGGCAAGGTTGGTGCAAAGTGGGCGGTGACAGCATGCACAGTAGAGGTAACCACTTCAGAAATGACAATCCTCGCGGGAGGAGTTGCAGGCGTTGGAAAAGCTTGGCTCTGGGCAGCAAGAATTGACTCCATCATGGCAGTCAGCCGGGCAATCTCCTCTTTCAAATCTCGGCTCTCTTGCTCAAGGTGCTTCATCATTCTTGGATGATTAGCTCTGGTGTTGTACCGGTGAGTCAGCTTGGCTAAAGCACAGAAGAACACCAATCAGACACCTGGCAAAAACCTCCTTATGCAAATGATGCATGAGATGCAATGCTTGATTATTTTTATTTCCAAGGAATTTACTATATCATTTGCAAATATATAAAAATTGAAATGGCAATTGCAATAATTTTGATATGACCAAAAATCTCTTTTTTATTTATATAAATTGGAAGGATTACACTGAGTACAATTTCAGAAACCAAAGTAAAAGATACAAGAGAAAAGGAGACTATTCATCCTATGGATCCCTAACAACGGTGTCAGAAGATCTGGCTGAAGGTGCGTACTTCCTTCAAATGCGACGGATCTCGGTCTCAAAAGAAGCCTTCATCTGAGTCTTCTCGAGGACAAGCTGGTCAACAATCTTCTTCCAAGCAACGGAAGGCTGGGGCATGCTAGAAGATGAAACCTCTGGCTCTCTCTGTCTCTTCGCCACTCGGTCTTCAAGTAGCTCAATCAGTGCATCTTTGTCCTTAGACTCCAACTGCAACTCTTCATGCTTCTTACTCAAAGCACGGAAACGCTCTTCCCATATATTCTTCTCTTACTTCATCTTGATGAGCGCATCTTCCAACTCCTCTATATCTTGGTTAGGGAGAGTTAATGGCTCAACCACAACCATAGACATAGGTCTCTCACATAGATAAGGCATCTTCAACTCCCTATCTCTCTTCTTCACCCAAAGAGTGTAAGCTTCCAAAGCTACACTATTGCACGGACCAAGCTCGGATCTTCCTTTCCTATGCATATTATGCCAAGCGTGCATAATCTTTCGCTTCAAATGTTGGGGATCTTTACCTTCTTGATAGAAAAGACCTTCTAATAACATGTTATTAGGTTTGTCTCTCAAGGGGAACCCAAGTTAACGACAAGCCAAAGCAGGGTTATAGCTAATTCCTCCTTGTGTACCAATGAGAGGTACATTAGAGAATTCACCACAACTATTAATAATCTCCAAACTGCTTAAAGATGGGTCATACCAAACTATATCATCATTAGTGAGAGACATAAGTCTCTGAGACCACCTTAGACATTGTTTGTTCTCCACAAAAGCAGGTGTCTGAGGCAAGTGTGAAATAAACCAGTTGTACAGAAGAGGAATGCAACAGACAATCGTTCCACCACCTTTAGAATTCCTTAGATGCAAAGAGAAATACATATCACCCAACAAAGTAGGCACATGATTCCCAATCAAGAAAAGTCTAATGGCGTTAACATCAATAAAACCGTCAATGTTAGGGAACAAATCTAATCCATAGACGAGCAACACAAAGATAGCTTCAAAAGCGTCCACACTACCAGCTTGGGCAAAAGTAGTAGCTTCCTTGATGGGGAAAACAGATGGCAACCCAAATAACCCTCCTTTCTTCACCCAATGAGCCTCTATCTCAGACTTCTTCAAGTGAAGAGCTTCAGCAATAATACTAGACTGGGGAATCTCCTTCAATCCACTAAAAGGTACTCTACTAGAAATAGGTATCCCCAAAGGATGAGAATACTCCTCCAAGGTAGGCACAAGCTGAAAATCCAGGAAAGTGAAACAATGGTAGAGAGGATCATAGAACTACAACAACACACTCAAGAGTCCTTCAACCACATCAGCAGACAAGATGGACAGAAGCTTCCCATGACGTTGTTTAAAGTCCAAGGGATCTAATACAAAAGATGCTAGCTTCCTTACTTCTTCCAAATATGGACATTTGAAACTGTACTTCTTAGTGTTCCTTCGTCCACAATCCATGGTTTGAAAATATTTGCAAATGATACCTTAGTTCCTTGAAATTCTGTGTGATGAATGTTATGATGCGCATGAATGCGTGAATGCAACAATCACAAATAAGGGATCACACACAAGGCAAACAAAGGTCAAGGGATGAATCAAGTCATTGTCAAGATCAATCATCCATTTTGGTGGATTATGGTTTACACCTTATCAACATCCAAGTTCCATTGATATTGACAAGACTTGATTGGATCAACCAAGAATCAAAGGTTTGTTGCAAGTCACGAGCATGGAGTCTGGGTAAGAACCATCCCAAAGGAGTGAACTAAGGATAAAAACATGTAAATCATGTTCTAAAAAGTTCCCAGAGTCTTAATTCCATCTATCGGATATTACAGGTTAAGATGACTAACTCATCGACCCATAATATTCTCAAGAGAAACTCGTCTGAGTGTAGTATCGCGTAACAACTGTTATCAAGTCTACACCTGAACAGTTTCCGCACTACATCCTAAATAGGCCAAGATGGGTTAGGTGTTCTAAGGCCCTCAGCTTCTCAGACCCAATTAGAAATAGTAATGCCTAACCACAAATACTTGTGTGACATTTCCAAATCCAAAGGAGTCTCCACTGAGCAGATGGATCTCAAGCCAACTTGTTAAGAACTACTCCACACAAGTCGAACATGACTATACCATCCTCCTATCTTCATTGCACTCAAGTTCGGGTTAGAAATTATCTCACCACTCAGTGATCACCAAGCACAACAAGAAGATTATATCACACATACATATATACAAATATATTCACACAAAAAGTTGGCTAAACCCACTGGAGACTACTCCCTAGCAGAGTCACCACTTAATTTTTGTAGCGGGAAATTCATGATCATCAAGCTATTGACAAGCTAGAGATCAATTAACAAGAGTCGCCACCGCACTTTTATTGTTTCCATAGGAAAAGGGAAAAAGTACGAAAAAAACCCAATTAGTAAGAAGTTTTCAAATAAAAACTAATAAAAGTCAGAGATCACAGGAAAGGGGGTTGGTTACACAGAGGGAAGGTGTTAGCACCCAAAGTGTCATAGGTACTCCTAGGGAGCCCTTTTTATGTGCATATGTATTTTATACAAAGTGATGTTTACAAACAAATAGAATGGGGGAATGAGAAAAGAATACATTAATTATGTTTTTGTGGTTGACAAGACCTTCGGTCTTGTGCCTACGTACCAACATATAAATGAGGGATCAAAACCTCGTAGTTCGTGCTATAAATTTCAAAATGGATGCATTGATTTTAACAAAATTTAAGCTTGAAAGGCACGAAGGCCTAAAATGATTTGAATGAGTTAGTTCCTTTTATCTTTTTGAAAGTTTAAGTCAAGTATAGTTAAGTTTATTCACAAGTTTGATTTAAGAAAAGAAGTTTTGAAAATGCAATGGCATAAGGCCAAGGTTTTGAAAATAGAGGGAGAGATTTTGAAATTAAAGAAATGGGGAGAAGATGAAGAGACTACCCTATGCACAAAAAATGTAAAAGTTTAGAGTTGAAAAGATATGACCAAATAGGTAGCAATCCAATAGACAATTATGTCAATAGGAACTCATAATTCCCTTGAACTTTTAGAATCAAGCAACACAGAAATGCACAATTATATCAATATTGAAAATCAAAGTCATCAAATAAAGATAGCCTCATCCAAGCTTATCACTTCATGATCTTTTTCAAAATAGTCTATGTAGCAGATGGATTCCATAAATTACAAGTTCAACATAACAACTTAACAATGATTAATGTTGTAGATGAACTGGAGAGATCTTGAATGATGTATCAGATGAATTTCAAATTGCAAGCACTTGGTTCTTCACAAATTGGCATTGGCTAAGTCCAATAACAAAGGAATGTTGCCTAAGTTCTAAGTCCAATTGGTCCACAAATCAAGCCAACAGTCCACTCAAAAAGTTTTTTTAGGGTTCTTGTTTTTTATTATGTACATTAAATGGTCAAGGACCATACAAACAAACAAAACATACACAAACAAAATGATATCACACAATATGGTCCAAATGGACAAAGTGAAAATTATATTAACAGAAACAATTAGAATGATATGTATAATGACAAATGATATAAAGTGCTAAAGTAAATTGCATTAAAGTAAAAGCTTGAAATTAAAAGTTAGTAGTTAATTGGTTAGAGGTTAGTATTGTTTTGCTTTTGATTTCAGGATATTCTTTGGAGAACACTCAACCCACTTGCCACAAGCATGAATCCTTGAACCAAAACATCTTCCAAAGGAAGGAAAGAAGGCCAAGTTTCCACACAATACCATGGAAGAGGGGAGACTTACAATCTCACTAACTAGAATGCTTATGCCTTTTGTGTCACAAATTTAGCGCTATGTTAAGAAATCATAATTGGACTTATATAGAAGTCACAACTATTTGAGGCCGGGCAATGGACTTTTGGTGTTAATGCATATTGGAGACATATTATTATGAACTATGCTCATAAAACATGCCACACACAAAAATATGCAAAAGGTGTGGCCTAATCTCATCCATACTCATGTTAATCTTTCAATCAACTAGCATTAGGACTTTGAGATGTCATTGGCCAATTGGAAATGAATTAATGAATAATAGGAATTAGATGAAGAGGGAAGGGGATGAATGAGATCACAAATTGGTCAAAGGAGGACTTTTATCAAATTAATATCATTCATTCATTTTGGGAGATGGAATGTACATTCCATCAATCCCCTAAATCCAATGATATTAACTTGACAAAGTCAAATCAACCTTGACCAAGGCCCAACAACAAATAAGAAACTCAATTAAGTCAATACAAATGGTCAACACAATTAAAATGGCATTTATTCAATTAAAAACTGTAAAATAATGCATTAAATTTAAATATGTTTTGTCCAAATCCTAAAATCTCATCAAAACACCAAATAAATGGGCATGAGATTTATCATAGGTCAAACAAGGTCAAAGGACCTTGGAGAAAAAATTTCATAATTTTTGGACACTTAAAAATATTTTTAAAAAATTAAAAACAAATGAAAAATCAATTAATTCATGAAAAATATTAATAATGATCCAAAAAATAATTGTAATTTAGAATATGAAAGAGAAAAATATTTCTTTTTTTTTGTGAAAGTCCCATATTTTTTGGATCAATATTGAATTTAATATGAATTCTTGAAGAAAATGGAATTAAAATGAAATTCAGAAAATGCTAAATTACGTGGACCATCAGATCTCCCTCATTAATTGAGGTGGTAGATCTGATGATCCAAAACACGCGTTCCATGTACACCTGTGTCAAATGCGTGGCACCATTGGTAATTACAAGGGATGATTAAGATTAAAACGTGAAACATGGATCAAGTGGCTCTGACTCAAGACACATCATCACCGGAGCCAGAGCTCCGGTTGTCTTCTCCGGTGAGCTTCATCGGACTGGTCAACATGAACCATCACCAAAATAACAAACAGGGACATGATCTTAAAGAAAAAACATCACTGAGCACGAATATGACCTGCAATTCCAAATATATTAAGAGATATGTGGAATTGAAAAATGAGGTACATGATATGAGTTGCTTCTATTTGGGGCCTCAAAGCAACTCAATCTTCTTGCCTACATTGGTAGGACTTCAGACAACTCAAGAATCAATGGAATTGAGCAAGAATTAAGGAGAATCGAAGAGTTTAAAATTTCTGTAAATTACCTTCAATGGAGGTCTGAACTTGATAGATCTTGATCTAAATTGTGCTTGGCTTCACTTCAATTGCTTGCAAGAGAGGAATGGAAAGGTTTAGAAACAATGGACTCCTGGAGAATTGAATTGCAAAACAGTGGAGATTCAAGCTCAAATTATCAGGGTTATCCTTTGAGAGTGAAGGGTTTTCAATGGAGATTCAAAGCTGGTGCAACGTGTGTGTGATTTCTGAGCAAATGTAGCTGTATTTATAGCCAAATCCATGTGATATTTGCACACTCTTTTCAGCCTTCCAAATTTGGCAAATGATGATATCATGGTGCATGAGCGCGCATGAAATGATAGCTTGAAGTCCAAAATGAATGATTAGATGTGTTGGAGCTAGCTTAGAATGCAAGGCAATTGAACACTGTTACTTGAAGTTGGATCCATGCCAAATGATATCAGCCTGTTTAAGTCATGCGCAACCTACGCATTTCTTATCCAAAATGAATGAATTTGAGCTCTTTGGAAAGGTGAGATCAAGAGGAACAATTTTGATGTTGAACACTTTTTCATATGGAGCATGGAACTTGGAGATATTTGAGGTGGAAATTTGGAAAATTTTGACATATCAAAAATTTTCTAAGTGTCAAGCCATATGTTTCAATGTTCCACCTTGCTTAACTTTTTATAGTAGCTTCGAATGAGAAAAGTGTCTTCATCAAAGGTTTATCTCTCTCAAATATATTCAAAATGGTCACCAATTTCATGTCATTTGGATTTTAAATGATAGAGTTATGCACTTTTGAAGTTTGGAAAAATCACTTGATCAATGGTATAGGTCAAAAGTGACCTATAATGTAGCCTCATATCACATGTTCAAATAAGTTGAATTATCTCCCACTCCAAACATAAAAGTTGTAGTAGACACATTTAATTTGATTTTTCAACTTGGAAATCTTTCATCTCATAAAAATTGAGCAAGTTATAGCCTTGGGAAGTTGACTTTCAAATTAGGGTTTAGACAAAATGACCTATAATGTTTCAACATAGAAAATGATTTTCCAAGAAAAACTAGATCTAGGTATCAACATGAAAGTTGTTTATAATGTCATTTAGAGTAAGTTTTCTCTTGGAATCATTTTCATATGGTGAAAAGTGTAGGAGATAGGATCTAGGGAGACCCGATTTTGATCAGATGAATTCATCTGGCCAACCACAATCAACCAACTTGCTAATTTCAGATTCTCTTGACTTTCTTGGCTCATGGTAGATCATATATGCATAAGATGATGAAATTTGAAGTGTCCCTTGAAAAGTTTGATCAATTGGTGAGATAGCTTGTTGGAGAAGTTACTTAAGATACCCAGTCAAACTAGGGTTTCCAAGGCAAATCACCCTCAAACTCTTGAAGAAAACTTGATCAATATAACATGTAGAGATCAATGGTACTCATATATGATGCTTGTGACCAACCTTGTATCAACCCATGGTTGTGTTTTTTGTTCATGAGGGTCTCAAACCCTAGATGTGAACTTGATAGTTCAATGGGATCATGCCCTACCTACAAAAGAGTTAGATAGATACAAAGACATATTTTTGGTATTTTGGTTAGTAAGATGATAATATACAAGTATGATATAATCATAAAGTGCTTGGTTATCTCTCCCAAAACAAACCCAATGAAAAGGGGTAAGGAGGATGCCAAAGTATGATCTCAATGCTAATGCTTAAGATGAAATTGGATGAGGGATCTTAGGATCAAAATTGGGGTCTTACAACTTCTCCAACAAGCTATCTCACCAATTGATCAAATTTCTTAAGGGGCACTTCAAAATTAATCATATTATGAATATATGATCTACCATGAGCCTAGAAAGTAAAGAGGATTGAAGATTAGCAAGTTGGTTGATGGTGGTTGGCCAGATGAATTCATCTGATCAAAACTGGGTCTCCCTAGACCCTATCTCCTACAATTTTCACCATATGAAAATGATTCCAAGAGAACACTTACTCTAAATGACATTCCAAACAACTTTCATGTTGAGACCAATAGATAGTTTTGCTTGGAAACTCATTTTCTATGTTGAAACATTATAGGTCATTTTGTCTAAACACTAATTGGAAAGTCAACTTCCCAAGGGCATAACTTGCTCAATTTTTATGAGATGAAAGATTTCTAAGTTGCACAATCAAATTAAAGATGTCTACTTCAACTTTTATGTTTGTAATGAGAACTATTTCAACTTTTATGAGCATATGATATGAGGTTACATTATAGGTCACTTTTGACCTATACCATTCAACAAGTGATTTTTCCAAACTTCAAAAATGCATAACTCTATCATTTCAAATCCAAATTAAATGAAATTGGTGACCATTTTTAAGGTCTTTGAAAGAGCTACAACTTTTATGAAGACACTTTTCTCATTTAAAGCTCACATAAAAAGTTAAGCAAGGTGGAATATTGAAACATATGGCTTGACACTTAGAAAAATTTTCAACATGTTGAAATTTCCAAACTTCCACCTCAAAATTCATCATGATACAAGGTTCAAATGGAAAAGTGTTGAACATTAAAGTTGTTCCTCTTGATCTAAACTTTCCAAAAAGTCCAAGTTCATCCATTTTGGACAAGAATTGAATAGGCTGCACATGGCTTGAACATTGCATCATCATTTGGCAAAGATCAAACTTCAAGTTTCCATGTACACTTGCCTTGCAATCCAAGTTGATTTTAGACTCTCTCACACTCAATTGTGGACCTAAAGAAATGATCTCATGGGCCTATACACTCCCATGCACCCATGCATCATCCATTGCGAATTTTGGAAAGTCATTTGGAAGGTGCAAATATTACATGATCCAGCTATAAATAGAGCTCCATATGCTCAGAATTCAACAGACATTCGCACCAGCTTTGATCCTAGACCCCTAACCCTTCCATTTGAGAGGATAATCCTGAGAATTTCATCTTGAAATTGAGTTTGAATCTCACTGTTTTGAGATTCAAAACTCCAGGGATCCAAGACCTTTTGTGCATTTCATTCTACTTCTGCAAGCATTCTGAGTGAGATCAAGCACGAGCCAAGGTAAGAACAGTTGAATCCAGACCTACATTGAAGGTATTTTCCAGAAAATTTCATCTCTTCGATTCTCTTTCAATCTTGTTCAGTTCTCTTGATTCTTTGGTTGTCTGAAGTCCTACCAATGTAGGCAAGAAGATTGAGTTGCTTAGAGGTCAAATCGAAGCAACTCAATTGACACACCTCAAAATTCAACTCCTCATATCTTTCTATATGTGAGGAGTTAGTTAAAATTGAGGTCAGATTCGTGCTCTACGCCATTTTTTCTTTCAGATCATGTCCTCCTTTTTCTTTTTTTGATGGTGATGAGTGAACCAGTCCGACCAGGGTCACCAGAGAAGATGACCGGCCTTTGGACGCCGGTGATGTGTTGACACGATTCAGAGCCATTGATCCCTTTTAAATTATTTTAATCTTGTGCGTTGTTTTTAATTACCATGCCTGTGCCATGTTGACTCAAGTCTACCATGGAACGCGCGCTGGTGGCCACTTGATCTGCCACCTCAATTAATGAGGGAGATCAATTGGTCCACGTTTTTTCTGATTATTTGAATTTCATTTTAATTGCTTTATTTTCATTAATTCATATTAATTTTAATATTGATCCAAAAAATATGAGAGTTTCACCAAAAAATTTCAAACAATTTCCTCTTTCATATTCTGAATTAAAATTATTTTTTGGATCATTATTAATATTTTTCATGATTTAATTGTTTTTTCATTTGTTTTTAATTGTTTAAAAATACTTTTAAGTCTTTAAAAATTCTGAAAAATTTTCTCCAAGGTCCTTTGACCTTGCTTGACCTATGATAAATCTCATGGCCATTTATTCGGCGATTTGATGAGGTTTTAGGAATTTGACAAACCATATTTAATTTAAATGTATTATTTTAGTATTTTTTAATTTGAATAAATGCCAAATAATTTTGTTGACCAATTGTGATGACTTGTTTGTGTTTGACTCTTGTTGTTGGGCCTTGGTCGAGGTTGATTTGACTTTGTCAAGTTAATATCATTGAATTTAGGGGATTGATGGAATGTACATTCCATCTCTCAAAATAAATGGATGATATTAATTTGGTAAAAGTCCTCCTTTGATCAATTTGAGTTTTCATCTATTCCCCTCCCTCTTCATCTCATTCCCCTTCTTTATGCATTCATTTCATTTGGCCTATGATATCTCAAAGTCCTAAAGCTAGTTGATTGAAAAATTAACATGAGTATGGATGAGATTAGGCCACACCTTTTGCATATTCTATTTGTGTGTGGTATGTTTTATGAGCATAGTCCATAATAGTATGTCTCTAACATGCATTAACACCAAAATTCTATTTTCCGACCTCAAATAGTTGTGACTTCTACATAAGTCCAATTACGGTTGCTTAACATAACGCTAAATTTGTGACATAAAAGGCATATCATTCTAGTTAGTGAGATTGTAAGTCTCCCATCTTTCATGGTATTGTGTGGAAACTTGGTCTTTTTTCCTTCTTTTGGAAGATGTCTTGGTTCAAGGATCCATGCTTGTGATAAGAGGGTTGAGTGTTCTCCAAAGAATGTCTAAGAATGAAAAGCAAAAGCAAAAGCAAAACAATACTAACTCCTAACCTATTAACAACTAACTTTTAATTTTAAGCCATTTACTTTAATGTCATTTAATTCTAGCTTTTGTACATTTGCCATTGTTCATATCATTCTAATTGTTTATGTTAATGCAATATTCACTTTGTCCACTTGGACCATATTGTGTGATATATTTTGTTTGTGTATACTTTGCTTGTTTGTGTGGTCTTTGACCATTAATGTACATAATAACAACAAAAACCCTAAAAAACTTTTGTGTGGATTATTGGCTTGATCTTGGACAAATGAACTTAGAACTTAGGCAACCTTCCTATGCTAAAGGACTTGGCCAATGTCAACTTGTTGAGAAGTCAAGTGCTTGTAATTTGAAACTTCATTTGTTACATCATTCAAGATCCCTCTAAGTTCTCTACAACATGATCATTGTGAAGCTGTTATTTTGAACCTATGACTTGTGGAATTCATTTGTTACATGGGCTATCTTGAAGAAGATCATGGAATGGATAAGCTTAGATGTGGCCATCTTTATTTGATGCCTTTTCTCTTCAAGATAATATAATTGTGCATTTTTGTGTTGCTTGATTCTAAAAGTCCAAGGGAATTCTGGGTTTCTATTGACATTTTTGTCTATTGGATTGCTACCTATTTGGTCAAATCTTTTCAACTCTTAACTTTTAAATTTTGTACATAGGATAGTCCCTTCATCTTCTCCCTATTTCTTTAATTTCATAATATCTCCCTCCCTTTTCAAAATCTTCTTTGTTTGAACTAATTTTATTCTAAACTTTGACCACTTTGTAAAAAGATAGAAACTTTGGCGTTATGCCATTGCATTTTCAAACTTCTTTTCTTAAATCAAACTTGTAAATAAACTTAAATATACTTGACTTAAACTTTCAAAAAAGCCAAAAAGAACTAACTCATTCAAACCATTTTTGGGCCTTTGTGCCTTTCAAACTTAATTTTGTTAAAAGCAATGCATCCACTTTGAAATTTGTATCACGAACTACGAGGTTTTGTACATAGGATAGTCCCTTCATCTTCTCCCCATTTCTTTGGTACGTAGGCACAAGACTGAAGGTCTTGCCAAACACAAAAATATAATTAATGAATTCTTTTCTCATCTCCCCATTCTATTTGTTTGTAAACATCATTTTTGTACCAAATACATATGCACGCAAAAAGGGTTCCCTAGGGTGCTAACACCTTCCCTCTGTGTAACTAACCCCATTACCTGTAATCTCTGACATTTTATTAGTTTTGATTTAAAAACTTCTTACCTTTTGGGTTTTGTTCGTACTTTTTCCCTTTTCCCTTGGAAACAATAAAAGCACGGGGGCGACTCTTGTTATTTGATTTCTAGCTTATCCATAGCTTGATGATCATGAATTTACCGCTACATCATCAAATCTAACATGTATTGATTCTTCCATAATTTTGGTTTCTGTGTTATATACTCTGTAGCCTTTAGAGCATTCTAAGTATCCTAACATAATACCTTTTTGTGCTTTTGAATCAAACTTGATCAGATGTTCTTTAGTATTAAGAATAACACATGAGCATCTAAAAGGATGGAAGTAGGAAATGTTGGGTTTTCTTCCATTACATAGTTCATAGGTAGTATTCTCCAGAATAGGTCTTATAGAGATTCTATTCTGAATATAGCACGATGTATTTACTGCTTCAGCCCAAAAGTGCTTAGCCACATTTGTTTCATTGATCATGGTTCTGGCCATTTCTTGGAGTGTCCTATTCTTCCTCTCTACAACTCCATTTTATTGTGGAGTTCTAGGGCAGGAGAAATCATGGGATATTCCATTAGAGTCAAACAGTTCTTCAAAGAACTTATTTTCGAATTCACCACCATGATCACTTTTGACTCTGATAATTTTATAGTCAAGTTCGTTTTGTACTTTAGAGAAGAAGCTAGTGAATACAGAGTGAGACTCACTCTTGTGCTTTAGGAATTTTACCAATGTCCAGCCACTAAAATCATCAACAATGACCAGTCCATACTTCTTTCCATTGACTGACGCTGTCTTAACAGGCCCAAAAAGGTCAGTGTGAAGAAGTTCTAGAGGCTTAGAGGTGGAAACAACATTTTTCTTTTTAAAAGATATTTTAGAAAATTTTCCGTTCTGACATGCCTCACACAGAGCATCTGAAGAAAACTTCAGCTTAGATAGACCTCTGACTAACTCGAGCTTATTTAGCTGAGAGAGTTCTCTCATGCTAATGTGGCTCAAGTGTCTATGCCACACCCATTTCTCTTCGTGAACAGACATCAAACATTTTACATTTTGATCTTTTAGATCTAAAAGATTTATTTTATAAATGTTGTTTTTCCTCTTGCCGGTGAATAGAACTGTTCCATTGTTCTAATTAATTGCTTTACATGTTTTTTGATTGAAGATTATATGATAACTGTTATCACTTAATTGGCTTATTGATAACAGGTTATGCATTAATCCTTCTACGTAGAGAACATCAGATATAGAGGGAAGAGATCCATTACCAATAGTTCTGGAGCCTCTAATTCTACCTTTCTGATTTCCTCTGAAACCTATGAAGCCAGCATCTTTAAGTTCCAGGCTTTGGAACATATGCTTTCTTTCCGTCATGTGTCGTGAGCATCCAGAGTCCAGGTACCATGACTGGTGTCTTAACTCTGCTGCATAAGATATCTGCAACATAAACAATCTTATCCTTTGGTACCCAAAATCTTTTGGATCCTTTGTGATTAGTTTTCCCAGAGTTTCTTAGAACTTTGGGTTTTCTAGCATTAGTAAAATGTTGTGTTTGTGCATGCGTGTAGTGATAACAGAAAGGAGATTTAGGTTTGTCATCTGTAGAAGATTTATCTTCACTAGGATCATACCCTATTCCTCTTTTATTATTCTGACTGACTCCATAAATCATGGATGCCATTCTGCTTCTTTCTATCCCATTTTTCAGAAACTTTTGAAAAGATTTTTCATATTTATATATCATTGTGTTAGAAGTTTGTGAGGCTTGAGATAAAGCTTCTTCAAGTTTTAAACATTGTTTATTTGCGGAGTCTCTTTCTTTTATCAGAGTTAGATTTTCATCTTTTAATTCCCAAACTATTATCTCAAGCTTATCACATTCTTCGATGGCTCCTTCAAGAACCCTTTTTAGTGCTTTAAATTTTTGTTTAAGTTTCTGATATGAGTTCAAAGATTCAGAAAGGCATGATTCAAGGTCAGAGCGAGAAAGATCATAAATACCTCTTCAGGATCAGACTCTCCATCTGATGTGTTTCCGGAAGTGGTAGCCATGAATGCAACATTTGCATGTTCTTCAGAGTCTGATTTAGAAGAATCAGATCCACTGTCGTCCCAGGTGGCCATGATTCCCTTCTTGGCTTTAAAGGAGCTTTTCTTGAAACTTTCTCTTTTGGAGTTTTCTTTCTTTAACTTTGGGCATTCGTTTCTGTAATGACCTGTTTCCTTACATTCATAGCATGTTACCTCTTTGTTTGATTTGCCTCTGGAAGTTGATTCTGAGCGATCTCCCTTGGGTCTTGGTCTTCTGAAGTTATTATTCTTTTTTCTCTAGAGTTGTTTTACTCTTATGGTTAAAAGGGATAACTCTTCTTCATCGTTAGAGTCTTCTTTTTTCAGAGTCGTCATTGTCTTCCTCTTCAGCTTGGAAGGCTTTGTTCCTTTCTGGTTTGTGTCTCTCAGATCTGGACTTTAGTGCTACAGATTTGTTCTTTCTTTGAGGCTCATCTTCCTCAAGCTCTATCTCGTGACTTCTGAGGGAGCTAACTAGTTCTTCAAGGCTGATGTTGTTCAGATCCTTTGACAGCTTTAATGCGGTGACCATGGGTCTCCACTTCTTTGGTAAGCTTCTAACGATCTTTTTGACATGATCTGCAGTTGTTTAGCCTTTGTCCAGAACCTTGAGTCCTGCAATTAAAGTTTGAAATCTAGAAAATATTACCTCTATAGCTTCATCGTCCTCCATCTTGAAAACTTCGTACTTTTGAATTAGAGCCAGAGCCTTTGTCTCTTTGACTTGTGAGTTTCCTTCGTGAGTCATCCTCAGGGAGTCAAGTATTTCTTTAGCTGTTTCCCTGTTGGTGATCTTTTCATATTCATTGTAGGAAATGATATTCAACAGTATTGTTCTGGCTTTGTGATGGTTTTTGAAGTCGCGCTTCTGATCATCTGTCATCTTGTTTCTGGCAATGGCAACGCAAGCGTCGGATACGGGAGGTATGTAGCGAATAGTAACTATGTCCCATAGATCAACATCATAGCCCAGAAAGAAACTTTCAATTCTATCTTTCTAGTAATCAAATTTTTCTCCATCAAAGATTGGAGGTTTAACATTGTAACTATCTCTTTCATTGGTGTTTGCCATAGTGTTTTTCTCACGCTGGATCTCTCTACACTGTTAAGTGTTTGATTAGAAAATCAATAACAGAACCAGGCTCTAATACCTATTGAAGGTAGAGAAAAACAAGAAAGGGGGGTTTGAATTGTTTTGAGAAAATAAATCTTTTTGGAATTTAGACACACGCAGAAACAAATAAGTTTAACACATAATTTTATACTGGTTCGCTTGAAATTCAAAGTTACTCCAATCCACCCGACCAAGGTGATTTCGCCTTCAAAAAGGACTTAATCCACTAATCATGAAAGATTACACGAACAATCGTCTAAGAGAATAAAGATCTCTTAGCCCTCTCAAGTTTACAGACTTCACAAGTCACTTGAGGAAATTTCTTAGCAATATAATATGATTAGAATAATGATTGGTGCTTCTAAAATAAGCAGAAATTACACAATGTAAGAGTAAAGAATTATTTCACAAGTTAGAGCAGCAGCTCGTGTGAGAGAATGAATAATGAATATAGTGGGAGTATTGTATTCTCGTGTGTTTCAGGTCAGTTCTTTGAGAAGCGTTCCATTCTTTATATAGGAGTGATGAGAGGACCGTTGAAGGATGTTAATGTCAGAATCTTGGGCAATGATGGATGATTAATGTCATTAATTTATGTGTTCTTTCCAAAACAATTTTGGGGCTCCATAAACTTCTTCCTGAATTAGATTCTTTCCATAAGTGGGTTCCTTCATAGCTAAGTATTTTGAATTAGATAGATCGAACTTCAGAGTTTCTATTCAAAAGGGTATCATCAGATAGATGCTTGTTGATGATTGTCTTCAGAGCTTCCTTTCACTTGATTTCATCAGAGCGTAAGTCTTCAAATTCTAGAGTCATTCTTCCACTTCGGAGTGTCTGATGTCTTTTGTTTAGCTTGTGCTTGCGTTGATCAGAGTCAGAGCTTCTGCTTGCGTATCTTCTAATTGGTATCTTAGACTTTGATTATGTATCTGATGAGTGTCTATCTGACTGTTTTGATTAGAGTCCTGCATCCTTAGAAAAATTTCATTAGGGTACCATTTTTGTTTCATCCTTTTTTATCATCAAAATCTTAGAGATACATTGTAGAACTAAATTTGTTCTTACAGATTTTGCTTAATTCTTATGTAGGAGCCTTTAGTAGACGTGACGAGAGCCCGATGAGTTTATGTATTGTGCTTTAGTTGGAGTCTTAGATATGCTTAAGGAAAACTCAATAAATTCCTGCATATACTGTGTAGGGCCTTCAAGATGATGTCTAGTTGATATAGAGTACTGAGCTTCACCTGATTGTGCACATTAAATCATATGCTGACATAATCATGAATGGTTAGCAAAGCATAATAAACATTAATGGTGAGATGAGCTATTTTCACATTTACATAAATATTGTATCCCTTTATGCGGCCGATCATAACCATTATTTTGATATAATTGATACTAATAGTTTCATTGATTATGCTATTCTTCCCACTTATATCTCTTCATTGATTATGTTATTCTTCTCAATAAAAGGCATTAATCGTAATTGATACATGTATAAATGTTTGGGATATAATTTATCTATATATGACCTCTGTTTTACAAAAAAAGTCTTTCCTACCTTTTCTCATCATTTATGTAAAAGCAGTCAGGGTCATCTCAAACAATTTGGAGGCAACACTCTAATTTTAAAAACTGACCCCTAAAAAAAGAAAGACAGAGAGTTCAAAAAGAGTCATTTTTAAAAATATTTATAAACAATAATTGTAAATAAATGGAAGACAAACATACAAAAAATTGCATCCTTATCCTTTTTGAAATCAATCATCTTAAAAACAAAATCGATAGTCGTAGGAGACACAACATTGTTATCCATGAGCCTCTAGACTTTTTGTAAAAGATCTATAGTCTCTTGTGTTAGGAAGCTAAAAGTTTCAAATGTAAATGGTGCAAAGGCATGTTGATTATCAGAACAAGGTTTCTCATGTTTGACCACTTAACTTGCAGTAGCTTTGAGTAATGTTTAAACCTTCGATAAAATCTTTAGTCCTCAGTCCCGCAAATGGGGAAACTTGAGTAAAGTCCACACATGTATGTTTCTCTCTTACCCACCCGTACACCAAAACATTTGTCGGTCAAAAAATTCATATACACCTCTTTTTATTATATATTAAATCATGATAACTTAAAAATAATGTTGCTAACTTTTTAATATATTATTATAAAATAAATTTTAAAAATATATATGTCAATAATCAAAAGAAAAATAATAGATCAAGCCACAAATCATGGAAGCGGATTTTTGAAAATGGCTTTTTGGTGCCACATTCTCCTCCTCAATACATTGAAGATTTGATTTAATTCAAATTGACTTGTCATTTGTCCCTCTTAAATTTTGCCTCAATTATTTTGTTTAAGTGCTTAATATATTGAGTTAGAGAATGTTGCACACAAAATATTTGTCGAAAATTCGCTTCCATAAATGATAATGAATTATATTTTATCATAAAATTTTGATAAGAAATGAGATGTTCGTATGATGAATTTTAAAATATTTAATTAACCAATAAATAGTATCTAAAATTTATATAATATCTTAAAAATAAAATCTAAAGATTACAATAAATAATCATAAAAAACAAAGCTTGAATTGAGAGTCCATTATAAATTTCAAAGGATTATATAAAAAAAATATTTGTCATTCAAAACATAAAATAAAATTAATGTATTAAGGTTTTGCAAAATTATAAAACCAAAATGTAAAAATATATTGACTTGAGATCCTGAATTTTAAAAGATTACATGGAAAAAATCATTTTCCAAAATATATAATAAAAAAAATTTAAATAACCAAATTTTTCAATTAAAATTCTAAAATAACCATTATTTAAAAATATTTACCAAAATAACCACTTTTGCAAAAACATCTAACATAGGCGTCAAGTGCATTGGCGCATCCAATGAAAATATTACTCATTGACGCCACATGCACTCGCGCATCCATGACCGTTGCGCAACTAGGAGTGACACATGCATGTGTAGGCGCCACATGCAATGGCGCATGCATAGTCCACTATATGTATGCGTCAATGCATGTGACTACTGCTCCACCACTCCATCTATAAATACACAACATCATCATCCCATAATTTTTCACACGTCTTCTTACTATCTCATTCTATTTTCCTTCATTCTCTTTCCTTTTTTCTTTAAAATATCTTTATATTCATATATGTGTCATTATATTAACAAGAGAAATGCCGATTTAATTTTTTCAACAGTGCAGCCTCCGATGAAGATCTGACTTTGGAATGTAGATACGTTCAAACATCTTAACAGGACCTTGAACCGTTGGTTAGATGGAGAAATTGCAGAGGATAAAAGGATCGTAAGAATTCAATGGCTTGATACTGCGTTCAATCAAAATGGAGAAGTTCGTTTATGGGTGAATGTTAAAACTGACAGAGACGTTCACAGATGATGTATACTTCTCACAAAATTATTTTGATGGTTGTAATCACATAGTTATGTTGTTTATGTGTTGTATTTGTTTGTGATGTTATTTTATTTGTTGTAATTGTTTGTGTTGTTGTTTAATTATTGTATTTGTTTTTCTTATCATATGAAATGAATGTTGTTTTTAATAGAAAGCAAAAGGGTTACAATTAAAATTATGTTATTGGGCTTGGTCCAACACTGTGACAGTTTGTACGATTATGTCCGGGCTAACAACATGAACTCCATAATCTAACCATTTTGTTCGCCGTATCCATTTCAGTTTGAATACGGGTGCTGTTTGGGCGGCCATTTTTCTTTCTTCGCATTATTTCGTTGTGCCAGAGAATGTCACATTGATATGCAGGCCAATAACCCTCTTTTGCTACCACCGAAAAGCTAATTTTGTAAACATTGCAAAGGTTTATGACTTTGTAAACATCGAGTAGTAATTTGGAAGGATCCTATCGAGCCTTTGAACATGCCGCTATGACATGGGAGTAGGGCATACAAAAGGCTTGGAACTTTCCGCAGTCGCACCAACCTCTATCTAGTTCCACTCGATAGTGTCCCCTCGGCATGCCTTCATTATGATCCATTGACTCAACAACATTGTACCCATCTTTAGTACGATCAAACACCGTGACCACATGTGTGTTAGCTTTTGCAACTTCCTCTTTAATGAATTTCATTGAAGCATCACTGAACAACTGCTCAGATTTGCACTAAAGCGATTATCAGTAGGTTTCTAATGCATTTGAAGACATAGTTCATTGATTCCACAAGATTTGTTGTCATGTGACCTCATCATTGACCGTTGTCGTATGCCCTGTTCTACTTCTCCAATGAAATATTACTGATCCACCTTATTGCATCTGCGTTTGACAATCTGATGTCTTTGTGGTAGTGTTTGAAAGAAGGTTCTATTAATGCATACCCTGCATTGACAACCTTCTTCCGCAATGTTTTGTCTTTGATCTCCCGCATGAAATTTTGAACAATATGCCTAATGCAGTATACATGCATCGATGAAGGATCCTGCCAACCATTATCAATGTCTTTATAGGCATTCACAATTGAAGGATGTTTGTCTGAGATAAAAAATAAGTTATGATGAGGAGCAACGTACAATCGAAGATTTTTCAGGAAAAAACTCCATGCCCTAGCAGTCCCCCCTTCAACTAGTGCAAAGGCGATTGGAAAAATATTGTTGTTGCCATCTTGTGTCGTTGCCATCAATAGCGTTCTTTTAATTTCCCGTACAACCATGTACCATCAATTTGTATAATAGATTTACAGAAAGCAAAATCTTTGATGCATGATTGATACGGCTAGAAGAGTCGGTGGAATGTGCCATCACCACTAACACAAGTCCCAACTAGGGTATACGCCGATAATGTTTCCAAATTGACAATAGTCCCTGAAGCATAATGCTTAAGTACCACCAATCATTTTGGAAGTTCTTTGTATGACTCCTCCCAATTTCCAAACATGTTTTCAACTGCGTTAGTCCTAGTTATCCATGCCTTCCTGTATGATGGAGTATAGTTGTATTGTATAACAATATGCAAGATTATTGTACTCACCTTTAACGACAGATTATCGCTAATGACAAACAAAATTTTATCGCATATTAACTGAGAGTTGAGTTTGCGATGGTCCTACATTGGATTCGTGATTAAGCATGTGTGAATTGGACCCATAGAACCTATCTCTCAAGAATCACTCATCTTCCGGTAAGATACTGACAACCGGAATATGCAAAACTCATTACGATAATAAATCTTATACCTCGTTGCACTAGTTCAATCTACCCTATAATCAACTGATAATTTCATGTGATACTTTTTAATGGCTCTGACACAGTCTTCTTTTGTGCGAAATTTGTCTCCTTCTTTCAATGATCCTTGAATTTGCACATAAGAATTGTAAAATATATCTGATGAAGGAAGACATTTCAATCGGGCGAGTCATTGTCAATTGTTATGTATTTTAACTATATATCATAATATTAATAATTATTTTTCATTTACCTATTTATTTTATTTATTTCAATTTTATGTAAGTATAACATATAATTTTTTTCTTAAAAATAATATAGAAAACATGCACCACATACAATAACACATACACTTGATATAATAAAATATGCGCCAATTGCATTGGCTTCACCTGCATGCATGCACCAATGATATTAAAGCATATGTTCAATAACAACATGCATGCGTCAGTCCAACCGACACATGCTTTAGAGTTGTGCATGAAACATGGTTATATTGATAAATAACTTGAAATGGTGATTATTTTAAAATTTAAATTGAAATACTTGGTTATTTTAAAAAAATCTATAATTAAGTTATTGCATTTTGTAAAGTTATAAAATAAAATCATGAAAATGTCTACCAGCAAGGAATTTTGTAAGTTATAAAATAAAATGAAAAAAATATCTACCAGTAAGAAATTTTATAAAATTATAAAATAAAATGATGAAAATATCTACCAGCAAGAGATTTTGTAAAATTATAAAATAAAATGTTGAAAACGTAAGTAAAAATAAAACTTAGACCATTTGAATCATAAGACCACACCTTAGCTGCTGGGCTAAGCATCTTACTTGTTAATTTTATATTCCATTTTAAAATAACTATTGTTTTAATAAATAAATTTTATTTTAAAATAACTGTCATCTTTTACTTTTCAATGTAATATTAATTGCTATTTTTTCAATCATGTTCTTTAACTATTAATCTGCACACTACTTTCAATACAATAATGAAGTTAATTTAGTAAAACTGTCCTTCCTTATGACAAAGTTATTCTATCCTTTAATCCATTTGCAAAAATCTTAAACAGGCTTTCTAAAATAGAAGGGGTAACAAACAATATTTATATTAGTTATTAATAAATATAATTTTTTAACTCTTCTCCTGATTTCGAGGCTCGTGACTTTTTGAGACTCTATGCAACGGGTAGAGTCGTCAAAATGGGCTAACCCGTATGGACAGACTCACCAAACCCAAAATATCACATAGATTATACCTAAAAATTAGAGTCCATATTTTTAGAGTTTTTTTATTCAATCGTATAAAGTCTATTATCCATTAGGGCTAATCCGTATGGATCACGTGTAGCCCGTAACATCCACATAACTATAAATTTAAAAAATATATATTAATATTTACGTTGTCACATTTCAAAACAACACACTAATATTTTTCACCTTATTAAATTTTATCTATTTTAAATATTATACATTAATATAACTAAATTAATATTTAATTATTTTGTGTTTTATTTCGTAATGTCCTCATATTCTAATCGTTTCTCTTATGTTAAATATATGAATATTTTTTTATACTATTTCAACATGTATTATATTCAAATACATATTAAAGTATTTATAAAAATTAATATAGTACATAAAATATATTATATTTAAAATAATATAAGTTTTTTTGTATTTATAATAAATATCATTTTTTTTTGTATAAATAACAATAATAATAAAGCCCGTTTAAGGTCGGATAGTTTGAAACCCGTACAGTGCCGAACTCAGGTAGTAATATTTGAATCCATATTACAATAGAATTTTTTTGTCCGATCCTAAAAAGTCAAAAGTCTGTCAAAGTCGGCCCGTTTAAAATTGGATAGTCCGTTTTAACAATTCTAAGAACGAACTAGGTTGAACGAAGCATATCACTAGCAGCGTTATTAAACAAAATAGTATATCTATTGTACAAGAAGTAGATTAAATGAATGAATTCTCTTCATCAATTTACCTTGTAGTGAAATCAAAGTCATACAATAAAATACAAAAAATATAAATAACATAAAGTGTTAGAGTTTGAAGGGTAGATATTAACATTGCACCTCCGCAAATGAAATCTACCGGAGGGAATCCTATCCCATATTAAATCATTGACTTATTTATTTATATCTATAAATAAGAAAGTAAGATAGTATACATGGACGATAAAAAGTGGCACAAAATAGAATGTCGTCACCATTTCATCAATCATCAAACATGTAACTATGAACACAACGCTTTTTTATTGAAATTTTGAACCAAAAGATTGATGAATAATGATGGGGAGGGAGGGAGGGAGGGAGGGAGGGAGAGAGAGAGAGAGAGAGAGAGAGAGAGAGAGAGAGAGCTGTTAAGTGATTACTGCATTAACCTAGGATGAGAATGCATCATATACATTTATACGGAGGTGACAATATAATTGAGATCCAAAACAAATAAGTGAAATAAAAAAAAGGGAAAAACTCAGGTAAAATATATTGAATGTATGTAGTGAGTAGTGAATAATGGAAGTTGAATGGTAGTATGGAAAGAAATAATTAAAGTGCTTGCCAATGATTCGCATCCTCGTACCTACGTATTCTCATTGTGCAATGAGAAATTTAGAGCACCGTAGTTCGTAGGGCGAATGCGGAAAGAACTGCAAGATTTGACAAAAGTGACAAAAAGGTATAATTTGGAACCAAAAGATAATGGTGTTGTTTGAATCCATAAAAGAATGAAATTTGAGCCAAAGAGTAAAGGTGACATAAAGAGGAGATTCGATGATATAAGACTAAAACATAAAAGTAAAGATTAAGAGACAAGCAACAAAACCACATATAGGTCTCCCCTTGGATGTATCTGAGACATGCAACTTCACAAATTGCCATGGCCAATTTCAATTTCAAGATAATTTCCAAAGTTCTAGATCTAGCTCAGATCCTTCCCACTTTGATCTCTAAGGAACAAAAAGACTTTGCCCATAACAGGAACATTAAACATTGTATTTGTCTAACCTATAAAGTAATTAACATGTTACATCCCAAATATCTCCATGAAAACCTAGTGTAACACCTCAAAATTTGCCCTCCTCTCTTGGGACTAGCTTAGCATATTGCATTTCATCTTTTAGGACATTAGTCATTGCATCTTTGCATATCATGTGGAAACATTAAGCAAGTCATCCTCCTAAGTCTTTCTCAGGAGATAAAGAGGTTAAAAGATTTAAGCCTAAGGGTCTCATGAATTGATCACTAGCCATCTGAGGGTTTGTGCTTCAATTAGGGTTTCTTGGTTCCTCAAGGAGATTAATAATTATCTTGGTTGAAATGGTACATCACCATCATCATGGTCTCATCATCACCAAGAGGTTCATTGTGCCTGGCAAGTTTTCTTGAGATTAGGGTTTTGACCTCTGGTCAACCCTAATTAGTTGAATTGTGCCAATCAGGGTTTTGCAAGGAGATGGGGTCTTTCATGGAGATGGGGATCATTATATGGTTTTATTGAGCTTGTACAAGCTAGGGTTTCATTTTGGAGCCATTTCATCAGGAGATTGAGGCTCAAATTCATCTATGCATGAT